>NC_064560.1:14407500-15032500 GCF_937001465.1 Orcinus orca | reverse complement strand
GTCACAAAGAAAAGGTATGATTACAGATAAAGTAATTAATAGCATCTGGTTTGGGGACACAGTGACTTCTGAAAATGGTGTGTGGCGATAATATAGTATTTTTAACAATCTCAGAGGGTGGGGTGATATTGATCTACTCATCCACACTCTTCCAAAGCATAGTGAACGTGATGGCTCTCGTTCCAGTTCAGTGAAGGTTTGTGTGAATTCTAAGTCAAGAAAGGGAAATTGAATTATAAGCCTAAATAAAACACACTCTTGCCAACCATCGTCAATCATGTTATTCTTTAGATTTAGACCCTTGAGGAGTCTACACTCAGCATCAGTCCTTTCTTTCGTGGCCTCTTGATGTTTCCACTTCCTTCTCTTCAGCTTTCATGCACTTCATATCATGCAAATCGTGAAAATTTTTGGTTCACTCCATTTTCTTCTTTAGTTACTATGCTTTTCTTCTACTAAAAATGTCTTTGATTGATACCTTTATTGAAAAGTTCTTAATGCTCATACTCTGCCTTTCTAGGCTTATTACAAAATCGACCTACTAAAGTCATGCCCAGCACCTTCACAAATCTAAGGGCAGATGACAGACCTTCATTCTCCTTGACCTTTTAGTGGCGTTAGGCTTTGCTGGTCATCAGTTCCTGATGAAATATTGTCCCCCCTTGGATTCTATTAAGTAACAATATCTTGGTGGGTTTTTTTCTAGTTGAAGTATGGTTGATTTACAATGTATTAGTTTCAGGTGTACCACAAAGTGATTCAGATATATAGTCTTTTTCTTTTTTAACCAACCTTTCTAAGAGATCCTTGTCTGTCTCATTGTATTGACTGCTCCTTCTGCCATTTTGTGTACATAGCATGCCCCAAACTGTGACTCAGCTTCTCATCTTTTACTTTCGTATTTCAAAAGCTTTTCATCTTCCAAACACCCAGATCTGCACTCTACATCCTATACTGTTATTCCACCTAAACGTCATCCTACATCTGTTTGTTATCTTGATTTGGATAACTCAGTGTTTCCTAAAGTGCAGTACATTTGGATGAGTATCATCACATCTCTGAGAGTAATTGAACACGCTTCCCTAACTTTCCTATTTCTCTTTGTAACACAGCCCTTATCCCAAGATACAGTCATTACTTATTCCTACTCTCCTTTAATCCATAAATCGAATCACTCTTTTATGCTTATTAAATGGGTTGTGCATCTGTCCTGTTCCATTGCCATCAATGGAAGTTTTCTGGATATATTTTGAAGGTATTACTGATAATACTTGCTCATGAATTGGGTAAGGGTTATGAGAAAAAGAGAAAGTCTAAGGTGACATTAAGGGTTTTAGCTTGCACAACTGAATGAATGGCAGTGTTATTTATTATGGTGTAGAACATGGGAAGAGCAGGATTGAAGGGTGGGGGGGAGTCCATTTTCAGCCTGCTAAGTTGGAGATTCCTAGAAAACATTCAAATGGAGATGTCAAAAAAACTTTTAAGATTTCTGAGTCCACTATTTAGGGGAGAAGTGGGGATTGGAGTTTTAAATTTAGGAGTAATCAGTTTCTAAAGACACAGGACAAGTTGAGAGTACCTAGGGATTGAGTGTAGGTAAACAGAGAAGGGTCCTAGACTCAGCCCTGGAGCACACCAGTATCTACAAGGTAAGAAGGAGGGAGAATGCTTTCAAAAGACTGAGAAACAGCAACCAGCAAGGTAGGAAGAAAACCAAGAGTGTAGTGTCACTGAAGACATTTGAAAATAGGTTTCAGGAAGAACATAATCAACTATGTGGAATGCTCCTGAGAATCTGAGTACGGTGAGGGCTGAAAAGTCACGGTCAAGGCCAGGTTATCTACTAGCTACAGGTGCCTCTGGCTCATCATACTTGTAGGAGCTCACAGAATGTTTTCATTTTAATTTCTTTGAAAATCAGAAATAAAAAATGAACATAATAACAATGAATCCAGCCTGTATTATATTTGTCTTTATAGCAATGCACATAAATTATAATTTTTAATACTTTTTATGAACAAAGGTCCCTCAAAGGTCTTACTGTGGCCCTGCTGAGCATTGGATGGGCAGTGTGGGATTCCCTGCTCACCTTGGTAAGAACAGCTTGGAAGGAGTCCTGGGAACAGAAACCTGATAGGTGTGGGTTCAGGAGAGAGTTGGAGAGGGAATGGAATGTGGTGACAGGAGACTGCATTTTTAACAAATCTGTAAATGAATTCTGTACGGAAGTGCTGAAAAACAGGATCCTAGCTGGAAAAGAAGTGGAGCCAAAGGACGTTTTTGTTTTATTTTGTGTGAAGTGAAGCCAAAGGAGGTGTGTGTGTGTGCGTCTATCTGTGTGTGTTTGGGGAAACTAGGAAGACATATCTTTTAGGAGATACAATTGGAGAAGCAGAGTCCTTCAGAGTAGAGGGTCGTGGGAAGGGTACCCAGAGGGAGGAGCCAGCCTTAGATTGGAGGCCGTTCTTCCCGTGGCTTCTGTTTCCACAGTGAAATAAAAAATAAAATCATCAGCTGAAAGTGAGGAGGTCTTGGAGTGTGGGGGAGGTTTGAGGAGAGAACAAACTATACATAAATCGTCACTTTTATATTGAGAGAATGGATTTTCTAGGGAAATGTGAGAAGATTGCTGAGGGAGAGAGAATGTAAGAAAATTAAAAATGTTAACGACCGTATTTATCTCTGGGTAGTAGAGTCAAATTTGATTTTTATTTTACTTTTTATTGGGTTGGCCAAAAATTTCGTTTGGGTTGTTCCATAACATCTTACGGAAAAACCCAAACGAACTTTTTGGCCAACCCAATATAATTTTTGTTTTCAAACTTTTTACATGGAATTACTTTTGATGCTTTATAAAGCTATTAAAAATAACTTTTAATAACCCCAACAGTCTTCCTATCCTTTATATATTGCCTTGGTTCTTATTTTCTACAGGAATTTTTCCTGGACCAAATCCAGCTCCTTGTTAAAATTCCACTAAGACTTAATAATCTCCAGTGTGTGATGGTATTCTCTTATATATATTGTTACGTTATTTTAACTGCTTTCTGTATGAATATATTGTTTTCCTAATGAAATCACCAAATCTTTACTACCAGCAACTAGGTCCCAGATAGGCCTTTCTTGGTCTGAATGCATCAGTGTACACAAATGTCTTAGATGCGGATCTTCTTTGTTGACACGTGGGTTTTCTCTCGCCTTCTGTGGCAGAGCCTGCTCTCTCCTTGCGGGCCATGTAATCCCCAACCTGTCCTGAACCAGATACATCCCTTCCTCCCAGCACCCTTCCAAACGCATCTCAGTTTTTATTGAGGCCATGAGCTCTCTACCTGCAGAACAGACCATGAGGAGGGTGGGCAAGGAGAGGGTGCGAGAGAACCCTGTCCCCTCACCTTCTTACCTCCATTCCTCATCTCCTCCCCCGCGGTACTCCCTAACATGTTCTAGTGTCCGTGGGTAGCAGGAAAGACAGAGGGCTTATTCTCCTGTGTCAGCATCCCTACCTACGGCCACAGTGCTCGAATTTGCTCAGTGGTGTCCCTCAAGATGGTTCTTCGAGACAAATGGCTCCTCTCTGCCCCCTCACCAAACTCTTTGCTGACCATGTGGAGGTGGACTCTGTGTGGAGCAAGGACTGGGCAGTGGTGGGATGGAGGTGGAGAGACAGCTTGGGAGTTTTATTTGGAGTTACTCCTACCTTCATGTTGGTGGCCCAGCGATGCTGACCTCCTTTTAGTCTTCAAAGAAACCATGCTCCTTAGCATCTCAAGGCCGTGCATACCTGTTTCCTCTGTCTGGAACTCTCCGTCACCAACCTGTGTTTAATTCCTAAGCACCCTTCAACTCTTAGTCATTCAGGGCACTCACCTAACTGTCCACTATATACTATGCTAAATACTATATAGTAAATTCCATATAGAGTATGCTGTGTGCTACATGCTATATGCTTTGTACTATGTTATGCATACTATATTCTATACACTATATACTGTGTACTATAAGCTATATACTGCATACTGTATATTTTCTTCATAGCATAGTATTTATCACTACTCCTTAGTATATATTAATGTTTCTGGTTGTTCATTTAAATATTTTTCCCCAATAAAAAGATTTACTAGGCTAGAAACCATGTCTTTGTTGTTTCCCATTATATACCTAGTGCCTCCATAAATGCTTTTCAAAGGTTGAATAATGAACTGTGATCTTCAGGAAGAGATGAATTTTGAGATTTCTGAAAGGAAGATATATGGATTGATGGAAGATTGAAGAAGGGAATAATAGCTTGGGCAAACATGAAGGCAGAAATAAGCTTCTAACAAGTGACAAGTAAATTTCTGTTTGTTTGTTTGTTTTTTCGTTTTAATGAATCATAAGAGTCTACCTTTATGAGACATTGTCCTCAGAACGGTGATTTGCAGTGGCCTTACTTCACTGTCACAGTCAAGGTTCTAAAACTGTTCTGGGAGAGTTATTATGCAAAGGTGACTTTCAAAAGTCTTCCTGATGAATAGATGCCAATGCAGAAAAAGATTTATTCAGTTTAGGGTGTTTTGAACATGAGAGTTTATTCAGTTTTTGGTATTTTGGCTTTTGTTGTTTGGATTCATATCCTCAGAATGAAAATTATTTCAAGATATGTACCTCTTAGAAGTAAGGAGGTACATATTTACCTAAAAGAAAATTTCACAAAGCAATATGAACAAAAGAAGGAAAAAGGAAAATTCTACAAATTAATCTGGAAAATTACTCCTAAGGAAGTTATCTTTAATAATTCTTTTAGATTAACCTTTGTACTAGATTTTGTAACAGTTCCAGGTACAGGTTAAATACTTTGCAGTTCTCTCTATCAGACTTCCTGGATTCCTATTTCCCTATATATCTTACTCAGACTTTGAAAGAAATCTTCAATACGTATTTAGAAATTCCCTGAAGAAAAACTTCATCTTCCATTTGCTTCATCTGTTTGCTCAAGGAATTTAATTCAGAATCTTGTATCATAATCAAAGGGAGGACATAATTCAGGGAATAGACGAATCTCTTTAGGACAAAAGCTGATTGTTAAACAAGATGCTCTAGTAGATCTTTCTCTAAATGGACAGATTATGTCTTGTTACCAGTAACTACTGAATGGAAAATTAGTCAGTACTGCAGGTCAGCAGGTCAACATTAGCAGTGACTCTTCCTGGATCTTCCTGCTCTGCCCTTTTCACTCTACTATGGTATCTCTCAAGTTGTGTTTGTAGGGCTTAGCAGTAGTCAGCAATTTAAAAAACATTGTATCCCTGCTCAAATAAGTATAGAGATTACCACATACCAAAATTCCCTCTTGGAAATGTACGTTAGATTGAAAACTCTAAGGCATCCTATAATTTTTAGGAAATATGTCCTAAGCTGAACTAATAAAGCATTAGGGGAAAAAAATCAAGGCACAGAAAACAGATATAATAGCAGTCTTAAGTTTCTCTCATCCTCTCTCCAATGCCCTGTGCACAGTAGATATTGAATAAATATTCAATATTAATGAGGGAAAGATGAAAGATGGTAGTGGCAATTAGGAAGAAATTCTGTGCATGGTAGGTCAGGTAAAATCATATAGAAGCAAAAAAGGACTGATGCCAGTTCATCAGTATTTGAAAAGGATGGATAGAGGCTATTATCAATATTTAAACTGAAGGAAACTCATCATCACCTCTTTCTAATAGAGTTTATGTCATTTGCTATCTTTCCAAATTCCCATTCATCCCCAATCTTCCAATTTTTTTGCCTTTTGAACTTGCCAAGTATATGACTTGCCCCAATTTTTGAAAATTTCTTATTTTATATTGTTATTTTAAAATCACCTTATTGAGGTACAATGGACATACAAAAGGCTGTAAATATTTAATGTATACAACTTGATCAGTTTGGAGATAAATATTCACCCATGAAACCATCACCACAATCAAATCTATAGAATAAATGCATCACCTCCCAAAGTTTCTTCCCACCTGATTGATTGATTTTTATATTGATTTTTCTTTTGTGGTAAGAGATTATCCTCCTAATAAAATTAGAAGTATACAGTATTTTTAACTATAAGGCCCTATGTTGTACAGTAGATCTCCAGACCACATTTTGGTTTTTTAGAATTATTCAATGCATAGCAAGTTTGTGAAGGATGCAAAGTTTACATCACAAATGGATTTTAAAAAACAAATAAAAATTACTTTTTTTAAAATGTTGTGATGCAATTAAGAGAAAGGTATATGGATTGAAGAATTCCTTTGTTTATGTATAAAATAAAGGATGAAAAAATCAGATCAGAACTGAGATCAACAAATGTCTTGATCATTTTTCTGAAGGAGAAAAAGAAAAACTTGAATTTTTTTAATCGTGGGACAATGCATTGCCTAGTTTTAAAAAATGAGAAGGAATCCCATCCATTATGATTTGAAATGCTGACCCATAACTCAGGGAGGTTTTATATTTACATTTCTTTGATTTTGCAAAATAGAACATCACATTTTCCCAAATTTCTGCTTATACCATTTAACCTTAATATTATAATATATTTTCACCCCCCTGTTTCCAGGATGTATTTAGCAATAGCTATTGAGTTTGGGGCTTTGTCTCAATGACATAATATGTCGTCATTTTTTATAATGCATTATTTTTATGACACCATGTTGCTGTCTCCAATGGGTATTACTGTAATGTAGTGATTTTAAATGTTTCCATACAAATTGGCAACTTGAGCATATTAGATACTGTTACTCCTTGAGTAGAAAAGCAGCTTCTCTCTTAACTTGGTATATTAAATTGTGTTTCCAGTGATGCACTGAAAACATTAAAAACTCATTATAGCAGAATCTTTCTTCTTCTAGGGCATTCTGCTCTAGTGTTTGTAAGCTTAGTTCTAAAGAATTAGATCAGTTTGATTATTTTATCTAAGAACATATTCTTGTCTAAAGGTTTCTCTTTTTTAATGATGATTGTAATCAGCAATTTTCTACTTTAAAATGGTCTTTCTAATATTTTGTTTCAGATGGAAGAGAATTATAAGATCATCTCAGTGGAGAATAGATGTATTTTAAGAATACCACCATAATTAGGAAATGACTCTTAGAGTAATAAATCTTTAGAATTGAAAAGACATTTAACTAGTCAATGTAAACCCAAAGCATAGAAAGTAAGCTCCCAGAGGGTAAGACCCTCTCTATCTTTGCAGTGCTATATTCAGCCTCCCCAAACAACATCTGGCCTGAGTCAGCCCTCAGATTGATAAATACAGGAATAAATGAAATACGTAAAGCACAGGTTTCTATCCAAGGAGATGTAGTAAATGCTGAGTCTGAGCTTTCCTTTCTTCAAAGGGAAATTAATATGAGTAACAAAAGAAACAAGAAACAAAAAAATATGTATAAGCAACAAAAATATTCTCCGTATCATGGGAGAGTTGAAAGGTGACAGGAAAGTTCAAAGGAATGCAAGACATCTGCCTGGTAGGGATGGAAATGGTTCAGGAAGAAGATAAAGCTGGAGAAGAAGGTGCGATTTTGACAGGGATAGTTCACTGGGAAAGCGGAAATAGAGATGAGAGCATGCAGAAAGGAACTAAAAAAAGGATGAAGGGTAAAGGCCTGACCTTGCCTATCCTGGGGAGAAAACTAGATCGATAAATTAGTGCTGGTTCAAGGAGGGCATTAAATGACAGACCATGCCACTTAGAGCTGTTTTATTATCACCTTTCACCACAAATTTGTTCTCTTTCCTGTGATCTTTATCATAAGTAGTAAGAAGGAATGCTCTCATTAGAAATTTTCTCTCTGTCTCACTGGTAGCGTTTATATTGTAGACACACCCTCTTTTGAAATCATCACCTCTTTGGATTTCTGTGATGCTCTTTCCCAGCTTATTCCCTCTTTCTCTGGCCTCCTCCGGCTCTTTCCATGCTCACTCTTCTCCATCATGAAGGGTGGCTTCAGCATCCCTGTCCTCTGGTCTGCCTTTGCCTACTCATCACTGTGATATTCAGTCTCTTGTCCTGCCTCCATTCTGCTCCTCCAGGTGGCCAACCCCTGAGAACTTCATCATCTCCCCTCCTAAACCTTGCTCCCTATTTCATCAATCTTTCCATTTTTCATCCAGTTGTGCAGGATTTACATTTTAAAATTAACTTCGTTTTTTTTTTTTCCTTTTTGATCATCTCTACTCCTTTTTTTCCCCTCATAGACTCTGTTTGACCCATCCTTCCTTTCCATTCTCACTGCCAACAGTTAGGTCACCTCACACCTGGATTATTCTAATCACCTCTGGCTCCTCACTGGGATTCTTGTTTACCATTACTCCCTCAACAGGGAGTATAATTCTACCAAACTAAAGTATATTTTTATTACCCTCCCTTTTACTTAGTTTCACAATACAAATCAGCCAACATTTATAGAGAACACATTATATACTACACAGAGGAGTAGGCAGAGGGGGTTACAATAATAAATGCATTCCCTGATATACAGGGATATTCAGTTTAGTGTGGGTGACAGACTTGTAAACCTAAGTTACTCACAATGAAATAAGTAATAAAATGCCTTAAAATTCCTTCTATCATTTCCTATTACTTTGAGATAACCTTGTTTACTTTAACCTTGATGGTAAATTCTTCACGCCATTTTAAAATAAATTCATTACTCTATTACTTGAAAAACTGAATTGTTTTTTAATCTACACCAGCAACTACGGTTATGGTGTTTTATAATTTGCAATATAAGTAAATCTTTTAATCCAGAGTTAGATTTTTGAAAACAATTGTCTTGAGATTCAGAGAAAATATACTTCACTTGGACTGTAGATGTTCTCCAAGCAAAATGTACATACTTATAAACTAACATTTGGTTTTGTTTAGTTCAAAAGCTAAACCAAAAATGTCAAAGTGAAATGTTTGTTTTGCCAATAAACGTTATAAAAAATTACGCTGTACTCATTGCAGGGAAGAGATATTTACTCCATTTTTAAATTGGTTAAGAATGACCAAATATTGGTGCTCTCAGCTTAAAGTAGACTGTTAAAATTATAAGGTGTTTTATGTAAGCCCCATGGTAACCACAAAAATAATACATGTAGAAGGTATATGAGAGAGAGAGGAAGGAAACAAAGCGTACCATTACTAAATTACCAATGAAATACAAAGTAAAATAGCAAGAGAATAAAAGATGGACAAAAGAGCTACTACAAGACAGAAAACAAGTGACAAAATGACAATAGTAAGTCCTTCTTTATCAATAATTACTTTAAATATAAATGGGTTAAACTCCTCAATTGAAAGACTTAGAGTAGCTGAATGGATAAATATATATATATATATCCAACTATCTGCTGTCACTTTAGATTTAAGGACACATACAGACTCAGAGTGAAGGTATGAAAAAACATATTCTATGCAAATGGTAACCAAAAGAGAACAGGGGTTGCTATACTTATATCAGATAAAATAGACTTTAAGTCAAAAACTGTCACAAAAGACAAAATACATTATATTATGATAAAAGAGTTAATTCATCAGGAAGCTATAACAGTTATATGTGCACCCAACATCAGAGCACCTAAATATATAAAGCAAACATTGGCAAACTGAAGGGAGAAGTAGATAGGAATACAATAACAGTATGAGACTACAATATTTTACTTTCAATAATGGAAACAACTTCCAGACAGAAATCAATAAGGAAAACTTAAATAACACTATAGGCCAAATGAACCTAACATTTCATACAGAATATCCCACCCAACAGCAGCAGAGTACACATTCTTCTCAAGTGCACATGGAACATTCTCTAGGATAGATCATATATTAGGCCACAAAACAAGTCTTAATATATTTTAAAAGATTGAAATCATATCAAGCATATTTTCCAACCACAATGGTATGAAATTAAAGATTAATAGCAAAGGAAAACTGGAAAATTCACAAATATGTGGAAATTAAACAACACACCCTTGAACAACCAATGGGTCAAACAAGAAACCAAAAGGAAATTAGGTGGTATATTGAGACAAATCAAAACCAAACCACAATATACCAAAATTTATGTGATGCAGCAGAAGTACTAAGAGGGAATTTTATAGCCGTAAATGCCTACATTAAAAAAGAAGAAAGTTCTCAAGTAACCTAAGAGATGGTTTTTGAAAAGATTAGCAAACATGACAAACCATTAGACTAACTAAGAAAAAAGAAATGACTCAAATAAAATCAGAAATGAAAGAGGAGACATTGCAAGTTATATCACAGAAATATAAAGGATCACAAGAAATTACTGTGAACAATTATCCACCAACAAATTGGATAACCTAGAAGAAATGGATAAACCCCTAGAAACGTAAAACCTAGAAAGACTGAATCCTTAAGAAGTAGAAAATCTGAGCACATCTGTAATTCGTAAGAAAATTGAATCAGTAATCAAAAAACTTCCGACAAGGAAAGCCCATGACCATATGGCTTAATGGCTGAAGTGTACCAAAGACTTAAGAATTAACACCAATCCTTCTCAATCTCTTCCAAAAAAATAGAAGAGGGAATACTTCCAAGCTGATTTTATGAGGCCAGCATTACTGTGATACCAAAGCCAAAGACATTACAAGAAAAGAAAACTACAGACCACTATCCCTGATAAACATAAATGCAAAAATTCTCAACAAAATACAAGCAAGCCAAATTCAACAACACATTGAAAGGATCATTAAGCCATTACCAAGTGGGATTTATCCATGGGATGGGATTGAAGGATGGTTCAACATATGAAAATCAGTTAATGTGATACACCATATTTCCTAGCAAGAGCAATTAGGGAAGAAAATGAAATAAAAGGTGTCCAAATTGGAAAGGAAGAAGTAAAATTATCTCTGTTTGAGTATGACATGATTTTATACTTTGAAAACCTTAAGGACCTCACACACCAGAAAAAACCTGTTAAAACTAATAAACGAGTTGAGTAATGTTGCAGAATATAAAGTCATTATGCAAAAATTAATTGTGTTTCTATACACTAACAACAAACTATCTGAGAAGAAAATCAGGGAAGAATCCCATTTACAACAGCATCAAAAGAGAAAAAATACATAGGAATGGATTTAATCAAAGAGATGAAAGACTTGCACACTGAAAACTACAAAACATTGATGAAAGAAATTGAAGAAGATTGAAATAAATGGGAAAACATCATGTGTTCATGGATTGGAAGACAATATTTTTTAAATGTCTATACTCCCCAAAGCAATCTACAAATTCAATGCAGTCTCTACCAAAATGCTAATTGCATTTTTTACAGAAATAGAAAAAAAATCTTAAAATTCATACGAAATCACAAAAGGTTCTGAGTAGTCAAAATAATCTTGATAAAAAACACAAAGATGGAGGTACCACACTTCTTTTTTTTTCCTAAAGGTGTATTTCTTTTCAAAGTGGGGTTCTTTTTGTTTGTTTTGTTTTGATGGTTTCTAGCCTTTTTTTTTTTTTAAGACTATTTATTTATTTTTAGCTGCATGGCATGTGGGATCTTAGTGCCCCAACCAGGGATCGAACCCATGCATTGGAAGGACAGAGTCTTAACCACTGGACCACTAGGGAAGTCCCGGTATTACACTTCCTAATTTCAAAATATATTACAACACAGTAATTAAAACAGTATGGTACTGGCATAAAGATAGACTGTATACCAATGGAATGGAACAGAAAGGCCAGAAATAAATCCATGAATATACGGTCGACTGATCTTCAACAAGGGTGCCAAGAATACACAATGGGGAAAGAATTGACTCTTCAACAAATGGTGTTGGGAAAAGTGAATATCCACATGCCAAAGAATGAAATCGAACCTTTATCTTACATCATACACAAAAATCAATTCAAAATGAATTAAAGACTTTAACATAAGACCTGAACCTGTAAAACTCCTAGAAGAACACATAGGGAGAAAGCTTTTTGACATTGAGCTGGGCAATGATTTCTTGGATTTGACACCAAGAGCAAAGGTACAAAGCAAAATAAACAAATTGGACTACATCAAACTA
Organism: Orcinus orca; assembly: GCF_937001465.1. Classification (NCBI taxonomy): domain Eukaryota; kingdom Metazoa; phylum Chordata; class Mammalia; order Artiodactyla; family Delphinidae; genus Orcinus; species Orcinus orca. The sequence continues at coordinate 15,020,452 of NC_064560.1, read as the reverse complement.
AAAAGCTCTGCACAGCAAAGGAAGCCATCATTAAAATGAAAAGGCAACCTATGGAATGGAAGAAAATATTTGCAAACCATATACCTGATAAGGGGTTAATATCCAAAATACATAAGGAATTCCTACAACTCAATAGCAAAATAATGAATAACCCAGTTAAAAAAATGGGGAAAAGGCTTTGATAGATATTTCTCCAAAGAAGACATACAAATGACCAACGTTTGTTTTCATCTGGTGAAAGGATGCTCATCAGAGCTAATCATCAGGAAAATGCAAATCAAAATCACAATGAGATATCACTTCACACCTGTTAGGATGGCTGTTGTATAAAAAAATATAGAGATAACAAGTGTTGGGACTTCCCTCATGGCGCAGTGGTTAAGAATCCTCCTGCCAGTGCAGGGGACACGGGTTCAATCCCTGGTCCAGGAAGATGCCACATGCTGCAGAGCAACGAAGCCTGTGCACCACAACTACTGAGCCTGCCTTCTAGAGCCCGCGAGCCACAACCACTGAAGCCCGTACACCTAGAGCCTGTGCTCCGCAACAGGAGAAGCCACTGCAGTGAGAAGCCAGCACACCGCAAGGAAGAGTAGCCCCCGCTTGCTACAACTAAAGAAAGCCCACGTGTGGCAATAAAGACCCAAAGCAACCAAAAATAAATTTAAAAAAAATTTTTTTAAGTAATAATAAAAAAAAATTTTAAGTGTATCTTTAAAAAAAAAAGGTAACAAGCGTTGGCCAGAAACACTTGTACACAACTGGTGAGACTGTAACATTGTGCAGCTGCTATGAAGAACAGTATGGAGGCTCAAAATATTAAAAACAGAACTACCATATGATCCAGCAATCTCACCTCTGGTTATTTACCCAAAAGAATTGAAAGTAGAATCTTGAAGAGATATTTGCACTGCCATGTTCATTGCAGCATTATTAACAAAGCCAAGATGTAGAAGCAACCTAAATGTCCATCAGCAGATGAGCGGATAAAGAAAATATATACATATGATAGAATATTGGTCAGCCTGACCAAAGAGGGAGATCTTGCCTTATGCAGCCACATGGATGAACTTTGAGGACTTTATGCTAGGTGAGATAAGTTAGTCACAAAAGGACAAACACTGCAGGATTCCACACTTATAGAATGTGTTTAAAATAGTCACACTCACAGAAACAGTGAGTAAAATGGTGGTTGCCAGAGGCTATGGGGAAATGAGAAGCTGCTGTTCAATGGGTATAAAGTTTCACTTATGCGAGATGGATGAGTTCTAGAGATCTGCTGTACAGCATTGAGCTTACAGTTAACAACACTGCACTGTGCACTTCAGCAATTAAGAGGGTAGATCTCACGTCAAGTGTTCTTACCACAATTAAAAAAGATGGGTGAATAACCAAATATTTTGTGTAAACTTTGCATGAGATCTCAGAGTGTCAATCTCAGGGTTACCCTTTCTCATAATAAAGTTACTTTTCCCAGAGGGCAAATATTCTGAGAAACATTTGATATCCAGAAAGTTCACAGGTCCTAATGTACACTAACACTCTTTGAAACATTTTGATTAGCACTTGAATTTTATTTGATAGTCTCTCCCTGAGTCTTTCAGTTACTGAACAACAAAGAGATGTAAACTTAAGTTGTTCACGTGTGAAAATTTTTTAAAAGTTCTAATTCCCTTTTAGTATTCAGTCTGACCCTAACCTGACATTAGCTTTTAAGCAGCTCCTTCTCCTCGTTGAATAGTCTTTGTTACTTTTTTCCTAGAAAAGAACTCCTCCCCTGCATTTCAGCTCCATGTTTTTTTCTCCATTACCCTCTGATTCAGTGGTGAAATATCCAGTGGGAATCTTTACTGACCATTTTACTTTGTTTAGTCTGTCTCTATCTGTATTAGGTTGGGAACCCTCAGAACAAGACTTCTGTTCGAGTATATTTATAACATTTATACAGTTATGTTTTATAGATTTTTAAGTACACTGATTTTATTGCTTTGCATTTATTTAACATTATGTCAATATTTTATGCTGCCTTAGTTTATTCCAAAGAGAGGTCTGCATGAAAGTTGGAAAGAAAATATTTATCATGAAACATATTTGCTATATCTCTTCATATAATACTTGTGAAGTACTAATGTTGCAGACAAATACGTTGTCAGCAAGAAAGTAAATGCATTTGTCAGATATACTAGGCTCTACTTAAGGTTTCCTTTAGACCACAGAAGATGACAAGTCAAAGAGCAGGAAGTGACCCTTGAAGTGATTTTTTCAGTTCCCTGAAGAGTAGTTTATCTGTGTGTGTCATGCATCCTCACCTTATCTGAGGCAGACACACAAATCCACTTTCATGGTTAAATTAGCAGGTAATCCCTCCCGTTTGTAGGCCTTGAAATGGTACTTATCCATCCAAGGAATCTGATTATACCGGATCCCCAAACTTTCTGCTTCGGTGCACAAGGGTTTAATTCCAAGACCACTGACTCAACAGGGGAGCTTCAGTGACGGAAAACCACTGTATAACCCCTTTGGTTGTGATACTAAGGTGGCATATGAGTGACAGAAATTGGATTAAGCTATTTGTACACTTATTCTGAAACCACCCTTTCAGCCCAGATTTCGCTTTTTCTCCCCCAGTTTCCTCATCTTAGTAAGTGGCACCATCATCTTCCAGCTGATTCCTTCCTCAGCTCTCACCTTATATCCAATAAGCCATCTGGACATTGATTCTACTTCTGAAAGAAGTCTGATGTGTCTGCTTCTCTCCACCTCCCTCTTAGTTTAAGCCCATTCCTTCTGTCCATGGATTATTGAAATAGTGAACTGTTCACCCTATTTCAAGTGTGGTTCCCCCTTACTCATTGTCTATACTCTGCCTGAATGAACTTTAAATTTTTTTTGAAATATTTCAGCTGTACAAAAAATATGAATAATACAGAAAACATGTGTGTACTCAATACAGATTGAAGGGGGTAAAATAGTTGAGTTTTGCTATGTACCCTTCGCCATGTGTTCTTCACTCTTTCTCTGGAAATAAACACTCGCCTGAATGCGGTGTTTATCAGAATGATTTTCCAGTAAAGCAGATCTGGTCATGTTAAGTCTCCACTTCAGCCTTTCAGTGTGTTCCTGTAGCCTTTGAAAAAAAGGTCCCCAAACCTTTGCCACGGCTGGCACGGCCTCCCAGAGACTGACCCCTGGCTGTTGCTCTCCAACCCCATCATACACACACCATTCTCTGCGCAGTGCAGAGAATGTCCTCTCCCTGCTGTAACCTCAGTGCCTAGTGTAATCCCTCAAACATACCAAGCACTCAACCATTGCTTGCGGACTGGATGCGGACATGAATGACTGCATATTGTGTTGAGACACAAACGTGAACAAGTCGTGGCCCCCATCCTCTAGAGTCTGTAACAGGTGATAAGGAGGAGAGAGGCCAGGGGATGGATATGAAAATAAACAATTGTAACTCAGTGTGATAAGACCTATAGTAGAAGTAGGATGAGCATAGGGCTGGAACACGAAGGGTGTGATCAGATCTTCTGGAGTTGGAGAGGATAAAAGAAGTCTTCACACAAGAGGAGACGTTTAAATTGAAGCTTAAAAAATGAATAAGATTTTTCAGGGCACAGAAGGAGAAAGCGTATTTCAGGCAGAAAAAGTAGCATGCGAAAGCGCATAGAACCCATGGCGCCCACAGAAAGCTGTGAGTAGCTGAAGTCCAGGGTGCGTGTGGAGGAGAGGTGGGAGATAAAGTCGGAGAGCCAGGCAGTGACCAAAGCATGGAGGGCTTTATTTGTCAGGTGCAAAGCATGGAGGGCTTTATTTGTTGGGTGGTGGCGTTCGGAGATTGAACAGTTCTCATTCTTGAAAACCAATTTATTATATACAAGAGAGTCTGCCAAGCCAAGCAGCGCGTATGCAGAGATGAGTGCATTGACCCAACATCCTTAAAGGCTTTGCTAACAAGCGATAAAACAAATCCACAATGCAATTTCTTTTTAACCACTCTCTCCTCAAATATAAGGTTCTCTGAAATGGCCATATCTAATGAAATTGGGGTTGTGTATACTCTTTGTAAAGTCACTGGGTAGCAGCCATAAACCAGAGGGGCCTCCATGTCACTCTGACACCTGCAGTAAGACCGTGTTGTAGTATCAAGTCTTGAAAAACCTCCAGCATTGCAGAGCCTACAGAGGATGGCAGTGGCCGCCTGAGGGAGAGTGGTGACCCACGTTCATGCGATTTCAGCCTCCACCTTTTGCAGGATGGTACAGGTTTAGTTGGGGACCTGCGCTGACCCACTACCCAAGATCAGCAGTGAGTAGACGCTCACTGGAGTGATTTCAGCCCTTTGTTGGTAGCAACAGGAGAGAACCATTTTTTTAGCTTAAGGAGGGTCATCTTCCTCAAATAACATATAAATACTCCTGAGAGGGGATAAAGATTATATGCCATTCACACTGTAGTAGATAATAATCCATCAATAATAATAATATAATTCATCATAATAATTCAGATGCTTCCTGAGAGAAGATTTAAATAGGAAGGAGAGAGCTGACGGTCATTATGTACCTGAGTAGGGTTTCTGACAATGGCAATGTTAAAGCCTGAACAATGAACTCTAATAAATTTTGCCTATTTCTCCCCAGGCCTCCCATATCCCAAATTTGTAGAAAGGTTAAAACATCATTCATTTTAATTTTAATATATTTAAAGAGGTATTACTTTAAAACTGGTGTCTGATTGAATATAGGCTTGCCCTGGTTTTGTTGAACTTTGGTCACATATGCGAGGTGCCCTATTATGGCTGGGTTATGTCATCGAGGCCAAATTCACCTACAGCCACTTTGACTGCTCCATTCACACACTGACCAGGACCTGTGGATAGATGTCCAGGGAGAGAATTCTTCCCAGCATGGCGAACCTTTTCATTCTCTGCCTTAGCAGACATAAAAGTGAAATAAAAGAAAATTCATCCCTTCAGTTCTGATCAGTCTGAATCAGTTACACAAAAGCACATTTGAGATACGAGCTTTTGCTGCTCTTCCACAAAAGCTACATGTTAGAGAACCAGGTTATCAATTACAGAATAGCTTCCATGCCTTCCCGTGGTCCCCTTTGAGAAGTGCCTCTTTCAACCTAAGAAGATGATAGCTTTGCTCCCCCAGCCTTTTTGGCAGACGTGAATGTAAAGGTGTTGGAAAAAAAATACAAGAATCTCTTTCATTTTCCTTGGGAGGCAATAAAATGTTGCCACTAAACATGGAAGGTCCTTTTGTACTGTTCATACCAGTTAACCTAAGACCTGGTGTAGCATTATTCATTCACTCTGGGTGGTCCCAGAGTTGTGGTTCTATTGTTTGCCTTTTTTTTTTTTTTTGCTACATACCCATTTCTGTCGGTTTCCAGTAAGTATTACTCTGGTCAAAGGTCGAGTAAAATGAGAAGTAAATAGCCACTTTTGCCAGTAACATTTCCTACTGCTTTCCTTTGGTTGGATAGTCAGATGTTAAGTATAATTGAAGTAAAATGTTGAGAAGGAAGTAGAAAAATAAGGTCTCATTAAAGTAGCAAGAAAAGTAACATTTTCAGATATCTAGGGATTGATGGCTTAGATTCTATTTGTCTGAGGTATGTATGAAGTAAGAAGAGGTAAAATACAGTCACATATAAAAACAAATAGAGGGCTTCCCTGCTGGTGCAGTGGTTGAGAGTCCGCCTGCCAATGCAGAGGACACGGGTTCATGCCCCGGCCCGGGAAGATCCCACATGCCACAGAGCGGCTGGGCCCGTGAGCCATGGCCGCTGAGCCTGCGCGTCCAGAGCCTGTGCTCCGCAACGGGAGAGGCCACAACAGTGAGAAGCCCGCGTACCACAAAAACAAAACAAAACAAACAAAAGAAAAACAAATAGAAATTGGTTGAACATCACAAAATATCCATAGTTGAATGTGTATGAATGCTTGAATACATGCTTAAGAATTGTAGAATCTAAGCAGTTTTTGCAGTGACTCCCAAGGTCAAGGAAAATGCTTTATCGGCATTTTGATCCAAATAAATATATTCCGTCAAATTTTTTCACAGTAAGATTATAGGAAGTAGAATCTCTAACATTTGAATTAGGATCTAGTTTGTGAAATAAATGGTAATTCTAACCAAATTCTACTCTTTTTTGCCTCAATGACCATATCCCGAATGAATACGAGTAGTTCTGTAGAGTAACTCTCTCTGGTGGAAGAATATATATCCTAATAAACTCTCCCCTAGCCAACGCTAGAAGAGATGACCCTGAATAAATGAATCTGATTTCTTTTGGTTGTTTATTTTTTCATTTTGTGTGAGGGAAAGAGTTGGGAGAGAAATATTGGAATTATTATAGATGTGAAAAGGTCTTAGGGCTTCTTTTAATCTCTTACTGCTCTCAGTAATTACAGTGTTTCCTAAAATAGAGTTATAAATTTTATGTAAGAGTACATTATATCTGTGAAAATAAATGCATTTTTTAAAAGCTCGATCCAGTGGGTGTTAACTAAGATATTGATGGGCTTGTGCAACGGGATCAGCAAAATGGGTAAAATCATGCTTAAAATGCTTTCAAAAGAAGTAAACTGATTGGATTTTATTGTGCTTCAAATTTTAAGATACTCTATTATCTGTTTTGTATTGATTTACAAAATCTATGTACTCTAAGATGCTCTCTCTCTATATATATATGTATGTACATATATGTGTGCATATACATATGTGTGTATATATGGGTGTATACACACACAATACACACACATATGTATATAAAAACAAAGCCAAATATGTTATAAATTCCTTTCTTTTCTTGAATAGAGTTTTTCTTTCAGCATCTAGTGTTTTGGGTGTTCAAATTATAGGGCACATTGAAAGTACAAAGCACGAAGTGTGTAATGTGAATATACAATTGGGCCAATGCTCTTCTGTTATGGCAATTTTGTCCCTCTCACTGAGCACTCATCTCCTTAAAGGACCGAACTACTAAAACATGAGAAAATAGAGTTAGGATCACAACTCTGAGAGTGTAAAAAGGGCACATGTCTCAAGGAGATTGAAAATATCACAGAAGTTTGATCCTGAGCACAGGACTGCAGCAATCAAGAGCACAAGAGGAGAGAAATCAGTGCAACTGCAGAGGGAGCCGCCACAGAGCTCTGATTTTAAAACGATGTCAGAGCAATGCAGATGCTCGATATATATGTGCTGAATGGTGGAATTGCAGCTACATTTGTAGAGTCCTTTTTCACCAATTAATGCACACAGCAATGTTGTTTAAAAGGCAGTTAATTTTAGCCTAATTTTACAGAAGAAATTGCAACTCAGAGTAAGTGATGACGTGAGATCGGATGGTGCAGCTTGTAAAACATGAAAAAGTCAAATCTGAGCCTTTCCATTACACTTTGCCTTTTCATGGAGAGAAATGCATATATATATATATATATATACACACACATATATAATCATATATATGTGTATATATGTATATACATACACAATATGTTTATTACATATAATATATATATATATATATATACACACTATACTTACACACAACCTGTTTACATATGATCTATATATCCATCTGCAACAGTATATAAGACACTAGATTGGATGTATAAGCTCATGGCTAAGGTGTTAAAACCCAAGCCCATTGAGACATTTAGGATATTTCAGTTAAGCTGGAGAAAAAAGGAAAGAACAGGCGTTCGGTTTGGGACTGGTGGTTCAAGGCAGATGGCCATCTTTGAGAAGCAAAGCCCTCCTTTCCGGTAGCTCCTTTCCGGTCTAGATGAATGGTATTTCTCTTGAACTGAAAAGGGCAGGACAATGAGGGGACTGTCAGTCCGTTCAAGACACCTCATGACTTGGATGGATTTTGCTAAAACTTGGGGATGAGATTTCTCTCTCTCCTAGGATGTGTAAACAATAATGGAAAATGAAAACATTTCTGGAGGAATAAAGGTGGAAAAGTATAGTCATCTTTTAAAAAATATAGAATAAAATTGGTTTTGGAAACTAGAGGCTAGATAGACTGAAATTCTAGGCAAGAATCTAAATGAGGTTTTCTCCCGCTATGTTTTTACTTTAAATTTACCTGATTTATAAAGTAGGACATGCAGTACTACAGAGTATTCAATAAATACAGTAAGGTCTGATGATGCAGAGGCTACCTGAAGGTGGCCTCTCATTACATTTAGCCATCTTCCTTCCAGGACTGTTTCCAGACATTTAAAAATGGATTTCAATGAGAGTTTTTAAGTCCTTGGAAAAGGAAGGGACAGTTTTCATTGTTCCTCATGGTAGTGGGGAGCCCTGGAGATGGAATGAAAGCCAAGCAAGGCATGAGCTCCTTTCTCTAGAGCAGGACAGAGCCTGGATGGAAGCCCAGCTGATAACCTAGAGATGTTCTAGGTGGTTTCCCGAAGGGTTTATTTAGGTTCCGGTAAATGGGCAGAAATTCCAGGGGAGCCGATATTTGTAGGTCAGGAAATAAAAGTGGTTGTCTTCTAGAAAAACTGCACACAAGGAGCAAGGTTCAAGGTACTAGGTAGGATTTGAGATAAAGGCTTTGCAAACACAGGACAGCATACCCCAAACCAAGCAGACCTCAGGTATAGGGGCTAACTCCCAACTATAATTTGGCTGCTACATGTAAGTCCAGCATTTGACAACAGGATCCCTGAATCCTCAGTCTAGGGCCATAAGTCATTCAAAGCAACCCTCCCCTTCTCCCCCTTGCAAGAGTAAGGCTTTCAAAATATAGTACCCGGATCCATCTGGACAGAGGGGATGGACTTGATTTTCAGGTAAAAAGGAGCAATGCAGTGCCTCCATGAAAAGCATGTAGGTCATGCACTACCCAACTCCGGGGGGTGCCATTCACTGTCTGCAGCGTGAAAGGACCCCTCTCTGGAAATCCCAGATAATCAGAAGCCTTTAGAACAGAAGGAAGAGGGGAACTGTTGACCGTAACAACTAAGAATTAACATGAGTTAAGAACATGTTACATTATTTATTTGAATAAGATGGAGAAGAAAGAAGAAATAAGTCGCATCTTATAAGAAATAAGATGGAGAAGGCAAGAACTACAGGCAACAATTTTGTTAATAGTTAAAAATGAAAATGAAAGAAGTTATGGATTTTTGTCTCTCTTCCTTTCCTCACCTACATAATTCGGGCTCCTGTCCTTTCCTTCTGGAGTTGGAGAGAGGCACTTTATATCATCAACATAAATTTTATATTGGTAATTTCATGACCATAATTTGCAGCCAATAACCAAGTTGTCACTGGTTGCTTTTTTCCCCCAGAGGGTGCCTGTTGTGATTTGTAGTCCCCATTGTGGCCTTAAGCCAATAGGATAAAGGAGTCTATGAGATGTGATATATTTTGACATATATAAGTTTTCAATGTATAAAATATGATTGACACCTCGACACCTGGTTGGAATTGTAAAGGAAAGGTATTTGGTGATTGACAAGAGTATAGGTTGCTTCCTAGGAGCCCGTGGTTAGCAAGTTCATATGAACTTCAGAAATGCTTCTGTTTTTTTCTTTAACTGTCTAAGTTGCATGTACACACCAATATCATCACTGTGAACTATGTGGTCTACTAGCAACAATTTTGTCCAGAGGAAGCCTGTTACATGAAACCCGTCATTCATTGTACAGTTGCAGTTGGCAAACAGTTAGTTACCAGATAACTTGCCACAACTTTTAATTTTCAAATTAGCAGTTGCTGCCACATGTGGTTTTGTTTAAAAGGCTAACTGAATTACAAACAAGTATTTGTCTGAAAGGGGCTAGTTTATAGCACGTGATAATGTACTGTGATTCATAAAATGGCATTTGTGCAAAATGTAAGTTGAATTATGCTCAAACTGCATTTGTTTGCTTCGAGCAAGTTGTCCACCACAAACACAGAGCAACTGATAAAACAATAACCACAAACAACACCCAGTTAAACAACTCAGTTCTTCATGCATAGAGATGGGACAGGTCATATATAAGGTTACGGAAGGATCGGTATGAGGAATCTGTTCTCCAAATCTTCGTGGATAAAAGACCATAAATTTCAGATCTATTTGATTAATGTGTAGGGGTCATGGTACACATGTCATAAAGGTGGCAACAGTTGCATACACCATTGTCATTTGTATTCTAAAGGCAGCATTTAAATATAAGTGTTCACTGCCCTACAGGCTTACCCATCAGATCCAACCTTTCCTCTGGGGTCAAAAATATCAACTGAAAGATGATGAAGTAGAATATTTTATGTAGCGCTTTACACATTAAAGTTTCACAGAATGTTTCACAGGAAATTATAGCCTTTTCATGCTTCCTTCATAACTGTGACACTTTCAATTAAATGAAACAACCATTTGCAACCAATAGGAGGTTGATATTTTTACAAGGTGCTATTCCATCAGAATGTAAGGAAACATATATCTACATAAGTATAGAACTTTGGACATTAAGGCTGTTTTATTACCTGTTGTCTTGTAGTTAGGTTCAATGGTACACCTTAACCGAAATTGGAATAATGCAACAAAACACGTATCATATCGTTTGAGTCTGAAGGACAATTTTGATGTTATAGAAACATCCTAGTGCAGGTCTAATCAACTATTAGGCATTAGGCAGAAAAGGCTTCAAGGGGTGAAAAATAGAATTTAATTGATTTTCTTTCTGCAAATTTTTTGTTTTAAACATTATCTTTGAGTGTTTTTAACGTATTAACTCATTCAGCCATCATAACAACCCAATGATGTAGATATTACTCCTCCATTTAACAGATTAGGGAACTGAGCCACAGAGAGGTCGGGAACTTATGTCACACAGCTAGGAAATAATTTGATTTCACTGTCAAATATATTCCCTAATCATATGTCATTCACCTACCAACTTGAGAGTCACTTGGTGGATTTTGATGGAAGAATCTATTTTAACTCTATTTGTACAATTTGCAGTTAATAAGAGCAGTACAATAAAAGTAGCAGGACTTAAGGTGACTGCCGCTCTGCTCCAAGGTAGAGGCAGTGGAGCTTTCACAGAGAGGGCAGGTCTTTTCCTCCTCAAACTCCTTGTTTAAGTATGAAATCCAGTGAGGGAGAGTATCTAGTGCTGGACACATAATGAATTCTAAAGTATGTTGTGAGGAGGTCATAAAATTTGGAATCAGAAGACCAATTCTAGCCATGTGGCTTTAAGCAAATTACCCAGCCTCATTACATGCTATACTTAATAAATAGAAATAATAATAATTCCTTTCAAAGTTATTATAAGTATACAGTGAAGAAAATATATGAAAATAATGTAATTGGTAAAGTGGTATATAGATATTGGTTAATTTTACAATGATCACAATAATATTTGTAGTTAGTAAATATATAATTGTGGTTAATAAATATATAATGATTGGGCAAGGGTTATTCATGCCAGGACTTACAATGATAGAATCCTCAAATGACTTGATGAGGTTTACAGATTTAAAACTAGATTATTCAAGTGACTAGAGACCATCTACAGAAACAGCCCAAGGAGATCCTTCAGTTGCAAGAGCAAAGCTGTCAATTTCAGCTGAGCTCAGGACTTGACTTTAGGTTTACACATGAAGGCAAGAGAAATGCAGTGTGTAGCTGTCACTTGAAATTCAAAAACAAAATACATTTGCTTCTCTAATTTGGATCTTTTAAGTGGAGGTATCTTTCTGGGTTCCAAATTACCTGGGTAATAACCACTTTTCTACACATCTTATGACTAGGTAGATGAGTGCTATTTAAATTAGAAGCACATAGTGAGTAAAAGACATTTTGTGATTAGCTCTTCAAATGGCTACAGCCAAGTTTGAAAAAACAGTAAATATATGTTGCCTAAATTGAAAAATGAAATATTTTTTCTGTACAACTGGACATGCCCAAGACAACTAAAGAAAAGAGACAGATGTCTAAACGGGGTATTGGTAGCTCTGAATTCCTTTGAAGATTTGGAAAAGATTTATTCCATTAAAGGACTCTTTACTTTGCATAGCTGGTTCTTATTCAACACCTGATTACACTTCCCTCCCTGCTCTCAGCAGGCCTGTAAGGTTTCTCTCTACTCAGTTATTAATCACTGCTGAAATGATATTTTCAAAACCTAGGAATGTAAGGAGAACTCAGTAGAGCCCATCGCTACAATCAAGCATTTTACTTCATAGTCACTAAGAGCTAACCTAAGATAATGAAGGAATTGGGTTTCATGCAGCTAAGTAAACAAGAAGTATTCTCTGAATTAGCAAAATTAAACTCATTTTGTGGAGTAGTGGAGTTTTTGTATCCTTGGATTGTTTTTCACATTAGTCTTGGTGGTGGTAGTAGTAATAGTGGTAGCAGATTAATAGTAGTGGCAGACTTTCTTGTTAGTAGTAGTTGTAGCAGCTATAATACTCATAGGACTAGTACTTATAATTTATATTAATGTTATAATAATAGAAGAATCAAGAGTTGTAATTATAACTTTTACACATTAGCAAATTCTTCCATCATTTTACTTAGTTCTTTGGGAATAATTTGAGACTTCACCTTTAAAATTTGGGAAATTGTAGTTCTAGAAAACTTTTTCCTGATGAGAGGAAGCAGCAGATAATGATTCTCATGATCTGAAAGACTGAGTTACATACAATAGAATGGAAAATAATGTTTTGCCAAATCTATAAAAATAAATATAAATCTTATTTATTTTTAAAACTAATAGTAATAATTAAGTATCTGAAATCATTAATGGCTCTGCATTTTTCAATTCTGTTTTTCTAGGAATTGCTGCCGCATTTCTTACAGAGTTGTTTTGGTGAATGAATTTTGTATTGATTTAAAATTATCTTACTGCCTTGAACTACTGCCCTCTTTATTCTTTAAATAAATCAGTTTCTCTTATTAATACATGGAGAATTTAAAGTAAGGGAATAAACTATCCAGAGCTACTGTCCCTGAAAGAACACTTTCAGAGTATAATTCAATTTTTTCCTTAAAAGATCATATTTATAGAATTTTTGTATCCATTTTAATGGTGAAATTAATGGTGAATATAAAAGCATGCTGGTGAGGATAGGAGAAAAAAAGTAAATCATAGACCCTGAAAAATAGTCACTCTTCATCTTTATAATTTTAAGGATGTGATGTTGGACTTTGAACGTTGAGAGCGTGGCTCTGAAAATTACAGGGAAATCAAATAAAAGCAATGACTCTTCCACCCTATCATATCTTTTAGTACACTTGAGCTACGTGAAATTGCAAATGTACAAAGTTCTGATCAAGACATAGGGAATTTATTTTGAAAGATATTTTTTGGCAAATGAGAAACAAAGAGTAATGGATGATTAAAACATGCTAAAGATTTTACCAGTTTAAGTATCATTTTTAAAGGTGAATAGCTATGATTCAATTATGCCTTTGATGAAAAATAAAAAAGAAAGTCAAAGGGGGCTTCCCTGGTGGCGCAGTGGTTGAGAGTCCGCCTGCCGATGCAGGGGACACGGGTTCGTGCCCCGGTCCGGGAAGATCCCACATGCCGCTGAGCTGCTAGGCCCGTGAACCATGGCCACTGAGCCTGCGCGTCCGGAGCCTGTGCTCCGCAACGGGAGAGGCCACAACAGTGAGAGGCCCGCATACCGCAAAAAAAAAAAAAAAAAAAAAAAAAGGAACTCAAAGGAAAGACGACATTGCTGGAAAGACAGCAACTGATTTCAAAGTAAATGACTACAGATTTAATTCTCCAATAACTCACCTAGAAATTACAGTTGAGAATTTGAAACAATAAAGGCTGTGATATGCCAATGAAAGCTTTATTCAGACCATGAAGTGAGATAAAAGTTTTACACTTTTAGAAGTTTAAATTCTACATAATTTTGTGGTTTTAAAAAAAGTCCCACTTTTTAAATTAGTTCTAATGGAAATAGAAAAATGATCTATAGTAACCCCAGATACGTAGTTAACTTACGATTGCCTAAACATTACAATTGCATTGTCACAAATAACTTGCTTTGGATTTTATTTTGTAATAATGTATGTGTGTATGTGTGCATTTTTTATGTTCTTAATTGTGCACTTCCTAGATTAATATGAAAAATTGGTTGGTATTCCCTGAGCTGACTCTCCTTTTAGGCAGCTAAAGACCTTGGAGGCAAGAAGCCAGTATAGGATTAACAATTTGTCATGGGTAATCCGCAAAGTAAATAAACCCAATGTGAATAATTGAAAGTGGGTAGGGTTGTAACATGGGAGGTATTGAAAGTTAATTCAAGACTGAAGTTCTCCATAGTACATTCGCTCTCCTTATCCAACAGCTAGAATAGGCTGGCATTGATAACTCTCTAAATAGAGAGGCATTTATGCATTATCAATGTCTTACCATCTTACCTGAAAACATATAGTCTACCTCCTTGATACAGTGCTACTTGAGCAATCTGAGAAATGTGAAGTTTTTGCATGAGTGTTTAGCCTCCTTTCAACTTAGAAAAGATGGTCCAAAACATTTTCTTCATTTTAGTATTAAAGATACATATGTGTGATTTCTAAAATGTCCTAAACTGAGATTAAGAAAAGCAATTCAGGGCTTCCCTGGTGGCGCAGTGGTTAAGAATCCGCCTGCCAATGCAGAGAATACGGGTTCGAGTCCTGGTCCGGGAAGATCCCACATGCCGCGGAGCAACTGAGCCCGTGCACCACAACTGCTGAGCCTGCGCTCTAGAGCCTGCAAATCACAACTACTGAGCCCGCGAGCCTAGAGCCGGTGCTCCGCAACAAGAGAAGCCACCGCAATGAGAAGCCCGCGCACCGCAAGGAAGAGTAGCCCCCACTCGCTGCAACTAGAGAAAGCCTGCGTGCAGCAACGAAGACCCAACACAGCCAAAACTAAATAAATTAAAAAAAAAAAAAAAGCAATTCAACATCATGAAAATACATTCATTTGTAAGCTGGACTTGCCTGTTTGACTAGCGTTTAAGATAACAAGGGATTACTGAAGGCAAATTTAATGTTTGAATTACTTATAGTACTATACTAGCCTCTTCAGCCTAATAATCTCTTCCAGGTAATAGTCACTTTCCTGCAATTAAAGTTGTACATACTATAGATTTCTGATTTACCAGTCTGCAAGGTGCTACCAAATCATATGGGAATTTGTCACCTAATCCAGACTCAACTATTGCTGATCAGACATTAAGACATTAATTATGTTGCTTTTTTTTAGCTACCATGATATTTTATTTTTGAAATGTGACTGAAGATGAGTTGCGATATTTTAATTAAAATTTTCTGGACTTTTTCTTAACATATGTATTATTTTTCTAATTATAGGTTTCATATACACTGGAGAAGTTGTACATCGAATGCTAACAGCCACACAGTACATAGCACCTTTAATGGCAAATTTTGATCCCAGTGTATCCAGAAATTCAACGGTCAGATATTTTGATAATGGTATGTATTGGTTAGCCTATTTTTACTAAATGTATACTTATAAACATTGATCATCAGATTCATATTAATATTTTAGTAACCTTGGGTTTTTTGGGGGTAGACTGGAATTTTAAACTGCTTGATACAAATGCCCCGAGATGACAAATGTTACACTGCAGCTGTTAATACTGTTAATATGTGAAGTAAAGTATGTGGTTAAATGTCACTCGTTTATTCATTCATTCATTTCTTCATTCAACAAATGTTTATTAACATGTATTGGGCACTATAATATATGAGTTGCTGTAAACGACGCCTCGAACAAAGCAAATACATTTATTTTATGCTAGTTGCAATACGTCCCTCGTATTAAAAAAAACAAAGGATAATTTGTTAGTTTTGATCTTCAGATAGAGGCAAGTGGCATAATATATTGATATTAAATTTCCAAAACTTTTGAATAATATGTACCATAAGATGAACACATCTTTTAAAAATCTAGGATTGTGGGTAATTAAAATCACTTAAGAAAAAAGTTTTCCTGACTTTGAAATATTAAATAGAGTAGCTGACAACAGTCTATCCCTACTATTTCTTTGTGGGACATATAAAATAGTCAGAAAAGACCTAGAATATGTCACTAAGTACCATTCAAATCTAAGTAAGAAATGTAAGGTCCTAAAGACATAAATGAATTTTCATGTCTACATCTTATTGAAAGCTGTAACTTTAGTAGAAAACGAAATTATAGGAAAAGAAGAGTTTGTTTTGGAAACTTAAAGATAGAAATTTCTGTTCTCTTTATAATACAAAAATAGTATTTATTTGCCCAAATGACAATTTTATCTTTTAAAATAATGAAAGCATGTGGCCTGAACAGAGTTATTTCTTCTCTTGTCTCGCCTTAATGAGCAAGAAAGAAAATTACTATGGGGTAGCATAGACTTACTCGTGACCATGGCTTTCAGAAAATGACATCATTTTGCTGAAAGAGATCTGACCAGTGTGATAAAGCCACTTTACAGGTCAAAATAGCAAAAGAGGAAGAAAACTAAACATACTTAGATGTACACTTTGAGAAATGCATTTCAAACAATTTGAATAACACCAAAGTGTGATCCAATATGAAGTAATTCTAAATGTTAGCCATAATAATTATTTCCTTCTATTATTTTAAGAACTGTTATACTCTGTCCTCCCACTTAAAAAAACTGAGGTACTAAGGCCCAAAGATGTACAAGTAGATTGTAAGTATACTTTAGACAGAGCTACAGTGAGCAACTTATCTGAAGCTTATCCCGTGACCTACTAGACAGAATGAATCTACCCTAAGTAAATAAGAAAGTTGAGTATTTTCCAAGCTTTGTCACTTACTAGGTGATGTTGGGAACATTTACTCATGGCCACAAGCTTCTGATGACCAAGTTTTTAGACTGTTAGCATAAGAATCATAAAGCAGGGGCTTCCCTGGTGGCACAGTGGTTGAGAGTCCGCCTGCCGATGCAGGGGACGCGGGTTCGTGCCCCGGTCAGGGAAGATCCCACATGCCGCGGAGCGGCTGGGCCCGTGAGCCATGGCCACTGAGCCTGCGCCTCCCAAGCCTGGGCTCCGCAATGGGAGAGGCCACAACAGTGAGAGTCCCGCGTACCGCAAAAAAAAAAAAAAATCATAAAGCATATTAAGTCTCTTTCCCCATATGCTCTCTCACACACCCAGTGCCTAGGTAGCTCAATATTTAAATTTTACTTTTATTTAAATGATTTTTAAAAATTAATGTATGCCACTTCAGCTGGATTCTAAATTCTTTAAAAACTAGGACTGTGACTATTTATAAGAAATTATTTTCTCTTCAATACCTGGCACAAGAACTCAATACACAGTCAGTCCTCAATAATTAATTATTCAATGAATGAATACATGAAAAAAATTAGGTATGTAAGATGATTTTTAATTCTGAGTTGTGAAAGTACGAATACTCAAGAATTACTGTACTTTACTTTATTGAAATATCTTCTGTGTGATAACCAATGGGAATATTGCATTCTTACAATATAATAATAAAAGCTAGTAATTGCCTGTGTTTTATTAAATGATTGAAGCACCTTCCAGTATTGTAAGGATCTTCACAAAGTCCTTTTATACCATAGCAACTTACTGAAATATTTCCAACTTTGATTGGTTAGGATCATTGAAGGAATGCTTAAGGATGGGAAACTCAGCATTTTAGGCAGCAAAAACTTCTCTAGAGGAGACAGCAGTTTAGAACATTTCTTCTAAGATAATATTTCTGTAAGCATTAAAGCACTAGATTTTAAAAATCAGACGATGCTTCCAAATATTATAGCCAGCCTAGAAGTCACAGAATATTAATGCACAAAAACTAGAGAAGTTGTAAAACTAAACCTTTTATTAGAAAAATAATTTGGTGGCTCATAAATAGCAAATAGAAAGCGTAAGTCTTGCAGTGATCAGAAGCCTAATCAAGCACAGAATCAGAAAATGGGGAGTTAGTAGTGACCTTAAATGCCCCTAGATCAACCTACCTGCCTGTTTTTACTTTGGAGATTAAGAAATTGGCATCCATTACTGATTAGACAGCTTGATCACCCTAAGGATACTAAGTTGCAACTGCTCAGTTCCATTAAGCACATAGGATGGTACAGCAGCTCATGTGGTCTGTTATATGAGCTTAAATTACAACTTCAGCTCTGCCAGGAAGAACTTTACCATTAGATTTTGTGCCCATCATCAGAAAAACAGTGTAGGATTGTCAGTCATAAGCCAAGAGATGCACCACACTAACCCAGCTCTTTGGTGAATTCCAAGGATTGCTCTTGGCAGATTATTCTCCTACATCATAGCTGATGACCAAAGAAAGTGTCTTTTTGGTTCACTTACCTAATTGCTTCCTATATTAGGTACTACCTAGGAAGCAATATGTGAGTAAGGCGCTGCTTAGAGAAATACAAGATCGTATCTCTAAAAGCCACTCTCACTAACCTGCAGACCGTAAAGTTTTAGATTCAGCAACTTGTAATAAAAGGTAAAATTTGATATATTGATTATTCAATAAAACAAGATAGAGACATATAATTAATTTTAAAATTTAATGATAACATTTACACTCAACTAATCTTACTAGTAGAACCATTTAAATTAAATGCTGGGGGAGCTGTGCTACTACATAATATAAAACATATTTGCACAATTAGTGTTATTTTTAAAAGTCTGCTACTAACAATGTATTGAAAATATCATCACCAGAATTTGCATTAAAAACATTTAATTACTCAATTTAGGTAGACCTCTCTTGTGCACAAAGAATTTGAGGAAACTATATATTTTTTGATTGATTGCAGAAATCCCTAGAAGGCAAGAATTATTCCTCCCATGTTGTAGAAGAAACAGGTTCAAGCAGGTTAATTGTGTCCAAGGTCACACACAAAGTATTAGAGGCAGGACACAAGTCTAGCTCATCTGCCCTCCATTTCAGTGTTTCCTCTGCACCGTCAAAGTGTCTATTAGAAATTAGTGAGTAAGAAGGAGACTAGAGCTTGAGAGTTGTGAACACATGTGAAAGAAAAGAAGTGGTTGTTAGGAGGAATTTCATGATCAGAAAACCCTTTTACTTCTACGATTATGGGAAGTTTCCTGGCTATTATTGTCCTCTTGCCTTTTCCAGTTTTTAGAAAAATGGTTGTATAGATACAGAGATGCCCGTGGAAGGAAGAGACCGGGGTTTTCACTTACAACAGGGGTATGTCTTGGGTGCTGCATATAACTAAAAGTACCAAGGTAAAAGTAAAAAATAAAATAAAATAAATTTTTACTTCTAAAGTTTTACCTCAAGGAAATAAATAGATGTCTATATTTAAAGGGTATAGCGTGATAATTTGATATATATATATACATTGCAAAAGAATTTCCACCATCAAGTTAATTAATATTTTCATCACCTCACATATGTACCTTTTTTCTTTTCGGGTGGGAACACTTAAGTTTTATTCTCAGTAAATTTCAATTATATTGTACAGTGTTAGAAACTGTAGTCACCGTGTTATACATTAGATCCTCAGACCTTATTCATTGTATAAATGAAAGTTGGTATCCTTTTGTCGGCATCTCTCTATTTCCCCCAGACCCTAGTCCCTGGCAGCCGACATTCTAAAATCTGTTTCTTTGAGGTCAACTCTCTTTGTTTTGTTTTGTTTTTAGATTTCACATGTATGTGATACCATGCAGTTTTTCTCTTTCTCTATTTGGCTTATTTCACTTAGCTTAATGCCCTCCAGATACATCCATGTTGTCACAAAGGCAGGATTTCATTCTTTTGGGGGCTGAATAATATTCCATTGTGTATATATACCACATATTCTTTATCCATTCATCCATAGATGAACACTTAAGTTGTTTTCATACTTTGGCTACTTTAAATAATGCTTCAATGAACAGGAGAGTATAGATATCTCTCTAAGGAAGTCATTTTGTTTCCTTTGATATACACCCAGTAGTGGGATTCCTGGATCATATGGTAGTTTTCTATTTTTAATTTCTTGAGGAAATTCCATACTGTTTTGCACAGTGTCTGTTCCAGTTACGTTTCCACCAACAGACTATAAGGGTTCTGTTTTCTCTACATCCTTTCCAGGATTTGTTACCTCTTGTCTTTTTGATAATAGACATCTTAACAGGTGTGAGGTGATGTCTCATTGTGCTTTTGATTTGTATTTCTCTGATGATTAGTGATGCTGAGCACATTTTCATGAACCTCTTGGCCATTTATATGTCTTATTTGGAAAAATGGCTGTTTAGGTCTTTTGCCCATATTTTAATTGGGTTATTTGTTTTCTTGCTATTGAGTTGTATGAGTTCTGTATTTATTTTGGATAGAATCCCTTATTAGATACATGGTTTGCAAATATTTTCTCCTATTCCATAGGCTGCCTTCTCACTTTGTTGATGTTTTCTTTTGCTGTGCAGAATATTTTTAGTTTGATGTAGTCCAACTTGTTTATTTTCGCTTTTGTTGCATTTGCTTTTGGTGTTAAATACAAAATACAAAATATGATTACCAAGACCTATGTCAAGGAGCTTACCGTCTATGTTTTCTTTTAGGAGTTTTACATTTCAGGTATAACATTCAAGTCTTTAATCCATTTTGAGTTGATTTTTGTGTATGGTATATTCTTTTGCATGTGGCTATCCAGTTTTCCTAGCACAGTTATCCAGTTTGTTGAGAAACAGTTCTTCCGCATTGTATATTCTTGGCTCCATTATTGAAAAATGAATTGACCATATAAGCATGGATTTATTTCTGGGATCTGTACTCTGTTCCATTGATCTATGTGTCTTTTTTCCTTAATCCCAAAGCCATACTGTTTTGATTACTATAGCTTTGTAATATACTTTGAAATCAGAAAGTATAATGCCTCCAGCTTTGTTCTTCTTTCTCAAGATTGCTTGGCTATTTGGAGTCTTTTGTGGTTCCATACAAATTTTAGGATTTTTTTCATTCTATTTATTGGAATTTTGATAGGGATTGCATTGAATCTGTAGATTGTTTTGGGTAGCATCAAAATTTTAACAATATTAATTCTTCCAATCTAAGAACATGAAATATCATTCCATTTATTTGTGCCTTGTTCAGTTTCTTTCATCATTGTCTTACAGTTTTCAGTATACAGGACTTTCACCCCTTTAGTTAAATTTATTCCTAAGTATTTTCTTGATGCAATTGTAAATGGGATTGTTTTCTTAATTTCCCTTTCTGATAGTCTGTTATTAGCACATAGAAACACAACACATTTCTGTATATTGATTTTGAATCCTGCAACCTTACTGAATTCATTTATTTATTAGTTCTAACAGGTTTTTTTTTGGAGTCTTTAGGGTTTTCTATATACAATACAGGCATCTGTAAATAGTGACAGTTTTACTTCTTCCTTTCCAGTTTGTATGCCTTTTATTTCTTTTTCTTGACTAATTGCTCTGGCTAGGATTTCCAGTATTATGTTGAATAAAAATGGTGAGAGTGAGTGTCCTTGTCTTTTTCCTGATCTTAGAGGAGGAAAAGCTTTCTGCTTAGTATCTTGCTAGCCTTAAGTATGATGTTAGCTATGGGCTTGTCATATATGGACTCTATTTTGTTGAGATGCATTCTATCTATATCTGACTTAAGAGTTTTTATCATGAGAGGATGTTGAATTTTGTCAGATGCTTTTTCTGCATCTATTGAGATCGTCATATGACTTTTATCCTTCATTTTGTTAATGTGGCATATCACATTGATTGATTTGTGCATGTTGAACCATCCTTGCATCTCAGGAATAAATCCAGCTTGATCGTGGTATATGATCTTTTTGATGTACTGTTGAATATGATTTGCTAAGATTTTGTTGAGTATGTTTGCATCTATGTTCATTGGCTATATTGGTCTGTAAGTTTCTTTTCTTGTAGTGTCCTCATTTGGCTTTGGTATCAGGGTAATGCTGGCCTTGAAAAATGAGTTTGGAAGTGTTCTCTCTTCTCTATTTTGGAAGACTTTGATAAGAATTGGTATTAATTCTTCTTTAACTGTTTGGTAAGGTTCCCCAGTGAAGCCATCTGGTCCTGGATTTTTCTTTGTCAGAACTTTTATAATTACTGATTCTATTTCCTTACTAGTATTTGGTCTGTTCAGATTTTCTGTTTCTTTGTGATTCAATCTTGATTGGTGGTATGTTTCTAGGAATTTATCCATATGTCCTAGGTTGTCCAATTTGTTGGCATATGATTGTTCATAGTACAATAGTTTCTTATGGTCCTTTGTTTTCTGTGTTAGCAGTTGTAGTGTCTCCTCTTTCATTTCTGATTTTATTTATACTTTCTCTTTTTTCTTAGTCTAGCCAAAGTTTTGTCAAATTTTTTATCTTAAGAAAGCTCTTAGTTTCAATGATCTTTTCTATCATTCTAGTGATATCTATCTAATGGATCTTTTTAGTCTCCATTTCTTTTATTTCCATTCTGATCTTTGATATTTCCTTCTTCTGCTAACTTTGGGCTTGGTTTGTTCTTCTTTTTTAGTTCCTTGATGTGTAAAGTGAGGTTGTTTTTTGAGATCTTTCTTTTTTCTTCATATAGGCATTTATCTCTATAAATTTCCTCTTAGAAGTGCCTCTGCTGAATCCCTTAAGTTTTATGTTTTGTTTCCATTTTCATTTATCTCAAGATATTTTTAGATTTCCCTTTTGATTTCTTCTTTGTCCCATTGGTTGTTCAGGAGGATATTTTTTAATCTCCATGTATTTGTGAATTTTCCAGTTTTCCTTCTGCTGTTAATTTGTAGTTTTATACCATTTTGGTCAGAAAAGATGCCTGATATGAATTCAGGCCTCTTAAAATTGTTAAGACTTGTCTTGTGGCCTAAAAAAATTATCTATCCTGGAGAATGTCTTATGTGCACTTCAGTAAAATGTGCATTCTGCTGCTGTTTGATGAAATGTTCTATGTATTTCTGTAAGGTTCACCTGCTCGAATATGTAGTTTAAGTCCAATGTTTCCTTATTGATTTTCTGTCTGAATGATCAATCCATTGTTGAAAGTGAGATATGAAGTTCCCTATTTTTATTGTATTGCTGTCTCTTTCTGCCTCTAGATCCGTTAATATTTGCTTTATATATTTAGGTATTATGATTGGATACATAAATATTTATAAACATTTACAGTTGTTAATATCCTCTTGATGAATTGACCTCTTTATTATTGAATAATGATCTTTCTTTTGTCTCTTGTTACAAGTTTTGGCTTAAAAGTCTACTTTTCTGGCATAAGTATACCTACCTCTGTTTTCTTTTGGTTTCCATTTGCATGGAAAATCTTTTTCCATACCTTACTTTTAATCTACGTGTGTTCTTAAAACTGAAGTGAGTGTCTGTGGGCAGCATATGGTTAAGTCTTTTTCTTAAACTCTTAACCCAGTCTGTGTCTTTTGATTGGAGAATTTAGTCCATCTACATTTAAAGTAACTATTGATAGGTATGGTTTACTATTGCCATTTTGGTAGCTGTTTTCTGGCTGTTTTGTAATTCCTTTATTCCTTTCTTTCTCTCACTCTCCTTTGTGATTTGATTTTCTGTAGTGATACGCTTCAATTCATTGTATTTATCTTCTGTGTGTAAGTATTTGATCTGTGGTTACTATGAGGCTTGCGTAAAACATCTTATACAATCAATTTTAAGCTGATAACAACTAACTTCAAACTCATACAGAAGCTCTACATTTTTACACCTTCCACCATATTTTATGTTTTTGATATCACAATTTATAACTTTTTATATTGCATATCCACTAACAAACTATTGTAGTTATAGTTATTTTTAAAACTTTTGTCTTTTAACTTTTATACTAGAGTTATAAGTGATTTTTCCACCACCATTATGAGTATTCTGAATTAACTATATATTTACCTTTACCAGTGAGTTTTTCTTTTATATATATAATTCTTGTTACTTACTAGCATTCTTTCATTTTAGCTTGAAGAACTCCCTTTAACATTTCTTATAAGTCTGGTCTAGTGGTAAAGATCTTTTTCAGCTTTTGTTTGTCTGGAAATTTCTTTATCTCTCCTTTATTTCTGAAGAACAACTTTACTTAATAAAGTACTCTTGGTTAGCAGGTTTTTTCTTTCAGCACTTCGAATACCTCACCCCACTCTCTCTTGCCTGCAAGGTTTCTGCAGAAAAATCTACTAACAGTCTTTAAAATTTCCCTTGTAAATAACAAATTGCTTTTCTCTTCTTGCTTTTAAGATTCTTTCCTTGTTGTTAACTTCTGATAATTTGATTTTAATGTGTTTCAGTGTAAATCCCTTATGATTCATCTTTTTTTGGTATTTTTGAGCTTTCTGGATCTGGATGTCTGTTTTTTTCCCCAGGTTAAGGAAGTTTTCAGCCATTAGTTCTTTGAATAATCATTTTATTTTTAATTTATTTTTGGCTGCGTTGGGTCTTCATTGCCGCACACAAGCTTTCTCTAGTTGCGGCGAGCGGGGCTACTCTTCGTTGTGGTGGGCGGGCTTCTCACTGAGGTGGCTTCTCTTGTTGCAGAGCACAGGCTCTAGGCATGCAGGCTTCAGTAGTTGTGGCACATGGGCTCAGTAGTTGTGGTTTGCAGGCTCTAGAACACAGCCTCAGTAGTTGTGGTGCATGGGCTTAGGTGCTCTGAGGCATGTGGGTTCTTCCCAGACCAGGGCTCGAACCCGTGTCCCCTGCATTGGCAGACAGATTCTTAACCACTGCACCACCTGGGAAGTCCTCTCTGAATAATCCTTCTGCCCCTTTCTCTCTCTCTTCTCATTCTGAAATCCCTATAATGTGAATATTGGTCTACTTGATGGTGTCCCATATGTCCCTTAAGCTATCTTCACTCTTTTTCATTCTTTTTGTTCTCTCTCTGCTCCTCTAATTGGATCAGTTCTGCTGATACGTTTTCAAGTGCATTGATCTTTTCTTTTACTTGATACAGTCTGTTGTTGAACCCCTCTATTAAAACTTCCAGTCAGTTATTGTATTCTTCAGTACTATGATTTCTATTTAGTACTTTTTATATTTTCTGTCTCTTCGTTGAAATTCTCACTTTGTTCATGCATTGCTCTCCTGACCTCAGTGAGCATCTTTTTTTTGTTTGTTTTTTGGCTGCACTGTGTGGCATACGGGATCTTGGTCCCCCAACCAGGGATCAAACCTGTGGCCCCTGCAATGGAAACACAGAATCTTCACCACTGGCCTGCCAGGGAAGTCCAGTGAGCATACTTATGACTGTTATTTTGAACTCATTTGGGTAAATCACTTACTTCTGTTTCATTAAGATCAGTTTTTAGAGATTTATCTTGTTTTTTGTTTGGAACATATTCCCCTGTTTCTTCATTTTTCTTTACTCACTGTTAGTTTTTGTACATCAGATAAATAGCTACCTCTTCCAGTCTTGTCAGAGTGGTTTTCTGTACAACATGAACTTCATCAATCAGTTTAGCTCAAGCTCCTGGTTATCTTTCAAACCTTTGTGATTGTTCAAGGCACCATCTTTGTTCTCAGTGGCATCCAGTAGTTTTGGGTGTGCCAAGAGCCATCAGTTTCCCAAAGGGGAAGATCGCAGTCAGCACCTAGATTTGTTGGCAGTCCCTCAGGCAGCAGCATACTGGAAAAGTATGCAGTCAGATCCTCTCCAGGGATGAACTGGGAGACAGGTATTTTGTCTGCTCCCTCTCTACTGAGCCTTGAGGGGATAGCCAATGCAAGTGACGCAAGTGCTCACAGGTGTGCCTGTTAACAATTGCTTCTTTGTGTGCTACAGTCCTGTGGGACTCATGAATGCAAACCCCATTGTCTCTCAGAGCAAGATGACCTGGGGGCCTGTCCTCAGGTGGCAGCCACAAAAGCTGGGTGCCAGACATGTGTGCAAGCTCCTTCCAGAGAGATGCTGGTGACTTGGTTTTATCCTTGGACTGAGCCAAAGGAACAAGGGAGGGGAAGTACCCACTGGCTCTTTTGGGCTCCAGAGGATCACAGTAAGCACCTAGATGTGTGCACTTTCATTATGGGTATTTTCTCAGTTGCCTCATGTATAGCAGTCACTCAGCTAATCTTGGATTTCTCTCAAAGGAAATTGCTCCTTGTGTAGCTGTACATTCAGTGTATCCATGGGAAGAGGGGAAGTCAGGAGCCTCCTATGCTGCCATCTTGGTCAAAAGATCTCAGCATTAAGTTATACTCAAAAACACAGTAATGACAGTGTTCTGGTCTACTCCAATCACCTGGTACAGGAATGAACTCAGGAAATCAGACAGAAGAAATGTATAGGGCAAGTTACATGGGAAAGGGTATGGAGCATACATGCCCTCCTGGGCACTCTACTCTCCTAGCATCTGCACATCTTCACTAACCCAAAAGCTCTCTGTCATGCAATATTGATTTTTTTTCTTTTTAATCATATACTTACTGACCTGGGAGATAAGTTATGCTCTCTTAGTTCTGTGAGTTTCATTTCTGTACGTCATTTTTTGGCAACAAGACTTTTTAAAAGATTAGAAAATCCAATACTTAGAGCTAAGCAAACATCTTAGCTGCTCATTTGTTTTCTTAAAAAAATAAAAAAGAATAAATAGTGTCAGTTAATGAAATTAGAACACTCCCTAACACAATACACAAAAATAAACTCAAAATGGATTAAAGACCTAAAAGTAAGACCGGAAACTATAAAACTCTCAGAGGAAAACATAGGAAGAATGCTCTTTGACATAAATCACAGCAAGATCTTTTTTGACCTGCCTTCGAGAGTAGGAAATAAAAACAAAAATAAACAAATGGGACCTAATGAAACTTAAAAGCTTCCGCACAGCAAAGCAAACCATAAACAAGATGAAAAGACAACTCTCAGAATGGGAGGAAATAATTGCAAACGAATCAAAAGACAAAAATCTACAAAATATACAAATAGCTCATGCAGATCAATATTAAAAAAACAAACAACCCAATCAAAAAATGGGCAGAAGACCTGAATAGACATTCCTCCAAAGAAGATATACAGATGGCCAACAAACACATGAAAAGATGCTCAACATCACTAATTATTAGAGAAATGCAAATCAAAACTACAATGAGGTATCATCTCATACCAGTCAGAATGGCCATCATCAAAAAATCTACAAACAATAAATGGCTGGGGAGGGTGTGGAGAAAAGAGAACCCTTTTGCACTGTTGGTGAATATAAATTGATACGGCCACTATGGAGAACAGTATGGAGGTTCCTTAAAGAACTAAAAATAGAATTACCATATGACCCAGCAATCCCACTACTGGGCACATACCCAGAGAAAACCATAACTCAAAAAGACACATGCACCCCCAATGTTCATTGCAGCACTATTTACAATAGCCAGGTCATGGAAGCAACCTAAATGCCTATTGACAGACAAATGGATAAAGAAGATGTGGTGCATATATACAATGGAATATTACTCAGCCATAAAAAGGAACAAAATTGGGTCATTTATAGAGATGTGGATAGACCTAAAGACTGTCATACAGAGTGAAGTAAGTCACAAAGAGAAAACAAGTATCGTATATTAACGCATATATGTGGAATCTAGAAAAATGGTACAGATGAACCTGTTTGCAAGGCAGAAATAGAGACACAGATGTAGAGAACAAACGTATGGACACCAAGGTGGGGAAAGAGGGGTGGTGGGATGAGTTGGGAGATTGGGATTGACATGTACACTAACTAATACATATAAAATAGATAACTAATGAGAACCTGCTGTATAGCACAGGGAACTCCACTTTGCTGTACAGTAGAAACTAACACAATGTTGTAAAACAACTATATGTACCCCAGTAAAATAAATAAATAAATATAAATAAAACCTAAAAGAGAAACACTGATGAAAACAAAACAAAATATAAATTCTCATTGGTGGCTATTAAACTGTGTTTCAATTACTGTTTCATGTTAATACTTTTATAATAAACACTGGCAGGTTGACTCATCAGAATATGATATATAGCACTGAAGATTCATCCCAGTGTACTTAAAGGGGCTTCAGAAATGTTAGCCTGAGGCCCTATAAGCTACCTTGCAACCTTTTAGAAGCAGTACAACAAAGAAATGCAGACATTGTGAATTAAAGAGGAAAATTCCCATGAGTGTTAAAGAACTTTCTTTAGCATATGGAAGTGTATAATTCTAAGTACGAAATAGACATTTTCAAGTCTGATTCTAGCTTCCCTGAATGTGTTCCTTTCTCTCTCAGCATTTGTCAAATGTATTTGAAGTTCATTCAAGCCACTTGGGTTGCATTTTGAAAGTGGCTTATGGAAATTTAAGCAGACAGTACCCATTAACATTAATGGACTTCCTCAGGCAAAATTCCCCCATACTGGGCTCAATATTCACCTCAGTATGAGCTTAGATTTTACCAAATATTTAGAGAATACTCAATGCTTTAAAAGTATCCCAAATGCTATGTCAGTAACAGAAATCCAGTTAACTATGTAAAATTCAAGCAGCACAGCTACTAGATGTGAAGGTTAGATCCATGATTTGTGAAGATTCCCACCAGAATTGATTGATACATTTTTCTCACTGCATTTCTTTTGTTCCAATGGGGTTTATAGGCACAGCGCTTGTTGTCCAGTGGGACCACGTACATCTCCAGGATAATTACAACCTGGGAAGCTTCACATTCCAAGCAACCCTCCTCATGGATGGACGCATCATCTTCGGATATAAGGAAGTAAGTAATGTACTGATAATCTCCTTCCCTATTGACTTGACCTCTCTATCTTTTCCTCCAAGTGTCAAGAAAAGGACATTTTACAGTCATGAACCTCAGATCATTTTCTCACCTCTTGGTTTCTTTTGCTTTATTGAAAAAAATACAATTTTTAAAATCTACCGAGTAGCACTACTTGTTAATTCTTTGGGTTTTGTTTTATTTTGCATTCTGATATCCTTGGCATTCTGACCCATGAGTTTCATAAAATTATTAAATAATTATATTCTTGTGGTAGTATAATGAAATATCTCTAAGAAAAAATATTTCCAATTTGGAAGGATTTTCATCTAAATCTGATTACTTATATTTATACTATTTATTTGTTTTTGCCTTGTCAACTTCTTTGACATTTTTTGTCTATAATTTCAAAAGTGTTAATAGACATGAAGTCTTGTGTGGCTCAATGACCCAATACTGAAAGTATTCCACGACAGCTGAGTCCACAATCCCTTTGGCCAATGTTTATTGCCACCTGATAGGAAAGATTAATTAGAGATCAAAGTGACAGACAGAATAAAGAAATTTAAACTTAGTTTGTTTCATTTTACCAAATTGACAGGGAATGGAAATTGACTAAATTGTAGCCTTTAATTTACAGAACGTCTAAATTAGAATAATAGCATGTTTGGCTTAAAACTCTATTGACAGTGTAATTAAGGTCTATTAGACAACCTAAACTTTGGGGGAAGAAAATAAAGAATATAAGAATAATATATCAGATGTGATGTTTTAGGCAGTCAGTAGTCACAATGTGAATTGATAATGGGCATTATTAACCCATGGATTAATGGGTATTTATAATACAGACTCAACATCTTATTTTCAATTGAAGGGTTATTTTTCCCTTGGGAAATGAATCCCTGGCTATTAAAAAGATGCTGACAATTTAAAAAGCATTCGCTTTGGTCATGTCTTCTGAAATCTATCTTTTCTATAAAGTGAGGGATGGTTGTATTTCAACTCAATAGGCCAACTTTTGGAAATCTCATAACCACGTTAAATGTTTCCACTCTTTTGAAGAATTCTTCCGTGTGGAATTACTCATTTACTTGGGGCAATAGTATACACAGATATAATGCAAGATCCGTTCTGCTTGGTGCTTCCTTATCCAGGGCTATGTTTTGGTATCATAGCCCACCATATCCTTATATCACACTCCCTGGAAACTGAGACAGTATTGCTCAAAGGGACTCATTCTAGTTTTCATTGTAATCTAGTGTATTGCTGGGACTGCAGAATGATGTTATGGAATATTATTTTCAACATTTTAACCAACAGTGGTAAAATTTCTGGAAAGAGGCAGAGTCAGTAAGTCTAGAATCTAAAATCTCACTAATTGCAGGCTTCGTCAAAACAGAGGTTTGTGTTCTTATTGTGGTCTCTCTCGCTAGTCTTTATTATCAAAATTGTCATCTTTATTTATACTGTTCTCAACGGGTGTCTCACATTGCAGAGTAACAGTTTATTTTTCCTATTCTCTTTGTAGTGAGGTTGGTATTTTTAAAATGTCCTTTTCTTTTCTTTATTTAATCAAAGAGAAATTTTCCATTATGGTTTTCCTGTTTTGTCATGAGAATATTAAGCTGACAGGCAATTTTAACACTTTCTTAATATTTCCAGACTATCAGTCCTTCTGAATTTAGAGTTCTAAAGAAATCACTACTTTATTATTTGCCTCTCTGTCCTGGTTAAAAAACGGTTACTTATTTCCTATTCTACCTCTTTGCTTCCTGATAACTGTCATGTATTTTATCTTGCTGAGGCAAATTTCTATTTGTAAAATTTGCCACAATAAGGATCCCCATGCATTTGAGGTGAGAGCTAGGTGCTCCTGGCCTTTCTAGAAAAATATTTATAATTTCAATTACATAAATATTATGTAATTGATGTATTATCATTACATAATGTATTATCCTTGACAAAGTGCTTTCACATACATTATAGTTTTCAATTCTTCAACAGTAACTTATATTCTTAATATTCTTAGCCTTTTACAAAGGCACTGGCACATAAAAGGTGTTTAATAAATGTGTGTGGCTTAATTATGGAGTTAGATCATACACAATTTATCTTTATTTTATCTTTATTTATCTTTATTTATTTTATAGCTAAGCAGACAATCAGAAAGGTTAAATGACATACTTGAGTTTACAGAGCTAGTTAAGGACAAATCCAGAACAAAAAACCTTAATGTGGTGACCCCAAAATACCTCAACATTTTTTTCTCTCCCAAGGAGATTATGTAAAACAAGTCACAAATCTATTTCTCATTTGTGTTTTTCCAATAAATATTTGTTAATGTTTGGTGTTTAGTAATCTTTTTATATGACTCCCATATATTACACAATTACAGTCCCATAAAGTCAGGAGAAGTATTCCTAATTAAGCTATAGAGCTAATGAAATTGTAAGACCCTAAGAATATAAGGAGTATAATTTTGTATTCCTATTCAGATTAAATATACCGAAGCAAAGTTATAGGTTGGAAGGTAAGTGCAGTTCTTACTCTAATTAGTTGCTTTTAACTGATTAATGCCAGCTTTGTTTTATTTTATTATATTTTACATGAGTGAGAAGAAAAATTCTGATTTATTCAGAAACTACTAATAATTTTACTCAACATGGAGGAAAATTAGTATTTCATTGAATAAATTTTTGACACAAATTTCACTTTTATTACCCTCAAATGATTTATTCCAGTAGTTAATTATGTTTCTCTTAGTAACTCTTTTTTTTTTTTTTTTTTTTGCGGTATGCGGGCCTCTCACTGTTGTGGCCTCTCCCGTTGCGGAGCACAGGCTCCGGACGCGCAGGCTCAGTAGCCATGGCTCATGGGCCCAGCCGCTCCGCAGCATGTGAGATCTTCCCAGACCGGGGCACGAACCCGTGTCCCCTGCATCGGCAGGCAGACTCTCAACCACTGCACCACCAGGGAAGCCCCTCTCTTAGTAACTCTTAATGTGCCAACTGCCCATACTAACCACTCAGATGACCTCCAATTCTGTCATGTTCTGTATGTAGTCATGTCTCCAGCAGCATAATTTTTCACAGTGCAGACTGTGATAAATAATGATCAATAAATTAGAAAATACATTTGTACTTATAACAATCTTAATGAGATTGAGATAGGGCAGTTACTACTGCTGTTTGAAATAAGAGTAAATACAGATTTGTTCAAAGAATTTAATGATCCTTCACAAAGTCACAGTGTTCTCCTAACCATACTGGTGAGAGAAGTAGTGGGGACACAGATTCCTTTAAATAATTAAGTTACCTCTCCCAAGATTATAGCTCTTTATTATTCAACCAAAGATTTGAAATTATGTTCTAAGTTATAGGCCCTTATTGCTACACAGCTGTTTATTTTAGTTAATTTCAAAGATACAGTTTACTTAGGATGGAAGTCAAAACACAAAAAACATATTGTTTTTTTCAAAAGTTTCCTCTCAAATCATCAACCATTCACTTTAATGCATTTTTCAATTTCAGGGTATCCATTTGTTTCTTTTGCATAGATTTAATCACCTAATGAAATTAACCATCTTGTCATCTATATTCTTAAATATATTAATAACAGTTCTTTTAAAGTTTATAGCTAACTCTAATATCTAGATTTCCTATGGGTCTGTTTCTATCATCTCTTTTTTACTTTGTTTCTTTTTCTGTAGATTTTCATTCACTGGTCATGTCTCCTTGCATGTTAGGTAATTTTTGATCAAATGTTGGGCATTGTTTACAAAATAGTAAAGAGATGCTTTGAGGTTGTGGATGATATTTTCTTCTTCAAGGAAGGGTTTACTTTTTTTGTTAGGCAGTTAGGAGGGAACAGATTACTTACTACTGAGCAGGACTAAGCTCATTCACAGTTGAGCATTGGCCCTTATAAAAACTGGTATATTTCTGGTTAGCCCTAACTCTTAGAATGTAGTCCTTCAGGAATCTCCACATAACCCTGGGTAATTACTATGGACCTTTTGCCTTAGTGGTCCTGAACTCTGTGTTTTCCACAACTCCATGAGACTGCCTGAAGTTCTGTTCAAATTTTCTGTCTCTAAATCTGGCTCATTAACTGTCAAATGCCTTGAAGGGAAAGCAGTGTTGGTTTCACCTCTGTGATTTCCTTTCTTTGGAATCTTGGCTTTTCAGGTCCTTGTTCTTTGACAGCCACCTGATGCCTTCAACAGATGCTTTTCATATGTTTTTTATCTTTCCTGCTTGGTCTCAGTCGTAGAAATGATGGCCTTATACAAGTTTGTCTGCCATAACCAGAAGCCCCATTCATTTTTAAAAGCAACCTCCAAATTTGTAAAATCTAACATTTATTGAGCTCTTCATATATGCTAGGCAGTGACCGACATGCTTAAAATTTGTCTCATATTATTCTCACAAAAACTAAGAGGTTGTCACTTTTATCATTTACAGAGAAGGAACCCAAAACACCCAGAGAGGTTAAGTAACTTTCCCAAAATTATGAAACAAAGATTCATCCAAGGGAATATGACTCCAGAGCCCATAGGCCCAACCACTGTACCTTAGTGCCTCCCTACAAGCTTCCTTTTCAAGAAATGGCTGTATTGCTTTATTCACTTTGATATCCCTGACAGTCTTTCCTGGTTAGTCATTATTGTAGTGTAACTCAGCCACTTGAGAGCACAGGTAAGAATGGTTTGCCTTTCCACAGCACTTATTTTATTAATTTTTTTAAAAAAGTGAAAAGTTGTGCATAGGTAAAAATAATAGTAAAAACATATGTCCTTTCTTAGATAAATGGAATTTGGAAAAATCAAATTCCCGTTTCCTATTCTGTTGATAAAAATAACTAGCTGTCATCCTAGAAACCAGATTCTTTATATTATTTTAAGTTACCATTGAATAGTGATGATTGTTTGCTTTATTACAGTATAGACCTGAAATTCTTGGTCTCTTGATAATGTAACAAGGAAACTACCTGTTCACAAGAAAGATATGATTCCAGACACATTAGAGACTTGAAATCAAATTTCTTATATTTCTTAATGCTGCCTATCCTAGGATACTATCATATATTAGAAGTTGCATTTCCTCTGACTTGTTTCATCTCTCTTCTCCTATTATATTTTGAATTTATTGTTACTTTAGATACAGACTCAGGAAGGATGTGATTCATTTTGTGTCTATTGGAAATTTGATTAATTTTTTTCACCAGTTCATGGGAGGTACAGAGTGGTCATCAGTTTGAGACAATACAATTAAAAAGTCACGTAATCCTTCTACTTGGCCACAGGGGAACTCATAGGGAATACATATCTCACCTGAGAGTCAGCCCACTTTATCCATTTTCTTGGTTGAATACCTTACAGTCTCCTTCAGCAGCAAATTTTAGAGGAGGTCTGTATGGAGGAACTTTATTGTTTATTAAGTAAAATTACTTTTTAATTACTTCTACCATTTAAGTATTTAATCCTAATGTTCTTTAGTGTAACATTTACTGTTTCTGTGGAAGAATGCATAGTTAATAAATCACGGTTACCAATTGGTTGGAGGTTTAACTGTCACCCTAAATGCATTTTTAAAATTTATTTGAAGACTATTTCTCTTGTTTAAACTGTAATGACCCTTCATTCATGGTAATCATCCTGAAAGCATTAAAAGATGAACACTTGCTGAGCTTGTAAAATTTATAGAAAAAAATAATTCAAGAGGGTAAGAGAAAGCCAAAAAGAACTGAACAGTGAAACAATTGACATTTAGATATGAAGTGATTTGCCTTTATGGCTATTGCTGTATATGTGAGAATGTTTAACATGTGTTAAAATAATATATATGCATCCAAGAAACTATATATATATATATATATATATATGAAATTTAAATAAAATTTATTTAACAAATGTATAAGATTGAGAAAACCCAGATGACATGAAATGCTAATTATAAACTCTCAGGAAAGAATCCCATAACTGAGAACATGTCTCTGCAGAGGAAAGCAAAGCAAAATGGCTCTTTAATAAATTAAGTAAATGTCTCTCAAATTGTGTGTTTTCTAAATTGAGCGTTTCCCAGAATGTGCTTTTCCCAATGCCTATTAGCAATGAAAGGCTCTGAGAAGAACAGCCACAAAGGTAAATTAACTTCATTTAACCCAGAGCTGATCAAACTGTTTTGACCTGGGAATGCATTTTTCATGGAACATCTATTACCACCACCCAGGAAGGTGTGGGGAATGTTGAATTAAAAAAACAATTCATGTGGTGCAGCCACTATGGAGAACAATATGGAGGTTCCTCAAAAAACTAAAAATAGGGGCTTCCCTGGTGGCACAGTGGTTGGGGGTCCGCCTGCCGATGCAGGGGACGTGGGTTCGTGCCCCAGTCCGGGAGGATCCCGCGTGCCGCAGAGCAGCTGGGCCCGTGAGCCGTGGCCGCTGAGCCTGCGCATCCGGAGCCTGTGCTTCTCAATGGGAGAGGCCGCAGCAGTGAGAGGCCCACGTACCGCAAAGGAAAAAAAAAAAAAAAACTAAAAATAGAGTTGCCATTTGCTCCAGCAATCCCACTCCTGGACATATATCCAAACAAAACTATAATTCAAAAAGATATATGCACCCTTATGTTTATTGCAGCACTATTTACAATAGCCAAGACATGAAAGCAACCTAAATGTCCATCAGCAGATGAATGGATAAAGAAGATGTGGTACATGTATACAATGGGACTACTCAGCCATAAAAAAGAATGAAATAATGCCATTTGCAGCAACATGGATGCAACTAGAGATTATCATACTAAGTAAAGTAAGTCAGACAGAGAAAGACAAATACCATATGATATCACTTACATGTGGAATCTAAAATATGACACAAATGAACTTATCAACAAATCAGAAACAGACTCACAGACATAGAGAACAGACTTGTGGTTGCCAAGGGGGAGGGTGTGTGGGGGAGGGAAAG
The DNA here is from genome assembly GCF_937001465.1 of Orcinus orca. Lineage (NCBI taxonomy): Eukaryota > Metazoa > Chordata > Mammalia > Artiodactyla > Delphinidae > Orcinus > Orcinus orca. The sequence goes on along the minus strand of NC_064560.1, from coordinate 14,984,762 downwards.
ATTGGGAGTTTGGGATTAGCAGATCTAAACTATTATGTATAGAATGGATAAACAACAAGATCCTACTGTGTGCCGCAGAGAGCTATATTCAATATCCTGTGATAGGCTGGGATGGAGGGGAGTGTGAGAAAGAATATATGTGTGTATAACGGAATCACTTTGCTGTACAGCCGGGATGAGCATGGCATTGTGAATCAACTACACTTCAATAAAATTTAAAAAAAAGAAAGAATTCCAAAAAAAATGTAGACACAGATGATTTTATATCTTAGCACTTCCCTGTATTTTAAGTACATAAAGTATAAAGTTGTATCTACATGGCTTTATTTAGGATCTAATTCATTTGCATTTGCACTTTTTTATTATCTCACATATTAGAGCTCCCAACATTTTAATTTTCTTTTATTTCCCATAGTGTAAGAAAATGACAAATTGAACCCGTTCTCCCTTTATAATGTTGTGAGTGAAAATAAGTAAATAAAGTAGCAAGGAAGCAAGATCAATAATCTAGAAGAAATAATTGTAGAAACAGAAATCTTGTTCTAATGCTGGCCCTGCCCCTAGCGGGTTATGTTGTCCTTGGACAAGGTATTTGATCTTCCTGGGTACGTTTTCTCCTTCCAAGCCCCACTTCCATTTAAGCTTTGTGGTGACGTGGAGAGGTTTGTTCTACATGTTCTACATGTGCTCCTGCCGGTATAGACCATATCCAGTCCCTGCTCTGAGGATTCCAGGATCAAAGAGCTAATTTATCCCTAAGGCAAAAGGCCTCGTACTTTCCCCATGTCTCCCCAAACCCAGGGTGCAGTTTCCTAATCCCGTTCCTTTTCCCAGCCGTGTTTAGGCAAGTTCCCTTTTGTAGCCATAGTCCCAGATAAAGTCCCCATTATGGTTTTGACTATCTTGAGCCACGTTGCACAGGCTTCTTCAGGGGGCTCCTGCCTCACTATATTCTTTTATATGATGCTCCCACTCTAGTTTGTCAGTTCAGTACTGGGCAGTCCCTATATTAAAAGAGGGAGCTATTTTTACTTACCAACTTCATGCTGTTGTTTCCTTCCAGATTTTCTATGGGGTACGATTGTGGAGATGGGGGTAAGAGGAATGTTAGATTATATCTTTAACGTATGGCTCGCCTTTGCTTTCATGCCATCAAGTAAGTGCATTGCTCGATACCTAGCATATGAAAAGAGTTCAGAATCTAAAAGCTAGAAAGGGATTCAAATAATCGTGCGACATGTTAACGATATTCAGGAAAGCAAATAGATGTTTTTATAATGTCAAATTTAACTGAAAGCCCTTCTATTCAAATGTAGTTTTCAGACAACTAATACTCAGGGCTTTATGCATTGCTTTGAGCATGACTTTTTAAAATTGGACGCCCTACTGAGTAAGGAGAAGCCTGATCAGACATTTAAGGGAGATAAGGTAGGAACTTAAGGGTTAAGTGAAGGTAAGAATGGTTAAAATTTTAAACTTTGGGGGTTTTTTACTGTATATATATTAAGCTATTAGACATCACATTGCTGATTCGCGAGTTAACAAAAATGAGTTTAGACTAATTCCTCTCCAGTTGCGTCTGATAGGCATATGATTCATACTTGGGAGCACATACTCTGCAGTCAAACCCTTGCTGAGATGCTGCGCTGCCTATTAGATAGATAGCTGGGCCATAATGGAAACGAGTGAATGTTTTGGCAAGGTTTGCAGGGCAGAACAGAGAGAAAAATAAAATTCTATTCCCTGCGACTCAAGCAGCATGCTGTTATCCCCTTAACTGTTTTAGAGACAGACGTTCATGTTTTCGGTATTGTGTCAGGCCCTTGTGTGCTGGAGAATGATACCGCAGCACGGAAAAGAGAACAACTTTTGTATTTGAATCTTCCTCCAAAGGCCAGCATGCTCTGCCCTACCTTTACTGACTCCTAATATCATTTCCTACGTTAATTTTGTCTAGTTATTCCAACTCTTTTCTGTCGCTATACTTCATTTGCTTACTGTATCATTTATAGAAAAAAATTATACTTACTTAAATAACAAACTTATCTGTGTCTTGTGAAATGGAAGGAAAATTAAAACACCTTAAAGAAAAGAGTTTATAAATGCTTATGTAAGCTGAAATGGAAGCATATTTTAACTGGCATTAATGCTCCTTTTCTATATCTATCCTGTGGAATGAATCTAATTGTAAAACTCATTCTCAGAAATTTATGATTCATTACAAATCATACAGAGGCCGAGTGAAGATTTAGCTTTGCTTTAATTATAAAAAGGCAAGTATTATAGGCATTTGAAAATAATGAACTACATTTTTTTTTAAAGCTTGTGTAGTTCAGAGTTTGTATTATTTCAGATTGGCTTCCTGACATCCCCAGGAACTAACTTAGGAGACATTTTAAGGATGAATATAAATTTGTAGATAGGATAAAGGATAGCTTCCATAAGCAGAGTTTTTGTACTTTGGGCATCATCCTTCGTCCCTGCTTCTCTGACTTGGGTACTTATCCAATACAGAGTCCTCTATAGACTAGGGGACTGTGACACTATGACAGATCCTTTCTTGCACACTTTTGGCTCTAATTCTAGATAGTTTATTTATATACATACACACAATTGCTTTGTTGATGTTAGTCAAAAAATAGTTCATGTTAAATGTGGTTTTAGCAGTGCTCCTGATTCAGCCTAACAAACGGCCTCTCATTATAAACTGTCGTGGGAACCTGCAGTCTGGCTCACAGAGAGCTCACACAGCCCAATTACTTGGCTGCAGTAAGTGTGAGTGGATGAACCATCCTTACGCTGAACAGCCCCACGCCTTTGAGGTTTTGAGGTAAAAAGATAACAGTCCAAGAAGGCAAAGTGAAAAAATAGGACAGTATCAGGTGGAGAGAGGCAGACATGTTCTTGAAAGAAATCTAAGAGAAAACCTGGACTTTACCTCATTAATCTTTTACCAAATTAAGCATTTAATTCAATTGGCCATAGTGTTTTTTTTTCTAAACCTGATATGTAATCATTTTATCAAAGGTTTGGGTGGCTTCTAGGAAAATGTAGGGAATCAAAAGCTTCTTGTACATTTTCATGTTAATATTTAATCAGGATAAAATACCAGAGTTTTAGAAATTCTATGCTTTTATTCATGAACTCTATAAAATTTGGAAGAAAAGCATTTGAGGCCAGTGGTGTTGCCATCATCCTTTTCCACTGCTTCCTGCCCTAGTCTCCTCCATCTCTGGATGCTTCAGTACACACCATCCTCATAGCCGGCAATGGAAATGAACCCTGAAGGTGTGCAACAGCATGCTGGCTCCGATGAAAAGCTCAACTCCATTTTTCCTGCTATTAAGACCAAAAGTCTTGGTGACACTGTTGACTCTCTTCTTTTTCTCACTCTCCTTAAATCCATGGCATATTCGTCCAGAATCATCTTCCTGTCGCTCCAGCTCTTATACTTACCACTTATGTAGTGTACTCCAAGCCACCCATTTCTCATCTGCAAAATGGTGATACCCTTCTAACTAGTTTCTCTGTCTCTCTTTTCCCCCTCCAGTCCAGATTACACATCAGTTAGTGTGATCTTTTTCAGATGTAAGGGAATGTCCTTCCTCTGTTCAAGACGGTCTAACCCTTCCCCATACAACTTGGAATAAAATCCAGAGTCATTGCTGTGGCTTGCAGGGAATACATGCTCCCTCTGATCTGTCGTCACTGCGTCCCATCTCCTTCAGCACTCTTATTTACTCCCTCTGCTCCAGTGATAACCTTTTATTTCCTAAAAGACAGCAAAAGCAATTCAAACAAGGCCTTTGCATGTACTGGTCTCTCTACAGAGCTGTTCCCCAAATCTCCGTATGGCAGGTTCTCCTACTACAGAAAAGTCACATCATCACAGAAATCTTCTGTGCCTCCTTCTCTTAAAGAGGCCCCCATCCCTCGCTGTATCTTCCCCATGTTTTCATTTCCTCCTTGGCACTTACCACCTCCTGGCATACTGTATTTTTTATGTTCACTTGTCTTCATGTCAGTCTCTACTCTCTAGAATGTAAGCTCTATGAGAGCAGGGGCTTTTTTGTTTTCTCCTGTAATTCCAGTGCCTACAATAATACAGAGAAAATGTTTAACTAATATAAATATTATAAATGAATATTATTATAAATAAATATTATTATAAATAAATATTATAAATGATAAATATTATGAATGAATTCACCCTTATAATTTTTTTGGATCATTATTAACAATGTACTTGGTGAAGCTTGGGAAAGTCTAGATCATTCAGTAGAATTAAATCGTTGAATTTGAGGTTTGAAAGAGTCCTTACAGGTCATCTACTGTCTTCCTAGAGGGTTGGCCAATTTACGATAGGATTATTTTCAGTGGACAAAAAACTCTCTACATTGTTAGGTTACCCATTTTGATTTTGCATGGATTTACCTTAAGTTAAATGAATCTAAATCTGGGTAAATTATACACCTTGGTCTTCATTTTTGGAATCCACAGGGAAAAGAATAAACTAGAAAATAAAAAGATACAGAAGAGTGAAAAAAAAGATGCAGAAAATGCATCTTTTTAATGGACCTTTCCAATATTTCAAGTTTAATTGTACCTAAAGAGATATTTATCTGATTCCCAGAAACCTAGGAGGAAGAATGCTACTTCATTTTCTATAGAGACACCCAGAGAAGTTTGTATTGGCTATTAGAGCTTTAGTAGAGAATGCATTGGTTAGTATTGCTGTGTAACAAATCACCCCAAAATGTAGTGGCCTAAACAACTCTATTTCTTATTTCTCACAAGGTATAAGACTCTGCTGATCTCAGCTGGGCTCACTCATGTGTCAGTTGTTAGCTGGTGGATTGGCTAGGGGCTAGTTGTTCAAGATGACCTCTGCTAGAAAGAAAACATTCCTCCACGTGTCTCTCATAGATCTTCAGCAGGGTATATTCTCATGGCAGTGGCAGAAGTCCCAGAAAGGAGGTGGAAATGTACAAGCACCTTTTCAAGCCTCTCTTCTGCTTCAAGTTTGCTGTTGTCTTCTTTTGCCATATTACTGAGGCAGAGGCAGAATGGCAGAGGTCCACCAAGTGAGACGGCAGAGTATGGATAAAAAGAGGCCATGGACTGAGGCCGTTAGTGCAGTCAATGTACCACAGATCAAATGCACAGGAGGAGAGAGTTTGACTTCGAGATAAAATATAAAGGAAGGGAGTGAAAAGAAAGAAAGAGATGGAGAAAACAAAATAAAAATGAAAGATGGCTAGATAAGGGAAGAGATAAAGAGAGATAGAAGCGATGGGGTAGATAATGTGAAGAGAAGAGAAGCTAGGATGTCTGCAGATCCAAGACATGTGACCTGAAAAACAAGCTCTCATATGATAATGTAATATTCATAACAATATAATAGAATTTTCCAGTTGATAACAATATAAACTCAAGCTCTGCTTTGAGTATGCGAAAGAAGAAGTACAATTAATTACCACAGAATTATCTGGTAAAATATTTCATACCTTGCAGAGGAAAACTGCAGTCATAGATGTTGTAAGAATGAAAGCAAGTAACAAATCCAGTAGCAAAGCTTTCATACTTACTCCTAAGCAGGCATCTATTAATGATGCTGTTTAAAAATTATGAGCTTATCTTATTAGGATATACAAAAATAACTTGAATTGGAAATTTTTTCTGTGGCTTTCTATCCCTTTGCCTTTTCTTCTTTCACTGTAAGTCTGTCTGAAATATAAATTGCACTTATATTAGCATTCTTCAACATGGAGTATAAACTGGGTAATAATATAATGTACCCTAAGAAAAGGGATTACATACATTGATACTGAGTATGGCTTAGCAATTACCATAAATAAATTATATCAGAGTTTCATTTAGTAAATGAACTTTTAGGGACAAAAATCTTGGTTTGATTTTGTTTGTTTCTGTTGTCCAAATATCAGAATACTTCTTAATGGTGGTTAAGAACTGGACACACTGATATAAAACTGGCAATACTACAACATTGTTCAAGAGAGGACTGATTAGTACATAAAAGGAAAATATCTTCCATTTACTATTTTGAGATAATTCCACAAATTTCAGAAACATTAAAATTTCCTCTTAGTTTCAACAAAATAACACTTTTTACAACTTCATGATGTCAGGGGCAAAAATAAGCAGTACAGTCCTTATTACATCTTCTCTCCAAGTTATTTTCCTTCTTTTTTTTAAATTTACTTATTTTATTTATTTATTTTTGACTGCATTGGGTCTTTGTTGCTGCACCCAGGCTTTCTCTAGTTGCGGAGAGTGGGGACTACTCTTTGTTGCGGTGCACGGGCTTCTCATTGCGGTGGCTTCTCTTGTTGCGGAGCATGGGCTGTAGGCACGCAGGCTTCAGTAGTTGTGGCGCGTGGGCTCAGTAGTTGTGGCTTGCAGGCTCTAGAGTGCAGGCTCAGTAGTTGTGGCACATGGGCTTAGTTGCTCTGCCACATGTGGGATCTTCCTGGGCCAGGGATCGAACCTGTGTCCCCTGCATTGGCAGGCAGATTCTTAACCACTGCAACACCAGGGAAGTCCCCTATTTTCCTTCTTTTTTATTGCCACGCTGTTTATTATGGCTTATACAACCATGTCTGATCTAATATGATCTTTAATGAATTACCCACAGATGGCCCACAATCTGCTTATTCTACTTAAAAGACTTGTTCGTGCATTTATCCTTCCATATTGTTTCTTGTCCCTTTATGTATTGAAGATGTTTTCATCCCCATTTTCATTTCTATAAAACTGGTAGTAAAGATAGTAATCATATCTCCAATGATTCTTTTCTAAATCTAGAAAAAACGGCTCCAAGAGTTTGTCTCATTTATAACTGTTGTATCATGTTTAATATAGTCTCAGTGTGTCCTAATTTTTTAAAACTGTACACATTATAAATGTCTATAATATGCAGATTTGGGCTCTATTGAGGTTTAAATTTAGGAAATATGACCTTGAACTGACCCATAATAATTCATAAGTTTTCCATATGAGTTTTAACCAGAATAGTGAAGTTCATCCATCAAGAAGCAATTGCCAAATATCGCTATATATTAATCAACGATGATATTGTCACATATATATTTATATATGTTTAGGAATGCACGTATTATCTTTCTCTAGGTTTTATATCTATAAGGCCACTTGTAAACAAGGATTTTTTAAAACTATGAAAATGAATATATAATAGAGTCTTTGGGGGAAACAAATGGTACAAAAAGAATCTCTATCTCTGTAATGATAGTCCGCACTACGTGCATTCATGGTGTGCTTGTATGTGTGAGAAATTTTCAGTATTCAGCATCAGTTAGATTTTCTGAGAATCTGTTACTTTCATCATCAAGTAGCCCTGTCTGTAGGACCAGGAACTCTCTTGTCACTTTAACCCATCGAATAGCACTAAACAGATGTTATTTTTAGATATTGTATGTTTTTCTTCTCTAATGTTTCCTGCTCTCTCTCTTCCTTCATCTCCATAATCAAATTTTATCCATTAAAAAAGATGGTCGCATTCCCCACACCTACCCCAAATGAAATTCAAATCTAACTCACAGCAATCTGCTTTTTCTTTTCCAGATTCCTGTCTTGGTCACACAGATAAGTTCGACCAATCACCCAGTGAAAGTGGGGCTGTCAGATGCATTTGTCGTTGTCCACAGGATCCAACAAATTCCCAGTATGTAGAAGAAGGGTAATGGCAGAGTCTGAGCCTGCTGTGGGGTAAATTTAAAGGAGATTGATCTAGGGCAGATGTGACTCTTTGAACAATCGAATCACTTAGCTAATTGCTGCTTGTTAATTGTATTGTTTGGCTTGTAAGTCTTTTTGGCATTTGCTATCTCTCTGTTAGTGTTGAACTAATAATTTAGGTGAAGTGAAGTTAAATAGCCAAGCTAAGAGAATTTGGATTCTTTGGAATAGTTAGCTTGGTTGTGCAGATATATTTCTTTTATTAATAGGAAGAGGAACATAAAAGAGTGACAGATCATTTGATTGATAGGTGTATGATTGTTTATTTCATTTAAATAAATTTATCAGCAAAAGATCAGCCTTGTACCGTTTCATGTTTAACATGTTTGTATAAAACTGTTTGAGAGCCTCAAGGAAGATTTTCAAAAAGTATAAACTGAGGTTAAAAAAAATCTTGATGGAGCCATACCTACCACACAGTATATTTTATTCTCTTTGTTTAAATCATTTTTGCCTATATCTAATCTAGTTTACATTTGTAGAAGAAAAACATGAATGTTACTTTGGGCATCTGTTCATCGTATTAGAAATCCAAATGGTAACTGCTGTTTGTAGTAGTTCTGATCATGTAAATAGCCCTCTTTTGAAAGCTTCTGTTTTTTAAAACCTCCTTCTAGTTCAAGAACAGCCCTGAGGGTTGCTTGGGTATGTTAGTACCAAAGGTGACTGTTTGTGTCCCAGATGTACTTATGTAAAGCAAGAGGTTATGATACATCTCAAGATTAGATCATTCCTTTCCCTTTTGCTCAAAGTTCTTGAGCAAAATTCTTTATTTCATTATAGTGGTAGACTTAATTTATCACATGCATATGCTGCTTGGTCTTGACTTGAACTAATTCTGTTTATGTCACCTCAAATATAGAAAGTAAATGACGTGGAAATCAGACTTTTCAGAGCAGAGGATTGGCTGGAAACATTATAGGGGTTATCTTTCAATTACGGTTTAGAATGACATTCATATGTGGCAGTTCTGCTTGGTGAAGACCGTGAATCTTCCGTGGCTGTTTCTCCTTATTAGCTGAGAATTTGCGGGAGGTAATATTCCAGCCACCTGTTAAATCAAGGCAGATTTTCCAGAAACAAACCTGTACTGTGAACAAAGCAGAGATATATCCTTATGTGTAGGCAACATAAAGACATCCTGACAGAACTCTTAGTCAAGAGGCTGAACCCTGGGAGAGGCCAAGTTGACTTCTGTGTGAGGAGGAATGTTCTCACATTCTTCCTTTCAGAGGAGTTAGTCAAGCATGACCTGAGTCAATTACTGCACAAGTAAAAGAATCGCTAGTTTTAGTTTATTTGTGGCTTCTTTCATCCCAGAAAGAATTTTATTTGCAGCTTCCTCAGAAGGCATCTTGGCCCACATTGAAGTGCTGATATATTATTGTTTAGAGAAAAAGACCCACCAACGTACAAAATAATTTTTTTACAAATGTATTGTAATATTCAAGTGTTGTGTCAGAACCGAGACATGATAAAATTGTACTCAGACTTCAGAGTCCCAAAATGCAATTTTGCACCCCTTGTTATATTGTAACAGGGTGACCATTATGTTTAGAGGGGAAAATGTCCTTCTCAAATATAAATTTCATTGAATAAATTGGCAAAATTAATATGAATTTTGAGAACAGATTATGTCTAAAGTTTGGGAGTCAGCATTAATCTAAAGAAAGTACTCAAGCTTTGAGTTCAGGGAGAAGCTTCTCTCAGGCAGGCTATGTGCTGGAGTGACATTTACATTTCCTGTTGACCTCACTGTCACCTTGAGAAAATTTGCCAGGAAGGAACGGAAGTCCTGAGTTTCTAATCTACTCATCCCTGCCATTAGATGAGACTGTATTTCAGCAAGAACACTGGAATTGATGTGTTCTACTTAAAAATCTTTGGGGGAAGAGAAAAATTTTAATCTCCTTAAAAATCTGTTCCCACATTTATCAGGTGTAACAGTATCTGTTACAGGAGGTTCTGTATAATAGGAAAGATATGGTTGCATGGCTGCATTGTATTCTCAGCTGGAAAACAAAAAACCATACTTGTTTTCTTCAGACATTAGGCTAACCCAAGAATATCGTAATACAAGTTATACAAGTATCATTTTTTCCTGAGAAATCAGATGATTCCTAGAGATCAGTATGTTACTTACTTGTACAATGAGAATTTAGATAAATATTTAAGTCCTTTTCAAGATTCTGTTCCCCTGTTTAATAACCTTCATTATTAGGAGTCATCCTCATAGGGAATTTAAATCTTTCATCTCTGTTACCCCTTTTTCTTCTCCTGAGTGAATTTAGGGAAAAACTGATCATTATCCTAAGTAATGGGCGGCTTGCTTTCTTCTGTATTCCAAGGGGCATTATTACACAGGACCTTGTTCTCATAAGATCAATTTTCTGTTCTTTAAATCATTTTGGTTACATGGGTTATAGAACCTAGATCCTTTGCTTAATCTAGCCATGACAACATGGGAAAGTGAGCCACAACGTTGAGAGTAATTTTTCCCAGTGGGACCACAATAGTATACCATTCTTATCAGATTTGGTGAAGGTTTGGTAGAGCATTCAAAAAGCTTTAAGGCAAAGTGAATTTGTTTATTACGAAGATTCCTCCCCGCCATCATAACATCAACAACAAAAAAATTGTTTTTCAGTTTTTAAAGGCTTCCAAATGTTTTCCATGTAACTTTCAGGCATAGTTTATTAAAATAGCCTTTACCTTTCAAAAACGATTAGGTGATCTGATAGTTTAAAATATCAAAGGGAATTTCGGCATTGTTAGTAAATCAGTAAATAGTTCTGAAGTTACAAGGGGATTCCTTTGCTCCTTCAAAAAAATGAAAAATGTCTATGGTGAAATTAACCCTTATATTAAAAAAAGAAAAAGAAAAACTAGTTAAAAGTCCAGAATGTATAAGGGAAATTGTAATGTGAATACTGGTCATGAGACCTTGAACATATTATTTAATTTCTATAACTTTCTTTATATGCAAAATGACCATCTTAGTACCTAAGATACAATATGTGTATAGCATGTGGTACCTGGCACAAAGTAACACTGTATTTATATTTACTTGTATTGCTTATCCATCGGCATCTACATTGTTACTTGAAAAAGACAGTGATGCTGACTGAGGTGTCCACACCCAGGCCCAGTGCCCATGAGAGTGAGGCCACAGGGGATTTCCACTCAAGGACACCTTGACACTCTCTGAAACTCATTCTTTCTGACGATGACAGCATTTGTTTCTTAACATATTGTTGTGTCTGTCTGTCCATGTGTATATATATCTCTGCATCACCTTCTGTTTTTCATAAACTATTTTGTAGAACTTTAGAAACAAAAAAAAAAGTATAGAGATCGTCCAATTCAATCTCCACAGGTACAGATGTGAAAAACAGGTCTACATACAATGACCTTGTTTATTCATTACAGAAATACGAGTGTAAAAATTATTATAAGCATAGTCCATATTAATTCAGAGGAATTGGTAAAATAATAGAAAACTCAAAGAAGGAAATTAAATTGCCTGTAAACCTATACAGAGAGATAACAATCAATGTTTTCATATCTCTGCATCCAATCTTTTGTTTATAGTGTATACACACACAAACACACACACAGGGTAAGAAAATTGGCATTATCCTATACATATTTTTGCCACCTGTTTTTCTTATAATATATACAACACGTTTTTCTTACACTGCTAAATACCTGTGTAAACGTGGTCGTTAATAGCTGCAACAAATTCCTTTGTTTCATAATTTGTGTAATCTGTTTTCAGCACTGGTTTGTCATGCTTTTCATATTAATTGTCAGTAAAACAGCAGTGCTAAACATCCTTGCTTTTGAATTTTTACTCATATCTAATCCATAAAAAATGAATATGTAACCATGGAATGTTAATGAATTTTTATGTATTTTGACAGATTGCTTTCTGTAAGGGTTGTACCCATCTACTCCCCCACCAGCATCATATCAGATATCCCATTTCCCCAAATGCTCTCAGACACTACTATCATTTTTTAAACTTCGCAAATTTGATAAGCAGAACGTGATGTTTCATTGTCGCTCTAATATTCTTTTGATTACCAGAAAGTTCTAACATTGTCATATATTCATAGGTCATGTGGAATTGCCATAATTTCTGGTTAAGTAGCTCTGCCAAGTAATTCTTTCTCAGCCTCAGCTCATGACCCTCCATATTTTTTTCTGCAGTGTGCAGAGGCCTTCCTGGGTAAACCTACAGTGCTCTCTAGTACTGTTCTACTTGTTTGTTTCTGTCTCCTCCCGTTTAATGTTTTGAATTTTGATCTTAATCTCCACAGTGCTGACCTTCCCCATCATCCCTCACCTTTTTCTCCACCCTCTGAGCTTAATGAGCATATCATTTCCAGCAAGAAACCCAGAAAATCCGTTCATGCCTCCATGGTCCGTTTATTTGGAAACTTAAGTCTATGTCATTTCAGTAATGTGAAAGTTACTTTAACACACACACGCAGAATTCTTGTACTAGAAACTAATCTGGAAAGCAGCTGACCTAACTTGAAATGGTTCTACTACAAGTTATGATAATGGCAATTTCTGAATCCCTTAGAATACTCCACTTTTTTCTTCTCACCAGCATGCATCATCTGGTTCTTTCTTAACACCAATCCCTTTCTCATCAGCATCTTCTGTTTTAAATTTATTGACATTGTGTACGCTACAGTGTGCCTTTGCTTTTTGGTTATTATTATTCACAGCTCAATAAGAAACATTAGCATTTTCAAAAATAAAACTGACAACTAATTTGGAGAGAAAACATATTTTAAAAATACTTAGAGATTTAGGGAACTCTTTGAGGAACATTGTATATAGTTTGCCATACACGGTCTCTTTATGAGCTTACAGACCAGTCAGCAGTTTCTCAAAGAACTTGATCAAAATTATGTTCACAGACTGAAAAGAAAAAAATAACTTTAAGAAACAGAGATGCACTTTTATTATGCAAAATGTCTTAAGCGTTAATTCTCAAAAAAATAGTAGTATAGACCAGTACTGTCCAAATGAACTTTCTGTGCTGATGAAATGTTTTAAATCTGAATTGTCCAATACGGACTTACTAGCTACATGTGACTACTATGCACTTAAAATGTGGCTAGTGAAACTGGGGTATTGAATTTTTAATTGGATTCAATTAATTTTAAGAGTTATGTATGACTAAATGGTCACCATACTGAACAGGGTGACAGTGGACCACATACACATGTTTAAATAGAACATTAAATTTCAAGTATAATATTTACATTAACCTACTTTTTACTTCTTCTTTGCCTTCTGAAAGGCCTTAGAATTTTCGATATTATTCAGTGATACATTTTCAAATTTAAGCATTTCACTTTAATTGATTTTGCCCATAAAAAAAATTGTAATTTTGGATTCAGTGGTAGGACACATCCATTAGAATTACTTAGCAACTAAAATAAAAGAACATGTTGACAAACTGGAAGAAACAAATAGTCTTGGAAAAACATGACTTCTTTTTTCTTAACAATTTATACACCCCAATTAAAGCTCTTTCAGAAGAACTGAGCCTCACCTGTTATTTTCAAAGTTATCAGGGTCTTTTCATTCATTGAAGGACGGATCGCTCTACAAATCCTTCAGGAAATTGTGTCATCTTACCTTGTGTCCCTAAAATGGAAAACACTTCAAACTTATTCATTTTACAGAAGATAAAATTGCTTCTCTTTACCACACAGCTTCATTAGGTGCTTCTGTTGTCAAGTACACACTAGCTCACTCGAGGCTGAACAAAAGGAAGAAGAAATAGAAATCATGACATTTTCCCCATAAAGTATCCTCTCACAAAACTCTTCCAAGACAGATAGCATTATGCAAAGTGGTATTTTATTGCTTTAATGCATACATTTCTAACATACCCTATTTGCTTGATCTTGATTTTTCAAAAGAAGCAAAAATTTAAGAATTTTCTGGATATTATAAATCACTGATTAATTTTGACATATTTGAGAATTTTTTTTAGAATTTCTATGAACACAAAAGAATAATGAGAGGAAAATATGAGAGGTTCAGATTAGCACCTCATGGTCACCTAAATTTTATGTTGCCTTTTCCAATGCTGAATTATATTATTTTTTAATAGAACTACAGGGAGAATTTTTTTTTTTTTTTTTTTTTTTTTTGCCACACTACACGGCACGCAGGATCTTAGTTACCTGACCAGGGATCGAACCTGTGCCCCCTGCAGTGGAAGTGCAGAGTCTTAACAACTGGACCGCCAGGGAAGTCCCAAGAATTTTTAAATGTTTCAGGCAAAAGCATCTTCTATTTGTAGATGCTTTATTTCACAACTCCAACTAGCTAATTCTGGTAATGCATTGCATTTTCGTGTGGGAAGCTTATAACTTCTATAATAGTGCACTTTTTCTCTCAAGAGTCTCTTTTTTCCTGAGTCTTTATGCTGGGAATGAACTTGTAGTTGTGCAATACATGCTATTTACATTAAAGAGTACTCAGTAAATGGTGCTGTGTGCTGGGCTCAGTGGGAACTAGTAAAGAAAATAAGAAATAATCATTTGGGACCAGTCATTAAGCATTGACAACACATAAATAAGGAAATGTTAGCTAATCATTTACTTGACAATCCAGACAAAATATTAAAATATTTATATAAAGAATCAGACAATTGAGGAAATTACTCATACATTCTCTGTGTGAATGTTAATTTTCAAGACAGACAAGTAAACTGGATCATGGCTAATCGTGCCACAGGGTACTCATTAAACTGTTTTCATTTGAACTAAAGTGGATATTGATTGGAGAGGATTCCTGGTGTTTCCGTACAATCACTCTGTCCCTCCTGCTGATATTGTTTAAAATGTCTAAAACCATGCAATTCAATAGTTACACTTTGAATCATATCACCTTAAGATTTTGATTACTGAATTTTATTCTCTATGTGTTAGCTGCTCAGAGATTTATTTCATTTCATTTTTTAAAAAATTTTAAAAGCCCCTAATGGTTGTTATAGTTGATCTTGGTTTTGTTAAGATGTAATAAAACAGTTGAAGCTGTATCACCACAGCTAAGGTACTGAATGTTTGGTTCACCATTATTTTGGCTAACTTTCTAAAGAAGACACATGGGCTAAATATATTTCTGGAATCAAATGAAAGCTTCTAGTATTGGCAGGAGCTACCAGTAAATACATTCCTAATTACTTGTTTTTGACAGGGAGATGTATGATACACAACAGAAATGACCATTTGGAAGCTGTCATTAATTGGCAGGTCATCAAACAAAACACGTTCTCATTAATTTTGGTTTTATTAAATTCATCTCCTCCCAATAGTTGGAGTTATCTGAGCAGGTGATAGGACTAGCATGGCAAAAATGTCACTGCTTCCCTTTACCCCATTTGCATGATCAATAATTAAACTCCCAGAGGCTTCACAGTCATGTCCATAGTTTGAACTTTTCAAAGTGTAGTATGAAGTTAAAAGAAAACTGGTATTTTAAGCACCTACTAATATGATACTGTGCAAACTTTAGTATGAAGAAGACTCAGAAACCCCCATCACAGTGATCTCATGGCAAGTCTATATTATTTATTTATTTCCAAAACCTAAATTGTTTAGCAAAATGCATAGGAAAGCACGTGTCCTCTTTAGACAAAGGCAGAAACTGAGTAATCGTTTCAAATGCCTTAGAAGTTAAAAAAAGAAAAAGGAAAAAGAAAAGACATTATTCATGTACCTCAAGAAACCTTACTAAATATCCTGAAATTTCTCTAATGTTGGATAAAGTTTGCACTTTGAAAATTATATATGCATCTTTCGCTTATACCAAAAAGATGTGAATTGGATTAACATTTTTAATCAGTGTTTCCCAATCTGAGAAACCTGAAGATATATTCAGTGAAGCATTCCTAGCGTTCTAGAAGCATTCCTTGCCTCCAAAGAGTTCATTTTGGACCCCTCCCCCTCTTCCTCTTCTGCAGTAGAATTTCATTGTGAATAATCAGAAATAGGTGAAAGAATATGAGTGGAGAGAAACAGATATGTGTAGGTTGTGAGTAAATGTTTGACTTTCCTCCTGGATGTGTAGGTATCTACATTTCCTGAACACTGTTACTAAAAGAGAGTTTGCTGTCTTCTGGGCACCACACTCCTGTTTTATGTCCTAGAGGAGATCATTGTTGGTCTATTTCCTTTAATCAAAATTTAACTTTCCCTAATATAAGAGGGGAAACAAATTCCTAGAAGCCTGATTTCAGGGCCTAGATCTATAGAAATTAGATCAGTACATGCAGCATATAACCAGTATGATCTATGGTTGCCATATTGATGTTAGACAAAAATTATATCTGACATTTATTGAACTTACAATGTGAAAGGGATTATTCTAAGCAACTTTCATTTACTATCTCATTTTAATTCTCAAAACAGATCTGTGATAGAGGTACTATTATCTCTATTTTATAGGCGAGGACAGCGAAGCATAGAAAGGCTAACAAAAGAGCCAAAGTTCATGCAGATACCAAGTAGCAAGCCTGGGACTTGAACCAGGCTTTTCAAATGCATGCATTATTAACCACCATGACATATGACTTCCCCAAGTTGGATACTATGATATTTTAAAAATAATTTATAGCTTCCCAAATAATTCCTGGTAGATATAATAGTATTCAGGAAATGCATTCCTGTCGTTATAAGCATTCCAAGAGCTAAGTAAAATACCGATAATATCAATTTTCCATTTCCATTTCCCTAACTCAAGCAAGCTAATATAGTATAAGGCTCAGGTCTTTTTTCAAAAGTAGATTTTAAGTATATATCATCAACATCTTTTTTTGTCATAAAATACATTTGCTTGTATTTATCTGATTTTTACTTATTAAATTTCTTGTCAAAGTCTCTATCTAACCTATTCCTCAGGAACACCACTGGATTTGCTGATGAATTATTATAAATTCCTGCATGCAATATAAGTGCTAATTATTAACCTTCCTTGGATATGACACTGTACATTAAATAGCAATACTGATTTTTTAATGATTTAATTTCTGTCTTCAAGTTTATTAAAGAAACTTATTCTAAACCTTTAAAGGAATCAGACTCTTATTCTAGCTAAACCAGCTTTACTTAGACTGAAAAATTTTTAGTTGCTACCCATTCCTAAAGGACTCACTTTAGTTTTAGCTTCAGAGAAGTGGGGTCATCTTACCTTCTTGATTTCATATGTCAAAATCTTTCAAAATTTATAAATCTATGAAGAAAATGTCTTAAGTATACTCTGAATGACAGTGGGTTTGAGCCCGGCTAATGAAGTGAGAAATTTGAGACCCTAATCAACATTTTTAGCTTCCTTGATGAAAATGCTGCTGGGTACAAGAGTTTCAGATTTTGATAATCAACCTTTTTATAGGGTTTGATTATTTTAAATTTTTATTTTAAAACCCCATCAGGTGAAACGCTTATAATTCTACATTCATTATTAAAATGCAGTTGTTTTATAAGTGAAGAAATGTTGAAAGTGGATTTTTTTTCTACTCTCCATGCTGTTTTTTGTTTTTACAGATGTTCGAAGAAGAACAATTTATGAATACCACCGAGTAGAACTACAAATGTCAAAAATCACCAATATTTCAGCTGTGGAGATGACCCCATTGCCTAGTAAGTTGACATGTAAACATAGCTAGGTGGGAAAAATGATTTGCAATGTGTATGATCTGATCTTTTTACGCATGGGTCTTTTGATCCTGCGTGTATATGGGGATGCGCGGGTGATGTTAATTTTGACAGAGCAGTCTTTTTTTTCTCTCTCTCCCTCCATGCTGCCAGTTAGTGTTGATGCATCCATTCTCTTCTGTTTCCTAGCATGTCTCCAGTTTAATGGTTGCGGCCCCTGTGTATCCTCTCAGATTGGCTTCAACTGCAGTTGGTGTAGTAAACTTCAAAGGTAAAAGACAGTAATGCAAAATATTTTTAAACTTTATGAAGACTTGTTCTATTCTTCCATTGAATTTTGAATGTGTCAGGTGTGTTGACTGGATATACATGAACAAATGTGCATGTGTTAAACAAAACACCAAAATGCAAAAAATGCTCAGACGTGGGAATTGTAGTATTTTCCTTTGATTGCTCAAAGTGACCATGAACCTTTGTAGTCCGTAAGATAATTATCTGACATATATTTATAATTGCTATGGGGCTTAAGATAGATGATGATTATGACTGATGAATCTATAAATTGCCGCTGTTGGTCCGTATTCTTCAGAAATCATGGTATGACATATCTTCACAATAACAAGGATGGTTTATGCATAATCACATTAACATTCTTAGCAAATTCCTATAAATATCTCAAAGGTTACTAACCAAGATTAGAGGTGTAGTCTGAGGCTGAGGAATACAGTGACACCAACAGGACTCTATATAAATAGAACGTGCGGTTTGGGCCTGGGTTGTAAATAACTGACTTTGAAACTTAAGCTGAATCACTTTGTTGTGTCAAAGAGGTTTGCTGATTTTCATGAATGGCAAAGAGGATTTTTCAGTCCGTAGAGTTTTTCGGAGACTGAATGCTCATTTGTTGGAAATGCAGAGTGAAGACGTTTAAATGTGTTTTATTTACTCAACCATTTTGTGTAGCAGTTATGTCCCGAGCGCTGGGAAAGCAGCAGTGATTAATATAGATGTGGTCCCTGCCCACCATGGAGCTTCCAGCCTGTCCGGGAATAAGTCCCCTCTCACCTGCAGAGTCTGAAAAATCTGCTTCTTCCTCCAGGAGAACTGAGTCTTCAAGTTTGTGCACGTTCCAGCAGAGCTTTCTGTTGTAAGAGAAGCCGGTGTCTTATCATCTTGCTGCAGCCTTTGCTGTAAAGATAGGGACATGTTCAGGACTACTTTAAAAGTTATTGAAGTATAAAGAATAGAATGCCAATTCCTTGATAACAAGCTATGGGAAACATGTGTGACTTGCTAACTTTGGGACAACCACTACAGTATTTCAGATAGAGCAATATTATTTACTATAACCGCTGTTTTATTTTCAATTTAACATGTTGTTCCAATAATTTCCTTTGTGCAACGAATTTCAAATAATGGAAAAGGAAGCAGGCGATCACCATTCTTAAAAGTAGATTTTTAACTTGGCTATATCTCCAGAGTGGGAAGAACTGCTATAAAATTAAGGATTTGTAGTCATTTATATTCAAATACTGCTGACATGCCACAAATTACAAGCATACCAGAAGTTAGTCAAAATCTGTTTAGATAATGACCAAAATGAATCTAAAGAGATGGCATTTTAATAGGTATATTTTAGTAACACTGATCTGAGACATGAAAAACACCCAGAAGAATTAAGTAAAAGGTCCTGGTCTGGGGTACGTATCTGATTGAAGTTCCAGTTCAGTGGTCATCTCCTCTGAGAACGTTGCCTAAACCATGAGTCTGTGTGAGGCGCCCAGCCCCTGTGGTTCTCGGCATCCTGCGCCAACCTCCATAATTAGCATTTAGCTCGAGGCTTACGGACATTTGTCACTTGTCTGTCTCCTCTGCTAGGCTCTGGGTTTATTAAAGGTGAAGTGTCCTTACATCTCCACAGCCTAAGAATGTACCTGATACTGCAGAAAAATGAACGAGTGAATGACTGATGGCTAGGTTCCAAAGGAAGGAATCATGATTTGACTTGTCTGGGAATGAAGGATCTCCCAGGATGAGGGACTTTCAGAGCTGAAACCAGGAAAGTTGAGGGAAAACCAGGACGAGTTAGCTACCCCAGCTAGAGTACTATTCAGACAATCTCGACTGAAACAGTGTCATTATAAATGAAGGTTTGGGACACTAGTCTAGAACCCTACCTTCTACTAACCATTTCATTATTTTCAAAAAATTTTTTTTGGTGGAAATATATGTTTAAAACTCCAGACAAGCAATTCTGACAATTGAAACACATCCACAAGTTGTGCAAAACGCTTTATACCATCAATGCTCCCATTTTATTGAGAGTTTTCTCTGCCAGACATTGTTCCAGGAATTTTCAAAAATATTTAATTCACATAACATTTTTACAGAGGAGGAAACTGAGGCTTCCGTTATTTGTGCAGGGTTTCAGAGCTCTTAAGTGATAAGTTTGGAATTGAAACTCGATCTGTGTGCTTCCTGGCCTGGCTTTTCGATGCCTCACACCCACCAGGCTGCAGGTGCGCTAAGCAACTTAATCTTAACTGCTTCCTGAGAAACAGTAGACAAACTACGGACAAAATAAATATTTCTATAATTGTGGGTGCAAGAAAATTGCATGGTTTTGAAATTGGCGTAAAAAGCATGTAGAAGAGAATGAAGCAAAGCATAAGACTTTTGTATATTACTGAAAGCATAAGTTGTTTTTAAGATTAATGGAAAAAAGAAAGGTGGTGATGCATATGAATGAGGACAGAATTTATCAAAGAACACTATGAAGAAAAACTTCGAATTTTCTGCCTGTTACCATTTGGTGTTTTGTTGCATACCAAACACTGGTTTAAAATCTTGGATTTATTTTTAATTCTTCAGCAACCCAGTTATATACATATCAAAACCTGATTAATTAATTGGTTTAACTATGGCTCGTTGCACTTTTGTTCAACTTAATTTCCCCACTGCATTTTATTAATTTCTCCTTAGGCCTATGAGCATCAAAACTTTGCTTTTGCTGCCCAGAAGCATTTCCCCAGACTTTAGAGCTTTTATCAACAAATTCAATAAAACAAGAGACGTCTTATCCTAAGCAGTGCAAAAATTGCCTCTCAGATTGTTTTCTTCCATCCTTCTTACCTTCTCCTTTGTGCTTTCTTATCCCTGAATGATAATCAGTTGGTGGTGATTATTGAATTCTCAAGCTGGGCTTCCTCTAGAAAGATAAGATAATTTTAATTGGTTTGTTTATTTCCTTTAATTCTCAGTTTTCAGCAAGCCAAAACTAAGGCACAATATTTGTAATGGCTTATCCAAGGTCTAAAGGAATTTGAGTTATAGGAACATGTAATGAGATCCATGATCAAGAGTGTTTTCTTGGGACAGGTGGTCATTACTTCTAGGTAAGAGTGCTTTTGTTTCTTCACTGAAAGCTGAGAGGACCTGAATCAACCACACCTTTTATCTTCAGTCATTCAACAAAATTTTTTTAGTATCTCTGTGTTCAAGTTACTATCCTGGATTGTGAATTCAGTGGTGAAGGAAAGAGAGAAAATCACTTCCCTCATAGAGCTTACATGTTTAGTATGGGGAGATAGAGTTTAAGCAAATAGATATGCAGGAAATAAAGTTAGCAGTGGTGAGTGCTACGGCAAAAGAAATGAATCGAACATTATAAGGGAAAATATAGCAAAATCGATAGGAATAACAGGAGTTTACTTGTTGGTTTCATGCTAGACAACCTTGTCTTTTTGAAGAGACCTTGATTTCATCAGCCATCACCCTCCAAAAGTTTTTTTTATTTTTTATTTTTATTTTTTTTTTGCTGTACGCAGGCCTCTCACTGTTGTGGCCTCTCCCGTTGCGGAGCACAGGCTCCACACGCGCAGGCTCAGCGGCCATGGCTCACGGGCCCAGCCGCTCCGCGGCATGCGGGATCTTCCCGGACTGGGGCACGAACCCGTGTCCCCTGCATCAGCAGGCGGACTCTCAACCACTGCGCCACCAGGGAAGCCCCAAAAGTTTATTTTTTAATTGAAAATAAAAACATTCATTCACTCATTCATTTACTTAAAAATTTATTGAATACTTTCCACATTTATCTGAACAGCAAGCACTAGTCTAAACACGGAAGTAGTTAGAACAATAACCAGGCATTAATCAAAGCCAGAGTTCTCAGGGAGCTGAGTTTAGCATATTAAGCTGGAAAATAAATGAATTGATAATTAAACAAAAAAGACAGTTGATGATGAATGATCTATTGAGTTTGGAGAGCCAGTAGTTGCTCTGATCTGAGTGGCCAGAAAAGGCTTCTTGGGAAAAGGGACGGTTAAACTTAGATCTGAACAACCGGGAACCAGCTACACCAAAGTGAAAGCAAAGAGGATTTCAACGCGACACAGATTACTTAGTGGATTCGAAGTGAAGGAAAAGGGAACTATATGAATCCAGGATACTTCTTAAATTTTTGTTTGGGCAATTTGGTGGATGCTGGCATTTGTCTTTTGAGATAGGTAAGATGACATACGAAATAGAGACTAGGGTGGGAAGAAATAAAGAGTTTCATTGGAGACTAGTTCAGTTTGAGATGCCTATCAGACTTCCAAGTGGAAATGCTGTATAGGTGGGGATATATGAGCCACATATTCCAGGAAAAGGTTATGGCCAGAAGTTCAGATTGGAGAGTCATCATCATATAGATAGTGTTTAAATTCAGTGGACTGAATGAGATCAGCTGTGGAGAAAGTGTAAATTGAAAATAGAAGAGATCCCAGGAAGCAGCCTATGGCATGGCATAATGAGGTATGATGCTGGTTTTCCATTACATACAATTATTTTAAAGTATTTGTATACATGTATGTTTCTGTAGACAGAGAATACCTCGGAAAAGATACATAAGAGACTGATAACAATATTTGTCTCTAGGGAAACGATTGTGAACAGGGACAGGCAGGAGAATGAGTATTACTATTCATTACGTACTCTTTCTTATGATTTGAATTTTGCCACATGGAGTTGAAGACAAAAGGAGGAATCAACAAAGGGGACATAAAAGAACATAAATTATTTCAAGGGTAGAAACACAGTCTTAGTCTTACTCATTTTAGTAAACACCCAACACAGCGCCTGACCTAATACAGGGCTCCAACACAGACAGCTTGGACTGAACCATCCAATAATTGAGGCCAGAAATTTCCACTTTCCTGAGAATTCTAATGGCTCACTTTGGCTGTTACTCTCCATTGACTTTGTCAGTGTCAACCAAACGGCTATAGAAAGAATTAAGCTGATGCCTGATGTTGACGTTAAATGATGTCAACATTTGTCATTAAGCACGTTGAACACTGGGGAGTCAGTCTCTTGGTGCCTCATTTGAAAAGAGTTTTCCACCATATATTTACCTAGTTCCAATCAAAGTCATAAGACTGGTACTGGTAAAAATTTGGGAATAAATGTACTGTATGATTCCACCCATCAAAAGAATAAATAGAATAGGCAGACCTCTACTAATGGTAAAGACATGGATCTACAGAAGAGTACTATAACATATTTACTTAAAAAATATGAGATGAGGGAGAGGTGTTTCTGAACAACTGCTCTCTTATTTTTTTTAACCTGTTATTTCTGTTGCATCTCCCCGAGCATCCTCTGACACTGCCTGTTATTGGCCACTGAATGAATTGGATTTCTTTGCAGTAGCAAGAAGAGAAATAGAAAGAAAGTATCACATGCAATATATTTCAAAATTTTTGAAAATACATAAAGTCAGAAATATTGGCTAATAATTCATTAACAATATGAAATGTATTATCAACCTAAATTAATTAAGGATATAAAGGCACAGCTAATTTTTTTAACATCTTTATTGGAGTATAATTGCTTTACAATGGTGTGTTAGTTTCTGCTTTATAACAAAGTGAATCAGTTATACATATGTTCCCATATCTCTTTCCTCTTGCGTCTCCCTCCCTCCCACCCTCCCTATCCCACCCCTCTAGGTGGTCACAAAGCACCGAGCTGATCTCCCTGTGCCATGCGGCTGCTTCCCACTAGCTATCTATTTTATGTTTGGTAGTGTATATATGTCCATGCCACTCTCTCACTTTGTCCCAGCTTACCCTTCCCCCTCCCCATATCCTCAAGACACAGCTAATTTTTAAAAGAGAATGTGCTTATATTATTATATTCTCATTTAGCCTACAGAAATTAAACTACCTAAGTTTGGGAGAAAAAAGAGAGTTGGAGAGAACAAATTTAAGTAGCGCAGTTGATCCAACCTTTCCCCAATCAGTAATCTTATGCTTCTGAAAAACAGCACCCAAGTGACTGGAATATATCTTTCTCCTTTGGTCTTGATCCTCTATACCCCTTAACATGGGAACATTTGCAGCATTGAGTGTGACTCTAGTATTTAAAGAAACAGTGGGTATTTTTCATATCACATGGTCTGGAAAGCAAGCCAACAACTTCATCAACAAAAACCCCACACCCCACAGTCCATTCTGACATTGGAGGAAGAACTGGTTTTATTAAGGGACAGAGTATCAGGCTCCTGAGAGGGCTGTACTAAGGGAATTCCAAGCATATTTTGACTGAGTATGATTTTTACCTACTTACCCACCTCAATATCTAGCCCTGAAGTAAGGTGCAACTCCACTGAAATCCTGAGAAGGCCATACAAAGCCATATAAAGTTGGTCTCATTTAACAGTAAGACTTAATTTAGTCCAAGATTTTAAGATTGAAGGAGAGGATCCGGAACCTACAATTGTTGAGTAACAAGCCATATATGGTCTAATAAATTCACATTTGAAGCTACTTGTAAATTATACATTTATATGATTCTTTCATATAGCTAACAAGGAAACTTGTTAGCTTTGGTGATAAGGTGTGGAGTCCAGACCTAATAATCAAATAGAAGCCATTTGAGGAATCTAGGAGCCCTGATCCAAAAATAATTATAACCTTAGGCTTATTTCAGTGGATTGGGGTAAAATAAAGTTCTGCTTGGAAATGCACCTAATTTCAGATGGACATTTAGAACTCACCAAGCTCTAAGAATTTTAAATAAACTTTTATTGCTCTATGTTCCAACGTGCGGACTTTCAAGTTGAAATCATCTGCTTATCAGATTTACAGATTATTAATATTTTGATTGCTGAAAATGTTACTGTTTTCAGTATATAAATTGAATGTCAGGTTTAAATACAAAATATGAAGCTCTTCATAACTAACAAAATCTACTTTTGTCTTTGGTAGAAAATACGTCCTTGCTGAACTATCAGATCCAACAAAATTATTTAATTGAAGAAAAATTAATTGGAATGCTTTGTTACCACTCCGCCTAGTCATGAGAGACAGGAAGAAGACAATTGCTGTTATTTCTGATTGAAGGCATCAAGGAGACGTTAGACTTTAATTATATACACTCAGCAATAGTTGGTAAATTGCCCATAGATCTGAAACTGGTGGCCACCTGGACTTCCTGTGTCAGGGAGTACTAGCCAGCCAAGGTTCAAGAGGGGCTCAGAATGGAAGAAGCATTCCTGAGTTATTCAAAAGGAATCAAAATTCCACAAAATTGAAACTAAAGAGGGGGCCATGTTTTGTTGTCTGAGGTAGATTCGACTGGATGTCTGAATGCCTAGTGGCACGGCCAACAATTAACTGACTAATCTTGGACAAATCAATAAAGCTCTTTGACTGTATATGCTAAAATGTGAAATCCATACGTCATCCAGATATATTTGCTTCTTATGTTCTTTACATCTGAGTGGCCATAAGTTCGGTAGTTCTCACATATTAGTACAGTGAAGAATTGCTACTGAAGCTTGTTAAAATGCAGATGTCTCTGAAACCCTCCAAGGGATCCATATTCAGTAGGTCCAGAGTGGAGCCCAGGGATTTAACTTTTTAACAAACCTCCTTAGGGGATCTTGGGGTAATCTGAGGCGGGCACAGTGGAAATGCTGCTCTTGCAACGTGTGGGCTGAAAGTCCTGTAAGCCTGCAGTGCTTAGGCCAAAATTGTGTGGAAACATTTACTCTTAATTTGGAATAGAGAAATACTACAGAAAAAAAGTTCTGAAGATAAAAATATTTGTTGTTAAAATCTATCAGGAGTTAATGAAATAGATCATGATAAAAGAAAGCAAGAAATTTTTGGATAAGTATAGCATATAAAATAAATAAATCAGATGATGTTGGAACATTGTTAGCTAGTTAAATTTGTTGGAAAATCTTTGATTTCTGAATTTTTATTAAAATACTCCTACCACAGTAGAAATTCACTGGTCTAAAGGAGCTGAGGTGCTTCTAGAAATATCATACAGCCAAGATAATTGTTTTTGACGTGCAATGCTTATAAGTGGTGAATTGAATTTAGAACTTATTTTAGTGCTAGGCCCTTTATAATCCCTTCAAATTTAGATAAAGAATCTTAGTATTTCTCTTAATTAGCTTGTCCTGAAATATAACATAAACACATTTGACTTTTAAGAATACAGAATTAAAGTCCATTTTTATTTCCTTCTGAGCATTCCAAGCCCAGCTTTAACAAATGTACAAATTTTTGTGTGTGAATTAATTATAAGAGTATAATGAGGTGTGATGCTATTTTATCCATTACATAAAAGCATTTTGAAGTATATTCCAATATAGAGAATACTTTTGAAAAGATATATAAGATACTAGTAGCAGCTAGTTTCACCTTTGGGGAAACTGCCATGAATTGGAAATTGACATAAAGAGAGAATATCATTTCATCAGATTCCCTTTTATAGAGTTTGAATTTTCGCCATATGTACATATTACCTACACTGAATCAATCAATAAACATATATTCCTAAAAGAAAGGAAATATATGTTAAAGTGTATTAGGAAAATTTGGATACTCTTTCAGAAAAGTCTAAAGTTAAAGAACCTTTCAGGAGCAGAAAATTATCAATGCTGAGTGTATGGGCTACGTTTCTTTCCCCTGAAGAGATGGCATTAGGTTTATTAGCCTTTTGGATATAAAATGCATGTAATTCTTTACTTTTTTTGAAAAAAAAAAAAAAGGTACTGAACTGTGTTATTTTTATATATCTATCTATCGATCTATCTGTCATCTATTTTGCATTTTGGTCTCTGTCTCCTTTTTGCCACTGGCCATCTGCCAGTCTCTACGGACGGCTATGAATACAGAATGGAAACCAGCTTTCTTTTTTCCAAACTCTAAAGCAACAGGTAGGTCTTGAGCCAAGTCTCCTGGTAACCAAGGCCCCCCTGAAATATCAAGGCATATTTAAAGTCATCTTTGATTTTCCAGTCAGTGAATGCTGTGTTTGCATTCCATCTGAGCACCATTTGGCAAACTAGAGGTAAGAGCTGTAGAATTATTTAGCATTACATCTCTTTATAGCTGCTTTTTCAAGATCATCCAGGTGATTTTAAAATTTTGCTTAGGTGTTAACCAACTCTGGTGGCTGCATTTTACTTGGTTGTAATTTAGAAAACTAAACTTCAGCAAATGCAATCTAGCAAACATATATGGAGTAGCAAAAATGGAGCATTTTAGTGTTAAATTACATATTCCATTCCCTTAGCCGGCTTGTACTAATGCACTAATGAGTTCCCCTGGAAATAATTAAAATTTAATTGTCCAAGAATGAAATTGAATTTCTCAATTTAAAAACAGTAGGTGCTAAATTATTATGGAAAAAAATATGATCCTTAAAAGACAAGGAAATCAAAATTTAAAAGCAAAAACCAAAGTTCACAGCTGGCTTCCCTTTAAACGAAATTGACATGATATTGAGTAGGAGGTGAACCTCAGATTAACAGTCTTATAATGAAAATTCTGATATTGTGGTAAGAAGAAAACATTTAATGAAAGTAGTTTGGTTTAATTATTTGTTTTGCTGAAAATCTAATGTCAAGATATAGAAAAACATTCAAAATTCAGTATATTCCTACTTAAGCCAGCTCTTTCAACACTTACATAACAAAATGATAAAAATGTCATTGGGATAGGTTCTGATTTTTTGCTTTCTGCTAAAATCTGTCTCTGAGAAAAGCTGAAATATGATTGTTTCATATGTCTTGATATGAACATACTACTAAAGATTTTTATGAAATGTTCTAAACGCTAAAGAATTTATTCTCTCGCAAGTTTTGAGTCAGAGATACAATCTTGTCCTACCCAGAGTTTTGAGGGAAATTTTATGGTAGGAATTTTGTCATTCATGGAAAAGTTCAGGAAATGCAGTAATTCAGCAATGCATGCAACAATCCTGTTGTTTCTTTAGCTCAAAGAACATCTAAATAGTGTTATTCTAGAGTTGTATCTTTTTATATGATTGTAGGGCAATCTGACCAAGCTAGTATACTTTATTAGGGAAAACAAAGAAGAAGATATTTCAAGATAAAAATGATTTATTGGTTGAACAAAGACTAGCATTCAAATTTTCCTTTTCTGGATCATTATAATATGGGTTGGTTGATTCCGGATTAGTGATGCTTATTTTTTTCTCCTTCCTAGAGGGCCACTTTTTCTTTCTCCCAGCTCTAGAATTTTCCCTTCAATGACAATTCATAGTCAAGGGGGAGCTGTTCTCTCCATGTATCATGATCTTGTCTGCATTAATTTCTAATGATAGACTCTCCTAAAAATACACAGATTTTATATTCCTAAAATAATGTCTTCGACCACTAGAGAAGACCTCTGCATTGACCTTTGCTCTGATCAAAATTAATCTCTCTCTCCTCTGCACTCTGTTAGCACACAAGTTTATTTTATCTTTGCCCAGATTTCCTGCTGCTGCTACTGCTGCTAAATTGCATGCGCTCTGAAAGAAAGGACAAGGGGGTTGTTTTAAGGGTAAGCATGCCTCACCTTTGGAGATGCTTAACATAATTATAGTACCTACCTTTTATTCTATACTTACCATGTGCCAGGCATCACAGGAAAGCCTTTACTTCCACTAAAGTCTTTTAATTCTGTTATCTCATTCAATCTTTGCAGTCACATTAAGAGGTAAGTGTTAAGGTCCCTGTTTCACAGATTAAGTAAATGAGAATTAGAAAGGTTGAGCTTAGCCAAGGTCCCGAAACTAGGAAACAGTGGAGCCAGGATTTAAAATAAAAATTGGGGGGCATGAACACAGCCTGAAGGGGGCGAGTGCACCACAGCTAGCCGAAGGGAGTCTGGGAAAAAGCCTGGAACTGCCTAAGAGGCAAGAGACCATTGTTTTGGGGTGCATGAGGAGAGGGGATTCACAGCACTGCCTAAACGAGCTCCAGAGATGGGTGTGAGCCACAGCTATCAGCAAGGACCCCAGAGATGGGCATGAGACACTAAGGCTGCTGCTGCAGCCACCAAGAGGCCTGTGTACAAGCACAGGTCACTATCCACAACCCCCTCCCGGGAGCCTGTGCAGCCTGCCACCGCCAGGTTCCCGGGATCCAGGGACAACTTCCCCGAGAGAACACACGGTGCGCCTCAGGCTGGTGCAACGTCCCGCTGGCCTCTGTCACACAGGATCGCCCTGCATCCTACCCCTCCCTCCCCCTGGCCTGAGTGAGCCAGAGCCCCCGAATCAGCGTCTCCTTTAACCCCGTCGTCTCTGAGCGAAGAACAGACGCCCTCCGGCGACCTACATGCAGAGGCGGGGCCAAATCCAAAGCTGAACCCCAGGAGCTGTGCGAACAAAGAAGAGAAAGGGAAATCTCTCCCAGCAACCTCAGGAGCAGCAGATTAAATCTCCACAATCAACTTGATGTACCCTGCATCTGTGGAATACCTGAACAGACAACGAATCATGCCAAAATTGAGACTGTGGAATTTGGGAGCAACTGTAGACTTGGGGTTTGCTTTCTGCATCTAATTTGTTTCTGGTTTTATGTTTATCTTAGTTTAGTATTTAGAGTTTATTATCGTTGGTAGATTTGTTTATTGATTTGGTTGCTCTCTTCCTTTTTATATATATATTTTTTCCCTTTTTCTCTTTTTGTGAGTGTGTATGTGTATGCTTCTTTGTGTGATTTTGTCTGTAGAGCTTTGCTTTTACCATTTGTCCTACGGTTCTGTCTGTCCATTTTTTTTTTCTTTTTTTTTTTTTGGTATAGCTTTTAGCGCTTGTTATCATTGGTGGATTTGTCTTTAGGTTTTGTTACTCTCTTCTTTCTTTCTTTTTATTATTACTTTCTAATTTTAAAAAAATTTTATTTTAATAACTTTATTTTATTTTACTTTATTTTTTCTCTTTCTTTTTTTTTTTTCTCCCTTTTCTTCTGAGCCATGTGTCTGACAGGATCTTGGTGCTCTGGCCAGGTGTCAGGCCTGAGGCTCTGAGGTGGGAGAGCCAGGTTCAGGACATTGGTCCACCAGAGACCTCCCAGCTCCATGTAATATCAAATAGCGAAAGCTCTCCCAGAGATCTCCATCTCAACGCTAAGACCCAGCTCCACTCAACAACCAGCAAGCTACAGTGCTGGACACCCTATGACAAACAACTAGCAAGACAGGAACAAAAACCCACCCATTAGCAGAGAGGCGACCTAAAATCATAATGTCACAGACACCCCCAAACACACTACAATACGTGGTCCTGCCCACCAGAAAGACAAGATCCAGCCTCATCCACCAGAACACAGGCACCAGTCTGCTCCACCAGGAAGCCTACACAACCCTTTCAACCAACCTCACCCACTGGGGGCAGACACCAAAAACAATGGGAACTACGAACCTGCAGCCTGTGAAAAGGAGACCCCAAACACAGTAAGTTAGGCAAAATGAGAAGACAGAGAAATACACAACAGATGTAGGAGCAAGGTAGAAACCCACCAGACCAAACACATGAAAAGGAAATAGGCAGTCTACCTGAAAAAGAATTCAGAATAATGATAGTAAAGATGATCCAAAATCTTGGAAATAGAATGGAGAAAATACAAGAAACGTTTAACAAGGATGTAGAAGAACTAAAGAGCAAACAAACAATGAAGAACAACACAATAAATGAAATTAAAAATTCTCTAGAAGGAATCAATAGCAGAATAACTGAGGCAGAAGAACGGATAAGTGACCTGGAAGATAAAATAGTGGAAATAACTACCACAGAGCAGAATAAAGAAAAAGAATGAAAAGAATTGAGAATACTCTCAGAAACCTCTGGGACAACATTAAATGCGCCAACATTTTAATTATAGGGGTCCCAGAAGAAGAAGAGAAAAAGAAAGGGACTGAGAAAATATTTGAAGAGATTATAGTTGAAAACTTCCCTAACATGGAAAAAGAAATAATCGAGTCCAGGAAGTGCAGAGTGTCCCATATAGGATAAATCCAAGGAGAAACACACGAAGTCACATATTAATTAAACAATCAAAAATTAAAGAAAAAATATTAAAAGCAGCAAGGGAAAAGGAAAAAATTACATACAAGGGAATCCCCATAGGTTAACAGCTGATGTTTCAGCAGAAACTCTGCTAGCCAAAAGGGAGTGACAGGACATATTTAAAGTAATGAAAGGGAAAAACCTACAACCAAAATTACTTTACCAAGCAAAGATCTCATTCAGATTCGACAGAGAAATTAAAACCTTTACAGACAAGCAAAAGCTAAGAGAATTCAGCACCACCAAACCACCTTTACAACAAATGCTAAAGGAACTTCTCTAGGCAGGAAACACAAGAGAAGGAAAAGACCTACAATAACAAACCCAAAATGGTTAGGAAAATTGTAATAGGAACATACATATTGATAATTACCTTAAATATAAATGGATTAAATGCCCCAACCAAAAGACATAGACTGGCTGAATGGATACACAAATAAGACCCATATATATGCTGTCTACAAGAGACCCACTTCAGACCTAGGGACACATACAGACTGAAAGTGAGGGGATGGAAAAAGATATTCCATGCAAATGGAAATCAAAAGAAAGCTGGAGTAGCAAATCTCATATCAGACAAAATAGACTTTAAAATAAAGACTATTACAAGAGATAAAAAAGGACACTACATAATGATCGAGGGATCAACCCAAGAAGAAGATATAACAAGTGTAAATGTTTATGCACCCAACATAGGAGCACCTCAATACATAAGGCAAATGCTAACATCCATAAAAGGAAAAATCAACAGTCACACAATAATAGTAGGGGACTTTAACACCCCATTTTCACCAATGGACAGATCAACCAAAATAAAAATAAATAAGGAAACAGAAGCTTTAAATGACACAATAGACCAGATGGACTTAATTGATAGTTATAGGACATTCCATCCAAAAACAGCAGATTACACTTTCTTCTCAAGTGCTCATGGAACATTCTCCAGGATACATCATATCCTGGGTCACAAATCAAGCCTTGGTAAATTTAAGAAAATTGAAATCATATCAAGTATCTTTTCCAACCACAACTCTCTGAGACTAGATATCATGTACAGGAAAAAAACTGTAAAAACTACAAACACATGGAGGCTAAACAATACACTACTAAATAACCAAGAGATCACTGAAGAAATCAAAGAGGAAATCAAAAAATACCTACAAACAAATGACAATGAAAACACGATGACCCCAAACCTATGGGATGCAGGAAAAGCAGTTCTAAGAGGGAAGTTTATAGCAATACAATCCTACCTCAAGAAACAAGAAACATCTCAAATAAACACCTAAAGCAGTTAGAGAAAGAAGAACAAAAAAACCCCAAAGTTAGCAGAAGGAAAGAAATCATAAAGATCAGATCAGAAATAAATGAAAAAGAAATGAAGGAAATGATAGCAAAGATCAATAAAACTAAAAGCTGGTTCTTTGAGAAGATAAACAAAATTGATAAACCACTAAGCAGACTCACCAAGAAAAAAAAAGGAGAAGACTCAAATCAATACAATTGAAATTCTGTTGGAAACAAAACTACAGACCAATATCACTGATGAACATAGATGCAAAAATCCTCAACAAAATACTAGCAAACAGAATCCAACAGCACATTAAAAGGATCATACAGCATGGTCAAGTGCGGCTTATCCCAGGAATGCAAGGATTCTTCAATATACACAAATCAATCAATGTGATAAACCATACTAACAAATTGAAGGAGAAAAGCCATATGATCATCTCAATAGATGCAGAAAAAGCTTTCGACAAAATTCAACACCAATTTATGATAAAAACCTTGCAGAAAGTAGGCATAGAGGGAACTTACCTCAACATAATAAAGGCCATGTATGACAAACCCACAGCCAACATCGTTCTCAATGGTGAAGAATTGAAATCATTTCCACTAAGATCAGGAACAAAACAAGGTTGCCTACTCTTACCACTATTTTTCAACATAGTTTTGGAAGTTTTGGCCACAGCAATCAGAGAAGAAAAAGAAATAAAAGGAATCCAAATCAGAAAAGCAGAAGTAAAGCTGGCACTGTTTGCACATGACATGATACTATACATAGAGAATCCTAAAGATGCTACCAGAAAACTACTAGAGCTATTCAATGAATCTGGTAAAGTTGCAGGATACAAAATTAATGCACAGAAATCTCTTGCATTCCCATACACCAATGATGAAAAATCGGAAAGAGATATTAAGGAAACACTCCCATTTACCATTACAACAAAAAGAATAAAATACCTAGGAATAAGCCTACCTAAGGAGACAAAAGACATGTATGCAGAAAACTATAAGACAGTGATGAAAGAAATTAAAGATGATAACAACAGATGGAGAGATATACCATGTTCTTGGATAGGAAGAATCAACATTATGAAAATGTCTGTACTACCCAAAGCAATCTACAGATTCAGTGCAATCCCTATCAAAGTACGACTGTCATTTTTCACAGAGCTAGAACAAAAAATTTCACAATTTGTATGGAAAGAAAAAAGATCCCGAATAGCCAAAGCAATCTTGAGAAAGAAAAATTGAGCTGGAGGAATCAGGCTCCTGGACTTCAGACTCTACTACAAACCTACAGTAATCAGCATGATACTGGCACAAAAACAGAAATATATATCAGTGGAACAGGATAGAAAGCCCAGAGATAAACCCACGCACATATGGTCATCTTACCTTTGATAAAGGAGGCAAGAATATACAATGGAGAAAAGACAGTCTCTTCAATAGGTGTTGCTGGGAGAACTGGACAACTACATGTAAAAGAATGAAATTAGAACACTCCCTAACACCATACACAAAAATAAGCTCAAGTGGATTAGAGACCAAAATGTAAGGCCATGCACTATAAAACTCTTAGAGAAAAACATAGGCAGAACACTCCATGATATAAATCACAGCAAGATCCTTTTTGACCCACCTCCTAGAGAAATGGAAAAAAAAAATAAACAAATGGGACCTAATGAAACTTAAAAGCTTTTGCACAGCAAAGGAAACCATAAACAAGATGAAAAGACAACGCTCAGAATGGGAGAAAATCTTTGCAAACGAAGAAACTGACAAAGAATTAATCTCCAAAATTTACAAGCAGCTCATGCAACTCAATATCAAGAAACAAACAACCCAATCCAAAAATGGGCAGAAGACCTAAATAGACATTTCTCCAAAGAAGATATACAGACTTCCAACACACACATGAAAGAATGCTCAACATCATTAATCATTAGAGAAATGCAAATCAAAACTACAATGAGGTATCGCCTCACACTGGTCAGAATGGCCATCATCAAAAAATCTACAAACAATAGATGCTGGAGAGGGTGTGGAGAAAAGGGTACCTTCTTGCTCTGTTGGTGGGAATGTAAATTGATACAGTCACTATGGAGAATAGTATGGAGGTTCCTTAAAAAGCTAAAAATAGAACTACCATACGACCCAGCAATCCACTCCTGGGCATATACCCTGAGAAAACCATAATTCAAAAAGAGTCATGTACCGCAATGTTCATTGCAGCTCTATTTACAACAGCCAGGACATGGAAGCAACCTAAATATCCATCAACAGATGAATGGATAAAGAAGATGGGGCACATACATACAATGGAATATTACTCAGCCATAAAAAGAAACGAAACTGAGTTATTTGTAGTGAGGCGGATGGACCTAGTGACTGTCATACAGAGTGAAGTAAGTCAGAAAGAGAAAAATAAATACCATATGCTAACACATATATCTGTAATCTAAAAAAAAAAAAAAAAAAAAGGTTCTGAAGAACCTAGGGGCAGGACAGGAATAAAGACTCAGATGTAGAGAATGGACTTGAGGACATGGGGAGGGGGAAGGGTAAGCTGGGACGAAGTGAGAGAGTGGCATGGACATATATACACTAACAAATGTAAATAGATAGCTAGTGGGAAGCAGCCGCATAGCACAGCGTGATCAGCTCGGTGCTTTGTGTCCACCTAGAGGGGTGGGATAGGGAGGGTGGGAGGGCGACACAAGAGGGAGGGGATATGGGGATATATGTGTATATATAGCTGATTCACTTTGTTATAAAGCAGAAACTAACACACCATTGTAAAGCAATTATTCTCCAATAAAGATGTTAAAAAAATAAAATAAAAATTTTTGAAGGATACGTGGTTGGAGAGATGAAGGGAAAAATAAATTCTAGGGTTGGAATTTCTCTATTAGGCTTTTATGCCTACTCTTAGCACATGTGGTCTTGCTAAGAATGTTCACGCACTGGATGAGCAATCCAAAGCAGATGTCCCTCCCCTTGCCTACTTTAGGGGGTTTATTAGCATATTTACACTAACCTCTACTGAAAACTTATCTGAATAATTTGTTTTAAAAGATACATATAAAGTTTTGTTTAATAATAATCGAGGTTATATTCGTGCAAAGTGCATAACTGGCAAGCTAGAGTCCCCATGAAAAAAGTAAAAACTGTGAATTGGAGAAAGTAATAAAAATAGCACATAGGTAGAATTCTCAAGGGAAAAAAAGACGTGTGCATTATCTGTTAAGATTTCATGCAGCAAAAATGGCATATAAAGAGTTTAGTTCAGGGGCTTCCCTGGTGGCGCAGTGGTTGAGAGTCCAGGTTCGTGCCCCGGGTTGAGATGCGGGTTCGTGCCCTGGTCCGGGAACATCCCACATGCCGCGGAGCAGCTGGGCCCGTGAGCCATGGCCGCTGAGCCTGCGTGTCCGGAGCCTGTGCTCCGCAACGGGAGAGGCCACAACAGTGAGAGGCCCGCATACCGCAAGAAAAAAAAAGAAGAGTTTATTTCATATCGGAGAGTTAGTCCTGTATTGCTTTCTGTGTGTGTTTTCTACTCATATATCAGAAGATGGAGCTGAAATGGACCTATATTCTCAGTCTATGACAAAAGAGAATAATCCTTTATGTTATATTTCAGAGGAAGGGGCATAAAATACCTCAGAGACTTAAATTTTTGTATGCAAGCATAAACCTAGATTGTCTAAAATAAAGTGAACATGGTAGGAGATAAATATACTAGAAAACTTGACTAGAAAGACTTACGGAAGTTGAGCACAGAATTTGTAACTAGAAATGTCTGTGAAGTATAAGGATCAGGGCATTATGGGCATAATTAAGGATTATGCCCTAAATGCCATATGCCCAGTTTTCTTACCACAGGTCTGCTTTAGGCCTATGGTCCCTATGCCCTATTTCTTTCTCTCTCAAAAGTGTAGTGGTTCGCCCTATAAGTTAATTATATGGTCACCCTACCTAACACCATTATGGAAATCCTTGCTATTGTCTAAGTTTTAACTGCATTTGTGTGTTCAGGACCTAAGGCATAGCTAGAATTCCTAGGTTAAGTTCAATTATTCTCCATAAAGGAATTCCTCTGACAGAGATCACAAGAGCCACAGGCCTGAAGTATTTACTATCTGGCCATTTACAAGAAAAGTTTGCCAGACAAATGGAAAACATATAACAAATATGTTGATTAATCAGAAGAAAAAGTAAAATATGTATTCACAATAAATTATTTTGGAAGAAAATATTGACTGTCTGGTTTTGAAGGGTTTAATGAAGTAAACAGTGACACTGGGATAAATGAGGTGATTCTAATAGTTACCACCTAAGGAAATGACAAACAGCAAATGAAGGACCAGGTCAAATGAATATAATAGTGTTTGAAAATGAATAATAAAGAAGATTTTGAGAATGTTGAATTAATGGGTCTTCTGAACTATCAACATGAAGATTCAGGTCTAGATATCCATTCTCCTTATGCTTATATAGCTTTTGCTATAAATATTTTTTTCGATCTGGGTTAAAGGGGTGCTCTGGAATACTAAGTCAGTTTCATTAAAAGCAAATCTGAAGAAAAATCTACACATCCAAGAATGCTTCTGTAAACATAAGGCGACACTAACTGTATTTTATGAAGCAGAAAATTGCTTCACACCCAAATTCTTAAAATCCTTCTTTTTGCTGCCTTTAATGGGACATAGAACATTTGTACACATGAGCTGCATAAAACTCTAATAGAATTAGCATTTAGTAATTTGATATTTTATATGCCTGACAAATCTGATATAGAATAAAGGAAGGAAGCAGAACACTCTTTTATGACCAGAATCATTTCTTTTTTTTTTTTTTTTTTTTTGCGGTACGCGGGCCTCTCACTGTTGTGGCCTCTCCCGTTGTGGAGCACAGGCTCCGGACGCGCAGGCTCAGCCACTATGGCTTATGGGCCCAGCCGCTCCGCGGCATGTGGGATCTTCCCAGACCAGGGCATGAACCCGTGTCCCCTGCATCGGCAGGCGGACTCTCAACGACTGCGCCACGAGGAAAGCCCCAGTATCATTTCTTAAAGTGGAAAGAATTTACTAATACATTGTTGGTAATCTACATAAGGACCTGGGCTTGGTATAGTCTTAGAAACAGACCCTTCCAGGTGAGTTCAAAGATTTATAATGAAGAAAAAAGAATAAAAATTTTAAAAGAAATCAAAGCTTTATGTATACTAAAAGCCACTACAAAATTATACTTATTATTTTTTTAAGCATTGATATTACAATCTAGACTTCAAGTGGCAAATTGAACTCAAATGTAGATAGATGGGATATATTTCAAAATACTTAAATATGCAGTTTTAAAATAATAAGGAAATCATCTTATGTAACATTACAGCAAAGTCTAGAAATCTTGGAAGTGTTTCCACCGAAATCAATTTACTTCTACTTGGAATAATCACTCTTAAGACTTTAGAAGATAAAGCTGAGTTTCCCGTGAGCCGAAGATATGCATGGAGAAATATGTTCCTTGAGCAAATAAATTGATGAAATGGAGCAATGACTATTTTCAAGTTTGAATGATTAATGTAAACAAATATGGACTGCCACACATGTATGAGAGATACTCTAATTTAACCTGGATCTTAGAAAAGTTATCTCACAAGTATAATATCTCTTGAAGAAAATAGAAGTGCACTATCAGAAATCATTAAGCAAATATCTTTTAAAAGACAGTGTTCTGCTGGTCATTATAAGATTCACTCAGGTATTATTGTCTGGTATTAAAATGCCTTAAATTACATCTTCTAGGGACATACAGAGAGAAAAAGTTGCTTCTCGGAGTGCCCTGTCAAAGTTATATTACCATATTTTAAATGAGCTCATAGTACTTGTCTAAAAGATTTAATTACATTGTAAAATATAATGATAACAAGCCTAGATTAATTAATGGGATGAGGTATACAAATGATTTAATAAAACGGTTTTCAAACTTTTTCTTCTTAAGCAGGAGAAACATTTTTGAAAAGCAGAAACTTCAAATACAAAACAGATAAAATTATATCTTATAGCGGGTTCATAGCCAGGCCCTCCCATCTCCTCCTCACTCGCTACAGCAGTCATTGAAGGCCTCTGCCAAACTAAACCCTGAACTCCGGACAGAGCTTAAAAATCCGTGATTAATACAGGTTTTCCTAGTTTAAAATACTAATCTTCCTATTTCACCCATTCTTTCTACAGATCATTTGCGAGGACCCAAATGCGCTGTGATTAGAAACACTTTATCTCTTAAGGAATGGTGGCAGAGGCAGAGAGGAGGGGGAGAGAGAGATTGATTTGTCTGGGACGGTTTACTGGTTCCCGTTCCTGGAGAGATGATGACAGATGTCACTTTTATTCCCTTATAGTACTTTCCCAAATGGTAAACGAGGATAAAGAAAAGTTCATCCTATGGTTCTCTGAGAAACTAGAAATACCATCTTATCTGTTTCTCTATAAATCTCAGCATTCCAAGTAAAATTCTGAAACTTTTTATAGTAAAAAAAAATTAAATTGGGATAGAGACCTTTCTTTGATGAGATAGATAATCATCTCCTCGAAGGGATTTCTGGTTCCTTACCCAAGCCCGACTTTGCTATCTTGGCAGAACAGAGGTGAGTTGATTCATGCAACATTGATGTTCCTGAGGAAGACAGACAGCTCTGAAAGACCAGGAGCCATTAATCTCTGAGCACCATGGAATAAAAATTTACTGGCAGAAGGATAGCATTTTACAGAGGCATGGCACACCTAAACCTGCAAGAC
The DNA here is from genome assembly GCF_937001465.1 of Orcinus orca. Classification (NCBI taxonomy): domain Eukaryota; kingdom Metazoa; phylum Chordata; class Mammalia; order Artiodactyla; family Delphinidae; genus Orcinus; species Orcinus orca. Next base: position 14,945,851 of record NC_064560.1, on the reverse strand, counting down.
TTTATGTTCCTTTTCCGGAGCCAACAGCAAAGTAAAAGTCACTGCTCTTTCTGTCCACTTCTATGCATTTGAAAGTGCCATTTAAGTATAATATTTGGTCTGAAATCAAGAAGTTTTAAGAAAGGGTGTCAAAAATCAGAATCCGGAAATGTCCAGGGGTTTTATTTATAACTGGGTGTTTGCTTCAATGGCTCACAGCCATGAGGAAGAATTTTTTTTTTCTTTCCCTGAGGGCTCAACTCTCACTTCTGTTCTACCAAAATAGCAAAGTTGAATGCTGGGCAAGGAATTTTTAGATTCTGGAAGAATTCATTCATCAAAAAGAAAAGATTTGTCCTCTTTCTTTTATACACCTAATTTTTGTGGCTAAAGAAGCTGGGTCAGTACTTGAAGGATATTTTATAGATTTTCAGTTATACCAATAACTGGTTAGGTTACAATATGTTTTTTTCCCAATAGGTATTTTTCGACCTGTGCTAGGTGCTATGGATGGTAAGAAGGCATAAAATAACATATTTATTGAGCACTCACTATGTCAAACACTGGAAGGGTACTTCATCTATATTATCTCATTTAATCCTCACCCAGTGAAGGTAGATTTTACAATCTCCAATTTACAGAAACTGAATCTCCAACAATAACTCGCCATAGATCTCACCCCGTAATCTCCAGTAATAACTTGGAGGTGGATCACATCAATCAATGGCAGAGTCAAGACCTGAACCTAATTTTATGTTTGCAATTCTGAAGCTTATGCTCTTTCCACTAAATAATGCAGCCTCAATTTTTTGCAGTAGTCAAATGGGAATAAGTGTAAGGAATACTGCCAGATTCGGGTGAGAATTACATAACTGACAGTTATTGAACACATGTCAACTACGACATGATCGAATGACGTCAATAACCTCCACTTCCTTCCTTTTCTTTTCCTCATTATACCCATAGTAAGTGAGATGATGTTTTGTTTTGTTTTTCCCTGGCAGTGCCCCAATAGCATGTTGAAATTATTAATCAAGTTAATTATTCATTTAAGTCTAGAGACTCCATTGCTCTTGGTGCCCAAATTCAGAAAGGGAGTTGAGTGTGGCAAGGGGAGTTCTCTTTTCTAATATGACACAATGTGCTGTGCTCCCAGATTCTTCAGAATGTGCTAGAATGCTGCCCAAATACAGGACTCCAGAAGTTGCACACTTAGGTGGGAAAGGACCATTGTTTTTTAAATGGAATACTCACTTTACACAAATATTCTAAAAGCTACAAAAATGATTAATTTTGCTGTTAGGAATAATTACCAATAAATATAATCTTCCTTTTTCTAAGATAAAAACTATGTAACATCTTATTCATGTGTATATAATTTGAAGAAACAAAATGAACTATCTATTTAATTGTCATAGTCTGCCTTCAATTACCATACCTCAGCCTCAGATTACCACATATGTTCTTTGAAGAATTATGGTGTTTCTAAAGGAGTTGAAATCTTTCATAAATAAGAAGCCAAACTGTTAAAATGTGTTTGCAGCCAGATTCTGGCAAGTTGCCAAAGCCATATTTAAGATCAGTCAGTGAAGGAATATCTTATTCATACGGTTGGGATAACAAGTTTGATTTTAAATGGTAATAGCCTTTGGTAAACTGAAGACTTTGCATTCATCTCTAAGTGTATAACTTTTAACATATAGTAAACGTTCTGTTCTCAAGCTGGGCACTGTAATCTTGATTGGAGGTTGCACTTGGGAGGAGGGTAATCCTCCATGAGAGGACCCTTCCCTGGGAGCACAGCCTGGGTTAAGTCTCACAGAAGAGGTGAGTCAGATGGAATGGTAAAAGGGGCTTCAATAAAACAGAAGGCAAGCAAACTAAGTATGTTAGAAATTTGAAAAGGAGTTGGTAGGAAGCAAAGGAAAATGCTGAGTCTTTGTTGTTGTTTGTGTCTCAGTTTCACCTAAGCCCCAGCGGCTACCCTCTTCTGGAAATCCCAGAGCAGATCATTTCTTAAGCTGACTATATTGACAGATGGCTCAATGACCAGAGATGTCTGGTTTCGTCTGGTGATACATACGAATCCCAGTGTCTCAAAAAGCGGAATACCTGCAATTTTTGTCTTTTTAGTAGCTTATGATTTCCACCCTACTCAAAAAGTTTACCCACTTATCTCGGAACATTAAACCCTAAGGTATCCCTTGGGTTCTGGCTGACTTTGTCATTGTAGTATTGAAGTCATTAGCTTTTCAGCTTTCCAACATCATAACAAATATTACTTTGTATCTCTAATGAGGGTTGTTATAAGTCTCAGCAGTTCAGTAATTCTTCTAAAGTCTGCTGTGGCTGCCTTGTTTTTGCCACTTAATCAAGCTATGAGTTGACTTATTTTACTTTACATTCATACAAGGAAGATGAGAGGCAGGAAGCTGTTAATGATTTGATTATTTTGCCAAAGCTTCACCTTCTTGGGTTCTAACTTTGCCTCTTCAAACTGTACAGTACGCTGCTGATTAGAAGTACTGAGAGTAGCCATTTTGTCTTGTTTCTAATTTTAGGAGAAAAACAGTCTTTCATCGTTATGTAGGATGTTAGCTATAGATTATTCATAGAGATATTGCATTATAGTTAACAAAGTCAAACTAATTAAAACATGGCCAAATAATTTACTTCATGAATACAAACATGTTTTGGTTTAAAGAAATCTATTAATGCCATTTATAGCACTGGTATTGAAAATCATTTAGTCATCTTGATAGATGGGAATATATTTAATAAAATCCAGCATTTTTTTCTAAGTAAAAATGTTAGCAGACTGAAATTGAAATATGCATATTAACATGATAACAAATATTATTTCAAACAGTGGAAAAAATATACTAAACATTAATGCCCCAGAGACATTCCCATTAAAATAAGGAAGAAGGCATGGGTGTGATTCCCACTATTATGTACCAGAATTCTATAACTCTGGTTAACACACGGAGAAAAGAAACAAATAAGAGACATGACTATTGGAAAGGAGAAGCAAAGTTATTATTTGTAAGTAAAGGAGTCAGATACAAAATACACAGAGTCAATAGCTTTCCATGTCAGAAATAACCATTTAGAAAATGCAATGGTTAAAGCTCCTTAACAGTAGCAAAAATAGATAAAATAGTTACTAACAAACTTAATGATGTGTAGGTTCCATGTAAAGGAAATAATGAAAGTTTGATGAGGCACCTGAATAAACATTTTAATGGATGGGAAGCTAGAATATATTAAGATGTCAATTATTTCCACATCAATTCCATCAATAACATTATTATTTGGACATCAGACTATAATTATAAAAATCACAGGGAAGAATAAAGAGTGAAACAACTCAAGAAAAAATTGTAAAATAAGTTCAATGAAGGCAGACTTAAACTAAGTTTAGATAAATCATTAGATAAAACTGTAATAATGAAATCATTATAGGAATTGTACAAGAAGAAACAAGGCCATCGATGGAAGATTATACAATTTCAGAAATAGACCTTAGCATATGAGTTTATTATGTGATTAAACATGCAATTCCAAACGATGGATAAAGATCTCTTATTCAAGGATGGCTAAGAGATCCTGGGACTCTTAGCCATCAATCTGAATAAAATTTGTCTCTAGATTTGGTTATAGCATCATGCTATATAGAGATTATGGCAAATTTTACTTAATGCCAATGTAACGGAGGCCTCTCTGAGCAAAAGGCAAAGAAAGGAATCTTGAAGAAAATGTTGAAAAACTTCACAGTGTAAAGATACAAACCACTGTATGGCAAAAAAAAAAAAATCATTTTGAATTGAATGGCAAATTACAGACAGATGATATTTAACAGAAATTTAATGCCTTATTTTATAGACACACTATAAAAAAAGAATAGCCCAATTGAATAAAATGAGTAAAAGAAATGAATATACATTCATAGATATAGACAGACATACAAATTGTCAATAAACATGGTTTAACATTTCACCTCACCTGTAATAAAGAAATGCTAATTAAAGCATGACTGTCACTTTTAATCCATCAAGTTGCAAAAAGAATGGTGGTATGTATTTTTATAAGGGTTAAAATAACATACATGTGCTCATATAAAAGTTGAATAATTTTTTCCAGTTTTATTGAGAAATAAAAGACATACATCACCAAATAATTTTAAGGCTTCCAGCATGATAGTTTGATTTACATATATTGTGAAATGTTTACCACAGTAGGTTAAGCTAACATCCATCTTCTCATATAGATACAAAAAAAGGAAAGATAAAAAGGAAAAAAATTTTCTTTTATGATAGCTCACAGAATTTACTCTTTTAACAACTTTCCTATATAGCATGCAATAAAATTTTTATCAAGCCATATAATGAAGTATATGCTGTCATTAAAAATTAACTCTCAAGGGATATTTATGGACATGGAAAAATGCCCAGATTATCATATTAACTGTAGAAAAGTGTTATCACATGTTATGATTCCAATTTGATTAATACATAAGTATATATAATTATATGTTAAATAAAGATTGGTTGGAAAATAAAACTAACTGTATCTTAGCGTTGGGATATTACCTACTTTAATTTCTGTTTTTATACTTTTCTGTAATTTTCTATTAAAATGATTGTTTTACAAACCAGGCAATACTATTTAAAGCATAAATATGATTAAAATTTTAAACTATTAGGATAGTATTATTCAAACTGAGGGTTGCAATTCAGGAGGGTCATGCTATCAATTACCCAGTGGGTTGCAACCAGCATTTTTGTTAATGAAATAGAATGGAATACAAATATCTCTGTGCTTTATTTGTATGTTTAGAGAAAAAAAAGAAACATCACAATAAATATTTAGTTTCAGCATACACAAACACACAACCATACACACATAACCAGATATATAAATGTCTAAACACTTGATGTTAACTATATTTCTTGATATGGTTTATTTCAAAAAGTTTGAGAAACTACATTGGAGTAATCTGGTTTTTGATAGAATTGGAAGATTTGTGAAATTGCATACTTCATATTGCTAATGCAGTCACATCCCCTTCATGCAGGTGAATCAGCACAAAGCTGGAAGTCGTTGAGGAATTCAGGTTTAACTATTTCATCTACTGCTGGTTTTTAAAAAATAACAACCACAATGTCCAAACATCAGGCTTAAACTTGTAAATACAGAGATTATATGATGCTCTGTAATGAAGGATTATTTAAGTCAATACACAGCCAAACGTGCATCATTTAAAATTCCCTGAGCCATATTTCAATATCCACTAGCAGCACGTAAAAGTTAGGTAGAACAAAGATAACAATTGAATTTTACTGTGAGATTAGTATTGCAACAAGTCAGTCCAAGTCTTTTGAATCAAATAGCTTTTAACTGTTTCCATATGGGTGAATACTTCATTCTCTTGCCCCTTCTAAGTAGTATTTTAAGAAACTTTTTAATGTAGGTATAAAATAAGTACTCAGATATCTAATAATCTGGGTAGAGTCAGCATCTCCCTGATTAAAACATGCTGAAAGTTCACAGCACCAGCCCATTACTAATTATTTGGCCCTAAAATGAGTTTACTGGATTGTCCAGTGTATAACTGACTGTTTTTATGCATCACTATTTCATGGCATATCTAAGTCTACTTTTATATGTCCTTCATTCCCTTGAAGTATTAACAGTGCATAAATGAGGATATTTTGCCAATATCAGTAATGCCTTTTAATCATAATGATTTTTGAAAAGATCAGCTTACTTCCAGATAAGCCTAAAGAAGGTAGCTTCATTCCCAGCATCAATTCTTTCCTACCTTACACACTCCAAAACTGAAAACAGACTTGTAATCAGGAGGTGACACTCAGAGGAAGAAAGAACTCCAGCATGGAAAGCCAATTACAAAAATGTTTTTCCTTTTTGAAAATATTTTTCATTGAAAGATAGGGGAAATAAAAACCAAAAAGTTAAAAAAATATCTTTTTAACCAATAGTTTGGAAGGAAAGAGAAATAAGATGTGAATTTTTTTAATGAGATAAAAGAATTGGAAGGATAAAAGACCCTGGTGTTATACTTTTAAAGACATGTTAGGGCTACTCTAGATTCTAGAAATCTAAAGAAAAATTAAGCCTTTATTTTATAAAACCTGCAGCTCTGCAAGATGCCACAGCTGTAAAATGACAAGGTTCTGGATATCAGATATCAGATGATTTGACCCCAGTTTTCCATCCAAAACTCATCTCCAAAGCAAAGTTCCTGCGTTCTGCAGATAACTATTCTTGTTGGCATTGGATTATGATTCTGAGCTACAACTAATATCAAGAGCTTTTATTAAAAGAAAACATGCTGCATACCCTTGCATATTATAATGATGTGAAATTTCGTAATTTGTCCTATAGTACTGTCTCTGTAATAGATTACTGTGTGCTTAAATTCACCTGTCATTCCCAGAGCTCTTTGTACTGAGTGGTTCAGGCATGAAAATTCTGAAAAACTTTAAGCTCAAGTTTCTTGATTTTAGGAGAAGTGTTTTTAGCAGTAAAATCATCCGTCTCATGCCTGAGGCCAATTAGGAACAAGCATGCCCCATATGGGAAATGAGATATGATTTTTTTCTAATATTCTATTGATAATGATGATTGTAATCAGCATTGTAAATTTTATGACCTACCTTTCCAATGAAATTTTTTCAGTATTTCAAAACAAATTGATTTTGCCATATCTTACGCTCCAGACTCATGGTAAGATAAATGTTATTAGTTAGTTATAATCACAGATGTTTATCCTTATACTTGTTTCTCTTCTAAAATACTTCATTTTTTAAGCATTTTCCATTTTTTTGATGCTGGAGGATCATTTTTCACACTTTTGCAGACGATGGCAAGAAAACTTACTAAATATGCAATTGATTTCTCCATTAGGATAGCATGCCAATAAGTACACCCAAGGCTGCATGGACCATTTAAATCATCAGACACTTTGATGAGGTATTCTAGTCTTCAGAATTTTAAAGATCTTTATTTTTAGATAACAGGTCAGGAAACTACAGCAAGTGGGCCAAATTGGACCCACTTCCTGGCTTTGTAAATAAAGTTTTATTGAAATGCAGCCACACCCATTTTTTTATGCATTTGTCTGTGGCTGCTTTTGAGCTACAACCGCAGAGGTGAGCAGTTAGGACAGAAACTATATAGCCTACAAAGTCTAAAGTATTTACTACCTTGTTCTTTACAAAAAACATGCTGACCCCCGATCTCCAAACTAATTCTAACTGGGTCTCGGGATTCTGTGAAGTTTTTCTCCTAAATTTTCTTTTGTAGATGTTTCATCTCACTGGTGAAATGACACATGTTCAATTGTGTAGAAAGACATGGACTTCATTTTTAATGCTTGTGTATGTATTTTAACATTTACTCTATTTTCTTCATCTGTATATATTACCTTTGCAAAATAAGTTTTATTTCTAAAACCCTTTCCACAAAACAGGTAAGTTAGAGATGTGACAAGATTTACGCTTTAATCTCATGATTGGATAGAGGCTGCAAGCTAGGAGAATTCTTTTCTAGGCTGCCTTATTAAATGGGGTTCACTTAATATGGCTCCTGAGGGCTTTGAAATCAACATCCCATTGAAACTGAGTGGAAAATAATACAATTAACTGGAAGTAGAGCTCTCTAATGATTCGTTTTGGAATTAGGTAATAGTGAGAAAAAGGGAATAACTTGAAAATAAAAACATTGGAAATCTATTGTAGTTAGGAGCTCAGACTGTCAAAATCAATTCTTAAGGAATATTTACAAAACCACATAACCTCTATTTATAAATATTGAATAAAGATGTGTTCCATATTTGAGAGCAACTTAGATTTTCACTCACAAGATTCTGTAATACTAATTCCCAAATATGATGATAAGGGACTTCAAGTGTAAAACACATTTCGCATTAACATGGGACACAGCATTAATCCCTAAACATTTTCTAAATCCTATCTATACAGTTGAAGTCCTACTTACTCATTTTCAACAGTTGCCAACCTTGCTACATACATTCTACAAAGACATTCCTTAGGTATTAAAAACAGCTGATATTTACTCAATGTTGACTATACAACAGTCTACTTTTAATCCTTACCTAACCTCCCTTACCTCGTTTTGTAGATGAGGAAAACAGCTTAGATAGGAAAAATAACTTGCCTAAGATCACATGCCTATTTGGTGCCCAAGCCAAAACTGTGACTCAAGCAGTTTGAGCCCAGAATCTTCATTTGAACCATGTTCCCTCCAAAGTCTTGTGAGTACAAGAAGCTTGAAAGCAACCAAGTAATAACAAACACCAGCACTTGGTATTGAGAGGCATTGAAAAAGGTGTGCTAACTCTTCTGGGTGAGAGGAAAAGGAAATGCTGCTGGGAGGAGGTAAGTCTTGAGTTGAATTGGGTTTACTAATTGGAGACAAGGAAGGTATCCCAGACATAGGTAATAGCGTGTTCAAAGGCAGAGACTGGAAGAGTACACTTTCAGGGAGGTGTAATAAGGCACAGGAGATGGGCTGGTGGAGTGTGAAGGGGCCTGCAGTATTGCCATAGCTTACAGGAAGTCAGTGGTTTTCCCATTTCAGTGTGGTGAGGATCACCTGGGGCACCTGTTTACAGTGAAAATTACTGGGCCCAAGTTGTGGGAGAATCTTATCCAGTTAGATCCAGGAATTTGCATTTCAGCAGGAACACCAGGTGATTCCAGGTCAGGAGAGCCTCTCTGAGAACACTGGAAATCAACATTCTGGAGTATGACATGGTTAATGTCGTGATGTTATAGAAAAGCGACACAGCAGCTCAGTGGAGAGAGGAAGGTGTTCTCAAAAGTGATTTTTTATTTATTTAGAATTCAGAAATAATAGAAAGGTAGCTTTTCTTGATGATTTATACAACACACGCACACACACACACACACACACACTTTCATTTATAATAGGTTTTCGATGTTATTTAAACTACTGGGTTATAAAATAAAATGCTGAAAAGGCAGGGTTCCGTTGTGTTAATTTTTTAAGGCGCCATAAGGTACAAAAATATATGAATTTTTCAAACCAAACCTTATTTGTGTTTTGCCATTCTCGATCCTTCCCACCCTAGCAGTTAGTAAGCTGCAGTGTGAATAAATAAATGAATGGATTAGTTAATTGAATTACATATTTTCAGTAGAACCTAATTTCACACACTATAATTGAGAGATTATTTAATAACTCAAGCAAACTGCGGTGTTTCTGTACTTTTCTCTGGGATTAATGTAATAATTTAAGGGACTAATTACTTAAGATAAAATTGACTCATAAATTTAAGATTTGGTACTGTCTTGTTATAATATAAGCTAAAAGTTGCCATTTCCCACTGGCTTTGAATACATCTAGAATGGAGTAAGTAAAGACAAACTGCATTTTAAAAATTATCTGTTGCATTTAATAACTTGTCAGATGGCTCCCAAAATATATTCTTTGTAGAAAATCGATATATTCCCATCTTGCAGAAGAGAATGTCAGTATACTTTTCAGTATTTAAGTAAACTTGAAGGGAAGAAAAAGAAAAAAGAGGCAACAGCCGTCTAATTCATCTGGAATTGGACTCTAAACGGCAGAATCTCTTTGGGTAACCAGAGATAGCCTTGACCAACTGGGGACTCTCAAACTCGGGATGCCAGATCACACACTGATGTTTATTCCACACTTGAGCTTGTTCAACACAGATGGTAGGTATGAAATAGCTGAGCTCTAACAGATCATGTCCGGGCAGAATGATAAATATGGTCTTTTTTGTTGACAGTCGAGCTGTTTTCACATTCCACTTGAATTAAATTGTGCTCATTCATGCCATGGTACCTGATCTCTGGCAGGGATTCTTATAAAAAATCATCGTGTAGATTCATTGCAAAACAAGTGAAAAAAAAAGTTGTAAAGTAGCACTCTAAGTAAAATAAGACTAAAGTTGAACAGCCTATAAGAAACTATGACCAAAAGCCTCCATTTATTTTGAAAAAAAGATAAATATCTATTTAGATTGATATTTATTCATATATATTATATATAAGTATATATATTAATATATTAAAATTCAGGGGCAGTGCAAATCCTTAATTTTCATAAACTGGTAAAAATATTTAAAGTTTCTAATATGAAAAAGAAATCATATGTCAGATATACTAGGTATGATCAAATATAACACTGGCCCTAACTTTAAAATGTTCACAATCAAGTTTGGTAAATAAGACATAAAGCCATGATATTTTATATAAACGAGAAAAGTTAAATAGTAAAGTGAGAGATGATCACAGCAATGATGAAGCTTTATCCGAATGGGCTCTGGGTAGTAATTTCTGGGTCTTGAAAAGTGAATGAACTGTAGCTGGATAGGTAGCGGGGCAGAAAATGATTTGAGTCAAGAAAGAGAGTGGGAGTGAGCAAAATCTCATCAACCCAGCGCTTGCTGAATTTGACCTTTTAGACATGACCTAATCGTAGCGCTGGTAGCGACCCACAGGAACACACTCAACTTCACTGATTCACTACAAGGACTCACAGGACTCAGCAAAGCTGGTATGCTCAAGGTTGCCATTTATTACAGCAAAAGGATGCAGAATAAAGTCAGCAAAGGGAAGGAACGTAGGGCAGAGTCCAGCCGTGACCAGGCACGGCTTCCGGTCATCCTCCCACAGTGGAGTTGGCCCATAATCCTCCCAGCAACTATTTGTGAAAACACACACCAAGTGTTGCCACTCAAGGAAGCTTATCCAGGCTCATCACCGTCCAGGATTTTTACTGAGGGCCATCACGTAGGTACGAAATTCTGCATGACTAACTTTATCTCTCATCTCCAGTGCCCCCAGGGGTCAAACTGATGCAACGTGGCCCAGGGCTCCAGGCGAATAAAAACAGACATTCACCATAAATCATATTGTTAGTATGATCTAACATAGCCCAAGACCCAAGATATACAAAGGCACTTTTATCAGGCAGGATATTCCAGGGGATTAGAAGTGATCTCCCAGGAGCTGGGCAAGGGCCAGTTCTTTCTTTGGAATGTGTGGGTTTGAACACCCCAAACCCGCTGAGTTACTAAGCTTTTACTGCACAATAGGGAAAGAGTCTGTGTGACTGCAGGTCTTAAATTTTAAAATTTAACTAAAACAAAGAAAAAGATCTGAAAAATACCTGCAAAAGATTTTATCCACACGTTGTGATGATGAAAAATACATATGTATGAGGAAAAGAAAAGCCAACTTCATAGAATAGCTACTGTCTCACCTTTGCGTGGGCATCCAGGTGTTCTGCCCGGTGCAGTGAGCCTCAGTGGCGTGATTTATTGCCACGTGCAACCATAACAGTACGATTACCTAAGGAGTAGTCCGTTATGCAGACTCCATAAATGCTTCTCCACTGCTCCAGCTAACAGTTCTATAGAAGAAAGTTTATGTTGTGCAGATTTTAGAATTAACTACTTACCGATCTTTTTCTTTTAATTTCTACCCCCACTCTGCACCCCATACCTTCTTTTCTGATCTGCAACGTGGCCTTCTCTGAAGATGTTCCAGTGGATTTGATCGCCATCGGCAGGACTGGGTGGACAGCGGATGCCCTGAAGAGGTACACATGTGCTTTATTATGACAAGATTGTTGGGACCAAGCTGTCATGTATTGTTGCTGCAACTTAATGAAAATGGTATCTAATTTAATAAAAAGGGCCATCAGTTACTGAGCCCTTATATGTACCAGATGTTGGGTTTAACTCGACATGTATTATCTCAATTTATTCTTATACCCATCCTATGAGGTCAGGGCTGTTATTGCCTCCATAGGACCAAGAGGAGAAGAGGGAAGGGTGAGGGGAGATGTTGGGGAAGGGGGTGGAGAGAGAGTGTCTGGAATTAGGTGTGTGACTCAGCAATAGTAGAACCAGGACTTAAGTCTCTGTGAGCAAAGGGCAGTTCTCTTAAACATTTGCTGCTTTTTGAGATCTAGGAAGCCATTGTTCATCTTTTTCGCTCGAATAACAAAATCATTGGAATGGGGGGAAAGATTGATTGCAGCAAATTGGCATGATAGAAGAAGGTAGACATGGTCTAACATGGAAACAGTTAAGTCCCAGGCAAACATGATGGAGACAATGATGCAAAGAAGTGATTCAAGCAAGTAAATAAAATTGCAGAATGGATTTTAACCTATTTACAATTTTTTAGTGAATTGCATTTACACTGTCATTGCAGAGTCACATAAAAATATCCTATAAAATTCAGAAAGAAAAGTATTTGTTTCTTCTCCCTTTGTTAAGTTTTAGGGTTTGAATTTTGAATAAAAACCATTATAACTTTTCTCATTTAGTAAAGCAAACCATGTCAAAGAGCTATTTTCGGAACTCTTAGGCAATCCTAGTTACTACAGCCTTTATTTTTAATTTAGTTTTTATTTATGATGCCTCATAACTATCTTGAAAAATACGTCTTTCAGGATATTCTTGAACATTAAGTACAGTATTGCCAACGCAGCTTTAATCAACTTTTTGACAGTCGTTTGGGGGGAATTACAGTGATAAATACTCATTTATCTATTTCATGTCACTTATTTAACAACAGTAGTTCAAAAAGAAAATATATTGATAGAGTCATAGTTGTGTTTTCAGGTTGATGTTTCTTTCTTGTAATCACAGTTACCTCAGTTAAAAATGTTGAAATTGAATACCTGTGTAAAGATCAAGAGGGTGATTCAGACATCATCATTTTCTTGCTTTACTGTGGGCCCACCATGAAACATAAGCTATAGAGAAGAATCCGTCATATTCTAAGGCCTTCTAAAGATATTTGTGGGGAATTTAATCGTGTCCTATGGCCTGTGCTAAGCACTAAAATTACAAAGAATTTTTTTAAAAATTACCCTCTCTTCCTAAGGAGCTCAGAATCTAGTACATTCTATAATATTCAGTGTTTCCTTTTTATTCTGTAAGTAAATCGTCAACATTACTTGCTTTATGGTGAGCAATTCTATCCTTCTGTTACAGGTAACTAAACAAGGTCACCAAGTCCAGTCCATTTTCTGTGCCTAAAACCAGTGTTAAATTTTCCTTCTGATCTTGTGAGACGAATTTATTCAATAAGCACAAATCCTAATATGAGCATTTATTATGTACTGCTCTAAGCACTGCTAATGTAAAAGTGTGAGAAATGTGTGTAGCAGGGGAGACAGACACTTAACAAAGGACAGCACTTAGAAAACCACTCAGGCAAAGAACTCTGAGTGCATGGTCTCGTTAAGTAGGACAAGGGAACATTTGCTTGGGGAGATGATATTTAACATGACTTCTGAAGGGTAACTGAAGGTAAGAAGAGTGGTGAGAGATGAGACTGGTGAGGTAAACAGGGCCCTAAATGTAACATTGAAGGAGTTTGGGCCTTATCTTAAAGGCAAGAGAAAGCTATCTGGAGAGTTTTAATTAAGGGGGTGACATGATCCAAATGACTTTTTGGAAGAATGGATACATTGTATATTACACTGTCTTAATTACTATAGCTTCATAAGAAATATTGTTGTTTATAGAACAAACCTCTTTACTTTTTCATCTTCACAAGCGTTTTGACAACTTCGGGGCTTTTGTTCTTCATATAAATTTTAGACTCAACTTACAAGATCTGTAATCAATCAATCAGTCAATCAATCTTGTCAGTATTCTTACTGAATTTACATTGGATTGTGAATTATATCACATTTCTGAATTATGGAAATTTTATTTTTTACTTTATTTTTTAAATTTTATTATTTTTTTAATAGATCTTTATTGGAGTATAATTGCTTCACAATGCTGTGTTAGTTTCTGTTGTACAACAAAGTGAATCAGCCATATGCATACATATATCTCCATATCCCCTCCCTCTTGAGCCTCACCGAGCTGATTTCCCTGGGCTATGCTGCTGCTTCCCACTAGCTATCTATTTTACATTTGGTAGTGTGTATATGTCCATGCCACTCTCTCACTTCGTCCCAGCTTCCCCCTCCCACCCCATGTCCTTAAGTCTATTCTCTATGTCTACATCTTTATTCTTGCCCTGCCACTAGGTTCATCAGTACCATTTTTTTTTTTTTAGATTCCATATATATGCGTTAACGGTATTTGTTTTTCTCTTTCTGACTTACTTCAGTCTGTATGAAAGACTCTAGGTCCATCCACCTCACTACAAATAACTCAATTTTGTTTCTTACAGCTGAGTAATATTCCATTGTATATATGTGCCCCATCTTCTTTAATCCATTCATCTGTCAAAGGACACTTAGGTTGCTTCCATGTCCTAGCGATTGTAAATAGTGCTGCAGTGAACATTGTGGCACATGACTCTTTTTGAATTATGGTTTTCTCAGGGTATATGCCCAGTAGTGGGATGGCTGGGTCACATGGTAGTTCTATTTTTAGTTTTTTAAGGAACCTCCATACTGTTCTCCATAGTGGTTGCATCAATTTACATTCCCACCAACAGTGCAGGAGGGTTCCCTTTTCACCATACCCTTACCAGCATTTATTGTTTCTAGATTTTTTGATAATGGCCATTCTGATTTTGATTTGCATTTCTCCAATAATCAGTGATGTTGAGCATCTTTTCATGTGCCTCTTGGCCATCTATATGTCTTCTTTGGTGAAATGTCTATTTAGGTCTTCCGCCCATTTTTTAATTGGATTGTTTTTTTGATATTGAGCTCCATGAGCTCTTTGTATATTTTGGAGATTAATCCTTCGTCCATTGTTTCATTTGCAAATATTTTCTCCCATTTTGAGGGTTGTCTTTTCATCTTGTTTATGGTTTCCTTTGCTGTGCAAAAGCTTTTAAGTTTCATTAGGTCCCATTTGTTTATTTTTGTTTTTATTTTCATTACTCTAGGAGGTGGGTCAAAAAAAAGATCTTGCTGTGGTTTATGTCAAAGAGTGTTTTTCCTATGTTTTCCTCTAAGAGTTTTATAGTGTCTGGTCTTACATTTAGGTCTTTAATCCATTTGGAGTTTATTTTTGTGTAAGGTGTTAGGGAGTGTTCTAATTTCATTCTTTTACATGTAGCTGTCCAGTTTTCCCAGCACCACTTATTGAAGAGACTGTCTTTTCTCCGTTTTAAATTTCATCTTTTTATTATTGATTTCTTACCTAATTGAATTGTCAGAGTTCACGTTCTATATGATACTGATTCTTTAAAATTGGTTGGAACTTTTAATGGAATAGCGAATGAGTAATTTGTACAAATGATCTACATGTGCTCAATAAGGATGTGTGCCTTCTTACTGCTTGGGTATGAAGTTTGATAAATGGGTTCTAGGTATTTCCACCATAAGCTTCTTTACCATAAACATCTTTGCCACAAGCATTTTTGCTGCATAAGTAATTGGCCATAAGACAATTTTGCCGTAAAAGATAAAACAACGAAAAATAAAAGAGAGACGTTAGAAAGGACATAATGAAACATGAAAAATGAATAACAAAATTGAAAAGACTTTATTGCAAAATACAAAATACCTGAATACATTCAACGTGCTTGTAGACTCATGACAATACTGTGCAAATAACTGACTTTATTCTGTGGGTTGTACCTAAGCACTTGCCTTCCAAGTCTTTTGTTCATCATATTACATTCTTTTGTTGTTTATTGATTTGTCTCCTTGTTCAGCATCCCAATGTTATTTTCACTAAAATTTCTTCCTTCTTTAAGAAAGGTATTAATTTCCAAATACTGGGATGCATGTTTATAACTGAGCTTTGTACTGTGTTGTGAAAGTCTCTGCACTGTTTGTTCTTAGCATTTTGTCACATGTCCATTGACAGACATTACAGAGTTCTGTGGGAAACATGGTTTCACTTCTGTGCCTTCAAGGCCCTCGGCCTCTTTCTCCTCCCATGTAGTGTGTTTCAAAAGAAGAAACCAACTCTTGGGGCAGATCATCACCATCTGTCATGATTTTTGTATTGTGTATATCAAACCAAACCATCAGCGAAGTATTTTATCTTTTATGGCAAAATTGCCAATTAGTTATGTGGCAAAAATATTTTCAGCAAAAATGCATGTGACAAAGATATTTATAGCAAAGAAGATTATGGTGAAAATTCCGGACATGTGATAAATATACTATTCAGTCAGACTGTCTTCATTCTCTTTATTTTTACCTTCTGAGCTCTTTGGAGAATAGGACCTTCTCATCATTTCCTTGTATCTTTTAACCTCTCCTTTATATCATCTATTTTCTTATTTCTCTATGCTGTATCCTGGGGGATTCCTTCAGATCTATTTGCCAGTTTATTAATTCTCTCTTCCTTTCGTTTAATCTGCTGTTGAACCTGTCCATTAAGGTAGTAATTCCACAAATATATTTTTCATTTCTAAAATTTAAATCTTTATTAAATCTGCGGGCCTCTCACTGCTGCGGCCCCTCCCGTTGTGGAGCACAGGCTCCAGACGCGCAGGCTCAGCGGCCATGGCTCACGGGCCCAGCCGCTCCGCGGCACGCGGGATCCTCCCGGACCGGGGCACGAACCCGCGTCCCCTGCATCGGCAGGCGGACTCTCAACCACTGCGCCACCAGGGAAGCCCCGCCAAGTCATTTTTATAGTCTGTGATACTACTTCATTTTTAAATTTTATTTTTCATTTCTTTAAATATTTCATATATAATTTTTATATATTCCATATTTGATGCCCCTACTATGTAAAAGGTTTTGCTAGTCTAATTACGTTGTTCTTTGTTTTTGCTGGCTCTTTGTCAGACTGCTCTTTCTCTTTCTGTGTTTCTCGGTCCTTTAATTAGAAGTGCATTTGTTTGATCTTATTCCATGGGAATCCCTAGCATGTAAATAGGTGATGCTTTCACCAAAGAAGTTTTGATGATGGGAACCCGAGGGCTTTAGGGGACTCCACGTGTTCCTGCCCTAATATGGGGAGGAGAGGTTTGGATTTATCTCCCTCATCTACTGCTGGTAGAAGGCTTGATCTCCTTAGGGCATAATTAATTTTTGACATTTTTACCCTCAGCGCAAACCGTGTGTTTTTACTTTGCCTAATGTATGTTGCTCCTACTTTCTTTATAGCACACAGCTTTTGCTTTATTCTGTTTTGTGGGAGAGGCAAAAGAAAGGCCCCCTCAGAGATTTTCTTTACTTCCCGAAAATCCTAGTAATGCTTTAAAATTCGTGTTTTATCCAGAATCCACTTGTATTGTGACAGGAGGACCGTTTAAGGTCTGTAGTCTGCCTTTACTGCCATAAGCAAAACAAGTTCGGGATTTTAGCTTAAACATTACAGTGATTAATAATAATGTTTTTGAGAATAGAACCACAGGAGGAGAATAATGTGTGACAAGTTCCATCTTAGACTTACTGAGCCTGAGATGTCTGTGATATCCACATGCATGTAAGCCAATAGATAAATATTTGGGCCTAAAATTCAAGAGAAGAATGTAGACTGAAGATAGAGATTTATGCATAATTCACATAAAGATGTTAATTGAAATCATAGGTATGGAGGAGATTGCTAGTGACGGTGCATATAGAGAAAAGACAGGCCAGGAAAGATGCATAAGAACCACCAACACTTAAGGGACAGAAAGAAATGGAGATGGAGTTGTTAGACAGGTATCAGAAAACTGATGAGCGTGTGTCACAGAATCCAAGATTAGAAAGTGGACAGACTGTGCCTAATGCTAATGAGATAGCAAGAGTGTACATGGAAGACTTAGTAGATAAGGAGATATTTAAAAACATTGGTATGAGAGTTTCAATTAAGTTGGATTGGGTAAAAACAAGTTTGTGGGAGTCTGAGAAGCCCTAGGCTGATCAGTCTTTCTGGAATTCTGACTGAATGGAAGGAAAAGCAGGATGATGTTTGGGTGCATGTGGAGAAGAATGAAGACAGAGTTTTTAAAATAAGATTGGACATGCTTGAGTATGTTTAAGTGCTGCCGATAACAAGGCAGGAGGGAATTAGAGATGAAATATTGAAGAGCAAGGAGGGGGTCAGATGAGCAGGTTCACAATACCTGAGAAGGCGGGCTGAGCTGGGCCAGAGTAGAGATTGAGAGAACAGCTGTATACCATAGACCCCATCCATCCTAACAGGAGGAAGGACAGGTCAGTTCAGGTTCAAGTAAGGATGGTGATTTGTAAATAAATTTAAAGAATTCTTGCTGATGACTCTTATCAAAGAAATAAAAAGTGAGCCCAAGGATAAAATTGGTAGAGGCATTATGGGATGGCAATTCTAAGTAGAGTGGAGAGGGTTTGAAATTGATACTGAGGATAATTTGAGAGGAGATTAGCGCAGCAGGGCAGTATTGCCAGGCAGCACAGAAGGCCCCCGCTGGGCATGCAGGAAGTAAGTTTGTGGAGCTTCCAGTGGGAGGCTATAGGATTGTTCTCCAGCTCAGGCATGGAAAAGGCAGAGTTTTTACTATATTCAGTACTGCAGATTTTCTAAGAAGGTGTTGTGGAAAAAAGAAAAAGGCAACATGCTTAAAGGTACTGAAAAGAGAGGTTGAAGTGATGGAAAAAAGGAGACTAATGGGAGAAAATCATTGTGCTTGGGCTTTCTACATAATCACAGGATAAGAAGTATGTGAGTGAACAGCTACATGAATAGACTGAAAATAGGATAACTGAATTTATGATTTCAGAACTAAAGCATTCCCAACCACAGGGAAGGTCCAGGGTATGGGGATGATAACTAAAGTGGAGTCAAGCAAGAGATCATGAGATCACTGAGCTGAGAAGATGCAGGAACTAAAGTTGGGGAATTGAATGGGCCACTAGGATGTTGAAGGAGGGAATAAGCTGTATCATATTTACTTAGTGACAAGGAAGCCATCTTTGGAGCTCTTCCTGAGCCAGCAGTATGGCGAATTGTACTTCACTAATGACAAGAGAAGTTTAAGAAAGGTGTTTATTCAATAATAATTTTCAAATGTGGGTAAGTACCAGCCATGTACAGAATAGTTATCTTCTACTCAAGGCCCACCAGAGGGATGGAGTCCTTTGAAGCACAAAGAGGTTGGGAGAAACGCCAACTTCTAAACCATGAAAGTTTGCATGTTGGAGATTGTTACTGGTAAATGTCATATTATTTATTCTTGTGGGCTATAAATGAACAATACAATATGCACCTTTTCCTCATGTAGCTCTGCTAAGGAGAAGATAGACTAAGTGATTACCTGAGTGCTGTTCAATCCTTTGCTTGGGTGGTTTTGAATATTTCCTAAAGGAAAACAAAATTTTAATTTTAAATATCCATTCATCCTGTGGTGGATTATTTTTCAAACAATAAAGTAGAATGGAGCAGTTACCACATTTTTAAAATTCAGCATTACCAAGTTCATGCGAATGGAACACATTCTCTCTTCACACACCTAAGCATGTTTTAAACCTTATCTTTACGCACGTGTTTTCCTTCTAGTGTGAACGTTTCCCATCATGTCTTTTATAAATATACTGATAGAAAATTTAGGTGAAGATAAGCAGTAATATGAAAGGTTAACAGCAGAAATGGTGGAATCCAAATATCTAAAGATGGAAATGCTTTCTAACATCCAATTGTTTTCTCTTGTCTATTTTATATACTTTATACGTGAGTAAAATCTATAACTATAGTCCTGTACAAAAATAATGCATTCCTCATCTTTATTTGAGAGGCTTTTGTGCTTTACAGCCCAACTTCTTTGATATAATTTTAAAACATATGTATGATCACTCAAATTGTCTTCCCCTTTGTTTCTCTTATCAGTCAAAAGAGAAGCTCTGTGACACCACAGAGCCAGTGGAACGTTCTACCCAAACCACCACCATACGAGCCACGAGCACACAATTCAGGGTCCTGACGACCACCAGAAGAGCAGCGACACCCCGGCTGCCCACCAGCCTGCCCACAGAAGGTGCCCTGGAGATACTGTTGCTTTATTACTGGAGGAGGGAAAACTCACTGTGTTGACATGCACTGGAGAAGCTCTCCAGGGAGAGAGTTATTCTTTGGCAAACTGGATTTCGTAGGGATGTCTAAAAGGGAAAAGACAAAATTATTATGGAATAAAAATATGTGCTGGGTTCTTGTTAATGTATGGATGCCTTGTATTGAGATGTAGTCTTTCAGAGTGATCCTGGCTACTAGTCCTCCTTAGAAAAGAAATAAAGACTTCCTTTCATATTGCTAAACTTTGTAATAACGGCAATCAACATTTTAGTCATAGGATAGAAAGGCAAAATGCACAGAAAATGTCCATTGATTTTGGATTCTGAACACTAGGTAATCCTACTTATATGCAATTCTATTAATATTTGCCTGGATACAGTCAATAAAATATGCTGGTCTATAACCTGTAGAGAGGCACTGTGTATGACACAGAAATTGTACTTGAAAAATATTTCCTTTACCAGGAAAGACAAAAATACTAAAGAACATTAATGCATGAGCACAACTCATTGGGGGAAGAAGGTATATTAGCCTAAATTTGTTAACCATCGATTCTGAAAGGTACCACTAGGGAGATATGTGAGACCGCTTGGCCAAGAGTAAGCTTTAAGGGGGAAAACATGGTCTTATTTGTTTACTTTCATAAACCTTGCTTTCATTTAAATAAGATATTAAATTAAACTTGAATCTTTTCATTGAAATTTAATTGGATATTAAAAGTTAACTGGAATAAAGTGATAAAGTGAGGTGGAGGATAGCTAGCTGCTAAATATATTTTATTGCTTTTAAAAGCAATGTTATATTTTAATCCATCTTATTGTGGGTTGTTATATAGCCTGAGAAAAGTATTTTTGTAATTTGAGTCCTATCCTTTAGAATGAAATATACCACTGAAATATAAAAAAGCACATTCTACATTTTGTTCACATAGGACAAGATCTTTTCATATATGATTTTGGTCATATTTGTTAGCAATAAGTAAGCATTTAACTTTTGAAGTTGAATTTGTAAATACAGACAAATATTTACTATTCCAATTAACTTGGAATTTTCTTGATTTTGATTTTTAAAATAAAGACTGTAGAGTCTAATTACAATAAGTCATTTTAGAAAATTAAAATAAATGTATTTTAAGTTAAAATTACAACAGTGTACTTTTCTCACAGCTCTTAAGAGTCATATACTAATTTACTGAAGTCTCCATCTTGCAATTTCAGTAAGAAAGTTTAGTATTACATCATGTAACCTGCGACCTGCTCTCACTGCCATAGAAATTTACTCAGTAAAATAGCAAAAGCTATTCCTGTTATAGTTAAGGCATTAGTAGACAATTACTGGTCTTAAGATTTGTGCGCCTTAAAATTTTTTCTGTTATAACTTTGACTTTTCTCTTCCAGATGATACCAAGATAGCTCTACATCTAAAAGATAATGGAGGTAGGAACTGATTTTTTTCTTTTATAAAAGTTTTTAGATACTAATCTATTTCATCTATTTAAATATGGAAGGGACTTGTGGACTCCTAAATATAGAGTAAGGTTATATTTCTTTCCCTGTTGGTATGTAACATAGGAAGAATTCAGCGGTTGGCTTGAAAAGTCAAATTGTTTCAATAGTGGAATGAAATTCTAATCTTTGTATTTGCCTGTAAAACTACAAGACACCAATGACCAATCATAAAGTGAAAATTTATCCACACATCTTGCTGTGCCTTGTCGCTGTCATCCTAGGTTTATTAGTTGCACAGGTGACTATCAAGGCTTTGAAAGACATTGACTAAAAATTTAAAAATAGTTCTTTTCCTATTAAATTATGTTACTTCATATTTATATGTGCGGCTCTATCATAGAATGCTGGATTTCATAAAAGAGATGTGTTATTAGTAATTGTTTATTCAGCTCAGGAAGGGGGTTTCCTCTTCTTAGCAGCATCTCTTACGTAAACGTGGGTACACTGTGACACTGACCTAGACACAATTTCACTTTTGCAGCCCCAGATGAAATCCTAAGTCAGAATCCAATATATACATTGTTAGGGATGTTTTTCTCTATAACTGTAGAGAATAGTTCCTAAATTAGTCTAGGTCAAGTAACAATTACTTCTGTGTTTTCTTAGGTTACTATATATGTATATCTGTATCTTTAGATCAGTCCACTTAAAAGAGAAGCTGCTTAGCCTCTTCATATATATCATTATTACATCGTTTGTCCTTGTCTTGCTTCTGTAGCAAAGTGTTTTATTTCATTAATTTCTTATTCATTATTGTATTAATGCAGTAAGTGGATAGCTTAACAGGTGACCATTTGCCACATATACACGCTAGAAATAAAATCTTGGTGTTTGAAGGGACTTTAGCAATCCCCTAGTTCAAAATTTCTCAGAGCAGGATGTTAGTGAACCTAAGTCCTCATGTTGGGGTTACCTCATTTTGAGAGAGGGTATATAGTATGAGATGAATGAAATGGAGGAGGGGTACCCAGAGGCTTCTGTTGTATTTGTTACATTTAATTCTTAACATGGGTAGTGGTTACATGTGTGTTTGTTATATTATTCTCCTGCTGTCTTTTCTTTTTTTTTCTTTAATATGACTAAAATATTCCATAATGCTAACAGAAAGAACAAAGGATTCATGTGATCAAATAGGTATGAGATACTCTGGGTGAAAGAAAATGAAAGAGATTTATTTTCTGGAAAACTGTTTAAAACTTTTACTGTTCGTTCGTGAATTCATTCATTTATTCCTGCCTAGTGCCTGCTAATTGCAAGGGATTGTTACATGCTTGCTGCTATGGTAGTGAAAAAGGTTTAGACAAATTCCCTGCTTTCAGAGAGCATAGATTCTAAAGAAATTTCAAGATGGTAATAAAGATTTAGTACCTGGCATTTCTCTGCTATTTGGTCATAAAAACTTTTTACAAATAGCATCTCAATGACTTAATGTTTTGTGGAATACATTTTGCAAAATAGTTTTCTAGAATATTACCAACTATCTCAAGGAAAATCCCTAGTTTTGTTTAATGCAGCAAGGAATCATAAAACTTTGAAGATTTTCTTAACGCAATGCATTAAAACTATCTTATGATGCTGAGACATCAAGTTAAGTAAATTCCAAGATTGAAATGGAGGACGTTTCCTCTTTTCTGTCATACTAGAAAAGTTGACTGTTGGATTTTCAGGTGATGTTTAGATCATTAATATGCATCAGGTACCCATCAGAATTCCAAACTATCACAATAAGACTTAAACATGTCTATATATTGGAACTCTTTTCACAGCTAGGTTTGTTTATAAAGCACTTTTCCTAAAAGTGCAGTTAGAGCAGACCAACCTGACCAGTGTTAAGACAAATGTTCCTGTCGAAGAGTACTTAAGGGATATCATACATTACTTTTTACAGCAACTTTATTAAGATAACCTGCTGTCATTGCTTTTTATTTTATGGAATATGGAGATGTAGGAAGGATTGCCAATTTAAATCCAACTGCGTTCGTTAATTAAAACGAATTCTGTTGAAAACAGAATTCAGCATCGTTCTCCTCCTCCCCCCTCCAGCTTAACATTTTTGCAAGATTGAGGTAATAATGAAAAAGGATGCCTAATTTAAATGTTTTCTCACATTTATTGAGAATTCTTTTCAATGCAAGCTAAGACATTTTTATAAATTGCTATGTGTTATTGCAAAGAAATTCAGCACATTTTCTTTCTCGATTTAACTGGCTGTTCTTAAAACCATTTTAATTTAGAGGTCTGTATTTTCTAGAAAAGAGGGTGACATTTTTCAAAGCAGTCATCGTGTAGCTAGACTCTGCCTTTCCATACATCATCTTCTTTAGATATTGGATTACCTTGGCTCTGAGTCTTCCTGGGATATTTCTTTGAGTTAAAGTAGTTGATTTTCTTAGTGGAATCCATAGCTGACATGATTATATATTCACTTTCCAGGAGATTTTCCTTCATCTTTGATATGAAAACATAAAATACTTCTGTGCAGCTGGACACCAAAGAAACACGACAGGGTTTCTCATTCGCAGGACGCAAACTGAGTTCCAGTCTGCTAAATCACTCTTGATAAATCTCAGTTGTGCATTGTGTTTCCTGCTACATTTAGATTAGGTCTAGGTGGAGCTTCTGCAAATTTCAAGCTAGTCATTTGATTGGAGAGGTTTTATTAGCCTTCAGAGTCGAGTGAAAATTCTAGGCTCTGTAAATAGTTTGGAGAAAAGAAACTGAAAAAATCTAAAAAAAGAGAATGATTCCTAAGGAGTGCAGGTCCCCTTAGTAAGATATAGCATTGATTTACCATGGTAAATGGCTGAATACAAAAACTCAGCAGAACTAATATAAAGATAGCATTTTATCTCCAACTGAAATATTCCTACTCTCATGTTTATAATATTAAGTTTCGAGTAATACAGATGTCTAATTAAGTATCATTTCTGCTCCCTTATTTATGTGAAGGACTGGAGAGGAGGAGGAGGAAGTAGGAGGAAGAAATGAAGGAGGAGAAGGAGGGGGGGAGGAGGGGGGAAGAAAAGAGAAAAGAAGATGAAAGACACTCTTTCCTATGTTCCAAGCACAGTTCCAAATGCTGTACGTATATTAACTCATTTAATTCACACAATACCCCTGTAATTGGTCCTATTTGTATTTCCATTTTATAGCTGAGGAAACGAGGGTACAGAAAAGTAAGTTTACCTGGCTGGTACGTGGCAGAGCTGGGACGTGAATTTATTTAGTCTGGATGTGGATCCCAGGTCCTTGGCGGCCTCAGAGCATGGCTGCTCCCTTGCAGTTGAGGCCTCTTAGAAGCTTCACAGGGGAGATGCCGCTGTAAGGAGTTTTACTAACACCTACTATAACTGATTATACTTAGAAGTATTTGGAAATGAAATTTCCTCTTCCCGTGTAATTATGCATTAGTTTCCATTTTAACCTTTCTTTGAAAAACAGTGCATTCATTCTCCTGTGTCATTGAGTCGTGTCTGAAGCACTGGCATGTGTTCTGCAAACTACAGGGCTGCTCTGTGTTTATGATCAAACACTAAATTCTTTCAACCTTCTATGTTTCTCGAGAAATTCAGGTTTAATTCTCCATTAAGGGGTTCCTAGAAAGTATTCTTTAAATATATGTATTTCTGTGGATAATTGTTACAAGCACTTAAAACTACACCTTCCTTGGGTTTTCAAATTCTGGCAAAAGCTTTTTTAAGAGTCGCATTTTTAAGGAATTACCTAGCTATATATTTTAGCAGTACAGCTATTGAATGCCTTCTTTGGCATTTAATTAGTTGCTTCCAAATGACACTCACCAACTAAATAGAAATGTAAATGTCTTCAAGATGCAAACTGGATAAAATTATATTTAGGGCTGGCTGAAAAAGGTTTGCAAGTTGAATCAATGGCAAAGTCTTTTAATTGAGAAATGAAATCTTCAACCAGATTCAGCTCAATTTAGCAAATTGAGTTGTACCATTCTGCTGCACTGCAGATGTTAAAATTATTTCAAGCTCTAAAATCCTGTGATTGATTTTATTATTTAAAATTTGTTGACTGAGATGTATCAGAGTACCAAAAACTGCATTCTCTCTTGGTTCCTCTGAAGGTTCTTTCCTTTGATAAAATTGTTTCTTTTAAAAATATACTTGAATGTAAGTTCTTAATTGCTAATGATATTTAAAGTATTGACACTCCAGACAGAATTGTTGTGTCATGCAGGTGGCACTGTGTTTGTCATTTCTTCTTATTGCTAGGAAGTCTACTAAACTTGGATTCTGAAAGGCTGCGTGCTTGAGTTGGAAGTTGGGGTTTTCATCGAAGGGATGCTGAAATAACTACGTTAAGCAGTTTGCAGAACATGATTAAGTTAATTCTGGGGTACAAATCTGCAAAGGGATTGATTTCAAAGAGCTAATACAGAAATACTTTGAATGAACTACAGAATGGCCTAAATTCTGATTCTGTTGTATTTAGATTTCTATTTCTGAACATATAAGACTTTTCATCCAAAGATAAAATGTTAGAACATTATTCTGACTTATTCACTAGACTACCTCTAAGGTTGTATTTTTTTACCTAGTCTGTAGCAACTGATCAAGTGTCTAGTGTTTCATTTATCATTCAGTCAAATTATTTTTTGACTTTAATACATAAATCATTAAAGTAACATATCTTTCACTTGTTTCCCTACCTTCCCTTGCTATTTTTTTTCATCTACTTCTTTCCCATAGATCACAGTCTTGTAAGCAAAGGGAAGCTGTTATTACCTTTTGACAGACTATTGAATATCTATCACTTTCTGTTTCTAAAACTGTAAAGTATCTTGGCATTTGGTTTTATCTTTTGCTCTGGCTACTTTTCATGATAGCACTAACTCTGTAATAAAGTGTATATGTGCCATAATAGTGAAAATTTCTTATATTTCAGAATATTATTTTGAATGTTCCCTAGGATTAAGAATTTCTCTCCTAAAATTTTGTCCGGAGTAGTGGTTTTCAACTTTACATGTACATGGGAATCATCCAGTTATCCTCATCTAATTTTATTATTCTGGCTCATAAAACCCCAGTGCTCAGACTGTTCTCCATACCACTTAAATCTCAGCCTAGGGAGCTGGGACCCAGGCATCAATACTTTTTAAACCCTCAGGTGATTCCCACGTAAAGTTCAGTTGAGAACGAGTGGTCTGATGCAATTCTTCATAAATATTAAAAAGCATCGGAATCACTGGAGGAAGAGAGAGTCTTGTTAAAATGCATTTTCTGCTTTAGTAGTTCCAGGGAGGAGCCCAAATCTTTGCAGTGCATTTCTAACAAATTCTCAGATAATGCAGAAACCACCAGTTCACAGACCACACTGCGTATCAAGAATTGCGTGAATTCTTGATTTCTTTCTGCCAGAATTCCCCCAAATAAGAATGACATTTCTTACACTGAATCCGCCCGTTGTTCCTTACCTTTACCTCATGACTCCTCTAAAGCAACACTTTAACTGGTGGCAACAAGAAATTACCCCTGTCTACACATCGAGAATGTGTCTTGCTCAGCAGAGGCAAGGGACCCAGCAGCATTACGTTTGTTATAGCTCATTTTTATATAGTATGTGAAAATTAGTCCATTTTAGCAGTTACCAATTTATTTATTTTAGTAAAAGTTACATTTTCTTTATTTTGTTGAACCATATGAAATTGCTTAATTTTTTTTGGCATTTTTGAGCCACAAAAATTTTAATTTCATTGTTCAACCCAATTGTTTTAAAAAAATTGTTATCCAGGATAGGAAAAGCGAAAGAAAAATCACATCGGAATATACATTTTCTCCTTTATTAGGATTTGTAGAGTTTATGCTGCTGATAGAACAAAATGATGCAGCAGAAGCTCTCAAGAAATACACACACATGGCTTCCAAGAAGCAGCTCTAAATACACTTTCCATTTGCCATCAGCAGAATGTTTTACTACATCCTCTCATTGATCAGTTCCTACCTTTCTTTCTGTGCTTATCTCCTATATAATTTTCTGTCGGCTCTCTTCTTGTCAGAAACCTGGGCTTGGGGATCTCCTGTTGGAGGAAAAAGATTTCCATATACCATTAGATTTGGAACCTGAGATTTATGAGGGACCCCAGGAGCAGTTTTTGTGTGACCCAATATTTCTTGTGACCCTTCCTAGGGTAGTCAACATATATAAGGTTATTATTATAGTTTTTTTTAGTATGAAATGCCTAGTGATCGTGATTAATTGCCTTATGCTACTAAAATAACGTGTATGTCACTAGAAAATTAGATTAACTTTCGTGTTGATTTGGCTTGACTTGATCTGATTTATTCAAGAAACATTTCTTAAACTAATATGCGATATGCCCATTAGTAGGAGATGGAGATACACAGATAAACAAGGGCTGTGCATGCTCTGAGGAAGCAGGTAGTCTAGTGGGACGAGATAGAGTAGTAAATCAATAATGAAGTATAGTGTGGAAAGTGCAAAGATAGATTAAGGAAAAACCATGAGGGCAGAGAAAAGGCACCTAAATAAAGCTGGAATTATGGGAAAGCTTCCCAGAAGAGATGATGCTTGATCCGAGTTTTGAACTGTGGTTAAGATGTGTATAGAAAAGGGACAGAAGAATGACATTTCAGCAGAGGGATCAGCAAAGACAGAGGCTCAGTAGCATGAAACATCAAAATCTGTTTAGCTAACTCTAGAGTTGCCACAGTTTATTTGGTTAGGGTAAAGATATACACAAGTAGTGATGGATGGTGAGGTTGAAAGGGGCTTCAGGGCTCATAGCCTTTAATGTTTAATGTTAGACAAGGGAGTTTAAACTTTATCCTGAAGATGCTGGGAGCCATTGACATCATTTAGACAAAGGAGTGTCATGAAAAATTTTCCATGTTTAGCAGGTCATTCTTGAGGGATCGTGGGGAACAGATGGGAAAGGAGTGAGACTGAGACCAAGAAAACTAGTTAAGAAACAATACTAGTAATTCATAGAAGAAACAGTGAGAGGCTAAACTAAAGTAGTGGTTAATAATGGGAATAAAGGAGAGAGAATGGACAGGAGAAATATATTTAATGAGTAGAAGCTACATAACTAATATCTGATTGGATGTGTGATTTATGTGATAGGAAAGTGACTGAAATGGCTCCCAGGACTTGGGTTTAATTATATGGTGGATGATGGTGCTGTTAAGAGGGAAAACAGGAAGAGGAACGGGTTTTTAGGAGAGGCAAGGATTTAATTTGAGCATACTGACTTTGCAGTATCTGTGGGACATCCAAATGAAGATGTCCAGTAGGCATTTTTCTATGCAAATCTGAAACTCACTTGAGAAATATAAGCAAACGATATAAGTTTGGGCATCATCAGCATATAAATGATAGTTGAAGTTATCAGAGTGAATGAGATTACAAAAGAATAATATATAAGTGAAAAGAGAAGAGGACTAAGGAGGGAACACAGCATTTGAGATTTTGTGAAGGAAACTGAAAACAGAGTAAAAGAGACAGCAGGAAAATCAGAAGAGTTTGGTATCACAGAAAACAAAGAAGAAGAAAATTTCAAGGAAGGAGTAGAGAACAATGTCAATGCCACAGACAAGACAAGTTCAAAAAAAAAAAACAGAAAAGTGACCATTAGATTAGGTAGCTTGTTGATATTTGTTGACCTTGACCTGGCAGTTCTACAGTCCACAGCTGCACAGTCCCCAGACAGAATCTGAGAAGTCGATGGGAAATAAGGAAATTGAAGTCAAACAGGACACGCTGCTACTTAAAAGAAGCTTGGTGAGAAGGGAAGTAGAGATTTCTGTTGTTTTATTTTAGGAGCATATTTACATGTTAGAGGTGTTGAGGAGAAAAAAGACATGAAAATAAGGAGTTGAGAGATGACTGAGAAAGAACTGATATATGTGCAAGTGGGGGCGGGTCAGTCCACATTAATGAAATGAGCCAGGTGAGAGGGAGAAGTTGAGGGAGTTCATCTGAGCTTGCTAGTTTCTCAGTATAATAGGAGACAAAGCAATGGGGCAAGAGTGAGTGGGAGAGGTCAGAGTACGGTGTCCAGGAGTTGAAAGGACTCATAAAACATTTCTGAGGGGAATGGAAGAGGGAGCCTCCTATTAATGTATAAAGGGCATGCCAGTATGTATTTGGAGCCTGCTGACCTTGGTGACCATCCTTGGCGTTTTATGACATCAACACTAAGTGTTTTCATGTGAGCATAAATCAATGCTTATGGCTCATGTAGTAAGCTGAACCAGTTTAAGCAAGCAAAAAAAAAATTTTTTTGTGAGAGAAAAGATATGCTATTTTTTAAAAGGCATAAAGCTTTAAAGACAGTATTTTAATCCATTAGATGGTAAATTTAGTTTAGTATTTTCAACAGCTAGGTTTTCAGTGGCTTACTGTTCCATTAAGACTAATTGTTGCTTTAATTTTATTATGCAGTGTTCAAATAATACCATGCAAGATTTAAAATGTATCTTGGGTAACAAGGACAGGCGCTAATTATTTAACACTAATTCATAACAGTACTATAAGCTACTGTGACCAAATGTTATTATTTCAGTTACAGTAATGAATTAACAACTTACTGGATAAAATTTCAACCATAAGTGATTTTAACACGTGTTAACATTATGCTCAGCAACTACTAAAGAAAAAAATTTTAAGTGTAGAGCTAAATTTAAATGGAATTCTAAGAAATATTTGTTTAACCTAAAGAAGGCAAGAGAGGAGGAAAAAATTGACCACGTAATGGATGAATTCAAAGGAAACAAATAGCAAAATGGCAGACCAAATTCAGCCATACCAATAATTATATTAAATATAAAGAGAATAAACACTCCAATTAAAAACATCAATTATCAGACTGACTTTTTAAAAACAAGATCCAACTATATACTGTTTATAAGAGATGTAAAATGATTTTAAGGTAAAAGATTTTGAGGTAAAACAATAGAAAAATATATATCCTGCAAACGTAACCATAGAAAAAGTTGAGTGGCTACTAAATATCAGACTAAGTAGACTTAAAGAGAAGGAGTAGCAACAGAGGTAAAGAGGAACATATCAAATGATAAAAAGGTCATACATCAGGAAGAAGTTATAATTTTTTTTGATGTAGACCATTTTTTTTAATTTTATTTTTTTATACAGCAGGTTCTTATTAGTCATCAATTTTATACACATCAGTGTATACATGTCAATCCCAGTCGCCCAATCCATCACACCACCACCCGCAACCCCCACCACTTTCCCCCCTTGGTGTCCATACATTTGTTCTCTACATCTATGTCTCAACTTCTGCCCTGCAAACCGGTTCATCTGTACCATTTTTCTAGGTTCCACATACATGCATTAGTATACGATATTCGTTTTTCTCTTTGTGACTTACTTCACTCTGTATGACAGTCTCTAGGTCCATCCACGTCTCAATAAATGACCAAATTTCGTTCCTTTTTATGGCTGAGTAATATTCCATTGTATATATGTGCCACATCTTCTTTATCCATTCATCTGTTGATGGGCATTTAGGTTGCTTCCATGACCTGACTATTGTAAATAGTGCTACAATGAACATTGGGGTGCATGTGTCTTTTTGAATTATGGTTTTCTCTGGGTATATGCCCAGTAGTGGGATTGCTGGATCGTATGGTAATTCTATTTTTAGTTTTTTAAGGAACCTCCATACTGTTCTCCATAGTGGCTGTATCAATTTACATTCCCACCAACAGTGCAAGAGGGTTCCCTTTTCTCCACACCCTCTCCAGCATTTGTTGTTTGTAGATTTTCTGATGATGCCCATTCTAACTGGTGTGAGGTGATACCTCATTGTGGTCTTGATTTGCATTTCTCTAATAATTAGTGGCACTGAGCAGCTTTTCATGTGCTTCTTGGCCGTCTGTATGTCTTCTTTGGAGAAATGTCTATTTAGGTCTTCTGCCCATTTTTGGATTGGGTTGTTTGCTTCTTTAATATTGTGCTGCATGAGCTGTGTATATATTTTGGAGATGAAATGAATCTACAGTAAGAAGCACAGTGGTTGCGGGGAGAGGGAATTTTCTGAAGGCATGGAGATGATGATTACTTTGGTATATAAAAATTATCAAAATTTATCGATTTGTACACTTAAGAGCTGTGCATTTCAAGGATGCAAATTTTATCTTAGTGAAAAAAAAAAAGAAAGAAAAAAGAGAAATTTTGATGCCCTTCTCATAAACTAGATAGTTTTTTTTAATTCTTGTGAAGAAATTTTTCCAAGCTTCTTAAAATTCTTAATGAAAGAGAGTAAAAAGTCTTATCCTTAGCAAACGAGCTTCTCTAATTAGTAGCATAAAATTTAATGCTCTGATTACTTGATTCATGCTTTGCTTTAAGTTATTCTTAGAATCTTCCCATGTAATTGCTAATAATGATAAAATTATCTAGCAATTATTGGGCTGTTACTATACACCAGGCACTCTTCTAAGGGCTTTGCATGTTTCTCTCATTAATCCTTAGAGTACCCTATGAAGAAAGTAGTACTGTAATCCCATTTTACGCATGAAGTATCTTACGCATGAAATATCAGAAGCACGGGATTTAAGTAATCTGTCTGGGATCACATGTCTGTAAGGGATATAGCTGGGCTCTACCACCAAACACTCTGCTGTGAGAGCACATGCTGCTCCCCATTGCCATCCTGTCCTACAACCTGGGAGGGGCTGCTCCAGATGTGGCACTGAACCCGGAGGAAGAGTCCTCTTCACCCTGTACCTGTCAAAGCAGAAAGACAGATGCGTGTCCAAACCACGTAGCTAGTGTGGAGCCTTAGTACCTGCACTCCTCTTAATCATGGCTCTACTACCAGATCAGCATGAGACGTTCTTGAAATTATTCATAGCAATGGGATCCTTTCTCTCACTGAAGCTTAAGTGCATGTTGAATGAAAGCAAGGACATTATGTAGCCATTTGCCTGCCATTCTCCCTCTGTTAAAGCGGTCCAAGATCTCAGCAAACACAAGCAGCGCCAATTGCCAGTTCATAGTGAGAATAAGCCTTATGGGTCCTCTGATCCCATCCCCCAACACTTTGAGACCCAAACCCTTGCAACTATAAGAGTCATAGGAGTGCTGCATACCCACGGTGTGGGACCATTTTACAAAACTGATTTGATGGAAAAGATTAGGCTGAGACGAGTGCTCACCTGCTGGAGTAACCATATTCTATCCCACATTCAAAGTGTGGAACTTTAGATGCCAGGAAACTTGACATTCCAGGACCTAAGGGGCAGACAGGTGTGGCAAACACAATTTTACAGCATCCTTCCTCCCAAGCGGGCTAGCTGACTCTGTCCCC
Organism: Orcinus orca; assembly: GCF_937001465.1. NCBI lineage: Eukaryota > Metazoa > Chordata > Mammalia > Artiodactyla > Delphinidae > Orcinus > Orcinus orca. The sequence goes on along the minus strand of NC_064560.1, from coordinate 14,913,072 downwards.
ATTAGAGGCATTATCTGAGCCATGTTGTGGCAGTACTGATGCTAAGCAATAAACTATAAATACCCTGCAATACTGGTCCTCAAAGTTTCAGTGTCTTCTTTCTACTCTTGCTATACATGCACATTTTATTAGTTCTGGTAACCCATGTTTTTTTCCCAGATTCCGATTCTGTCTTTTTGAGATACATAGCACATTCATCTAGTCCTGCCTGGGAGATTCCATACATCAAACTACAACAAATAACAAAAGGATTGTGTGGTTGTTAAGAGCATCAAGGACTAAGTTTCAATCCTGAGGTCCCCACAAGGGCCAAATTGTTGTCTCCAGCAACTAAATTAATCCATGCTTTCTTAGGAAGCACAAAGGTTCTCGTTAATTTTAAGTATAAACTCAGGTGTGAAAGACCTTGAGATTGGTTTAATATTCAGCAGTTTTCAGAAGAAGTTGCCTATAGATAATCACAGAAAGGTTGATTTTATTTAGACAGCCTACTGAATCACAGCAGCTTGGCTTTTGTTTTTCAGATAGTGGCTGCAGGTTCTTTGTAGCATGGCCATGTCCCAGCTGCCGCTGGGCTCTGGGAAGAGACAGTTAAACTCATAAGGACCTTGGTGGCCTGTTTTCCTACAGAGGGGTGTACAGTGCAGGTGCATGGAGATTGAACTTGATCTTTCCACTGGAAAAACTATTCACTGAGACATCCTTGCTTTCATCCAGCATGCACTTAAGCTTCAGTGAGAGAACGGATTCCCATTTCCATGAATAATGTCAAGAAGGCCTCATATTGACTTGGTAGCACAGCCATGATTAAAAGGAGTGGCAATAGTAAGGGTTCATATTAGCTAAGTGGTTTGGACACACATCCGGCTTTCCACACTGATGGGAGCAAGGTGAAAAGGTTCTTTCTCTATGTTCAGAAAAAGTGATGGATTTGATAGGGAAGCAAACATTCATTGTGATATTCATATGTTTGTATAGAAGTGACCTCTTTTAATGTAACTGACTTCATTCTAATGGACAGGATTAAATGGCCTGAAGAGTCCTCTATTCTGTACCCCCAGATCTTGAAAGTACGTTGTCAACCTCATTTTTTGGTATTCCATAGTAACTGTGAATATATTTTTAATATATGTGTTTAATATATGTTTAATGTTTATGGGTAATTTAAGTACTAAGATTTCTGTGGATTATTTTGTAGAAGTAGAGATACATTTTATCATTAAAAAATAAGTTTTAAATGAAGAAACAAGACAACTTGATATAGAAAGCTGATGTTAGGGAAACTTTACAAGTTAGATCTTATAAAGATCTTGGTTGCTGAAAATATTAGAGACATAGGTTGATTATTACAAAAAAGCACATAAATAAGAAATGAAAAACTATCATGGATTATTACAAGGATTTATTTTTGGTATTACAGTAGCTATAAATATGGTAAATCTCCTCTTCTAGACGCTCACACAGACTCATGCACAAAAGCACCAATCACAGAACAAGGCTGGAAGCAGGCTGGGTGGCGACTCCTATCCCAAATCCCTCATTTTGATGGAATCAAGCATTTCTTTTAATATGATTTCACGGAAATTTTATTTAGCTTTATTTTTCTAAGATAAAAGGTAACAGATTCTTGTTTAAAAAGGATTGTCATAACCTAAGCTCTTTTAAGCCAGAATGTTTTATATGTTTCCCTGAATGAAATGTCACAGCTGCCCTGGAGTAGCACAGGCTGCAGAAGAGAAGCTGGGTCAGCTGCCCTGCCAGATATTGTTCTCACCACACATAACGCACTTAGCTGCGTTTTGTGCACCCATTTTAATATCTTTTCACAGTACTTACCCAAATTCCTCCTATGGAGATGTCATAAAGTGAATTATGAATGTATTGACACAGTGATTCGTATTGTGGATTAGGTATGGGTTGCATAATAGTTTCAAGGACCTCTAATACCCAAATAATATTGACAGATTGGTGAGCATCCAAAAAATAGGAACACCATGGTTATAAAATGAAAGAACTGAGAGAATTATGAAAAAGAAGAAAATACATAAAACGCCAGGGGAAACTCTGAATGAAGCCAAGGTCATGATCATGTCTATATCATATCTATAGAAAGTTAAAAGAGCTATGAGACTTATTATATGAGCTACAAAATGAGATCAGTTGCAAGGGAAACTTCCAAAGGAAAAGTCAATTTAGTTAAAATTTTTATTTTTACTTGATTTTCTTCTGTTACATTCGTTAGCTCATAAATGGGTTCAATAATATTCCACAGGGAAAGTCATGTGTTTTTAATCCAAAAGTGGAACAGTAACATTTTAAGCATTTCATAGTTTAACTTCATTCTGAAGTGTTAAAAAAGAACATTTGACATCAACCATATAAGATTTATGAATTTTGAACAAATTTGTGTAAGACTTTGTCCAAAGCCTCTTGGTCCCCCAAAAGACATTAATACATTGTGGAATTTATGGGCTGTAGTGTTTCTTTTTAAAGCCAAGAGAAGAGTTAGATTTAGAAATAACACTTTAGAGTGAATAAAATTTCAGACAAGGAGTATTTCTATTTTAGTTTTACTTTATTGCTGGACTTTAATTATCAGCAAGATTTAAAAGTGGGTACAGACCATTTTAGCAATGTATTAAAATCTCTAACATACTAAAGGATTGTACTTCTAAATACAGAATATCAATGCTACATGCATGTAAATACTGAAAAACAAATCAGTCATAGAAAAAGCAAGGAGACGTAGAGGTTTAAAATTAAATGCTACACTTTGACGAAACAGAAGGTCAATTTTTTTTCCTTCTTTCCTCCTATCTTCTTTCTTCTACTTTATTCTTTCTTTCATTTTGTCTCTTATCAATAATTCATATGCTTTTCTTGAAATGAAGAAAATTAAACACATTTACATGAGGTCCTGAATATTTTCAATGTGTGCTTAATACCTTTTAAAAATCTGTTATCTTTGCTATCATGGTAGGTAAAACTCACCCAAAGATAGCAAATGCTTTGATAGCTTTGACAATTCTCAACAGTCCTGTCTGTGTCTAAATATTGATCTGCGTTTTATAATGTACTAAGAAGTTAGGAACTCATAAGAACTGATAGGTCACTCAGTGGCTCAGATGAGAGTATATTATCTTTGATACTATTGATTTTCTGTGCTTCATTTATGTTTTAAAGTATGTCTACAACATAGTAGAAAAAAGATCTTGATTTGGTAGGCTTTTCAAATATATTTATATACTTCCTTTTTTGGCCTTGAGACTCTATTTGAGGATGTCTTATTGTGTTTTATCATTAATTCATCTTATTTGAAGACACAACGTAAAGGTAAAAAAGCTAAAGATTTGAATTGTCCTCTAAGCAATACTGTGCGTGTGTGAGGATAATTCTTTGGCTTTTGTTCACTTTTGGACATAAATGAAAGAGCATAAGATATTTCTAAGAATAGAATTAGAGTTTGGTTTTCAGACTAGATTCCTTCTGACCTCTGAATATTCCCCCAACTCCTGTGGACTCTGACAAGCTTCAGAAGTTTGTACCTGAAACAGGTTCAGAGTCTTCTTTGACCCACTTCTATCTGCCAGTTTCCAGGAACAATCAGTCGAGCCCCAGGAATGAATGTCGCCAAAGTTGACATCTTTGTTTATTGTCTTTTCTGAAGGAACGAAATCAATTTATTTGAGCAGTCTGCCCTTGAGGTGAATGAACTAAACTTCAAATATGGAAATTGCTAGCACTTGCTTAAAGATTTTAAATTTCAATTTTGCGTTTGAGGTGCTCATCATTTTTAACACAAAGGATTCTCTGCAATCTGTTTGCAGGTCCCCGTAAGTGTGCAAAACCTATACCATTTAATTGAATAGTGGTATTAAACTGGAAACCAAACAGTGAAAGAATTTAATATCAGAGCACATCAATGGGGTGTTCACTTCACCTCCAGACTCAATGTCCCTTAATATGCCATCATAATACCTGTTAATAGAGAGACCAGCTAGAATAGAGATGCAGAAAACTTGGCTAAATAATATGAGAACAGAAAAATATGTTCTCCAGAAATATGTGTGTAATTTTTGCCACTTCATTTAGATGGTTATTCTGAAGCGTTTAAAAATAACACTGGCTTGGGACACCAGGATAAGCCTGTAATATCTTGGAATTGAATTTGCTACATTTCTCCTTAAGTGTTTTTCTCTAATTAAGACACATAAAGTCATGTGCACATTCATAGATTCCTACATATTTATGTTGTCGACTGGTTAGTAATATTTTGAAAATCCATGAAGATTGTTTATTTTATTAAAATCATCATCATCCAGAAATGTTATAAAATGCTAATTGGCTAGTAACGAACTACATTCTGTACAGGTTTCATTAGATATGAAAGGGTGTCTTAACATCTATACCAGTACTGTAAAGGAGAATTTGTAAAGGGAGATTTCATAAGTAGCCATTATTAGAAATATAAATAAGTAATAATTATGAAAGTAAGCATTTATGCCTAAATAAAAGGAATGAGTAGATTTCAAGGTATAAATGCAATTACGATTTTTTACTCTAAAGATTGGCAACCTATGTCCTGCAAGTCAAAGATAGTTTTACTGACGAGAACTCTTATTGAATGAAACATGTCCCTGGCTCTCCTCTTCCTTCCTGAGAAGGACTGTCCCTTGCCTGCTGCCTCCTCAACAGGTTCTGGGTCTCTGGCCCACTTGGGAAGTGACAGCCCAAGGTCAAGTCATAAGTGTCTTTTCCTTTCCTTTCCCATCCTCACACACACAAAAAAAATGAGACTGAACTTTGGCATGTTGCTTGTAATCCCAGAAATAGAACCAGATGCTTTTTGGATGAATGGATGGATGGATGGATAGATGAAGGGAAGGAGGGATAGAGGGATGGAATTATATATGAGATTTGAAGAACCATTCAAGGCTTCCTTTCGTGACTCAAGTAGATATTTTTGCCACATTTTCCCCAAAGCAACCTTTAAATTAATCCTATTTTCCCGTGAAAGTAATCTGTCACACTCTTTTAAAAGTGAGAAAATAGCCAAGAGCACAAAGTGCAGTAATACAAGCATACTTAAGAATGAAGCCAAACTCTTAAAAGTAACAAATGTTCAGGGCAGAAACATAGTTTATATGGTGTCATGAATCTGACAGTATAATTTGCCTCATATAAAATACAATAACATAATAGCTACATTAATTAAGTACTTATTACATGCCAGGTACTCTCCTATGTACTTACTATGTATTAAATGTTTGATTTTCACAGCAACCCTATGGAGTGGTTATTGTTATTGACCATGTGGTAGAGATAAACTAGCCGAAGACTAGACGGATTAAGTAATTTATTATAACCTCATTTGATCTTTATTGGAGAAGTAGTTATTCCACTATCTGTAACCCATTTTCAACAGCCTTTCTTTTTCTGTTTCTTTTATTTCCCTTTTTTCCCTCTCCCTCCTTCCCTCCAGCAAACATGGGTTTAAGTACATATGATGTCAGACATTGACACCCTCCTTGTCCCAGAGAAGTGACAAGACACACAGCCTCTGTCCCTTTGCAGGCACAATGTTAATTCTTTAATCATATTGAAGTTGATTTATCTTGACCTGAAATTACCAGGTTCTTTTCAGACTTCTTTACCAGAAGAACTCACAAGAAATAAGAGGAAATAGCAGTACATACAGTTCAGTGTTAATTGAGAAATTATTGATCACAGATTCAGAGTGCAGACCCTGAGGGCAGACTGCTCGTGTTTGAGTCCCAGTCCATCTTAATAGCTTTACAACCTTGGCACGTTTCCTAATTTTGTTATGCCTTAGTCTTCTCATCTATGAAATGGGAATAATAATAATGCCTATCTCTTATGGTCATTAATTTGATACTTGTAAAACAATACAAATATGCCTGGCAAATTGTAAATGAATTGTTTATATTTTTATTGCGATAAAATACACATAACATAAAATTTACCACCTTAATCATTTTTAAGTGTACAATTCAATGATATTAAATGCATTCATAATGTTGTGCAACCATCACCACTGTCCATCTCCATAGCTCTTTTCATCTTGTAAAACTGAAACTGTACCCATTAAACCAAAATCCTCATTCTCTCCTCCCTCCCCCCAGTCCCTGGCAGCCACCATTCTACTTTCTGTCTCTATAATTTTGACTACTCTAATCATAAGTGGAAACATACGGTTTTTGTCTTTTTGTGACTGGCTTATTTCACTTAGCACAAAGTTCATCCATGTTGTAACATATGTAAGAACTTCCTTTCTTTTTAAGGCTAAATGACATTCAATTGTATGTTTATGTGACACTTTGCTTACCCATTCATCTGTTGATGGACATTGGGTTACTTCCATGTTTTAGCTATTGTAAATAATGCTGCTAAGATAGATGTACAAACGTCTCTTCAAGATTCTGCTTTCAATTCTTTTGAGTATATACCACAAAGTGGAGTTGTTGGATCATATGGTAATTCTGTTTTTGATTGTTTGAGGAGCACCCTACTGTTTCCCATAGTGACCACATTATTTTCCATTCCCACCAAGAGCGCACAAGGGTTCCAGTTTCTCCACAACCTCACCAACATTAGTTATTTTCTATTTTGTTGATCGTAGCCATCCTAATAACTGTGAGGAGGTATCTCATTGTGGTTTTGATTTACATGTCCCTAATGGTCGCTGATGTTGAATATCTTTTCATGTGTTTAATGGCCATTTGTGTATCTTCTTTGGATAAGTGTCTATTCAGGTCCTTTGCCCATTTTTGAATCAGGTTGTTTGCTTTTTGTTGTTAAATTTTAGGAGTTCTTTATATATTCTGGATATTCTGTGGGCTACCTTTTTAGTCTGGTGATATTTTTCTGATGCACAAAGTATTCTGATTTTCATGCAGTCTAAAATGTCTATTTTTTCTTTTGTTGCCCATGCCTTTGAGGTCATAGCCAGGAACTCACTGCCAAATCCAATGTTCTGAAGCTTTTGCCCTATATCTTCGTTAAGAGTTTTATAGTTTTATGTCTTGCATTTATGTGTTTGATTCATTTTGAGTTAAATTTTGTTTATGGTGTTAGGTAAGAGTCCAACTTCATTCTTTGCATGCGGACATCCTGTTTTCCCAGCACTGTTTGTTGAAAAGACTGTCCTTTCCTTATTGAATGGTCTTTGCATCATTGTCAAAAATCATTTTCCATTTATGCTACAGTTTATTTCTGGGCTGTCTATTCTATTCCGTTGGTCTATATGTCTGTCTTTATGCCATTACATACGCTTCTGATTACTGTAACTTTGTAGTAAGTATTAAAATCAGGAAATGTGAGTTCTTTGGCTTTGTTCTTCTCTTTCAAGATTGTCTTGGCTATTCAGGGTCCCTTGAGATTCCATATGAATTTTGAGAAGGGTTTTTCTGTTTCTGCAAAAACATCATTGGGATTTTTATAGAGATTATATTGAATCTGTAGATAACTTTGGGTAGTATTGACATCTTAACAATATTAAGTCTTCTAATCCATGAACATGAGATGTGTTTTCATTTATTTATGTCTTCTTTAATTTCTTTCAGCAACATTTTATGAACAAGTCTTTCACCTCCTTAGTTAATTCCTAAGTATTTTATTCTTTTTGATGCTATTATAAATGGAATTGTTTTTGTAATTTCTTTTTTTATTGTTCAGTGTTACAGTATAGAAATGCAACTGCTTTTTGTGCATTGACTTTGTATCCTGCTACATATGTCGTTGATGAATTCATTTATCAGCTCCAACAGTTTGTCTTGGGAATATTTAGGGAATATTTAGGTGTGTATATATATATATATATATATATATATATACACACACACACACACACACACACATATATATACACACACACACACACATATATTTATATATATAAATAATCATTTCATCTGCAGAGATCAATTTACTTCTTTCTAATTTGGATGCCTCTTATTTATTTTTCTTGCCTAATTGCTCTGGCTAGAATTGCCAATACTGTGTTGAATAGAAGTAGCAACTGTGGGCATCCTTGTCTTATTCCTGATTTTAGAGGAAAAGCTTTTAGCTTTCACAGTTGAATATGATAGCTGTAAGTTTTTCATGTTCGTTTTTTATTTTGTCAAGGTGTTCTCCTTCTTTTCCTAGATGTTTAGTGTTTTCATCACGGAAGGCTGCTGAATCTTGTCAAATTCTTTTTCTGTATCAATTGAGATGATTACACGTTTTTTCACCCTGCAGGAATCCCTTAAGCATTTCTTGCAGAACAAGCCTGGTGGTAACCGACTCCCTCAGCTTTTCTCTGAGAATATCTTAATTTCTCCCTCACTTTTGAAGGAAACTTTTGCCAGATTTTGGATTCCTGGTTGACAGGTACTTTTCAGCACTTTGACTATATCAGTCCACTGCCTTCTGTCTTCCAAAGTTTCTGTTGAGAAATCTGCTCATATTCTTATTGAGGATCCCTTGTATGTGATGAGTTGCTTCTCTCTTGCAGCTTTCAAGATTCTCTCTTTGCCTTTGTCTTTCAAAAGTTTGATTATAATTTATCTCCATGTTGGTCTCCTTCATTTCATCTTACCTGAAGTTCCTTGAGCTTCTTGGATGTTTACATCAAATTTGGGAGGTTTGGATCCCATCAAACTGGGAAGTTTTCAGCCATTATTTATCAAATATTCTCTGTCCCTTTCTCTATCTTCTTCTTCTTGGAATTCCATGATGCAAATACAGATCCATTTGATGGTGTCCCACAGGTCTTTTAGGCCCTGTTCACTTTTCTTCAATCTCTCTTCTTTCTGTTCCTCAGACTTGAGCATTTCCATTGTCTTATTTTTAAGTTCATTGATTCTCTTTTCTGCCTGCTCAAGTCTGCCTTTGAATGCTCTACTGAATTTTTAATTTCAGTCATTATATTTTTCAGCTTCAGAATTTCTCTTTGGTTTCTTTTTAGGTTTTCTGTCTCTTTATGGATATTTCCATTTTGTTCATACATTGTTTTCTTGACTTTTTCTACCTCTTTCTTTAGTTCTTCAAGCATCTTTAAGACAGTTGCTTTAAAGTGCTTGTCTAATAGATCGTCCATCAGGTGTTTTACATGGACAGTTTTTGTTGATTAATTTTTTTTCCTTTGAAAGAGCCATACTTTCCTGTTTCTTTGTATGCCTTGTGAAATATTTTTCAAAACTGGACGTTTGAATCTCATTAAGTTGGGACTCTGGAAATCACATTCTCCCCCTTCCCCAGAGTTTGCTGATTTTTGTTATCATATTTATTTAATTTATTTACTAGTTTATTGGCTTTGTAGGCTGTCTCTGTGCTGAGGTGTAATCTTAAGGTCTTTTCGAGTCTTTTCTGAGCTTTTCCCTGGCCACATACAGCCATGTTCTAATTTTCCCCACATGTGCATTTGATTTTGAATATCCTAGTCTTTCATATCTGGCTCCCAAAAGTCGGAAAAGAGAAAAACAAAGGGAGGTGGGATGAAAAGGGTACTGGTTCTTTAAATCACTTGGATGTTACTTTAGATCCAGGCAGAAAGGCTTACAACAATGGCAGAAGGTACAAAACCAATGGCTGCATCTTTGTCTGCCCCTCAGTGATGAGAAGCACCAATCAATCAGTGATCAGAACACACTCCCAATGTTTTCAGGACAGGGTACATTTTGCCTACTGCGGTTCCTGCAGGCTGCTTCAGAAACAGGTGTGTAGTTGACTGCCACATGACTAATGGGCGGAGAATGCATAGCTACTTCTGGACTAAGTGCTGAAACTGACTGAAATTAACCACAGCTTGCAGTCTGAGCCTTCTCCCTAGAAGTTGCAAGGCTTCCATAGAGTCCAGAGTTCCAAAACAGTTGTCAGACAGATTCTGCCAGTGCAATTGTTTTCTATGTGGGAAGACAGATTCCTGATAGTTCCTACTCTTCCATGTTCCCAGAATCTTCTCTGTAAATGAACTTTTACATAATGAATTACTCTTTAAATTTTACATTCTTTAACTAATGAATTTCTGTTATGTAAGGGAAACCTTTAGGAATTTGAGCTTTATTAGATTTGGAGAAGGATTACTGAATACCAACTATGGGTCTCAGGCAAAGAATAAACAAATAGCAACGAAACTTTAAAGGATGTATAAGAAGAATTGGGAGGTCATATTTCTTTGCTCTATTTGAAATTCTGTTATTTTGTATTTACCACACATTCTGATAGGCAGTCACGTTTGTTATTTTCTATTAATGAAAATTATAATAAAAGAATTAAATCAGTGCTTATTAAATGAGGTTTAATAGACCAAAAAGCTGTTTAAAACATAGATGCAAAGGTTGGAAATAACAAAGATGTAAATTGGTAATGAAAGGATTAGGAATCACTGTTCTAGAACTTCTATGAGTCTTAAAGAATTTTCTAATGATTCAAAAATACCAATCATATTATGTACTAAGATACAGTTACCTGCTGCACATAATTTAAGAAGGTCTCCTCTAAATGCCTGAGTAGACATCAAATATTGCATAATTTTAGAACAAGAGAAGACTTTAGGGATTAGTTTTATTTGGCTGATTGACTTTGCCTTGACTGATTATTACTTTAGAAATTTAATTTCTCCTTTTTCCTAACTCTCTGAAAATGGATATTACAGTGGAGAGCATCTCAGTAAAAGTTAGAGAAAATGATACTGACATGTGGCATAGTGGAATATTTTCATGTGCTGTGTGTTCCCTTTAGATAGTGATAAACTATTTGAGGGTCATTTAGCATCCATCTGTTACACTTTTATAGAGCATTTAAGTTTAAAACAGATTTTGAAAATTATCCTTTGAACTCATGCACAGACTTTCTGAAAATGCCTGTGTAGCCCACCAAAATATGTCTGATACGCCTCCATTTAAATTTTCCAAAAGAAAATGAGAGAGGAGATTTCAAAACGTAATCAATTTTTCCATAGGTAAGAGTGCCAGTGGTTTAATGAGAAAAATCAAAGTTAAATTTATTATATAGTTAGTTTTAGATTTTCCACAGAACTTTTAGAATAAAGGCTATTAATTTTGCCTTATTTAACAGAATAAAGATGAACTATAAATTAAAACACAATTATAAATGTGTTTTTAATCATTAATAGTATGGATTTTTCATTTGCCCAAATAAAGAGCATCTAACTTCTAAAACTGGTGTTATGGAAAGGAAAAGAAAAGGATAGTTGTACAGAAAGTGAAAAAAAAATTCACTGGTACTTTATTAAGAATATAAATATTCCCTCCAATGAAAACGCAGACCTACACGTGCACACGTGAATGTCCTGACAGCTGTGCTGTTCTTCCAGCCTCTACAGATGACAGTGCAGCCGAGAAGAAAGGGGGAACCCTTCACGCCGGCCTCATCGTTGGAATTCTCATCCTCGTCCTCATTATAGCCGCAGCCATCCTTGTGACAGTCTATATGTATCACCATCCGACGTCGGCAGCCAGCATCTTCTTTATTGAGGTGAGTGTCCAGTAGAGTACATGAAAACCATGCTAGCTGATGAACTCCAGCCATCTGCTGACACCACCTGCATTTAATATTTAGCACATGATTCCTCCACTTTGCAGTTGTGAGCTGGCTGATGTCACACGTGCACGCATGCGTGTGCACGTACCTGTTGATAGATGGCTTTCACGTGATGAGCTCAGTTGCCTTACCTCAGGAGCTTTTAAAGAAATAAGCCATCTCGCCTTTTACAGATCGAAAAGAAAATAGAAACCATATTTTTTATCTTAGAAACCATATTTTTTGTCTTACTGTACCAAGTATGTTAAGCAGCTGCTCTTCGATCCTAGAAGGAAATGAAGCGTATGCTGGAGGCTAAAGGATTTCGCTTAAATCAACTAATCGCTATAACAGTAATTGAGAATTGGCCAGATTCACAATACAATATGGTGACCCTGCTCTTAAAATGCTCACAAACTATTTAGGAAAAATACATATTCCCCTACAAAATAGCAGCTACAACCATAAGATTATGGTATGTGCCATCACCGTTTTGTGTGATGTGTGTATATTTATACATGTACGTATAAATGCACATGCATACACACACGCTCATTCAAACACAAAGAGAGCACTGTGCCGAATCAGTGTTGTGTTTTCATGTACAGAAAGTAGAGTTAGTGCCAGTGCCCAAGAGCAGTGAGGTAGGAGGACCAGCGGCTGTGTACAAAGGGCCAGAGCCAAGCCCTGATGTCCAGAAGGCCAGAGACTGGGAAGCCTGGGGGCCACAGGATAAGGTCAGTGTGACCAAGTCACCTTCTATCCTCCAGACAACTGGGCTTCCTGGGCCTTGTGTGTGCATAGCTTTCACCCCAACGTCTTAATGGAGCCACTGCCCTTCAACACAACATAAATACTAGAGCAATGAAGGAAATCTTCTCCCTCGGAGCTTCAAACTTGTAAACTTTAGGTCTTTTCCAGTTCACTGGGTGATGTACAGTGGGCAGCTTTGTTCACGTGTTGAGTAAGAAATTATAACGACCTTTAAACTACAAAGTTACCTTTAACCTCTATAACAGGGGGAAGTGAATGCAAATCAATTAAGTAATTGCTTAGAAGTCCTCTACGGCTCTCAACTGTCTGTGGAGTAAAGTGCAGTCTCCTTAATTCTCCTTCAAGGTTATTTGTATCTTGTCTACCATTTCAATTTTTATCCCATAGCTTCTTACCTGGAGTTCAGTACCATCAAATTCACTCTATTCTCTTCTCCATACACACCCCAAATTCCCCATGTCACCAAGACATTACTCATTCTGTTCCTTCCACCAAAAAAGTCCTCCCCTTCCATCTCAATTCTTGAATTCTGTATCCAAGTAGCCTTCAATACCATGTACCCTGTAAGCTTCCCCGGACCATCTCTCTGCCAGGACAGCTGGACATAATCTCTCTTTCCTCTGAAATTCTATCCATAGTAATACATCTCTATCTTTCTCTGGCATTTACCTTTCTGTTTTGCATTAGAGTTAAATATGTATGTGATTTATTCCACCCTACAGACTTATAAATTCCTCGAGATTTGGATTAAATAACTTAAGCCTTTCAAGTAAGAGGTATTCTATCAGTATTTTCTGGAAAGAAAAAGATAATAAATATCCTAGGACATTTAAAACTTCCACTAAATTTTCACACATGAAGTCTTCCAAAAATGTCTTTCTCATTTAAAGTCATAATAATCGAGAAATTATCAGGTATTGCATTTAGTTGGAAAGCTCTTATTAAGTTTTGTTAATGTGCTTAATTTTCATGCAAGAAAGCAGAAAACTTTCCCGAGGTCATGAATGCATTGCTCCAAGATCTGACAAGTGACAAGCTGTAAAGCTTCAGTGACTAACCAGACATCAGGCTGCTGCTGTAACCCTCACAGGTTTAAGCCTGTTTATACACTATGAAGTTTATTTTCTGACACTGTGAAATATCTGATGGTGATGGTATTAGTGCAATTGCACAGTGCAAAGGACCTAGTTCACACCGATTCACAGCAATCCTTGTATGACTACAAAGTAAGACTGTAGAATAGTGAAAGTACTGCCGGGAGCAGGAGGGCATTAATCTTAGAGATAATTTAATTCTACACCCTTATAACACGAAGGAAGACACTGAGGTTCAGAGTGGTGGAATGGCTTCTCCAAGGTCGAAGAGCCACACTTCTGGGAAGAGCTCTCGTGTTTCAACACTCAAGTGAAGCAGAATCATTCTGCAGATTCCCAGATTCTCTGTCAATTGCCAATAATTCTGCCTGAATCACTAACTCTTTGACACCCTGCTGTCCTCAAGCAGCTCACAGTGGCTGCCTGGCAGAAGATTTTTGAAGATAATAATCATAATTTTACTATTATTAAAGCGGACCCATGTTTTCAAAATTGAACGCATATCCGTGATGACTGCACAGTGACTGACATGCCAGACCTATGAATTCAAACGTTTGAATTACTAATTAAATTAGAGTTATTGGAGCTTCCCTGGTGGCGCAGTGGTTGAGAGTCCGCCTGCTGAGGCAGGGGACACGGGTTCGTGCCCCGGTCCGGGAGGATCCCACATGCCACGGAGCGGCTAGGCCCGTGAGCCATGGCCACTGAGCCTGCACGTCCGGAGCCTGTGCTCTGCAACGGGAGAGACCACAACAGTGAGAGGCCCACGTACTGCAAAAAAAAAAAAAAAAAGTAGATAGCAGCATAATATAGAACATGAAAATCAACTTGGATGATATTGGTAAACTCAATCTCCTTATGCACTAATAACTAATTTTTTTTTTTTTTGTGGTACACGGGCCTCTCACTGTTGTGAGAGGCCCCTGGGGTAAATTCCACTTGATCATGGTATATGATCCTTTTAATGTGCTGTTGGATTCTGTTTGCTAGTATTTTGTTGAGGATTTTTGCATCTATATTCATCAATGATTTTGGTCTGTAATTTTCTTTTTTTGTAATATCTTGTCTGGTTTTGGTATCAGGGTGATGGTGCCCTCATAGAATGAGTTTGGGAGTGTTCCTTCCTCTGCAATTTTTTGGAAGAGTTTGAGAAGGATGGGTGTTAACTCTTCTCTAAATGTTTGATAGAATTCACCTGTGAAGCCATCTGGTCCTGGACTTTTGTTTGTTGGAAGATTTTTAATCACAGTTTCAATTTCATTACTTGTGATTGGTCTGTTCATATTTTCTGTTTCTTCCTGGTTCAGTCTTGGAAGGTTATACCTTTCTAAGAAATTGTCCATTTCTTCCAGGTTGTCCATTTTATTGGCACAGAGTTGCTTGTAGTAGTCTCTTAGGATGCTTTGTATTTCTGCAGTGTCTGTTGTACCTTCTCCTTTTTCATTTCTAATTTTATTGATTTGAGTCCTCTCCATCTTTTTCTTGATGAGTCTGGCCAATGGTTTATCAATTTTGGTTATGTTCTCAAAGAACCAGCTTTTAGTTTTATTGATCTTTGCTGTCGTTTTCTTTGTTGCTATTTCATTTGTTTCTGGTCTGACCTTGATGATTTCTTTCCTTCTACTAACTTTGGGTTTTGTTCGTCTTTCTCAGTTCCTTTAGGGTTATGGTTAGATTGTTTATTTGAGACTTTTCTTGTTTCTTGAGGTAGGCTTGTATTGCTATAAACTTCCCTCTTAGAACTGCTTTTGCTGCACCCATAGGTTTTGGATTGTCGTGTTTTCATTGTCATTTGTCTCTAGGTATCTTTCTATTTCCTCTTTGATTTCTTCAGTGATCTCTTGGTTATTTAGTAACGTATTGTTTAGCCTCCGTGTGTTTGTGTTTTTTACATTTTTTCCCCTGTAATTGATTTCTAATCTCATAGAGTTGTGGTCAGAAAAGATGCTTGATATGATTTCAGTTTTCTTAAGTTTACCAAGGCTTGATTTGTGACCCAAGATGCGGTCAATCCTGGAGAATGTTCCATGTGCACTTGAGAAGAAAGTGTAATCTGCTGTTTCTGGATGGAATGTCCTATAAATATCAATTAAATCTATCTGGTCTATTGTGTCATTTAAAGCTTGTATTTCCTTATTAATTTTCTGTTTGGATGATCTGTCCATTGGTCTAAGTGAGGTGTTAAAGTCCCCCACTATTATTGGGGGACTGTTGATTTCCTCCTCTTTTATAGCTGTTAGCAGTTGCCGTATGTATAGAGGTGCTCCTATGTTGGGTGCATAAATATTTATAATTGTTATATCTTCTTGGATTGATCCCCTGATCATTATGTAGTGTCCCTTGTCTCTTGTAGCATTCTTTATTTTAAAGTCTATTTTTCTGATATGAGTTCTGCTACTCCAGCTTTCTTTTGATTTCCATTTAAATGGAATATCTTTTTCCATCCCCTCACTTTCAGTCTGTATGTGTCCCTAGGTCTGAAATGGGTCTCTTGTAGACAGCATATATATGGGTCTTGTTTTTGTATCTATTCAGCGAGCCTGTGACCAAAAGTTGGAGCATTTAATCCATTCATGTTTAAGGTAATTATCGATATGTATGTTCCTATTACCATTTTCTTAATTGTTATGGGTTTGTTTTTGTAGGTCCTTTTCTTCTCTTGTGTTTCCCACTTAGAGAAGTTCCTTTAGCATATGTTGTAAAGCTGGTTTGGTGGTGCTGAATTCTCTTACCTTTTGCTTGTCTGTGAAGCTTTTGATTTCTCCATTGAATCTGAATGAGTTCCTTGCCAGATAGAGTAATCTTGGTTGTAGGTTCTTCCCTTTCATCACTTTAAATATATCATGCCACTCCCTTCTGGCTTGTAGAGTTTCCTCTGAGAAATCAGCTGTTAACCTTATGGGAGTTCCCTTGTATGTTATTTGTCGTTTTGCCCTTGTTGCTTTCAATAATTTTTCTTTGTCTTTAATTTTTGTCAATTTGATTACTATGTGTCTCAGTGTGTTTTGCCATGGTTTTATCCTGCCTGGGACCCTCTGTGCTTCTTGGAATTGGGTGGCTATTTCCTTTCCCATGTTAGGGAATTTTTCGACTATAATCTCTTCAAATATTTTCTCGGGTCCTTTCTCTCTCTCTTCTCCCTCTGGGACCCCTATAATGCAAATGTTGTTGCATTTTATGTTGTCCCAGAGGTCTCTTAGGCTGTCTTCATTTCTTTTCAGTCTTTTTTCTTTATTCTGTTCCGTGGCAGTGAATTCCACCATTCTGTCTTCCAGGTCACTTATCCATTCTTCTGCCTCAGTTATTCTGCTATTGATTCCTTCTAGTGTATTTTTCATTTCAGTTATTGTATTGTTCATCTGTGTTTGTTCTTTAATTCTTCTAGTTGTTTGTTCTCTAATTCTTCTAGGTCTTTGTTAAACATTTGTTGCATCTACTCGACCTTTGCCTCCATTCTTTTTCCTAGGTCCTGGATCATCTTCTCGATCATTATTCTGAATTCTTTTTCTGGACGGTTGCCTGTCTCCACTTCATTTAGTTGTTTTTCTGGGGTTTTATCTTGTTCCTTCATCTGGTACATAGCCCTCTGCCTTTTCATCTTGTCTATCTTTCTGTGAATGTGGTTTTTGTTTGACAGGTTGCAGGATTGTAGTTCTTCTTGCTTCTGCTCTCTGCCCTCTGGTGGATGAGGCTATCTAAGAGGCTTGTGCAAGTTTCCTGATCATCTTTATTTTTCAAATAACATTTTTTTCTTTTATTATATACTCTTTGTAAACATCATTCTGATGGTTGTATGCTATTCCATTCAACATTCATTCAGTAGCTTTACAGTGATTGTCTCTTATGCTGTCAAGTGGTATTCAGAAAGCACTGAGGGCCTAACGTTGCTAACATTGCCTTGAAGTAAAAAAGAACCTTATTTCACGCAGTTTGACTACATGTTAGTTTTCTATTGCTCTGTAACAAATTACTACAAACCTGATAACCTAAACTAATACACACTTACTATCTTACAGTTCTAGAGGTCAGAAATCCAAACTCAGTGTCTTTGCGCTAAAGTCAAGGTGTTGGCAGAACTGGTTCCTTCTGGAGGCTTCAGGAAGAATAATTTCGTTGCCATTTTCAATTGTTAGAGGCTGCATGCGTTTCGTGGCTCCTGGCCCCTTCTTCTCATCATTCCAACCTCTGCTTCTATCATCACATCTTCTACTAATTCTGACCCCTGCCTCCTTCTTATAAGGCCCATTGTGATCCAGGATCTCCCCGTGTCATGGTCCTTAATTTAATCACATCTACAAAGTCTTTCACCTATATGGTGGTTGACAGGTTTTTGCAATTAGGACATGGACATCTTTGGGAGGCCATTATTCTGCCTACCACAGGCTGAATCAAATGTGAGATGCATCACACACTCCCCATTAAACTGTGACATGCCCTTGACCTTAAGACACATCCCAATTTCCATGATACTAAAATGTGACCCAGTGTGTATCTTTGTGTATTTCACCACAAAATCCAGACTGCATTAAACACTTGTAGGAATTAGTTTCTGTGCTGTGCTAGACACTGTGCACACTGTGATGAATTTTAATGACTTGGCCCTCCAGTGGGTAGACCGCAGTTCATGCGGCCAGTCTTGTATTGTGGAGCATTGGGGCTCTTACCATTTTTTGCTGTTATCATTGGCCCCATTATGAACATAGTAATGGTAACAGCGAACATTTATTAAATTCACTGGGAGAAGTGATTTACACTTATTACCTCATTTAATCCTCACAAAGACCCTATGAGGTACTAAAATTATCTCCATGCCATAGATGAGGAAGATGAGGCACAGCATTTAAGCAGCTTGCTCAGTATCATGCATTTAGTCAGTGGTGGAGCAAGGCTATCCAGCCCAGGCTCTCCAGAGATCATACACTTAGCCTCTAGGCCATGCTGCCTCTCTGTGTGTAAAAGGGTCCTGCTTCATGCACTGTATGTCGCAGTGTAGGAGGATGTGTAGCTAAGGGCATACATTATGTCCTTAGAACAGATTCCCCAAAGTAGAATCAAATGAAAGAAATAAATAGTTTAAAAGCACTTAACAAATATTGCCAAAATCATTGCCCAAAGATGTACACCAATTTATGTAGTTGTCATTGCTATTGTCTTTTTTTAGCGAAGATAATAATGACAGTACCTATTATCTGTTTTGTTCTTGCAGAAAATATACACCAGTTATTATATGTTTTGTGGACACAAACCCTCTTCCTCATACATTACCTGGGCTTTAGCTTTTAAACTTTTTGTTTATAGAAAGAGAATAGGATAAAATGGGGATTAAATTCTAGAAATTCATTGTTATATGGAATGCCAAGTGAATGTGACTCAAGGCAATAAAACGATTAAAATCAAGAGAAAAGTAGATGAAAATCAGGAGGCCTTGATGATAAAGCAAACCCGTCACTCCATATATTGTATAATTAAACAATAATTGAGTTGACTGTTTACACCTCATGTCTTCATACAGAGGATCTGGGCCAAGAGTTCCATTCTCCTGAGACAGTCAGTCTTTACTCATCTGGCAGAATGGTCTATTTTTCAAAAACTTATCTTCTGTATTCCTCCATCACCCTCTTCAGGTCTTAAACTGAGCATTTTCTTTCTTTTGACTTTTTACTATATGGATTTCATTTTGTGTTTACCTGTCTGGCTTCTCTCAGTAATTTTCAAAAAGACACTTGATTTTGACCAAAACCCATCTCGTTATACATGGATGAATAACATGCTTAAAAATCTTTTTTTAAAATCAGGTTCACTGTCTTGAAATAAAATAGCAGAGAACAAATATTCAAATAAGCATGTTTTTCTTAATTTTTAATAGATTTTGATGAAACTACTATCTCTTTGGAAGAATTAAATATGCCTTTGGTTCTACATCAAATTTAATGTTTGCTGAACATTCCTAAGCATGGATTCTGTGATTTATAATAAATTTTTATTGCATGAATATGGGCTACAGACATAAATGTTTGCACTGTTGAATACTATCACTATTTAAGATTTTTAAATAAGATACAGAAAATGTAATCTAATTGAAGGCCAAGAAAGTAATAGTATAAAGTGGTAACCATATGAAAAAAACAATCCCATGAAAGGATTCTATGTGGACCATAAACAAAATAATTTCAATTAACAATCTTAATAAAAGAATTCATGATGAACACCGTGCTTAATTTTCTTTAGTATTCTAAACAATGGCTGATATTTAGACATTTATGTGCAGATGTGACTGTTCTATATTAATAAAAATGAAGAGAAACGGTAAAACTGTGATGATAAAGATGATCAATACCTTGGCAAAATAGATTCTATGAGTAAAATATTAGCTTTTTTGATAATAGAAAAGCAAAAACTAAGAATACCCTATCCTGCTGCTGATGCTGTAGGGCACTATTGAAAACGTCCTCAGAGAGAAAGAAATCAGTAGAAAGGACTCATTTAAAGATGGTAGAGAATTATAGGAACAAGGTCCTTCATGTTTCAGGAGAGCACTAAGACAATGCAATGGTAACGGAGTTTGTCTCTGAGTAGGTTATAATTTTTACTCTGAGGATTGGAGAAAGGACAGGGGCAGAGCTGTGCTGTCAGTGTGGCAGCCACTAGCCCTGTGTTGCTGTTGAGCACTTGGAACGTGGCTAGTCTGGAATAAGGTGCATGTAAAATACACACCAGTTTTTGAAGTTTGAGTACAAAAATAGAATGTATGATAACATTAATAATTTTATATTAATTACATGTTGAAATGAAAATATCTTGGGTATAATGGCTTAAATAAAATATATTATTAATTTCACTTACTTTCACTTTTTAATGTGGCTACTAGACACTTCTAAAATTATGTTGGTGGCTCACACTCTATTTCTACTGGACAATGCTGGTTTATAGAGAAAACCTTGCAGAGAAGAGGGGGTTAAACAGAAAATCTGATTCTCTCCATATTTTTTAAAAGTAGAAAACCAGGTGATTTTCAGCACAAGGGAGAAGTTAGATGCTTGAGGAGAGAGATGGCTGACAAAGCTATCTGATATGTTGACCATTCATTCATTCATCTATTTGAATTTGTTGAGTCCCTATTATGTGCCAGGTACCCAAGACACAGAGATAAACAAAATGGACAAGAAACCATCCTTGCTGTCATGCAGCTTCCATGCTAGTGAGGAGAGAGAGAAGATAGATATACTTTAAGCTAGGTATGGATTTCAAGTTGAATGTTTAGTTATAAAAGAGACAGTCCTCATAAAATGCTTAGAGAAAATGTTAACCTTTTTTGAGCAGTAAGATATTATTAGTCAGATAATGAAGGATATAAGAGTTTATGATCTTTGTTCCCGAACTTCAAATTTGGTAATAATCAGTTCTGGGTAGATATGTACAATACACACACATGCATAAGTAAGTAAGACTGCTCTCCAAAACAGTTAATTTTCCTGAAGGACAAACAGTCTCACCATTCTTAAATTGTGCATACTAATTTGAACTTGAAGTCACACGATGGTTTTCACAGTAAAACCTGGACGTAAATGTCTAAATACGGGCTTCCCTGGTGGCGCAGTTGTTGGGAGTCTGCCTGCCGATGCGTGGGACGCGGGTTCGTGCCCTGGTCTGGGAGGATCCCGCATGCCGCGGAGCGGCTGGGCCTGTGAGCCATGGCCACTGAGCCTGCGCGTCCGGAGTCTGTGTTCCGCGGCGGGAAAGGCCGCAGCGGTGAGAGGCCCGCGTACTGCAAAAAAAGAAAAAAAAAAAAAAATGTCTAAATACCAGTCACTGTTCATATCATGCCTTAAAATTCTTATTATTTCTAGGGGACCAAAATATCTGCCTTTAGTGGAAGTTCCCAGTATTTTTTATCCTCAAACTCATAGGATGTCGAAACAAAAAGAAACATCAGCATGCATGCAACCCAGGGATTTTGTAACTTTTTCAAAATAAAGTGTATGAATTCCCTCCAGTATCTACCTTACCTGCATCTCCTTGCGGTTTATGTTTTGTCTTAAAAACTTGTGGGAATTTTGCATTATACTCTATAATATAGACACATTTGTTTAATGTAAATTTTTAAAAAAATGATTCTGCCCCCCATCCTTCAACCAAAGATAACATTTCAAAAGATGAGTCTTCTTTCTTCTGCAACTTTGAGCATCCCTGGCACCCCGTTGCACAGCCCTAGGTACTATAAAATCCAGAAAAATCCAAACCAGCAGAGCCCTGTATTCCTGGAACCTAAGTGGGAAGTGTCCTTTCTCCCCCTTTGTTGGAGGCAAGTCCAATGTAGAGACAAAAACCCAGGATGGTGAACCAGTTCTCCTGGGGCATGTCAAAGCTGGTTTCAGAGCCAGTACTCGAACTCAGGACTCTTCCTGGCCTGTAGGCTGCGCTGCCACAGCAGAGGCATAACCACAGACTTCTGAGCAATTTGTCACTCAAGGGATTCCTCACCCCAAGAAGTATTTGGGAATAACAAGGACACATGGAGAATATGATTAAAGGAAGACGGGCAGCTGTGGCCCTCAACTTTTCCTGGCAGTCAGTAGTGGTGCCAGGAAAGAAGCCAGAGGAAAGGAGCCAGGCAAGGACTCAGAGGCTGGTGCTGGGGAGGAAAAGTGTTTGCTCAAAGTCTGGCGTCTGGCTTTGCAGCTGCCTAATGAGCAGCACTTGGGAGGCAGGAAAACACGGCCCGTTGGCGGCCTGCGCCATAGACAGAGAATTCGTTTCAGAGACCAAAGGATCCTTTTATCTTGAAGTCACAGGTTTTTTTCATAACTGAGTTTTCCCTTAAGGCATTCCTTAGTCTTATTTCAGTCTTAAAGAAAACTCAAGGAAAAAATGATTCATTGAAACAAAATATTTATTTCTATTTCTTAGAGGAGGCAAAAGCTGGCATTCACTTTTGGTGAACTGCTATGAAGAAGGAAAGTTTAGGCAAAACCTAGCTGAAATGGTTTGACACCCTCGTTAAAGAAGCTGTTTTATTAGATGGCAGATTTCCAGAAATCTAGCAATATATAGGGGAAAAAAGGTGAAAATGGTTTGCATATTTTTAAAGACACTCTTTGTGTATCTGTTCTAAGATGCTAGAATCTTATTCATGTGCATCATTGAACGTTTTTGAGACATCAGTTCAAGTTTATGGTGATTCCCTTATTTACACAGTAACCAAAATAAGATTTCTTTTATAGGTATCGTCTTTAAGTTACTCTTCTG
Source organism: Orcinus orca (assembly GCF_937001465.1). Lineage (NCBI taxonomy): Eukaryota > Metazoa > Chordata > Mammalia > Artiodactyla > Delphinidae > Orcinus > Orcinus orca. The sequence goes on along the minus strand of NC_064560.1, from coordinate 14,890,414 downwards.
CATACCACGTTTTAAGTTAAATTCCTAAAACTAAAATATTTTCTTCCCTTCATCAGGGAGAATTATTAAAAATAGTGAATAAACTAATATTTCACTGAGCTCTCTGCTCTAATTGCTTCTTAATTACCATTCCTTAACTTATTATTTTTCATAGTGCATAAAGCCATGAAATAAATTATATATATATTCCTATTATATTTATATCATGCGTATTTATATGTGTGTGTTTTATGTATATTCATATGTGTATAATATGTATATTTTATACATGTATATAAAATCTCCACAGGGAAGCCCTTAAGAGATGGAAGAATCAAATGAATAAATAAATAAAAACCCGCAGAGCTACAGTCCACTTGGGCATCTGTAAACCTGAATTATGTCATTTTAAGTATATGATATAAGTTTTAGATATTCCAGTCTTTTCTTTCTGTAGTCTCTTTAAAAAGAAGATTGCTCTACTTATAATACCAACTGTTGAGTAATTTCTTCCTTGTGATTTTGGTAACTTTTTTGTTAAAATAAATACTCAAGTCTGTCTATTTGTGGAGACAGATAATAGAAACTTTAATTTTAGCAATAATTATTGCATTGCAATAATAATAAATTTATTCAATTATAGATTATTTTTCCACCAGTTCCACATAGTATAATTTTTTCTGACAGAAATACAAAACAACTAAACTAAATAATTTGATTATCATGACATGCTTTGGTTTATAAATAAATACTAGAATTATTTGTGATTGTAAGAAAATTGAAATTTTAAAATTTGAGTTTAGAAGATTCAAAATTCAGAATCTAGAGAACAGAAATATAAAGAAATGTATTTTAAATGATAGAAGTAATCATACTCTTTGTAATTCCATTAGAAATGATTAGGCAAAAGTACTTTTAATTTGCAAGTGGATTAAGATTATTTTGCTCTATTTTCTTGAGGTGATGCTGTCATGAAAACTTTCTTAATATAAACAAAATAATTTTCAATTCAAAATTAAAACAACTTTTCTTACATCATATAGTAAGGGAATATAGAGTCAGAATTATTAGTTCTGTTTCTACTTTCAGCTAATTACAATATTTATATTTTAATGAGAAAACCATTCATCTGTTCAAAAAAACTTTTTTGTGAACACTGACTCTGGGACCAGTGTTATCCTTGGCAAAAACTTTAAAAGGGGAAATGATATTTGTTCTGTTAAAAGGAGAAAACTTTTTTTCTATAAAAAGAAAATAGATTTATGATAATTATTCTAAATCTCAGTGCAATGTAAAGTTCTAGGATTGTAGTAAGGGATAATCTTCTTTTAATTGTATATCAGGGTCTTTTTGTTTTCTATCTGAATTTATGTCACATATCTTAGTTTTTCAAGTTTTCCTTGCCATTGACCTTGAAATATCTGTGATTCAGTATCTGGTAATTGGGCTTGCATCTTGAATATGTACAAGCTTAATGTGGAGAAAATTTGATGTAGTGTGAGGATAAAAAACATTGAATTTTAGTGAAAAGCAATCTCAAAATTTGTAATTTATAATATATGGCTGTCAATTTTAAAATGTATCATATGTTTCATGAAGAGTAGGAAGGCATCTCACCAAAAGTGATAAGTGTACCCCTACAGTGGAGGAACGTACCCAACCTTAAATGTGTTTAGAGGAGAATGATTATTACGGGCTTCTGACTCATGCCTGGAATATGAATGAAAGGAGAAGTTCTAGCTGAGAAAAGTCTAGAAGGAGGTGCATGGTAGCTCCCACCACTGTTGATAGGCTATCCCATGAACAAGGTGTCTAACTTCTTCTGGATGGATCTCAAGGATGGTTATGAGGGTCTCTGGGGAGAAGCTATGAAGATACGAATATGAGCTAAATATAGACTTTCTAATAATCAGAGGTACCCAGAGATGGTACTCAGAGGCTCTGGGGTGATGAGCTTTTCATCACCAGAGGTCCTTAAGCATTCAAGAAGACCCCTTATTCAGGACTTCATAGACTGTATTTAAGCATTATATATGTGTATGCACTCGAATGAATTTAAGGTTTGTTCTATCCCTGTAAGTCTTGAATACTCTGGTGCCCCCTCCACCCACAAAGTCGTATATGTTTCAGAAAAATACAAAAATGGCAAAGTAAACTAGAAAGCATGATTGTGTGTTTGCTCACACAATCTCCCAGTTTTTGAAGACACCTTAATTTTTCCTAACCCAAAGTGAAAAAGTGAAACTCATGCCCATACAACAAGACTACAAGGAAGACTATAGTTCTCCTATCCAGAGAATATAGTTAGTTGTGAGGTAATACTCTGAGGTGGAGGGGACCCACCAACTCTTCACCTTTTAAGGAAGTTGGTAGATTTCATGTTCATGTTGCTGCAGGACAGGCAAGGCTCCAGTTTGTCTTTAGTTAAAGGTCTGCATAAAAACAAAGGAATTTATCAGGAAAGTAACAACCGGTACAAAGTGCCTTAAATAAATCTTTCCCAGTAAGGGTTACTTGAAATAGAATAAAGTAACATAGAGCCAGAGATACAAAGTGCTGTTTTGCCTTCTCCCATGGTTCTCTCAGCAAATGAATTTCTTACGTTTTACGAAGAGGTGAGGTTGACAAGTAAGTATGTATGATTTCTTTAAATAGGTAGGAGAAGCAAAGCTTACTTGGCACTTTGCACTTAGAAATAAACTCGTTTGTGGTTTTCTTTCTATCTCCATCTTTTTCTCCCTTTCTCTTAAAGGGAGATTTCAACTATTCTGAGAGCTTTTGGTATAACATGTAAGCTCCAACCACTTAAAATCACTTCTGCTACTCTGTTTCCTTCCCTCACACTGCAAAGAAGCCTTAGGAAATTTTTTAATATTCTCATTCAAAAATTTTTTCTGAAATTTAAGTTGGCATTTTTCCCATTCCTATTTTATTTCAATCTGTGATCATTAACATCTTCATATTATAATCACTGCTAATGGGCAAAGTACTTTTTTATTCTCACCCTTCTCTTAACTATAGAAAACACAGATTTCATTCACATTGAAACTCCCATGTGCACTAAATGATGCAGCTGAGTCACATTCCAGGCAGATGCAAATCTGTTTCCCTGACGTAGAACAGAGTGTAGGTCCCCAATCTCGATCAGGAGGAGGTAAGAGGAGAGCACAGCTACTTAGTTATCTTCCCTCCATGAATCTCCACTTAAGAAAATATATCGTCATCTCTTATTGACCTCCAAGTAGTAAAGAGACAGATAAATATCTGCCTTGCCTTCCTGCCTTTATGAGCCTAATATATATGAATATATATACATATTCAGTCATTCATTTACCTCAGCACATAGTAGGACAATTGCCTGTTTTATTTATTTGTCAATGAAAAGTAGGTATAAGACTAAAGCATTCTCAGTGATATTTTCATTCAAATCAATTTTGTGAAAGACTTTATAGTAATAAATGATGTGATTTAACAGTAAATGAGAAAAAAAGTCCTTTAAATATTAAAAGATAGTACTAATGGAAGTTTCTAGGAAGTTGCTAGTGGTGGTAGCAGCATAAATGTCTTGCTTCCAAAATATCCAGATAAAAACAGACAGAACAACTGGATACAAAAGTCAAAACCTTGTGGGCACCATTTACAACAAAACCAGCTGACAGCTTACGTCCAAAGTATAAATATGAACCCTCAAATACAGCAGATAATAACAAGCCACCGATATCCACAAGACCGGAATGTTGTCCATATCTGTGTACAAGAAAGCAAAGGGTAGCAACAAGGTGTCCAACAGGCATGAAAACAGGAGAACCACAAAACAGCCAATAGGCATTGACTAGAAAATACAGCAGGCTAATGTGAGAACAGCAGCAAGAAATGGGAAGGGCAAGTACCACCCTGAAATTTCTGAAGGAGCTAGAGTGGTTCGGTTTGAAGAATTCTCAGAATTGACCTGCCAGGGCCATCTTCCATGACAGTGCCCACGCTAGGACAAAACCCTGGGAGTGGATTCAGAATTGAGTAGGATAGAGACAGCAGAAATTTTAAAAGCAGGGGTCAGGGGAGGTTCCTTTAAAGATATGCAGGGAAACAGAGTCAGGAAATATCAGAGAGCAAGCCATCATATGTTTTTAATACAATTGAAGAACTCTGAAACTATTGATGTTACTTCAGCCAGTCCTCTTTCTGAAAGTTCAGAGAAACCAAATGTGAATAAAAATAAGCAGAAGAAAAATATGGAGGTGAAATCCCTGCAAAGATACTACAATTTAAAGAGAATAAAGAGCAGAATTATGGGATTGGCCAAAAAGTTTGTCCAGTTTTTTCCATAAGATGTTCGGAAAAACCCCAGTGAACTTTTTGGCCAACCCAATGTATCTCTACAGTCAGTGAAAGCATATCAGAAAGACATGCCTTTAAAAATCTACTGAAAACTCTAAAGTACTATTTCAAAACTAGCTAAAAAGCATTAAGAAAATGATGTATAACACTAAAGAACAACTCAAATTGGCATTATATAAACTAAAAAATGTGAACATCCTTAAGAATTAGAAATAAAAGAAAAAATAAGAAATAAAAGAAAAAAATCATTTTGGAAATGAGGAAAAAACTAGAATAAGAGAAGAGCAAATAAACACAATTTTTGTGACCTAGGAGAAATAAAAGGTTAAAAGAAAGAAAAGTTTAAAATTGAAAAGAACTAAAGAAGGAGATAAAAAAGATTTGAGAGATAATGACAAATATTGAAGATTTACAAAGACCCAACATGTGGATAATAGGAATCCCTAAAGAGGAAAACCAAAGCAATAAATAAATAAACACAAAATGTAAAAATTATATAAACTATGATTTTTTTTACAAAGTTCCTGCAACTTACATAAAAAATCTAAATATTGAAAGAAGACAGTGTGTACCTGAGATTATTGACCCAAAGCAAAACCAATTGGTTAACATTAAAATTTATTTTACTAAAATCACAGGATGATTTTTTTAAAGAAAGAAAGAAAATCCTTTGTGCACTTAGACAAATGGAACACCTGACTTTTAAGGGAATATGAATTAGATAATCATCAACTTTTTGACAGCAATTTTTTAAGCCATAGGAAAATGGGGTAACAATATTAAAGGAAAGGAAATGTAAGCTAAGGTTTTATATCCAGCAAAACTAATTTTCAAGTATAAAGGGCACAGTAAACTATTATTAACATACAAGAGTCTGGCAATGTTGTTTTCATGAGCTTTTCCTGAGAAATCTGTTAGAGAAGAGCTTCAGATAAACAAAGTGACAAAAGAGATATCAAACAAGAACTTGTGAACTCAGTTGGCACCACTCAGAAACTTCTGTACACTTTCCCCATATGACTGTCCTTTGTACATTTGAAGGTGGCTATTGCTGGAATATGTATCTCATGTTTCAGCTTCCTCTACCTGACAACGAACATTTTGGAATTGTTTAGAAAATGTTCACAATATTTTTTCTATATGTTTCTCCATTTATATTTTTAAATGCAATTGCTAATTTAACAACTAATATTATATGTCAAGTATACTTTAATTTAAAAAGCAAATGCAGCTGCTAATTTATACATGCATGTTTTAATTTATATAATAATTATACATTATGTATATTCATGATAATGTGCATAATTTATACATGCACATTCTAATCTCCCATTCACTGAGTGTTAAAATAATAATGTTACGAGTAGTAATATATCGTTTATTATTGCTTTTGATCTGGCATATACTGTATTAAGTGTTTTATATTTGTAAATCTCTGGGCCACATATAAGCCACTAAAAAGAGGTAAATTTGAATAACACAAATGGCTAACTGTTCAGCATAATTTGTGTTCCCAGTTCCATAGTAGAGATTTGTGACTGGTGAGTAATTATGCAACTTAAGATTACATTTCCCAGGTTCTCTTGCATCTGAATGTGGCCATATGACTACTGATCACTAACAGTAAGTGATGTGTGCCACTTTTAAGTCAAGGCTTTCAGAATTGGATGTGTCTTTTACACACCTTACATCCTCTTCCATCAACTGGATACACAGTCCAAGAGACTGGAGAAGCCAAGTTGAAAAAAGCCTGATCCATGCATGGAAGGAAGTTGCCTGCCTATAGGAACACTTGTCTTGGACTATTATGTGAACAAGAAATAAACTTCAATTTATTAAGCCATTGAAAAAATTAAAAGAAGGATTATTAAAAGAGAAAATAGTTACCATCTAGTGGATGTAAAGCCACTTAATAAATTCATTAAGATAATGAAATATCAGGGAAAATCATTGGGCTGGGTATGTTTTGACAAACAACATAATTGCACTAGAATTTGTTTAGAAAGAGAAGTATATAAAAAAGGAACCAGATGGACTAAAAACCACTGACGATATTGAACAAATTCAAGTCAAAAGAAAACCAAGGCAATAAATATATTGATAGTGACAAATCCAAATGTAAAAGAAATGAAATTATTGGAGAAAAAAACTATAATAACATAAAGTTATACAAGACATATATTGTCTATAAAAATTACAGGAGTACAGAAGAGGAAGAGTAAAATATATTTTAAAAAACTAAACAATTACATTTTTGAACTTAAATTTTTATTTACCAACTGTAAAATCTATTTAGCAGAATATATTTAGTGTAATTGGAAAAACTGAGTATATATCTATTTTTTTAATGAAACGATTTATGATATTTCAGTGGGACAAATAAGTAACCAGAGGTTATGAGACTTGAAATTATTTTCTATTAACTCTGGTTAGTAGGTGGAACTGACTGATCGGTTCTTTCAAGGGACTGTCTTTAAAACAAAATCAGAAAGACTTCCCTCATTGTATTATTTTAGTTTACTTCTGAGTGAACTTTAATAACCATATAGTAGCTCCAGGGGACAGCACATCTGTCTCATTCATTGTTTTTATCCCCAGGACAAGCACAATACTTATAAATATTTGCTGAATAAATAGTCTCATCTAAAATAATCTGAGTAGAACTTCAATAAACAGAATCATGAAATGACAGAAAGTTGAAGACAGCAGGAAAGTTAAGGAAAAAATCAAATGCAGTGGTTCACAACTTTTGCATTACATATCTCACCTAAAGAGAAATTAGACTTCATTTCCCTGAATAAACATTTGTATACTTGGAAATATAAATAACTCTTGAATTTGCAGCACTGATGTTTTAAGATGATGTAGTAAGATATTTTTAATGTAAATCTTACTGGTATATTTTAGTTGAGTCATTCACCATGTGTTTTAAATGCATACAACTAATGTTGATTTTAAAATATTGCCCTTTTAAAAATTACTGGCACATATTTATCAGATATAAGGCTAACAGAAGGTTGTAGGCTCACAGTAAGTAGAGTACCAGTGTTTGTCGTTTCTCATTTTCTACATGAGAATGTGGATAACCTCCCACGAGATGGGAAGTGATTTGCCTGAGGCCTTAGTGCTTGACAGTAACAGAAGCAGGAACCAGTTAAATGCAGTAGAAAGAGTGCAGTGCAAAGAGGACAGACCTTGCATAAATTCTAGCTTTTAATTTATTAACTTTGTGACTTTTGGTCAATTCCTTAACCTCTCGTGTAATCCAACCGGGAATTAAAACCAAATTTGCTGACTCCCAACTGCCTTCATCAGCATAGGGTTAAAAGCACTATTTTTAAAAAAGATGGTCATTAGTCTTAGCCAAAAATTATATAAATACCAAAATTTATTGGAGGTATTCATCTTTTTCCCATTCCTCCCTTGTATTTGTTGGAGAGGTTCATTTATTTCCCATACCTACCCTCCTTTCTTATGCGAATGTTGGTGAGTTGCCCAAATGATAAAAAGGAAGGGAAAAAGTGATTTAGAGTGATCTAAATAGTTCACAAACCATTTTCTCAACCCCTGGATATAATACCATTGATTGTGCAATAAAAAGAGTCATTTTTATAGGTTCTAGTTGGTCTATCTCAGACATCTTGATTTTTTTATTCTTTTCTTTCATTTTAAAAATGCTGTGAACGTTGCAGTTACTTCCAGGACTGTAACCTGGCTCACATAGTATCATTCCAATGGTTATCATTACTTCTTTATCACAGGATGTCTTGCACTTTCAGCTAAGCTTTTGTGGAAATTACATGAATCTTTGTAAAGGATAGTAATGAACATCATTGGAGGCTCTAAGTAAGAAACGATTAAACACTGATATTAGTCAGTTATAACATTGTATGAAAACAGTTATGAATGCATCTGTAATATCCCTTCAATTGATCTCGTACAGCAGATATTCCTTAACATTTACTTTTCTGCCATACTAATGCTATATTGTTCCCCTTTTGATATTTTTATTGAAGTATAGTTGATACACAGCATTATATTAATTTCAGTGGTACAACACAGTGATTCAATTTTTTATGGGTAGGATCATCATTGTTTTTTATTTCAATTTCTCAATTGACTTGAAAAGAGATAGTGTGTATCCAGAATTCCAAAATAAATAGATCGAGTTTCTCGAATTTAAAAGAGATATACCATTATGCATATCTATTTTTCTATGGTACCTTAAATAGGCAAAAAGTTTGCTATCTGCCTTTTAAAATGTTTCTAAACCTTTTAATTTTATTTAAACATATACAAATTAAACACGTCCTGAAACACCAGTCGAATATTCCAGACCTATTTTTGTCCTGGCTTGGTTGATAAACGTTACACTAAATCGTCCCATGAATAGTGTCCAGCCTTGGATTTGATGGCATAAAGCATTCAGTTGGGTTGTTTCCTAATCTTGTGATTGAATGTAGATTAAAGCATGCAATCCCTTTAGGGCAGGAAATAACTCATGATCTGCCATTCCTGAGGTCACGGCTGCTTAGAGCTTAACTCGCCACTTTTCTTTCACCTCACCGAGAAGCACAGTGATGCTCCAGATACCAGTTACTTGATGAGAACAGCCTCTTCGGGACCACAGCCAGTCCTATCGTTGTCCAGATCAGCACTAACTCACATTCGACTTTTATGAGAACTTTATGAGCAGGGCAGCATTATCTTGTCTTTTAACCAAGTCACTGGGCACCAGTGACCTGGCCTGTTTTCACACTCAACTGCAAATTACTTTTCCACAGCGTAAATTGCCTAATAGCAAATTGTTACTCTATTTTAGTAGACGACAGCCACTCATGGCAGTGTGGTTCAAAAAATCAAAAGATACTGCCAAATGCATTATCAACATAATATTATAAGTTAATACCAAAGAAGCCTGGAATCTTCTCAGCTCATATCATGGAAAAGCGATCAAAACTGAAACTCCTATTTGTGAAATGCAATCTGGTAGATGTTCTTAATATCGCAGAGTTGCAACTAGGGGAAACATACAACCCAGTTTATGTCTGTTGTCTGATGTAAGTCGTTACTAGTTCTCCCATTCGCTCTCAGAGTGTCCTAATTTGGACAATGTCATATGGTCACCCTGTATATAGTATTTGCCAGCTTATTATATAGGTGGAATCATAGAACATAAAAACTTTAAAGACCAAATAGCCACATAGGAATTTAGTAATAATACAAGGAACATCAACGGTGTGTTCCATGCTGAATAGTTCAGGCACGCACTGCAAAATTCTTAGGAAAGAGAGGGAGATGAATCAGGGGGAATTTCATTAAAGAGGCAGTATTTGAGCAGAGTCTCAAAAGAGTGCCAGGCTGTGCCTAAGCAAAGAGGAAGGGGAGACGCCATTCACATGGAAGAGGGGTATGTTATGATTTTACAAAAGCATTAACTCAAGAAGGGGCAAGATGGATTGATTTATTCAACTGTATATTGGTAGCTACAGAAAAGTACTGGGAGTAGCTTTAACGTGGATGGAGGTTACATGTGACAGGCTTTGAAGAACTAACTACAAAATCTGGGCTTCCTTCTATGGGCAGTGAGCATCAGTGATGTAATAAAGGAGTAGACGTTGAAAACGGTGTTGGGGAAGGGGGCTGGAGACAGCTGGAGAAGAGAGAAAAGACCTGCAGAGGAGAGCTAGAAGGCTGTCTCGGTAGTTCATGTGTGAGATGAGAGCTGCGAGCTGAATTAGGGTATTAATAGAAGGAATGGAATCGGGCTACTTCAAGAGCCATGTGAAGGCAGAAGATAGAACTTAGCCATTTTCATTTGCTTAAAGCTCTGTGTCTGAAAGTGCTTTCAATTAATTATCTTTGATTCTCAGTGAGGTCCGTAAATGTAGGCGTTTGTTATATGCCTGTTTTACAGAGAAAGTAACTGAGAGTCCCAGAAATTAAGCGATTCCAAAACTCCTATAGCTAATTTATGGTAAAGGTGGGGAGAGTGTCCTGATTCTTTGAATCGAATGTGTGGGGTGAAGAGAAAGAAGGAAAGATAATTCCAAAGTACGAAAGCTGAGACACGGGGAAATTAAATTTTCTAGCCACAGAATTAGAAACATCAGAGGACAAAGCTAGTTTAGGAAAGAAAGTGATGGGGGTGGATTTTAAGCATGTTTGGTTTGAGCTGATGGTCAAATCACAATTGGGCCTCTTCAGAAAAGCAACTGAAAGGCTTCCCTGGTGGCGCAGCGGTTGAGAGTCCGCCTGCCGATGCAGGGGACACGGGTTCGTGCCCCGGTCCGGGAGGATCCCACATGCCGCGGAGCGGCTGGGCCCGTGAGCCATGGCCGCTGAGCCTGCGCGTCCGGAGCCTGTGCTCCGCAACGGGAGAGGCCGCGACAGTGAGAGGCCAGCATACCACAAAAAAAAAAAAAAGCAACTGAAGATAAGGAATGGATTAAGATAAAGCAGTCGAGTGAGAAAATGTGCAAGTTACAATAGTGAGAATTGAACCCCAAGAGAATAAAGAATGCTACGGGGAAGAGAGATCAGAGAGCTCCTGGCTCCCTTAGGACATGTTAAAATATAGCATTCATAAACCAGGGAAGGAGACAAGTGTAAAAGGTAAAAGAAAACAAAGAAAGGCATAACAAAAGAAAAAAACCCAAGATGCAAGGAAATATACCGTCAAGGGAAGGTATCAAAAATGAAGAGTAGGCAGCAGTATAAAGGGCTCTAGAGGCACCAAAGAATTAGAAGAGAAAAAAGGTACTAACTTGACAAAGAGATTATTTGTCACCCGTGAGGACGCAGTTTCAAGGTAAGGAGCAGACATCAGATTTAAGGGGGTAAAATTGGTGGTGTAATGTGAAGGCAGTGGATTCAGTCAGACATTCAAGAGAGATTTAGTAATGAGGCTACAAAAAAACATCAAGTAAAGGTGGTTTTTTGGTTTTTTGGTTTTCTGATGTTGAGTATAGGCATAAGGTAAAGAAAAAAACGGATTTTTTTTTTAAGGTGCTTGGGAAGGAGGGAGGGATGAAGTAGAGACAGGATTGAGTAGGAAATGCAATTAACTATGCAAGGAGGAAGACTATCTTTTTATTTCAGGTAAGAAGAAAGGATGAGTAGATATGAAGGCGTTAGTGAAGAGAGAGGGGAAAGGGTTAGCACCTTAATGGCTTCGTCTTCTCAGTAAAAATGGGTGATGAAATATGAGATTGAGAGAGGACAGCACGAATTAGGATTGGATGGAGTCTGGGTGTATCATGAGGATTTAACAAGAGAAGAGTGAATCAATGAGTTCCCAATTGAAAGAGTGGGATTCTGATCTCAGGTGGCCTCGGCCCACAGCTGCTTGAAGCAGGGTTTCAGTTCCTGGCCAGTGATTGAGGTCGGGTCGCGGCGGTGAGATACCGAATCCTAGCCACTAGACTAGTGGTCAGTGACAAGGCCCTGGCCCTCTGACTTTGCAGAAAAGAATTCCCACAAGGACGGAAAGTAGTGAAACAAGTAAAGTGTTTATTAGGAGGAAAAGAGTACATCTGGATAGACACATGGGGGAGACTCAGAGAGAGAGTCGTGCTCTCGTGGTAGTTTGAATCACTTATATGGGGCATTTCTTCCAGGTTTCCTTTGGCCCGTCACTTTGATTTGCCTGGTTCTGAGTCCGTATTTGGTATATCTCAGGATTCTCCCATGTGTGCACGTGCATCTCTTAGCCAAGATGGATTCCAGCAAAGAGGCCTATGGATAAATTGACATTACGCCCCTTTTGACCTCCAAGGAGGTTTCTAGTTGGGAAGGTCTCCTTGACTTCCAGAATGAGAAATATGTGGTCTCTTGTCTTTTATCTGGGCAGGGCTCAGCCTCTCCAATTTTCCTGCTATTATTGAGTTTCTGTCCAAAGGGGACGAACTCCATTTGCTCAGCCTGGGGCCCATCTATCTCCTGCCTCAATTCTTTGGGGCTGGGTTAACGTGAATATGTAACTTTTTTCTGCAGTAGTTGTGACAGCTTAGGGTCTGGAATAGGAAAATGTAGGAGATGAGGATTTAAGATGAGGATGAGAGAACTTAATTTAAAGGAATTAGAGGTAGTGCAGTGCCGTGAGATGGCCAGGCCTTGGAGGTGGCTGTTTTGAGATAAGATAGAACGAGCAATATAGAAGAGATAAAAGTGGATATTTTCAAAACGACTGAGGAGGAATCCTGAAGAAGAGAATGTTGAAGTTATTAAAGTTGCTGGAGGGGATAAAGTAGAGGGGAAAAACAAAGCACAAAAAACCAGTGGCAAGCAGCCGGCAGTCTGCACTGAGAGTTTCATTCTGTCCTCTCTTCATGTTCAATCTTCTCATGAAACCATCTCTGATGACTCAAATCCAAAAGACCTCTTTCCTCCAAACTCATAAAATTTACTTTTAAATACTTTCAGCACATACTTGACCTTATACTGAGTAATCAAATCCCTTGTCTGCATTTTTAGCTTCAAGTGTATTCAAGCTTTTGTATGCAAATACCTTATTTTCCCTTAATATACTTTAAATGCCTTAAGCTTAGTGTTGTGTTTTACATATAGGTGCTTAAATAGAAATTTTATTGGCTGACTGAATGCAGTTATATCCACATGAATGCGCTAATAGTCACTATTAACCAGTCATTCTTATTTGGGGCAACAAAATGCCCAATAATGGGTTGAAGGCAAAAGAGGAAAAAAGTCTCTGTGTGCTGAGTCTCTCACGGGGCATAAACTGTAGAAGATCTGTGCAAGTCTGTACGAACACTCGTGAATCTCCTTGTGCATCACACTTTGCTAGACGTGGTAGATCAATGCGGAGCCCAGGGTAGGGCTTTGAGGGCAATCTGCCCCAGGTGCAGGTCATGAGGGGGCGCATTGTCTATAGAGAATGGTATAATTGCAATAGAACTGACTAAAAAAGGTGAGATTTTTATTATCACTGTGTACCTGAAATTCTAAATTGTGTTAAAAACTTTTGCTGATCTAAGGTCTGAAGAGTTGATTCAGTCACTATTGAGCTTTACTAACATAGCATATATGTAAACTTCAACTGAGCACGGTTTTCTTACTTTTCCTTTGATGAATATTGTCTTCTACATGAAACTTAATTCAGAGAACTCCCAGCTACACGCTCGGCGCCTCACAGCCGACTCAGCTGCATGCATTCATTTAGAGAATAAATGAATTCTTTTGAATCATGACTCCATCTGGAGTTCCTTGTACGTGTTCAGGATCAACGGGTCTCCAACCCACAGAGTACTACACGCATCTGTGTTAAAACAGTAGATTCAAAAGAAAGAACGATGGCACTATGGTTGTAAAGACAAAGAAAAAGAACTTGGGTTACTTCAATTCTATTATTGCAAAGTGCAAATCGTTCTCTGAATCTGGTCCTCACTCATTCGGCAATATTCCCTCGTCTGTCTTTTCCCCTTTTTTTCAGAAACACCTTGTCATTTGCATCTTCCCTTTTTGTACAGTAATATTTGTTTTGTTTTTTATTTGTAATGTCTTTTGCTGGTGTGATTATGTCTATGAAGTTCAAAACAGGAAGGTTTTCAGTGTCTGCTTCTTTTCTGGCCATTATTATTATTCATTTCCTTTTCTGATTATGACTGAAAATAATGTTGTCTTGCAGAGGAGGCAGACGTTACAAAAAGGATCTACTCCAGATGTCAGATATCTTCAGTACACCACTGCCACAGCTATTTCAGAGTTGAACAGATATGACTTTGACTCCAAGGACAGATACATATAGTACATGTATGCAACCACATAAACAACCACAACGTGTGCTAAAATGTGACAAGAGATGTAGCTAGAATATCAGGAAATGTCTCAGACAACGCAGGAGAATGAAAAGTAACTTCTCATCTGTAGGTAGGAATCCAGAAATCTTTCTCAGAAATAATGTGAAGTGGATAGTGTTTGTATAAGTAAAAATGATGAACTAAGTGGCATTCCAGTTTAGGGGAGAACCACAGGCCAAGGCTCGGAGTAGGAAGGCATGGGATGTAGACATGGAAAGTGGCTCTCAACCCTCACTGTGCATCTGACTGACCCAAAGAACTTTTTTAAAAAATTCACCTGCCTGGCCCCCAGCGAGAGATTCTAAATCAGTTGGCCAAGGTGGGCTTTGACTTCAATACTTTTGTTTTAATCTCCCCAAGTAATGTTATTTTTAGTCATGTCTGAAATCCACTGGGCTATTAAAAACAAATGGACATTAAGTGTTTGAGCTGTGTGATTGAAAGATCTTTCTCCCCATATTAAAGAATTTGTACGTAATTTAGGAGCCAATAGAAAATCACTTAATTTCATTTTATTTTTTAATTTTTATTTTATATTGAAGTATAGTTGATTAACCATGTTGTATTAGTTTCAGCTGTACAACAGAGTAATTCAGTTATATCTATACACGTATCTATTCTTTTTCAAATTCTTTTCCTATTTAGGTTATTACAGAATACCAAGCGGAGTTCCCTGTGCTATACAGTAGGTCCTTGTTGGTTATCTATTTTCAATATAGCAGTGTGTACATGTCAATCCCAAACTCCCGACCTGTCCCTCCCCCTTTAAGAATACTTTTGCGTTTGGAAAATTATGTGAGTAATATGATGATTTTGTTATTCCCAGTAAATAGCTGTTCTTCACATGCTTTGGGACAATTTTCATCTTGGGCATATATTAACTATGGTTGTATTAACTAATTCTTCAGGATTATCCACAGCACAGTTCTAGAATGAAGGCAACAGACCACTGGCAAGTCATAATTTTAGGTTGGAAAAGGGGCAACTGCAGGACAGTAAAACAACTTCTACATGAGGAAAAGCAACCAAAATAGGATGAGTAGAGAATGTGTAAAAAAAACACCCAGAAATAGAGTTACAGATGTAGAAAACAAACCTATGGTTACCAGGGTGTAAGGTAGGGGGAAGGGGTAAATTGGAAGATTGGGATTGACATATAAACACTAGTATGTATAAAATAGGTAACTTATAAGGACCTACTGTATAGCACAGGGAACTCTACTCAGTACTCTGTAATGACCGATATGGGAAAAGAATCCAAAAAAGAGTGGATATATGTATATGTATAAATGACTCACTTTGCTGTACACCTGAAACTAACACAACACTGTAAATCAACTACACTCCAATAAAAATTAAAAAAAAAAAAACAACACCCAGACTTTGCTTCACACAAGAATTATTGCTTAGAATTCTTGGCCACACCAAAAGATAGACAAATCCATTTGAGTTACTCTTTTTAAGAAAAAAGTGACCTACAATTCATGAAGCAAAGAGACACGGCCACAAACAGGAGTCATTTATTTTAATTAGATTGCAAGTTTGGCCAGGGCCCAGAGCCATTATATTGTGTTTTCCTATGGATAGGTTTGCCAAATCAAATACAGGACACTTAAATAAATTTTAATTTCAAATAAACAACGAGTAATTTTTTAGCATAAATATGTCCCAGGAAGTATAGTTTTAAAAAATTACTCATTGTTTATCTACCATTCAAATTTAACTGTTGTCCTGTAGATTTATTTGCTAAATCTGGCTAAATCTGGCAACCCAGATTTACAACTGAAAGTAACCTGTGTTGAAATAATATTCAACCCAAAATAAGGAGATTAGAGAATAATTTGTACTTAGAAGTATGAAAAAGAGAAAAGATTCCCTTCCTCTGGACAGTCAAAAGTGATCAAAGCTAAATATGGAAAGGTTGACCCAGTTGTATGAACACATCAGTTTCCACAAAGATCCACTGGAGACTCAAGGAAAGTTAAAGTTCAATATTTTTTCCTCCCCCCACTTTTAAAGAATGCTCCTGATTGCAGAGGCTGTAGAGAAGCATTTCCCTTGCAGTTCCAACTGACCAGTAGCAGCAGCATCACCTGGGACCTTGTTAGAAACACAGAGTCCCGGGCCTCTCCCCAGACCTGCTGAATCAGAATCTGCATTTTAACAAGATCCCTTGTGATTTGTATGCAAGTGTGAGAAATGCAGATTTCATTCTATAGTTTCCAAAAACATGCTCTAGAAGGTATAGGATCCATAGCTCCCCCCCTGCCCCCCCGAGGGCTCAGGGAGCGTGTGAGCAGGGTTTCCTCCATCACAATGAAGAGAGACCTATACTCTGAGTGATCCTGTTTGGGCTTCCAGGTAAAATTTCATTGGGACAAAGGGTCTATGGCTTAATTTTTTTTTTAATTAAAAAAGAAAAGAAAATCTTGAGAAAACAATCATCCAGTTCATTTCATTTTCCAAATGGGGAAGCTAAGTAACAAAACATGCGACTGTGCCTGAGTCTTGTGCTGGGAAGTGACGGGACCGAGATGCTGTCTGTGCCTCAGGATGCCAGCCTCTTTCCACTTCCTACTGTTTACTGAAGAAATACTAGAAATTTCAGAACAACTGCTTGTCAAACGCCATCAGGCACCACAGGTGTCTTCTAGCTGGGCCTTGAATTTCAAAATTAACCCCTTGTCTTTCACACTCACGCCTAGTAACTGCCTTTCAAGGGTTCATCCAACCCATAAAAAGCACTATCCGCTTTGCTCTCCGAGATTGGAGACAGGTCTCCAGCTGCAGTATTGTTTACACTACTAACGGAGGGTACCCTGCAGGTTTGCTTGTGGATATTTCAGCTAATTATCTTGCCACAGACCATTGAGACAGATCTGGATGGCTGTTCAATTAATAGTTCTGAAGGAGTAATTAGGGAGAATACCTGCTTTCACGGCCCACCCCAGTGCCAACATATCAGTGTGAACATTTACTTCTGAATTTGATTAATCGCATAAATAATTCTCAGAAATGAAATTAGAGATACCCACGCATTACACCCAGTCCTGTTTTAAGGCATGACACCCTGAATCTCTGTAATGAATTAACATTACAGTCTGGTTCGAATTTTTCCATTTTCAGCATAGATCCTGCTCTGTTAGCACGTGACCCTGTGCCCCCCCCCCATCAGTTTCTGTAACCATTTGAATTAGCCATTCTAAAAAGAACACAGATTTGGACATGTCTCAGCCTCAAGAAAAAAGTATTAAGTGCTGGGTTGTGACCAGTCCGTCATACTTCATGGCAGAGCCAGACATGATGCCCATTCTTTGTCCATTGGATAGATGTCTCATGTTATAGCACCAACCTTAAAGATTGTTCTATGAGAACTAAACATTCAGTCATTCTGTGGAAGTCACAGAACTGCCCCCTTTTTTCATTTATATAAGGAAATCTCTGAACAATTACAGATTGACCTAGGAAAACGACGTCAGTTAGGACTAATTTACATAGATTTCCTTTAAATTTAGGGACCCTAAAAGTTAGTGCAGGAAGGCAGGAGGGACAATGGTCAGGAGAACCACGACCCAGAGGAGTTTTTAAATAATTTTTCTCTCCGGTGTTCAAGTCCGTTATCTCAGGGAAGCAAGCATAAGGATCCTACAGTTTTAGAGGACAAATCCTCAGATATCATTTTACAGATAAGGAAACAAAGGCCCAGAGAGATCAAGTGATTTATTTAAGATCATATAATTTATCTGTGATATGTGAAAGCATTCTAGAAAGGAAGCAGAATTTTGGTAAATGTATGACTCTGGTATTTTTAGGGCTAGAATTGAGATATCAAGGAATTGTAAAAGAATGTAAAATCGGACCAAATGTTTAAAACCCCAGCTGCATGACATCTATTAGATTTCACTGTAAATTTTAACATATTATTATGGGAAATACCCTCTATTTTCATCTGGTCAAAAGCTCTAGGAGTCAATATAAAATTTTCAGTTTTGCACAAATAGGAGTCTTGAATAATTTTGTAGTTGGATTATACCTATTCTAGCTTGTTCATCTGTAGAATGCTTATTTGAGGGCTTTATTAAGTCTTACCTCAATGTATCCCTTTCCCCTGAAATGGTTTTTATCTCCCGTGTGGAAACCACGTTTCATACCTTTCTTTGGTCACATTTCCTTCAACATGGCTTCTAGCACCATGTTAGACATTTCAGGCGTTTTTAGTAAATAATTTGTGCATTCTCTTTGGCCCAATAATTTTATTCCCATCAGGTTAGCGGCAAAAGTATTCACTGTAACATTATTTATTTTATCAAAAAATCTGGAAAAAAAATCTCAAAATCAAATTGACTGTATAAATCATATTGAGTTATAAGTAGTTTGCTCTACAGACACTTACTTTGTAGAGGGATAGTTCATAAATTTTTTTGTGCTCTTAATTGGAAATAAAGGAGTCCATAAAACAGTATTTGCAATGATTTAATGTTTCTAGAAATGCATACAAGTGATGTACACTGATAGTTGAACCAAATTATGTGTGGGTGGTAGGATCTCTAGTGATTTTAAATCTTGTTGGGGTATTTTTTTTTCTACAATGAGTAGTGGTAAATCAAAAGAAATTTTCTTTAAGGATATGCAGTTAATTCAGAAAATAAGTTCTGTGCTGGGTTAACAGAGGAAGCTCCATTGTCCAATACTTTGGTACTTTCAATTTTGAGAACCTCTGTGATGAGTCCACAAAGAACATGATAAACATTATCAATAATCCTTCAGTCTTTTCACCTAAGAAAATTATTAACTTAGTCATTCTGACTTATTAACAGAATCCTGAAGTTGTTGGTAATGTTGTAGTTTAAGATTGAAATAAAAATAGAGCCATGTTCACAAATTTCAGATAGGTTATACACGAACTACTGAATTTTAAGAACTAATTTCTGCAGCGGGGAGAATTAACTTTGGACGTAGACAGATCTCATTTTAAATCTTGGACCTGCCATTTGCTAGCTTTTTAGGTTTGTGCGAAAGGTAAATGATTGAGTTGTACACATTAAATGAGATAGTGTATGTAAATTACCTACTAACTGCATGAAATACGGTTAAGAGCTTAATATAACTTTCACAATCATCAACATTCTCATTAATGGTGCTCCTTTTTATTTTTTTATTGGATAAATTTGAAGTTGTGTAAATTTAAGGCATACAGCATGTTACTTTGATACATTTATATATCATAATATGGTTGCTGTTGTAATGACATTTATTGCATTACATACTTACAGTACAATATTATTTAATACCCATTACAAGCATATACCCTTAAATTCCATCAATCTTATCTCCCCACCCCCCCATTGCCTGGTAACCACTGTTTTACTTTTTGTTACTCTTTTAGCTTTGACTTTTTTAGATTCCACACATAAGTGATATCATACAGTACTTGTCTTTCTCTGACTTGTCTCGCTTAGCATAATGTGCTCAAGGTCCATCCATGTTGTCACAGATGACAGGATGTCCTCCTTTCTCATGGCAGAATAATATCACACTGTGTATATCCCACTCTATATACCGCCTCTTCTTTATCCGTTTATCCACTGATGGACATTCAGGTTGTTTCCATATCTTGGCTATTGTGAATAATGCTGCAATAAACATGGGAGTGCATTTATCTCTTCAAACTCCTGTTTTCATTTCCTTTGGGTATATACCAGAAGTGGAATTGCTGGATCATCTATTTTTAACCTTTTGAGGGACTTCCCTCTTGTTTTCCCTAGTGGTTGGACTAATCTACACTCCCACCTAGTGCCTAAGGATTCCCTCCCGTTCCATCACATCCTCGCTAGCACCTGCTGTCTGTTGTCTTCTTGATGGTAATCCGCACTCCTTTTTCATGGTCACCTGTAGCACAGCGTCTTTATGTGCTGAGTTGTAAACTTGTGCTGCTTCACAGGGCTGTACTTGCCCGCCGGACCCACAGGCCAGGTGGGCCTTGGAAGGTGGGACTTCAGAACAGACTTAGTGGTACTGCTTCACTCAGAGAAAGACAGGGCAGCTGTGCCCTAAGAAGCCCAGTGGTGAAGTAACTGAAACCAGAGTGGGGGTTCTAAAGAGTGAGCCTGTTGGCATTTTCCCGCAAACAGGAGTGACCATAAATTACAGGGTCCATCTCCCTAGAAACGATTAGTATATTTCCATTGATGATGATTTTTAGTTCCAACAGACACGCTATTTTGCCCTTTAGCCCTCTCAGGTTTACCTTCTTCTCTTGGAAAGTAAAGATAATTCAGTTTCACTTGCATCATGGGACTTAATCAGCTAATAAATATAAAGCATTCTGACCACATAATGTTGTATAGACAGCACATAATATTATTAGTAGGCAGGATGCAATGACCGTGATTGGTATCTTTCCAGAAGGTAGAGCTAATAGTCATTCCTGCCTGATGTTACAGCCATTAATCATGACAGTGGAATGTAATTGGCAAATCTAGAAAGCTGCTAAATGCCTGTATATCTACACTGATATTTAACATTTTTCACATTGAAATGCTTTAGATAGAAATAAACTTCCTTTAATATTTATCGTTTTATTTACTCCAAAACTGCAAGCACTCTGATAAATGGAGTAATAGTTTCTAGTGTCACTGTGGCCGCGAAATGCCTTTTAGTGTCTTCTGCTCTTGGAACTTAATAATTCATTTTAGCACTTCTATTTGTAAATCACAGAAGGTTTATTTGATGGACCCAGTGCTGGGGAGAAGTGTCAATACAAATAACCTGTATTTTAGGACCAGTGTCTACATGTGCAACTATTTACATAGGTTTGAGATTGTGCCCTCTGATGTTGGATTCAGTTTTCAGGGCACGACATCTGTTAATTTTCAAACACAAAAGTCATCTATGGGAATTCTTAGCTTAATATTAATGTGATCGATCTATTAGTTTTTGTTTTGTTTTGGAGGGAGGTTCTTTTTGCTAGGAAGTCTAGCACCAAATTCGAAGCACACTTCTAAGAACTGTGTAGAATTTTATGGCCTTAAGTTTTTGAGTGAATTAATAAGTGAAATGAAGTGATATCATTATTAACTTCTAGAGAAGAGAAAGCGTCAGTGGCTATACATTAAGAAGATTTGTTTTTTATGACCGTTCACTTTTGCTTAGTTATATTTGGACACTTATGGAGTCTTTTAGACATAAATATGCATAAGGCATAAACCATGCCTTTGAGAAGCTCTCAGTCCTGTGGGGGGAGGTATGGCCAAGGGACTGTCACCTGGGAGGCTCTGGTACTGCCATAATGGAGAGTGCTTTGAGCATGTATAATGCCAACCATGGCAGTAATGAGATCATTCAATATGTTACTAAATTTAAATCAGAAGTTCATCTAAAATATTTGGCGAATATATTTTTCTTATGATATGACCATCGCCCTGGTGTTCACTATTTTACATTTCCTGTTTCAGAGACGCCCAAGCAGATGGCCTGCGATGAAGTTTCGAAGAGGTTCTGGCCATCCTGCCTATGCTGAGGTTGAACCAGTTGGAGAGAAAGAAGGTTTTATTGTATCAGAGCAGTGCTAAAATTTCTAGGACAGAACAGCACCAGTGCTGGCTTACAGGTGTTAAGACTAAAAATTTGCCTATACCTTTAAGACACACACACACACACACACACACACACACACACACACACACACACACACACACACACACACACACACACACACACACACACACACACACACACACACACACACACACAAGCCCTAAGCTGCTGTAGTCAGAAGGAGATGAGATTTCTGGACAAGCCCAGCCCAGGAAGGGTTAAAAAATAAAAACCCTAAAACTTATAGAGGATACCTATTACCACTGAACGTAGAATTCCCTAGTGGAATGACCTCTATAGTTCACTCAGCACATCTCCTGTGGACTTATCAGAAATATGACAAGATTACAATGCTGTTGGCTTAAGGTGCAGGGTTGCAAAGGGATCAAGACAAAAAATAATAAAGCTTTAGTTCACGAGGGATCTACACCTTGGTTCAAATATTCTTCTCTGATAACTGTGTTCCACAGCCTGAACCCATTCACTCAAAAGAGCAATGATGAATATTTCAGTTTGCTGAGAAAAGGAGCTGATGCAGGAGCAAAACCAAACACAAAATAAGAGGTTTTTCTGTCTTTTCACCAGACATGTGGCTAAAGGGTTTTGTTTTTCTGGTCTAGACCCACCTGTTCCAACAAGTTCATCACTTTACAGGATGAATCTTTTACCTGTCCTGGAGGTTCTGACTCCACCTCCGTCTTCCTTGTTCTGGTTGCCCACTCTATGAGCAGTGACAGAATCGCAGCCTTTTAGCTAAGTGTGAGAAAGGAGGGAGAGGCAAAGGAGGCTTCTGGTTCCCCTGCCTCAGAGTTAAACATCTGATTTGTTTTAAGAAATATTGCCTCCACCGCCCACTGTGAAGTCCTATGAAGCCACAGTTGCTCTTGGCTGAAGGAAACAGAAGGAAACAATACGAAGAGTTCCTTAATCGTTTTTGAGGCAAAAACGTTAAGGGATTCTAAACACATGGGGTTTTTGTTTCCGCTTTTTACGTTTTGCCGTTTCAGTCCGAAAGGCCCATTTCATTGTCAATTCCAATCTAAGAAGCCATTCAAGGCAGCACATCCCTGGCGATAAAAAGAAGGAAAGAACCCTGCTGAATCATACAGTAATTTTCTTTAAAGCACATAGTAGTTACATAAATATATATATAAATATATTTTGTTTATAACTAACACAAGGCAGGCTCTTGTGACTCAGTGCATTTTGTCATCAAGACAAAACAAATGCGAGATGCATTACTGCATACTTCCATAGAGTTGTAAAATAATCCTTAATATTAGAATATTTTTATGTCACTTAGCAGAAGTGGTTCAATTAGTTGCAGTGCCCATCATTTTCCTGCCTATTTGATCTGCTCTCCCATTCATATCAACCCCTTTCCCTCCCTGGTGAAATAAAGCAGATGCAAAAAGCTCCTTAGATGGATCTGTCATTTGCCTCATAATCACAGTCCAGATTTTGAAACCTCCCCATGAATGAAGACAGGAAATTCATCCCTGGAGGAGGAAAGTGGTTAATATATATACTGAGCTCCTAAAGGTTAAATTCAGGTACTGTGTGTACAATTTCATCAACATCTCGACCCATGAAACTTATGTCTTGTGCCAAGAAGCTATTGGTTTCTGTAGGGTACCGTGTCCAACATTTGCAGATTCAGGTATCAAGAAGCAGAGATGTCTCGTAAGCAGCACTTTACTACCAACTTAGCATCTATACACATGTCTACATCGAATGACATCAGTCCACTGACAGAGTATCATATTTTATCATCACAATTGTCTGATGTAAACTCATGCCATTTTCCATCAAGTATATTTTGCTTTACATTTTTAAGTACCTGATGAGGGTGATAATTTTTTCCTAACCTGCTTAGATAATAATTGCAAAAAAATTGACAAGCAAGGTGATTGAAGGTTGTGATGACAATCTCTCTGCTATAGCTACGTTCAGTTTATAGGAAATAACCCAACTTATTTCTTGTGGAGTAGGTTTGGTCAGTTAGCAATAACCAAATGACTTGCCAATGTAACTGGTGCAACGGGTACTCTACAAAGACATAAGGAACACATAGACGATTCCTTCTAGGATAAGATGATGCTTCTTTCACTGGCTTTTGTGTTAGGTGTGGCTTCCAATAGGAGATGATTGACAGTTATATAAGTCATGCATATATATATCCAACTCCTTTTGCAATTCTTTGAAGTAGTAATGTTATCTTTATTCCTTTCGAAGCTCGTCTTCCATTTTCGATTCAAAAACATCGACAATTCTGTAAAATAACATAAAACTCTAAATTGTTCAATGAACTAGAGCACCCAGTAATAGGGAAAACTTTTCAGAGGTAAAAAGGGCTGCTGAAGTGTGGAAAAACTTCCCAACCAAACCCAAAGTTAAAGGTGGTAAGAGGTTTCTGTTGTTTATGAATCTTTTAGTGGTAAGGAGGAAGGCTGGCTGAATCCCTTTTTTTCATGAAACTTTCATTCTACTCTATATCTCTGGTTTGTTCTTCGTGCCCATTTACTGCAAAGGAAGAGCAGACATACACGAAGTTTCTGGAAAGTCAGAATGGACTCTGATGCTTTGGACTTTACATATATTATGTATTAGAAAGGGTGCATCTGTACATTACTTAATATATTATGAACATAGTAGAGAGAGAATAAAAATAATTTTACAAATTATGAATAGCAAAGGAACACATACAACGTTCTGGAGAAATAGATAAATGGTGCTACAGAGGAAGTTAGTTATTTCATCTTAATTATTTGTAAAAACATTTAGTGAATAGGTAAAGATACTAAAAGTCAAGAAAAATATCTTAAGCCAACACTTGACCACAGTGTTGGTTTGTTTATGACAGGTTTGGACTTCAAGATATACTAACAACTAGAAAGCTAAAGATAAATAATAAAGTACAGTTTATCCCCCATTATTATTTTAGTTTGCGATACCTAGGGCAGTTGCTCATCTCTCTCACAGGGAGCTTCTAGAATGTGCTGTCCAATATTATACCCATTAGCCAAGTGTAGCGCTTTAAATTAATTAAAATTCAATAAAAATAAAAATTCAGTCACACTAGCCCTATTTCAAGCACCCAGTAGTTACGTGTGGTTCATGGCTACCATATTGGACAACACAGAACACTCCTGTCATTGCAGCAAAATTCTACTAACACTGCTGTAGAGGTCTTTCCTTTTAACACCCTCCCCTTGAAGAAAAGGAGGAGGAGAAGAAATAGATTTGATAGTTCCTGGGCCTATCTAAGCGTTTTTGCTCGCAGAGAGGCAGCGTAGAGTAATGAAAAGAATCCCAGCTGACGCAGCTTTGAGTCTCCACTATGTTATCTTGGGAAAATCACTTTAACCGCCATGAGTCTCAATTTGCAAGTTTGGAAAATAAAAATATTTTTGTCCTGTCTTCCTTGCAAGATTATTATTATGTAGATTGACTAAATGTATAGACTTTTAAAACTTTATGTCAACAGAAGCCATGTAAAGCACATCTGTTGGTCCAGTACCAGCACAGCTTTGTATTCCAAGGGAAAAAAGTCCATCAATCCTAAAAGCATTCAAAGACAGTCAAATCAATACAGTTCTTGAGAAAATGCCAAAGGAGAATCCGCTCAAACCACACAGAACTGCTTAAATTCTTTTTTTCCCGTATTAATATTTTCTCTTAATATTTCCTCTGCATGACATCAGCCTCAACTATCCCTCCTCTCCCACAACAAAGTCCCTGTGTGCACCCTTCCTCTGGCTCAGCTCTCTATCGTACAGAGCCACTGAGCCTCTCTAGTTTCTTCTGATTTCCCAGTTTTCTCTTCACAACAAAGGGAAGCTCAGGAGCTGACCAGCAGGCTTCTCTAGAAGAAAGTATCTCAAACAAATAATTTCAAATATGTGTTTTATCCCTATCACACAAATGTAAGGGGCTGTCACATTAAAATATAAAAATATGTGGAACTTAATTTTAAATGTAAAAATTTGCAAATGCACACTATATGAAAGGAATAAAATAAATTTAAATGTTGCTAATATGTAGATAATATATATTCTCAGATTAGTATGATTTATTAGTTTTGGCAAAAAATTCTCATGTTGTTTCCTCATTCTGAGGGAGTATAAATTTGGTAATGCCCTTAGTGTCTATAGCCCAGGGCAAAGAACAAGTTTTGCTGGAACCCATGCCTCGGTTGAAGACACGTCTATGATAAGAAATTAATAT
This sequence comes from Orcinus orca, assembly GCF_937001465.1. Taxonomy (NCBI): domain Eukaryota; kingdom Metazoa; phylum Chordata; class Mammalia; order Artiodactyla; family Delphinidae; genus Orcinus; species Orcinus orca. The sequence continues at coordinate 14,864,456 of NC_064560.1, read as the reverse complement.
TTAAGTAAGACTAACTGAAAAATAGGTGCTATGGTTGAGGCTTCTTCCTCCTATGAAATGTTATTTTGCTTTGCATTTCTTCCAGCATTTTGTAGACATTTTATTATGATGTGTTTTATTAATTCCCAAAGATTGCTCTTGTTTTCACTTTCCCAGCCTCCAGCTTTTAGCATCAGCATCTATATGCCAGAATCACTGGAGGTCATCTCATCCGACCTCTTCATTTACAGATCAGAAAAATTGAGGCCCAGGAGATATAGTAATTTTCCCAGCGTCAGAACTGGGTCTTGAACTTAAGACTCCTGACTGGTTGTTTTTGTTCCAGTTCCCTTTGCCTACAGCCCTTCATCAGCATTTAAGGCCAGCCAAGCAGCGTAGACGGCACACTCTACCTAAAAGCAAATTTCACTTGCTATACTGACTCTCTGTTCTGTCTTTGATAGAGAACATTGGACCAATATTCCTCCATCACGTGTGTGTCTTAGGAATGGTACCATTTTATAACAGCCGGTAATTTCAAGTGCTGGCTATTTCAGAGTCTTCATTCGGTTTTGCATGTCCCTTTCTTTCACGCCTACCTGTGGCCACCTAATTTAGCAATACTACCTTGTGCCGTATAAAATTGTACTGCCTTTGTTTCATTTCTTCCCAGACGTACCTGAAAACTAATAATCTTCATAGCAGGTTTTCTTACTACATTATCATCATTCATTTGAACCTAAGAAGCTTTTTTGAGCAAATACTATGAGGTCTGTGGCATGATGTATTTGATACTCCTACTTCCTTGTGTTTGTAGAGCACTTTACATTTTACAGAGCACTTTGATTCATTTCTTTATTTGTTCGTTCATTCAACCAGCCAATTCACTTAAATATTTGTTGAGCACCTACGGGAACCAAGTTCCTGTGCTAGATCTCGTGATAAATACAAACAGTAAGAGCTCAGGCATGTCCACTGATAATTGTAATATGGTGAAATCCTCCAACACAACTCTGCAAATGGATGGGATCACTATTACTCTATCCAATTTCCAGTTCCAATTTCTATTCTACTTAGATAGGGAACTCTCAAGTATTGGCCTGAGGAACGTTTCTGAAATATGATACATCACTGCCCATCTCTGCTGTTTGCTGTGTTTCAAAGGATGTGTTAACTTCATTAATAAGAGGAACAGTTACTCATCCAAAATTGTCCCAGGCCCAGGAGGACTTTCTAGGGCACTTAAATCCTTCCTGATCAGGTGTTAGAACAGTTCACTGTCTTACTCTAATGTTTCTGTGTGGCTTTGTGAATTACCAGCATCATCGTTTCAAGGTCTTCCAGAAGCACCAGTAGATCAAAGAAACACTTGCACTTTAGGTGTGTGTGGTTGTTTGTCATTCATTAGACTGTCTCAGGTTTTCTCAACCTCAGCACTGTTGACACGTTGGGCCCCCTAATTCTCGATGGGGGATGGGCTGGTGGGAGTGGTCCCTTGCATCATAGGGCGTTTGGCAGCCTACGGGCTTCTGTTGACTACATGCCAGTAGCTCACATACACACACACACCCCAGCTGCGAAAACGAAAGATGTCTCCAGACATTGCCAAATGTCCTCTGGGGTGAGATTGGGAAAACTACTGAATTATCTAATGGATAAAATATATCAGGAGGAAAAAATAAACGTTTCTCTTTCTCTTGTCACGTAATCTTCATTATAGATAGGTTTTTTATTAATAATAAGACTTGACATCAGAAACTCTTTGTATTAGAAGAGACTATAAAAGTCACTAGTTTAACCACAACCCGACGTCATCTTTATCTATTTCTCCATCTCTCAGTTTTACAAATGTATTGAGAAATCAGAAGATTGGTTATCTCTGGAACTTAGGAATTTACTTTCTCATAGCGAGAGGTAAGGCTGTTTGGTGTTTTTACTTTACCCTGAAATAGCTGCTGCAATGACTTTTGCTTCAGTTGGGGACTTGGTGTCATACAACTTCAGTGTCTCAGAGACTTGGAGGAGTTTTCTTGTGGTTATTTCACATGTCTACAGACCGTGCTTCGTCACCCTGCTTTGCAAATGTGTATAGAAGTTGACGTTCGGTCCATCTAATTTTCAGAATATCTGCATGAGCTTTCTATTTCTTTTTTTTCTTGAGTTTTCTGTCTCTGATATTGATTTTTTATTACCCCTCTTTGGGAAAAAAATTTGACTGTCCCAAGTAATCAAAAGTTGGAAATGTCCAAATGTCTAAATATGTCAAGCCAAAGTTCCTGCTGATCTAATGTGCCTTATTTCAGCATTCCTGTAATTTCCTATAAATAACCCTGTGTTTGTACTTGTGTCTGTGCTGCACCAACTGGAAAACTTGGTGAAGTTATAAAACACAACCCCTTAAGAGTATCTTAGAAATAACAACAAACCCCTAACTGGAATACAGGTCTCCCTCTACTCCTTTGCTAAAAGACCAACACAGACTTCGGAAACATTCTTAATTATTTGCTACAAGTTGCTAATATGCACACACGACTAAAAGCCTTGATTAGGAAGTCCAAGGCTATAAAATATTGACAAGCACATCCAGCGTGACCTCTCCCAAGACCATCACAGAAATCAGAAAACTCCAACAGAGGAGATCCTCAAGTGTGTATATGAATTCCTTCTCTACCACCGTCATACCAGACACTACGGTAACACTTAAGGCTTTGATTAAGTTGACCTTCCAATTTCAACTTAAATTGCAACGTATCTGCCTAATTACTGTCTGACATACCTTTTAAACCATCCAGTTCCCACTGCTCTCACAATAATTATTGCAAAGCAGTAAGAGGATAATTGTTCAAGTAAAATCGCCTGAATTCTTGAATCGATTCTCCATAACAAAGTTATGGAACCCATCATCATTGGCTTTTCAGTGTTCACTCTTGTTAATTTCCAGATCACTATCCACACTGAAAGAGTCTATGTTACTTTAAATCCAGAATAAAAAGCTGGAAAAAATTAATGCAAATCATATGCTCGTGCTCATCTTTTTCTAATTTCTAAGATCTATTAACATTTGAGAATTACTTTAATAAAAAAAGCCTCTCCTAATGGACTAAAGAAAAAAATATATATTCATGTTGATTCCAGTAGAAAAACCTCAGTGACTTCTCTCATTACCACTGGAGTATTGATTTTTTTAAAAAAAAAAAATTCTGTCTCTTCCCTAGCATTACAAATATATATATATATATATATATTCATGACCAAAATATCACTTACTAATCATGCAGCTGTAAACCTTTTGTGCCTATCAAATAGATACATAGCATGAAACTAATTTTAGACGTTCGTTACGTGGGAAGAGGTATAGGAGTGGGTGGATGGGAATGATTCATGGGAAAAGTAAAGATCAAAATATGCTATCAAGCAGAATTTTCAACTTCTTCAGAGCAATGTGCAAATAAATATTCAATGAAGACCACCTCAAATTTAAGTCGGCCAGACATTGAGACACTGGGGCACAGATCCTGTAAGTTATGCTAAGAAACATGTGACGTCCAGAAGGTAAAGGTGTCCTCATTTAAGCTAAAACTCAGCCATCATCCACCTGTACCTCTTCTAGGGCACCAATCCGAAAATCATTAAGGCTTTTGCTCTAGGGAATTGGGTTACTTAGGTGCAAGTAATGACCAAAAAGAGGCTTCTTGCTTATCCCCGTCTGACTTACAAGGCATGACCACGTTCTTTGAATCCCTTATACCAGGGACCATGAGACAGCCAACCGCACACAGGAAATAAAATACAATAAAAAATATAAATAATTTTCCTGAGGAAAAGATAAGAAAGGGTCCTGTGTTCTGTAGACCCAGAGCTGGATCTCTGTGAAGTTTAACCATCTTGGGACCCAGACTCCATCCTATGGTCTAGACTTTGTGGTCATGCCTAAGCGACCATTTTAAAGCTAGTTTGAACAAAAATATACTCGAGTGTTATAGTTTTAGCAGGGAAATAAAAACTCATGTGAAGTGTCTTCCACCAGGCTACTCTGAAAATACCATCAAGTGAAATCAGAGCTTCCCTTGCTGAAAAATGTTAAAATCATTTTAGGGAAATGAATTAAGTTTCTTTAGACACAAACACTTTGTGTTTATTAGAACTAAATCTCAGGGCCCTAGCTGAGAAGGGGGAAGTCTTTTCATTGGTTGGTCAAAACAAATCTCTCATTTGCCTCATTTGAGGCATTTGGACAGTGCCTGGGAAGTACATTATTTTCAGGGGGAAAAAGAAACAGCCTTTTTTTTTTTTTTTTCGCATGCCAGCTGGGATCATGGGAACTTCCAGTGCCAGGAATTTACTACTGTTTCTGGTAATTCTGCCTGTAGTCATTTGAAACGTTGAAGGGTGAAAGGAGGAGAAGCCGGGCACCCAGAGGGCTGTCTGTGTTTCACGCCAGTTGGACCAGCGCAGAGAATATTTGTAAATGCATTTCGAAGTGGATATGATTGTAGCCTTTGTCAGAATCACAAAGCTCTCTGTGGAGCTGCTGAAAGAGAACACTGGGGGGAAAATCCGACCCTCTACACCCAGTCAGCCCCAAACAAAAGGAAAGACGGTGGGTGAGCCCATCACATTGCGAGTTCGTTTCTGTTTTCCACAGCCCTGGACTTCAAATCAAGGACATGTCTGCCAGGTGAAGGTTAATTTTGCTGAGGTTTTCCAAAACTTCATTTAATACTTGGAAAACTGAGCATTTTGAAGTTACTCCAGTCCTCCGGGCATCATTCCTATTTCCTTTGCCATGTCAATGAGACATCGGAGACCACATTTTTTCATGGTAAAATAATGTTCGCATACTTCATGATGACCTCATGCTTGACATACCTGAACCTGCAAATGTAAAAACGATTGTATCTGAATTTGCACTGATGGTGTCTGATAGCAGAAGACCTTTACTGGAATCCTCTGTTTAAGTTCAGTAATTCAGATGCTACATACTTCTGCAAGCTTCTTGATTATTTTCACTGTAAGATTAATTATCAAGTTTGAATGTATTTCCTTACAGTCTATTAATTTGCCATCTATCTTTTACCGGGGATAATTATGTTTGCAATAATTCATTAACGTTCTCCTCACACAGCTTCTTAAACCAAGTTTTTCTGCATTTCTTCTGCTTACAGTATGTGGGGAATCTTGTTTTGTTTTGGTTTTCTTCCTAGTAATAATTTTGTAAGAAAGCCAGTGTATCGACTGCCATGGTGACACAATTTATCTTTTAAGATCTGGAAGCTGGTGGTGACCAAGTGCTATGTGTGTTCTCTCTGTCGATTGCAATTTTCAGAATTAAATCATGTTTTCTTTCACTTTCGGTTGGAGTTAACACGTTTGGGATTTTTAGAAGGGAGAGAAGGGAGCAATTTGCGTAATACTGCTGTCATATTTGACTACATATTAAAAACAACAAATGATCATTTTGTTTTAATTTCTTAAACATGTTTATCCGTGTCTTTCAATGTATTTTTGTTTTCTTTCCAACATTAGCTTTTGAAACGTATTACCTATTGTGGAAGAAAATCTACCTGCAGTGTCCAGAGCCACAGGCTAATGACAGGGTAGAAAATCCTTTTGTTTCTAAATGCGCCCAAATGTGGGACCGATACCAACTAGAGTGAACAATAGAAAACGGAGCACCTGGAATGTCACCGCAACCAGGTGGAGACTTGGTCTCCACTCACAGCCCACAGAGCCCAAATGTTGTGTCGTTCTGGGCCAGACAGGTGGGCTCTGAGCTGCCAGTGAAAATCCTCGTGCCGGAATAAGTCAAGGGGCTGCAGTTCAGCTCCTGCCTCTGTCACTAGTCCTGGTTCGCGAACCTCCGTGACTTTCCAAATGAGTTGCTGAAGGGTCTCTCTTATTCCATCCCCTTTTCCCAAACTGGAAAGGCTTGTACGTCTTTCTCAGCTAATTTAAGTAGAATGTCTGAACTGAGATGCTTTGAAGTCCAAATATTCTTTCCCTGTTTCTTGATCCACCACTCTCAGGCTATCCTTTTAACAGCTCCGAGTACCCACAGGCCTGAACCCCGGAACCAGGAAACAAGTGCCAGAGGGTGCCGGGAATCCCAGCCAGTGGCGCTGGTTGGGCAATTGCTCTGTGCAATTCAAGAGTGATTTTGTAAAATCTTACCTCTGTATGGATCTTTTGGACTGTGCTGATTAAACTCTGATATCGCGGAGTAAATTCAGAACTGCGATTTTAAATGGTGCAAATTGTTTTATGATGCCCAAAGGGAAAAGTTATTAATGCAAATCATGCAACTTTCCCTAACAGTACAAAAACATTAAGGCCAGTGCTTTTAATGTGTACCATTTCTTTAATAATGCAGTGGAAATGTTAAGGAAAAAAACCTCATGGCAATCATAAAACTTTTAAATTAGCTGTAGATCTATCTCCTATAAATTCAGGTCTTCTCCTCACAGGTCCTCTATTCCAAACCACTATTTTCAGAATCAGAGCCTTCTGACATGGAGTTAGGAATATTTTCCCCCTCAGTTTATTTTAACTAACATTCATTGAATGTCTATCCTGTGCTATGCAGTGTGCTTGACTCCAGGGCTCCACAAACAAAAAAGATAAAGTCCTTGTTTTCAATTAGCCTATAGTATAGTAGGGGAGACAAACGTTTAAACAAATAATGGCAGGTCAAGGTAGATAGGCCCAAGGATAGAAATACACAGTACAGTGAAGTTACAGAGGAGGAGCGAGTCAGTTCTGTATGGAACTTGGATCTTGGCAGGTGAGTAGGCTTTCAGCAGGGGACAACACAGGCAGCCCAAGGTTTGGGTGCTGTGAGCAAACGGACCGGCCGGGGTAGAGGAGAAAGGAGAGAAAGGCTGGAGAGTAAAGCCCCTGATGACATGCACAGGCCTTCAGGGTATGACTTCAAAGCAGTAGATGCACTTGAAAATTTTGCAGTAGCGGTGCCATGGAAACCACCCCGCTTTAGAAAGATGACCCAGTAGGCGAAGCAATGGATGAACTGCAGCGGAGACATAGCTGGACACCATTCTGGAGACAACTACTTATGTCTGGCTACTGTTCCATGACTACTATTTCTCCTTAGTTCTCAGATCGTGGCCTCCATTTAGTCAGTCCTCTACTAATAAAATCCAATGTTAACTAATTTGTTGTCTGGACCCGTGCCAAGGTCCTAGCTGCGGTGAGACCCTTGGACCCCTTTTCTCTGCCGCAGAGGTCCTTTTTCTGCTTGGATTCGCACAGCCGGTAACAAAACTGATGCTGAGACTGGAACAGCACAAGCTTTATTCAATGGCCAAAGAGTGGAGAAGCTGGAACTTAGTTCACAAACGGACTTCTCAACCTGACTAGGGCTGAGACACCATATGCATAAGAGGGTCACAGTAAAAGGGAAGGAAATGAGTAAAGAGAGGGAGGAATGAATATTCATGACTTATCCAAGAACAGGGGTGTAGCTGGGACTGGGAACCAAGGCAACACTCCATTTCAGGAGTCGTAAATCTCTCAGAATGAGGAGAGGATAAGACCCACTTAGATGATGGAGAGAAAATGAGACTTGCAGAAAGAATGGGCTCTTCCGGTTGTTGTCATAGCAACCATCAACTGTCATGGCACAGGTGAGTGAGTCATTTAACATGCTAATGTATTACAGTGAGCATAGAATGACTCTCGAGGTCTACTGGAGGTCAGGTTCACGAAGCCAACTGGCCTCGTGACTGGTACTCACAAATGGAGAAGCACAGAAACCAACAACAGTTTTGTGATACTCCTTAGGCCTCCCATCTACATACAAGTCTAAATGTAGGGGGTTTATAGTTTTTGGAAATTTCAAAAATGTGTCAAAGAGAGAAAATCAATGAGAGTCCCATCACGTTCGCAACTCGAGGCCATGTAGGAAGCCCAGCCTCCACCTAGTGAAGGGCCTATTATTTTCTGTGAGTTGTTATCATTTTAAAGACACAGTGAAATGCACTTGGCCTCCCAGAGTAAATGCACTTCACAAATGCCAGCACCTCCTGATAAATGTTAATTGACCCCTTTCAAATGTGCACTCCTCTCATTGGCTGCAATAAACTTTACTCAGGGTTTTGAGCTTCTCCCAGATAGTCTCCTGACATTTTTTACAGTGAACTTTACAGACATTTTGGGGTTGCAGGGTAACACTGGGCTATTTTTCTCCCCAGACGTCTTTGCACAATTGCAATTTAGATTTCCTCCCAAAAGGATTCACTGTGGCATGAGCCTTGATAGAATGTGAAGCAAATTTCTCCTGCTGCAGTTTGGCTGTAAGCCTGGAGGATGGGACGCATAAAGTATTCTAAATGCCATAGAACCTTGCATCTTATTTTGTTCTAGAATGTTTTAACTCTGCATCAGGATGCCTTGAAGTGAGATCCTGAATAAGCAAAAAACGCATGGCCAAAAAGAGATATGCGACTTGCGAAAAATGAAGCATCCCTTTTGTAAAACGGTGTCGTTTCGAATTTACTTAGATGTCATTTTACTGAGGAAATGTATGTTGTTTGAAGAAGACCAGATCTCAGTGGGCTAAATGGTAGTAAGGCAAACAAGAAAGGAGTACGTGGTTAGAGACAAAAGTGAAAATGAGGGCATCAATATCACAGGAGACTCCCCAGGGGCAAGGATGGCAGATGGGAAGTGCGTGGGGAGGAGGGGGCCATGTGGGAAGATTGGGAGGAGGGGGCCATGTGGATTTTCTATTGTTTTGCTTTATGCCCTGATATGAAGCTTTATTGAGGCACCGGGGTGGGAGTTCATTGACTTCAGACAGATTGCCGCGGTCTTTTTGATTTCCTTGACAGAAAACGACAACTGATAACTGACCTGGCAGTCAAGGCGCAGAGACATTGAAAACATCAGTTCCTGCTAAAACAGGAAGGAAGGTCCACTGGTGATTGCTTTTTGCCCTTCTGATAAATGTCAGACCAGGATGCCCTACGATCAAGGGCTCGGGGATGGGCATCTGCTCTCAAGTTTACATATGTCAGTTTCCTGAGCTCATTTTTCTCTCTCTGCCCATAAAATGAGCTATCAGGCCATCTGATACCTACGCACGTAGCAATCAAGGGGACGAACTCTGTAACATTGCCCAGCTGACCTCTCAAAGCCCAGATTTCTTCATCTATAAAACGACGCTTCAGATAGTACCTCCTTCCTCGGATTATTGTGACAAATAAATAAGCTAAAATATTTAGCTTTATGTTATATTCATAAGGCCCAATAAAATGATGCTACCACGTTGCCTATGAAAGATGCGTTGATTTGGGTACAAAAATGTTTTCTTAGTCCTTAAGATAAATTTAAGGCAAAGAAGCAGAGAGGGGCAATTAACTGCAAGAGCAGGTTGGAAAACAAGCAGCTCAAACTGGAAACTGCACGGGAGGAAAGCTGCTTCCCTTAGACTCTTATTTCATTCTCTCTGCAAGTCTCATTTTTCTCTCTACCGTCTGCACTGATCTTAGCCTCTCCCCATTCTGACAGAGTTATCAGAGTGAAAAAGAGGGAGCTTTAAACCTTAGTGATGAAAAATTAACTTTAACATTTTTTTAAATAATTTAATTAAATAAAAATTTAAACACAACAATAACACTATATGTTACCAACATTTGGTTATATAATTTAAAGAGATCCCTGCTCTTTTTTGACTTTATTCATTTGTTTATGATTTCACAGAAAAATCAAGTAAGCCTTCTGAGTGTTATTTTAATCCAGTTTGTCCACAAAAAGACCACCACTGCTCAGGAAGCAACTCAAAGCAGAGGTCTCTGTAATGTGACAGTAGGCTCACCCGGGTCCAGCAAACAAAACACATGCATCAGCAGATCCCCCAACTCAAGAACTGGATTTTCATTTGCTGTGTATATTATTTTGAGGATTCATTCAATGAATGTTTGCTGATCATCTTCCAAAGCCAACTACTGTTTTATGTGCTGGAAATTCAATGAGTTATTTATTTCACAAATACTTATATACTGTTTTTCTTATGCCAGGCACTGATCTAAACACTTGACAGATATTAAATTATTGAATTCCCTTATTACCCCTCTTAGCAGCTGCTCTTTCTATCTCCATGTGCCATAGACTGAATGTTTTTATCCCCCCCCCAAAATTCGCAGGTTGAAACCTAATCCTCAGTGGGATGGTATTAAGAGGTGGGGGCTTTTGGAAGGGATTAGGTTGGAGGGTGGAGCCCTCATGAGTGGGATTAGTGCCCTTATGAAAGAGACTCCAGAAAGCTCTCACCCCTCCCGCCACGTGAGGTCACAGTGAGATGTCTCTGAACCAGGAAGGGGTTTTCACCAGACACCCAATCTGCTAGAGCCTTCACCTTGAACTTTCCAGCCTCCAGACTATAATAAATAAACCTCTGTTGTTTATAAAACCACCCAGTCTGTGGTATTTTGTCACAGCAACTTGAACAGACTAAGACCCCATGTCACAGAAGAGGGAGTGGAAGAAATCAGCAGTTGAGCAACTGGTCCACAGCTGCCCAGCAAGTGAGAAGCAGAGACCAGGCGCACACCCAGGGGCCGAGATGCTGGTCACCACGCTGGGCTGCTTTTCAAGCAAAACATTGACCAAAACAACAGAAATCCCTTGCCCTTGTGTATTTATATTCTAATGGGGTGAGAAAGACAGTAAAAGTTAACTAAATAATAACACACCATTGTAAAGCAATTATACTCCAATAAAGATGTTAAAAAAAAATAAATAATATCCATTAAAATAAGTTACAAAATAGATGCTCTGTAGAGAAATACAACAGAGAAGGAACTCAGGAATCTTGGAGAAGAGGACTTCTAATTTTAAACGGGCCATCAGGGAAGGTAACATGGAGTAACGATCTGAGAGTTTCCAAGGGAAGTGCAAGTACAAAGGCCACACAGAGGAAACATCCCTGGCAGGTTTAAGAACACCAAGAATGTCAGAGTGACTGGTGCAGAGAGATTAGAGGTAGAGTCACTGAAGGAGGTCAGAGAGAAAACAAGGCCAGGTGTGATCCCGGGTGAGATGGAAACCAATGGAGAGTCCTGAACTGTCTGGTGACGAGATCTGACTATCAACTGGGAAGGATTACTCTGGCTTCTGGGTGGGACGGGGACGGGGTGGAAACAAGAAGAGCAGTCAGGAGGCAGATGCACTCTTCCAGGTGGGAGGCAACGTGGCTTGGATTCTTATGGATGTTCTATATGAGTTATTTTGTGATGGTGGACGTGACGCAGGGATGCTGTGATGAGTGGCTGGACTCGGTTGCTTATAGCTCTGAAGGAGAGAAGGCTGCCACGCAGGGTCACACAGGCTTTGCACCTGCGGACAAGGAAACAGCAAGCTGGAGCTGTAGGGGACAATGACACACAGGGTGGGGTTAGCTAGGTTTCCACGGGGGTCGCTGAGGATTAGCTAATTTGAAGAATCTGGGGGGCTTCAGAGCATAGGAGCTGTTGCTAGTTGTTGGGTACCTGGCCATGGGGTGATTAGGGCAGGTGGATAGTGATCCCAAGTGTAATAGCCCAGTAAGGAGAGTGGTTGGGGTATGGAGTAATCAGCTGCTTGAGAAGGGAACAGACCAGCCATTAGCCAGGGACTCAAAACTGGGTCATGAGAGCATTAAAAAGAGAAAAGAACTATATTACAGTGAAGCAATGAAATGTTGAGAATTGGTCAGAATGTGGCTGTATTTGAAGGGAGAGGCAATAGGGCTTGCTAATGGGTCCAGTATGGGATGTGAAAGAAAGAGCCTTCCCCAACAATTCCAGGTTTGGAACCTGAGTCTGCAGGAATGGAATTGCCATCCAAGAAGATAAGCAAGACTGAAAAATGAACAAGTTAGTAAGGAAACATTAGAAGCTCAGCGTAGAACATCTTGTGTTTGAAATGTCTCTTTATTTTATTTTTATTAGACATTGAAGTGAAGATGTTGAACAGAAAATGGATTTATGGGTCTGAAGTTCAAGAGACACGTCTGGACTGAAGATATAAATTTGAGAGTGTTTAACATAAATACGGAATTTAAGGCCATGGGACCAATGAGATCATCCAAGAAGTGAATGTAGATAAAGAAAAAATGTGACCTAATGGACGACTCTTGGGACATTCCAACACGAAGAAGTTGAGGAGGAAAAAGAGCAAAGAAAACTGGGAAGAAACAGTGCAGCAGAAGAAAAAGCAGTGGAGTGGCGTCTGTGGTGCCCCAGGAACAAAGTGTTGCACAGATATCAAAATGTCCAAAATCACCAGCAATCAAATATGCATATTAAAATGACAATACGACACCTTTTTGACTATACGATTAGGAAGTAGTTTAAAAACAGACACTTCATATTGTCAAGAGAGCAGTGAAGTGGTTGTACAATTTTACACCCTAACTGGGAAAATAACAGGCTTGAACTTTCTGGAAAGCAATTGAACGTGATATAAGAGCAATTTCTTTACAACATCTACGTACTTAAATCCAGCTTTTCCTCTTCTAGGAATCCACCCTGAAGAAATAAGCAGAAACTGAGACAAAGTTTTATATTCACAGATGTTCTCTGCAGGGTTATTTATGTTAGCAAACAGCTGGGGAAAAAAATTACATTTTGAACAAGGAAAATTATCCCAAAAATTGTGAGCCCCAAATAAAGTGGATAATGTAGCCCAGGAAAATGATGATTGAAAAGCATATTTAATGACATGTGAAAACCCTCATGATACTGCATTAACTGAGGAAAATAAGATAATGTCCTTTCTTTTAGTAACAGTAAAACTAGTAATTACCATTTACTGGGTACCTACTGTGTGTAAGGCACTGTGCTAATAATCATATACATTGTTTTTTAATCCTAATAAGTAGGCATTAGGAGAAAGCAGAGGCTCAAAAAGTTAATTGACTATACCATATTTTATTTTTATTAAGTTAATTGACTATACCATATTTTATTTTTATTAAGTTAATTGACTATACCATATTTTATTTTTATTAAGTTAATTGACTATACCATATTTTGATTGACTATGCCCTATTTTATTTGATTATGGTATAGTCAAAAATTAATAGATTTTCCATATTTTATTTGATTATTTTATTACATTATATTATATTTAATTATATTATTTGGGAAGTGATCTCTCTCTCTCTCTCTCTCACACACACACACCCCCCACAGACACACAGGAAGATCTGATGGCCTGTCCTACAAGTTCCTATTCTCATGTGAAAAGCTTCAGTTACCTATTGTACTATCGAATCCAGGCCAAACTTTGAGTTCATGAGTTTTTTCCAAAGAAAGATTCTGAAAATGACAACAAAATGAAGAAGTAAGCACTGGTTTCCTCATTTATATAAAAGTCATTTTCTTATAATTTCTTAATTCTAACTACTCACTTATAAAGATGACTTGAGAAGCCGTCCCTAGCCCTGCCGCATCCTTTCTACACCTTTGGTAGCTGAGTTGATTAATCGTGGTATAAGAGGGTGAAGGAGTTAAACATTTTTGGAAAATTTATTTCAAAGAAGACCAGGGGGGCTTCCCTGGTGGCGCAGTGGTTGAGAGTCCGCCTGCCGATGCAGGGGACACGGGTTCGTGCCCCGGTCCAGGAGGATCCCACAGGTCGCGGAGCGGCTGGGCCCGTGAGCCATGGCCGCTGAGCCTGCGCGTCCGGAGCCTGTGCTCCGCAACGGGAGAGGCCACAACAGTGAGAGGCCCACGCGTACTGCAAAAAAAAAAAAAAAGAAGAAGAAGACCAGGGTTAATTTATGAACATAGTCTTTCCTCCTTTTACTCTGTAACCCCTATTTTTCAAATGGACTCTTTAAGAGCTTCATCCCTTTTTTGAGCTCGCCTTGTGATAAAATCGGTTTATTTACGTCCTAACATATTCAATAATGCAGTTGATGGTGCATCCACTACACGCCTGGCACTCTGCTAGCTCCTGGGATGGTCGGAGGAGACACTTGGGAAGAACAGATTAAAACCCTTGCCATAGCTCCTATTCCAGAGAACCTCACTGTCTCGAGGAGAAAGCGAGAGTATCACACTGATGTGAAATACAACTGTCTTAAGGGCCGTAAATGGAGGAGCGTGTACCAAGAACTATAAGAGCAGCGTTTGAAAAAGAGGTGAGGAGGGATAACCTCGCAGAGAAGATGGCATTGCCTGTGTCCTGGGAGTTAAAGAGAAGGAAAAAGCATCCCAAGCAGAGAACAACGGAATATAAAGCGACGTCGAATCATGAAAGCCCCAGAATGGGCAGAGTAGCAGGTAGTTCAGTGGGGCTGGATTGGAGCTATATACAAAGTAGGGCCAAAATAACTGGGTAAGAAGGTGACTAAACTCTTTTTTATGCCTGACAATCAGGAAACTACTAAAGCCATTTATATGGGGAAATATCACCAAAGTCCCATTTTATTTGAGTGCCTGTGGCATCAGTATAGAAGCAGGTAGCACAGTAGAGCAGGTGACTTAGTGGTCAGGAGCACAGACAACATGGGTCCAAGTCCTGCAGGCTGCGTGACTTCGCACAGTGCACCCGGCTTGGCGCACTCAACCCGACCCGGCTGGGACCTGGCTTTATGCGGCTGACCTGGTCACTTAAGCGTATCCTAAACATTGCCTGTGACATGCTTGTCCTGGAGAGTCACAGTCTGCACTCGCCGACGGTGTCATCTCTTTGCTCCCCACCCTCCGATGGCTTCTCTTCACAATCCAGCCGCTGCCCCTCCCCTCCCCTCCCCTCCCCTCCCCTCCCCTCCCCTCCCCTCTCCTCCCCTCCCCCTCCCTTCTCCTTCCCTTCCCCTCCCCTCCCCCTCCCTTCTCCTTCCCCTCCCCCTCCCCTCCCTCCCTTTCCCCTCCCTTCTCCCTCCCCTCCCCTCTCCTCCCCTCCCCCTCCCTTCCCCTCCCTCCCCTTCCCCTTCCCCATATCCCCACGGCCCCACCCAGGCTCAGGCTCATAGTCTTTCAGCAGAGTCCCTGTCCCATCTCCAGGAACAAGCGCTCTTTCCCCTCCTGCTTTCCTCCTCAACAGTCTCTCCCTGCAGGCAGGTCTCTGCTCAGATGGCCTTTCCTCCCAGCCCCTCCCTAACCCATTTCTCCAGAATATTTAGAACCTTCTCCCTTCTCTCTCTGATCCCTAGCCCCTGTTTTCCTTCATGGCCCTACAGCTACCTGACATGTTTTTACGTTATTTTGTGTCTCACTGTTAGTCTCCCCAAGAGAACTGAAGAGCTGTGAGGGAAGAGATTCATTTCTCTCTCTGCCCGGTGCCTACAAGTGGTCCCAGCAACAGGAAGTGTTCAATAAATATTTTGTTGAATTGATTAAAATGGAAGAATGAATGGATGTACTGCTTGGCTTTCACTGGGTGGGCTGCTGTCTGCTGTTGAGGCGTCACCCCTGGCTGGGACAGGAAGGACATTTGCAGGGCCCCTGAGCAGAGGCCACAGGGGAGAGCTACTCCAAAGGAGGCTGGGGCCGGAGGAGGGAGCAGCTCTGTGGGCCATGGTCCTCATAGCCCTGGGCACTGCCGGTGTCCCTCGTGAAGGCCTTTTTCCCTGACACACTTAGGTCTAAGTGACTTTGCCAGGCTGCTAACAGTACCCAGACATGTGCTTGGGGATGGTTGGCTCTGTCCTGGATGTGACGTGCAGCCACTGACCCTGGTCTTCCTGACTCTGGTGAGCTCTGAATCTCCCACCCTTACCCACCACCCAGCCAAGGGCATCTCGTTCTAGGTTGGTGGAAAGTTTTCCTAGTGTTCTGGCCAATATTCTTTGGCTATCTACAATCAGCAATGCTGTCCTTTTTATCTCAGTGTGAAATCATCTAAACGTCTGTCCCTAAGTGCTTAGGCTTCTGCAAGAAAAGAGTTGGAGTGGGAAGCATCTTACTTCTCAACTATAGTTTTCTGCTTTGCCACATCTGTGACATGAGGTAATAGGTGTAGAGCAGACCATGTGGTGAATGAGGGGAAAGCAAAAAGGCAAACAGCAGGAAGAAAAAAGAGAGATAAATTCATAAAACGTACATACATTATTAGCTTGGTCAGATGTTCACCTCTCTCCTGTTAAGGTACAGCCAGAAAAAATGTACGTGGTTTGTGGCCCTGAGTTTCCAAAGAAAGGGAGGAATGGGACTCTTTTAACTAAATAAGTGTAAATACCAAATTTAGTATCAAATATCAAAGCCTCACAGTTCTGTATTGCTAATGTTTTTCTTATAAAAACGTTTTCCTGGAGTTATACGGTTTTATGGAAAATGTGCCTCTACTCATTCTTGATGTATAAGTATTCTATTCCCAAGTATTTCTTAAAGGGAAAAATTTTCCAAGAAAGTGAACATTCTAGAACACTGTAGTTTTCTCTCTCTCCTTTTTTAATCTTTGGGGTTTCTTGTTGCTGTTGTTGATTTATTTGTTTTGTTTTGTTTTGTTTTGTTACCATTTTCTTAGGAATACCTTAAAAGCTGATATGATAACACCGGCTCTGTTGGAGAAAAAATTGCAGTTCAATCCAATCACACTTAAAGTGCACCGTACTTCATCTTACGTAAAAATAAAACAAGCAAAAACCTCTCTGAATTATTTTTAGTTTTAAAAAGATAAATAAAGAGTGCACAGGAAAACATATATTTAGCTCACGTATTTAGGAATAGTTGGAAATACATTTGGGCACTGTCATTAACAACCACATTTGAATGAAACCAAAAACACAAATTAGTTATAAAGTTAATTTATTTGCTTAGAGAAGGATGTTGGCTTTTTGTCATCCAGGTTTGGAGGAATAACAAAGGCTGGAGGCACTGATCATTATTCTATTTTTCTGCCTCTGTGTTCAGCTTAGGTTATCTTAAATCAATCAAGCCCTGTAGTCCAGAGATGCCGTCATATTTTACAGCATGTAGCCAAGGTGACCATAAAAGAATATTTGATTACATTTAAACTGTATGTGCCTTTTTCTTTAACTTTCTGAAAAATGTAGTGAGTAGAGTCTGTTTATTTCCAAAGTGTGATTTTATGCTTCAGAGTAAAATTCCCAACTAACGAATTAAAAAGTTCTTTTTACAAAGACAGGGGGTGCTTCTAGAACAATCAGCATTGCTTTGTCAAGTGGCGGGAGGGTTTCGGAGGGAAGAGGCCTGAGGTGATTGAGTGGGTCTGAGTAGGCCGATGGATGCCATCTGGAGACGGTTGGAACCCGGGCTGTATGTTAATGCAAACACCTTCAGCGTAACGGTGGGCTTGGCTGTCTTGGAAATGATTTGTGATCTAATTTGAGATTGTTGTTTATGATCCCAACACCTAGTTTATTTCATCCTGGCCGATAGCATAAATAGTTGTGTCTGGTAGATAGGAAAATCCAGTAGCTAGGATGAGCTACCTAGCTATACAGCGTAGCATATTGGTTTTATTAATCAAATCCAAAGACAGTCCATCATTCTCAGGTTAAAGCTTTGCTTGTGTACTGACTACCTAGCACTGTTGGGAGAAAAACCCCAGCACTATACCTGGCATAGAGCAGCTGTTCAATAAATGTAAATTTCCTTCCCCATTGAAATCAATGAATTCGTGAATTATGGAGAAAACTAGTCCCATAGCTCTGTTCCCATCTGTTACAAAAAAGTGGGTTCTGCAGTCAAATAAGTACAGGGAATTACAGAGTCCAAGGGCCAGGCTCCTTGGAGCTTGAAACTGCCTATTAGCTTGTGCAAGAGGTTCAAAGGAGAGTCTAGGGACCAGTATCAGCTCTTTCTTCCTTAGCTGTGAGACCCTGGGTTATGTACTTAACTTCTCTGTTTTCTTATAGGTGAAATGAAGAGGTCTTCTACCTCATATGATTAATATGTTAATATTCATAAAGCACTTACAAAAGTGTCTGACACATAATAAACACTAAATAATATTTATTAAATAATTAAGATCTTTGAAAGATTCTTCAGGAAAAAATTTAACCTAGAGTTTCCCAAACTTTGACCATGGAAACCCCTGCCCCACCTAACTCCACCCCACTCCTTTTTTTTTCCTTTCCCAAAATAACTTTCTCTGGGAAAACCATGCTTCAAAACATTTTCTTAGAAAATCTGCGGTAGAGAGAAGTTCATTGAATCCACTTTCTTAACAAAGGATTAAAAAGAAAAGATTTAAAAGGGATCACCAGTGTGCATCTCGATCATAATTCTAAAAGCCTCCAAAATCAAGAGACACTTCTAGAATATGCCAAGGGAAAAGAGTTCCTACTTAAGGAAACTCATGTAATGCTGTTGATTCTCATCTTGTGTTTACTGAGGGGGATCATAATAATTACATTTAGCACGTGCTGAGTGCTGTGTATACCAGGCATTCACCTGTGTTTAGACGCTGTTTCTAGAGCCTAACAACAACCCGAAGAAGTAAACATTATGGTTCACTCCCTTTTCATAGATACTGAGGTTTAGTGGGTCAAAGTTTCTGTGTTTCTTGCCTAAAGTCACCCAGGTAGAAACTGGTAGAGCCAGAAATACGAACCCAAGAATTCAGAGCCCATGTTGATACCCAGGAGTTCTTAGGCATCTTCAGTGTGCAAATTACTTCTCCCCTCACTGCACCTTCTTCCATCAGGAAGGGACTCAGGGACCCCAAAATTGTCCTTCATGGGGTTTAACTTGTCCATCTGGGACAAAAAGAGACAGGAGCTATTTTCATTCTCAATTATTGACAAAAGTCTGAAACATTAGACAATTAAGCAGAATATATCATTGTATTCTTCATCTCTTCCCCTCAGAGACTGACATTTTCACACACCCAGTCAATGGAGGAGACAGGACCCTAACTTCCATGTTATTCTTTCTAGTAGAGGGCATCTTACTGCTACTGCCAAAACTTTGAGTTTCAGTGAAATCTGCCTTTGTTGTTCTTTTTAAATGATGACATTTAACAAATACTACTGGTTGGTTTGCTTTGTTTTTCTGTTCATACAGAAGTGTGTTGCAGAGGTCTCAAACACTGGTGATGTATGCCTGTCTTGTTTCCACGTGGCCGGCCACGCTGACAGGACACACAACGAGCACATGGAGAGACTGAGTGACACCCAGCTCCAGGGACCATGTGTCTTGCTTTACTTTTGCACCATCTGGGCACCACCACATTCAAGGAAGATTCTAAACGAGGCTTTTTGGAAAAGAACAAAGTAGATTTTTGTAGCTGTTATTGTTGAAAACCAATTCAGTACATACAATGGCTTGAAACTAGTGAAAAATCAACCCAACTGGGAACATTTTCTTTTGTGTGTGGCAGATTCAGCAGATGGACTGACTTTTAAAAAAAACAGGATGCTCTCAGATCTCAGAGAAAATTGTACCTTCTAGAAGAAAAATCTATAATACGTATTTACATATTTAAATACAATCAAGTTTTTTATTTCCAACCTGTTGAGATTAAACATATCCATCTCGGCCATTATCTCTAGGTAAATATCAGTATCGTTAAAGAAAACACAGAACTGGACAGAAGTTAAAGCAGTGAAAGCAGATTTTTTTCAGGACGATTGCAAAAGGGGAAAAGAGACCTCGTTATAGAACCAGGCTCGACTCCAAATACAGCAAGGGTAAGTGGGGATTTACAGCCAAGGAGCGGAGTGGGGGTCAGTGGGTGGAGAATTACTAACAGGAAACACCAGAGGTAAGGAGTATTCTGGATAAACCCAGCTGACAGTATCTTTGCTGAAGACAGGCCTGGGGGGATGGTGGAGGATGAAGAAATCAATTAGCTATTGATGGGTGATAAGAAAAGAAGGTTGGAAAACTCTTACTAAATTGAATTAGCATGGTTCCCGTTAAAACGAGATTTTACAAAGACGCACACACATGGCCCTAGGAAAAGGTGATGGAGCTCGATTTAAATTTAGTCAAGCAAAGAATATTTGTCAGTATCATTCCTGGGGTTTTGAGTCAGTATTATTCTCTTCAACAGCCATTGCATGTGTGCCTGCATGTAGAGACCACACACACAAATCAAACACCCAACACACTTCTACTCTTCAATGTTTAGCGAAATCCACGCCAGCTTGAAGAAAGCACCATTGTCCACCGATGGTCAGGAACACAGGTAGCAGCTGACTAGATCAGGCCCTCAAATCATCGCGACCTGAACTTCAGGAAGAAATGTCACTGTGTGTGCTTGCTATTGGGCATATATATCGTCGTTTTTTTAGAGACACTTGGTAATAAGTAAAGTTACGAATACGCCACACATCAGACACGTGGTATCAGTATCCTGTTCAAAAAACGTACAAACCAAGGCAAGAAATAGCAGGAGTTTGAACAGCTGGTTCTGCTTCCCTCCTTCCTAAATTCACACCTTTCCTCTCCCCCGGGGGCCCGGATCCTCACTCAGGCCCAGGATGCTTGCTTCCATCACACCTCACCACTGGAAAGGTACTGCCCTCTGGGGACACGCAGGCTTTTCCCCAAGGTTGTTCTGTAGACCGCTAGAGTCAGAATCCTGGAGCAAGCCCGTTGAAAATGCAGATTCCTGGGCTCCACCCCAGGCCTATTGAGTCTCAGTAACTATAGGGGAGTCCTGGAATCTGGATGCATAATTTACAAACAAAACTTTCAGAACCACAAATATTCACAAAAAATATAAGGGGAAAATGAGATTAAAAATAGAAAGCATGAGGTTTCTAGGTAAGATGTCCGTACAATTTATAATTTTAAGGATGTAAAAAGGCACTATTTCTTATAGATATTCACACCCACCTAATTTTCCCACCTATAATTTCCCCTTATTTCCCTCTGATCCCCTAATTGCAGCCGCTACTTTGTACCTGTTGAAGCAAATGGCAGGGTCTGTGGCACATTTGGCCGGCGCACCAAGTGGTCATCATGGGCGGTACCACGGAGCGCTTCTCCCACGACCACCTGCCATTGAGAATCGGGGGATCGGGGGCTGCGTCTGAATACACGTGATGTTACCAGCAAGCCCTGGGCATGTTTTCCTTGAAAGGGAGGTATAAGTTACCTAGAAGGAGTCAGGGAAAGGGAGACAGGTCACCCATGATGATCTTTTAGGTGTGATCACATTACCCCAAACAGATGCTAAACCAGACAGGATGCCAGGTCAAGGGACAAACCAGGACTGTCACAAGCCAACAGGGGCCTATGGTCACCTTATCTATAGAGCATCCATCTTATGCAATATTAACCAAAGATAAGCTCCAGATTGGCTTTGCTGCCATGCTCATGCCGCACTCTAAAAGGTCGTTTTCTTTATCTTCCTAAGTCACTGTTTTCATCCCTGAGGATTTCCCCTTTCCCTATGGATGGCTCACCACAGCCAGGCCTGCTGATGATTCAGCAGGCATGGAACAGATTACACTTTCCTTCCTTATGGAAATGGAGGAGATAAATGTTAGAGGGATAAACACACAGGTAAATAAATATAAGTGAACACGGTGATAAGTGCTAAGAGGAAAGCAGATGTGATAAAAATGGAAAGAAGGCTATGAGAGCGCTGGCCGAGGTGGGGAGGGAAAAGGAAACAGAGGCAGCTTGCAGTGTGCCCCCAATCCTGTAAGAGGAAGTCATGGTTTAACCAAGTAACCCATTGAAAAAACAATCACTTAAGTGACATTTTTCTCACTGAGGAAGCACCCCCAGAGGACAGAAGCCCTTTCCTACCTCCTGGCTGCCACAATACCCTGGGCCGGGCGATCTGCCTGGAGTCTGGCCCCTGACACAGAAGGAAGCCTTGTTCGGAGCTCAGGCAGGAAGGAAACCAACACCTGTGAAGTGATGTGGCCTAGTAGGCCTAGGTCGTTAGAGAGGAAAGGTCAATACAGGAAAAGTGAATCGTTTGAATACTGTTCTTCCGCTTACTAGCTGTGTGACCTCAGGCAAATTCTTTAAATTTTACAGTTTCTTCATCCATACAATGAAGGTAATGATAGTTCTTACCTGCTGGGGTTTTGTGAGAGTAAAATGAGTGAATGTGGGTTAACCGCATGGAACAATGCCTGGCACAGAGCAGGTGCTCAATAAAAACTTTTAAAGTATATATTCTACCTATAGATTATTTAAAAAATATTGAAGGGGTTCAAAACATGCCATCCTAAAATATTGCCACTTCTGCGTGTGGATTATTTTGAGTGGAAGGCACTTGAGAAACTGTAGATGCAGGAAAGGCTCTCTGCCCTCCTCCTTTCTATCTAAAAGCAGGTCATAAGATTTCCCATGAAACATCTGGCCTCCTGACACCAGGAAAAAACATCCTTATCACTGGAGATCGTGAGCTGAACACCCAAATGGATCTGCACAAACAAACCAATGAAAACAACCCTCATCTTCCATTCATTTCTCCCATATATTTCCTGGTCACTATCCCACAATTTGCTGCCCCAGAACAAGTCCCTTTGTCTTGTCCCATCTCCACAATTTATTGTTGTTTTTGAAAATGATGTATAATCTTTAGGGCCTAAATCGCTTCTTTGCATCTTCATTTTCCTTATCAAGACCCCTGTGTGCATGTAAGAATATTAAATAAAACTTACATGCTTTTCTCCTGTTAATTTGCCTTATGTTAGTTTAATTTTCAGGCCCAGGCACAAAACCTAAGAGGGTAGAAGTATTTCCTCCCCAAATTTTATGTAACAGCACTCTGTACTAGTTAGTAAATAACCTAATCAGACCACCTTACTTGATTATATTGAATATGAGAAACACATAACAGGCCCAGACAGTAGAGTAGCACAGAAACCAAGACACACCTTAGCTTGAGAAAACAGGGAATAAAAGCCGTGAGTAAGCAGAAGCCATAAGGCATGGAAAAGGAAAGTAAGCTCTCAGTAGTGGCAGCAGAGGAAGAGAGAATGAAACCTAAGACCCAGATTAGTAAATCTGTGTCAGCATACCAGCATTAGTGCTTTATTCTGAAAATTGTTCCAGTTCTTCCATGAGCACTTATTATGCTCCCGGATTCCCATCTGTTTATGCCATGCTCAGTGAGTACCCCCTCATGGTGGCCAAGTGGCTGCCAGCAACTCTAGGCTTGCATTCCCACACATTCACGGCACATAGAAAAGGATAACCCCTCTTTCTCTCAACAGACCCTGCCATTGTCCAAAGACTGCATCACACTGGTTCTGACTGGGACCCTTGCCCATCGCTGAACTAATCACTGTGGCTGGGAGGATGGGCTATTCCAGTTAGCCAGGCATGAGTCACTTGTACATCTCTATGGCTCAGGCAGATATCAATAATTCCCCAACCACGTGGGGATTGAGACGGATGGTAGGATGTCTCCCCCAAAGGGACGAGCCACAAAAACAGTAATCTCTACCGCAGTTGACGGGGCTCAGGAAGACCCGGGCAGAGTCGAAATAAACTTTTCTTGAAATGAAGGGGCGTGATCTGCAGTCCTGAGGGGCACAGGGAGCCTCTGAGCTCCTCCCACATAGCCTCTCAGAGACACGTAATTCAAGGCAGAAGCTGGACCCATTGACTCTGCAGGTCACCTCCACTCACGCCCACCACCAAAAGCCAGTCCACTCTTTATCGAGGATGCTGCCTTAGTGGGAAGGGTTTACTTAGAAGCTTCGGCCAAAGTGCTTGTGGATAAGTATTATGTAGAAAGAAAGTGGCATTACACCTTAATGTGTATATTTTACACTGGACAAATGTGACCCAGTATTAATTTCCATCATCATTTCTGAAAGTCCTGGGGAAATTTATTAAATGAGGGATCTTATATGATCATCTTAATAAACCCTCCTTAAACAGTTATAAACTTCTTAGCAGCAAGGAGCCTGACTTTTACTGTTCAAGAGGAGATGATGTCTGAGAGATCCAGGCTCTGAAAAGAAATGCAGCATAAGATCCCTCAAAAAAAAAAAAAAAAATCTTTCCTCTTTTGTGAGTTGAGCTCTTTGCTATTTAGGAGGGAAAGCATACCAAATTCAAATATATTCAGAGCCAGAAAATTAGAGTACAGAATGCCAGGTGGAAACACTTTCAAAAACTGAAGAAGAAATCAAATAAAGATAGGTTGGAAAATACTTTTTCACAAAACTCCAGGTCACTCTTGTTTCTCCATTAGCGCCAGCCTTGCTAGGGAGCAAGAATCCAGCTTCCTGTTTTTCAAATTCTATGAAGAATCCACCGCTTCAAGCTTTCCCAACCCTTGTTAAGTTTTGAAAGGACAGAAAGTAGCCATAATCATGTATAGACCTACATCCAAATATCAACATATTGTACTTTAAAACTTGCGTGTCTGGGCTCAAAAACGTAATGTGATGTTTACCAAGATTTAGGAATCTACTCACTGCATTAATAATACAAGTTGTGCTCTTCATTTCATCTCTATCACCAAATCAGGGACTATGATAATAGAATTTCTAGGGTTTGTGTCCTTTGGATCACAGAAGCGGAGGTGCAGTGTAGATTGTTATCGCCACAGCAAGAATACAAACGATTCTGCACTCCCAACTAAGAATAGATCTTTAAAAGCCAAGATGAGAAAAAAGAAAAAAATTCATACACCCACACACCTTCAAGATCTTTTCTTATATTCCCAGGCTGGGTTTACTCTTTCTACACACCTTTTGCAAGGTGCCAAATGCTTCAGTTTCAGCCATTACTATTATCTCCCAGCTTCTTTTTTATTTTCGAATCCATTTTCTTTCCTTTGTCTAACGGAAGTAACACCCGCGCAGCATCTGCCGCCTTTGGGGCTGTGTCTTTCACATATGTCTGCCGCAGGGTTTATTTTATCCTCTATCTCATCAACTTGCCCTAAACTTTCTGTTTTCTTGGGAAGCACCACATCCGTATCTCTGTTCACCTTTCCAGCTTTTCCCGCAGGGAATTAAGAGACGATCACTCAGTCCTGTAAAGTAATTTTGGGCGCTTACAACTATTGCAATGAAAATTCTAGTGATCTTAACTGGGCTTTCAGCTTTCTTAGGAAGACGTAAGCATTCCCCTTCTTCTTTTTTTTTTCTTTTTTTTGAAAGGAGGAAATATGACTGTTTCTCTTCCAGTCAGTAATGCTTTCTTTGGCGAGTATTTTTCTGTTTTCCAAGAGGAAAAATGTAATTCCCAAACCTTAAACTTATATGGACCATCAAATGCTGAGTCTTGCCGTAAGCATTTTGCTAAAGCCCATTCCCTAAAAAGGTAACTAAAAATTGGAAAGGGACACGTGAGTGTCTGAAGGGAGTAGGCAGGTGTCTCCACTAAAGAGATCAAAAGTTGGATACACGGCAGGCTTGAGAGCATTCTCTGCAGAGTGGCTAGGACGATGTGACAAAGCAAAGTTTAAACATGCTGGAGCTATTCGTGAAAATAATTAAATGTCCCACAAATATGTGCTCTGGAATGCATACGCTGCCAGTGGATAGCTGGATCTGTCCACCAAAGGACAGTAGGGACAACCATGGTAAGGCAATCATAGATTTAAAGGCGTAGAGATTGAAAATGACAATCCGTGTCTGCTTTGGGAAGTAATTCAAAGAAATCTAGGCAGACTTTCCTCATCCATCTTTTTACCCATTTCAAAAGGTTACTTCCTTTTGAGGTGAATTTTCACCTCAGAATTCCGTCTGATGTGCCCTTTCTCTGCCATATGCCCCCTCCCCACTTCCTTCCTCACTCCCCCCCCACCCCACCCCCAAGTCTTACTTCTACCTCTAAGATACCTGGTGGATTCATAATACTAATCCTGCTGACCTTTTCTTTCCCCTTCCTTGATACGTGAGACTTTTGCCCATAACCTCCTCCTCCTGGTGTCCTTCCATCCTTCTCTCAGTGACCCCAAGAGATGGTACTTTCTCTCTGCTTGTCTCTCTCTCTTTCACTGGTCTTGCCTCTTTGGTGTTTTTCCCACATCCCTTGTTCTCACACAACTCACACCAGACTACTTCCCTCTGAAATCTCAGCCAGGCTATTGGCTTCAACCACTAAAAGAAAAAAATGCCCATATTTGTATCCAAGCTCGCTCTCTCTCCCAGGCTTCAGTCTTTCCCTCTCCCTGCATCCGTGGAAGATGCTTTTAACTCCCGCTTACTCCTAAGCCATTTTCCTCTCTGCACATCCTACCTTCTGGCAACGGCGACACCCAAATCCTCAAAATTATTCCTGTTAAGCTCTTATGGTTCTTGTCCTCTTTCTTTTCTTGATTTGTCTTCACCAAGATCTTTTTTTCCCCTACATTCAACCTACTGCAGTCATCTTTCAGTTGGCTCCAGTGCCTCCATTCTCTCGCCATCATTTATCTGAGCCAACACACTCTGAAGGCTGGAGGTCAAAGAAGACCGAGACGGGATACCTTCTCTGAAGAAGCTTTCAGTCACATTCAGGAGTCAGGCAAAGGTCTCCAAGAAAGGTGGACTTGGAAGGAGGTTTGAAATGACACATTTAAGATGGATATGAAGAGAAATGAGAAGAAATGGTATACTTAAAGCTCGGAGGCTTTGGGGTACCTGTACAAGTTCTTTATGCCTGGAGTAGAGGGTGCATCTCAGAACACAGTGGCAGAGGAGGCCAGAGAGCAGGCTGTGTTGTTAGAGTCCCAGGTGGAAGAGTTAGGCAGTCAAAAGGCTTTAGGTGAGTGGAGTTTAACAAGGGAACTAGATAAGTGAAAAGGACAGGGCTACGTGGAGATCTAAGAAGGGTAGGAAGCCATTAACACCCACAGCCAGAAGGAGCCAGGGAAAGGGGGAAGGGAGCGATGTTACTGGAACTCGGGGTGAGTGGCAGCTGAATGTAGAAGAACTGCCACCACATCCAGGCAGGAAGCGGCACAGTGAGGAATAAGGAAGGCAACTCCTCTCTCATCCCCCATCTGCTCTCACCAGTGCTTCTTCTTAGACACAACCAGCCAGAACCTGGAGAGCAAGGAAGCCTGAAGTCTCCCTGAACACACAGCCCCGGGGGGAGGGGGATGCATATGGGTGGGGCGCAAGCATAGGTATTTCTGGGTAGATGATTCTGTGGTTTGGGCATTGTGATTTGTAATGATTTCTGCTTAAAATCTGTACTGGACCCATTTCTTTTCATGTTCTGACACCTTTATCCTATTTAAGAAGAATTGCTAAAACGAATCACACTATGATGAATTTCACCTCAACGTAATATTTAAATTTACTTTAAGAACATGTTTTAATTTATGAGATCATTCCCTTAGGACATATGTTCCTGTTCCTTTCGTGTTATATCAATGTATGTTCCTTTACAGTTATATCAATTTTACCAGCAATAGTTTCCAATTTTCCATCCCATTATTTGGCTTAAATTTTATATTTTGGTGTGTTGCAGTAGAAATCCCTGCTAAACACTTTCTTTTCCTGATGTCAGCCCCAAACCATCCACTTTCCTCTATGGCATGAAGTACGTGAAAGTGGGGAGCAAAATCGAAGTAAGAAGAGTTGTCTCATTTGATAAATGGAGTCAGTGTGAACAGAATTCGATCTGTTTGACAAATGGGTCTAATTTAACTGGTGTCCTGCGTCTGGCGGATTTCTCCACTTGGTAATACTCTTAGTGTTTGCAGGCTTTCTTGCCTCAGTATGTAGAAAAGAATCCAGAAGGTGACTCCTGACCTTTCCGTGGAACTTTCCCCAAGATTTCAATGAATAATGAGATACTACGTTTTGTCTAACAAATTGACAGATGTGTTAAAATTAGCATGTTGATGTTTCAGAGATTTGCAGGGATAAGGGTGGGGGGAGGAGGGTGGGGGGATGGGTCACATACCAAAGGGCTTAGAATGGAGTCAGATTTCTCAACAGCCACCCCCAAAGATAGAAGAGAACGGAAAACTACCTTCCAAATGAATCAGGAATGATTTACAACCTAGAATTCTATTTCCAGTCAAATAACAAGTGTGAGTGTTGGACTAGACATTTTCAGACATGCCAGTTCTCCAAGCAGTGGATTCCCTATGGTTCCCTTTTCAAGTTTTTGGAAGAGATGTTGCAACAAAATGAGGAAGTAAAAAAGAGAGAGAGAGAGAGAGAAAGAGAGAGAGCCAGAGGAGCATGGGAGAAGAGAGAGGGAGATACAGAAAAGAAGGAAAAGAATTCCCATGAAAAGTTTAAAAAAAAAACTGTGCAGAAAGCTAAGGGTGCACCCAATCCAGACTGGAAAAAGAGGCATGAACAATCTTGGAGGTATGTCTGCAAGGTTAAAACACTAATAATGATAATAATAATAGGAATTGACTTATGACCTGATATGTCCCATTGTGTGAGAGGTGGCTACTCTTATACAATCGATTTCAGAAAATTAATACAAAGAGAAATTAACCAACTCATATCTGGCTAGAATAACATCGATATAAGGAATACACAAGGACAAAAATGTCATAGATTAACATCAGCTAGGAATATAGTTGCAAAATTTTGATAGAACATACAAGTGAATAAATCCAACAAAATATTTAAAATAGCATGACCAATTAACATGTATTCCAGAAAAATTTTTATGTGCTTTTTTACAAATAAATTTATTTATTTATTTTTGGCTGCATTGGGTCTTCGTTGCTGCGCGTGGGCTTTCTCTAGTTGCGGCAAGCAGGGACTCCTCTTCATTGCGGTGCGCGGGCTTCTCATTGCGGTGGCTTCTCCTGTTGCGGAGCATGGGCTCTAGGCGTGCGGGCTTCAGTAGTTGTGGCACACAGGCTCAGTAGTTGTGGCACGCGGGCTCAGTAGTTGTGGCTCGTGGGCTCTAGAGAGCAGGCTCAGTGGTTGTGGCGCATGGGCTTAGTTGCTCCATGGCATGTGGGATTTTCCCGGACGAGGGCTCAAACCCATGTCCCCTGCACTGGCAGGCGGATTCTTAACCACTACACCACCAGGGAAGTCCCTTATGTGCTTTTTATTAAGGTAATATAGCCAGTTTAAACGGCAAGGGGAAATAATGGACTTTCTTAATATCATAACTTAGTTTTGTTTATTGGTTTGTTTTAAACAGCTGAGCTGGGGCCCATATAGTGTTAATGGGCAAGTCCCACCCCCCACCTCCCCACACCAGGACCTTTTTAAATCTGTTTCCATTTGTTTGTACATAAGTGTTTTTTGAAGAAACTGGGAGAAGAAAGAAAAAGGTGATGTGAAATGGAGAAGGATGAAGTGACCGTCGTGGTGTAATGTTTGCCCCTTCCAGTCCTTTGGACTAGACTCGTGCTTCTTTTTATAGCAGAGAGACACAGCCAGGAGAAAAAGACATCTGGTCACAAGAGAAATTCTTTTTTTGCAAGGGAGCAATATTTAATTAGGCTTCACTCTAGCCTGGGAGAAAGAGCAATCAGCACACACACACCTGTCTGCGCAAACAGCCTTACGATTTCCCATCCAGCTTCCTCAGCAGCAGAGTCTTGGAAGGAAAGCAATGGCCTTCAGCAGTGGATCCACATATCGTTGCCACCGGAAAGTAAGTGTTCTGCTATGACTTAGTAAATTGTCAGTTTCATTGTTTAGGTTCCATGGAAGTTTACAGCTGGGAGTGGTTCAGAAGAGATTCCCTAGCTTATGAAATATTTGAGATGCCCTGGAGAGAGGTTACATTTGGACAGGCAGAGATGGAATGACTTTCTGGAAAAGAGGAAATAATACAAGAAAAGGCACTGAGGGGGATTAGACAGGCTGTCCTTTAAGGAAGGAGTATGGTCTTGCCCAGCTGGAATAAAGACCCGGAGACAAAGGTCTTTGTGGAGATAAAGACCTGGCTGGTAAGGGTTTGAGATCGCCATTCAAGCACGTGCAAATTGTTATGCTGACGATAGACAGTCACTCTTGTTTTACGAGGAAGGAAATTACATAAAAGAGTGTAGCCGAAAAGTACTAATACTAAAGGCTGTTTCATAATCCAAGTGAAAAGAAATGAAGAGAGACCAGTAAGGATGCTGAATGTGGGAAGAGAAGGGGCAATTGTGATGCTGTTATCAGGACTATTTAAGTCGGGAGGAGATGGATGAAGATCCTGGTGAGTCATAAATGGGAAGAGGTCTAGCAGGCATGTGGGACATGAACCTGCAGGTGAGGGGAAAGGGGGGAGGCAGACAGGTAGAGACGGAGGTTGGGGAGTTATTGATCCACACGTGGGGTTTTCTGCAGCTCAGTGCCAGGAGCCCTTCTCAGACCCAGGCTGATACTTCATTTCTGCTCTGCGGCAGCACCAAGCTCTTGGCCTCAGGTCCTCAGTCCTCCGGCAGAGAACACACTTTCTTCCACCCATAGTGCTTTTCTTTCCCCCTCGTACGGTCTGTCCCCACTCTGTAGCCTACTGAGGAGTAGAACCCGGTCCCCACACACACTCGCTTCTTTCCTCTGGGCTCCGGTTTTAAGATTTTCTTTCTAATTTTTGCAGGGAAGCAGACAGCCGACTGGGACTCAAAGTTCACTGGGTTCTTACAGTGGGGATCCCTGGTCTATAGTTTCTGACATCCTCTGAAAAGGTCAACAGGACGCTTCCATGAGCCCTCAGCTCCACCCCTCCTTTCCTGAGTTTTGGCTTACGATACCCTCTTCCTCCCAGCAGCCCCAGTAAAGGCTGGAACCCCTCATTTTGGCCTCCAGGTGAAACCTGGGCTGCAGGTGTTGGCAACTGGAAACTCTCCAGACTCTATTTCCTGTCTAAGAACCGGTGTCCTCCTGTAGAAAGCGGCCCCCCACTCCCACACCAGTCTCACCCATCATGGCCTTTCCCACAGAAACAAGCAACCTCTTCCAATGAGAGTCTACACATTTTATTTCTGAACCCCCCCAAATTTCCAAAGTGAGAACTTCTCATTGTGGAACACAGAATTGCTGGAATTAAAACCACTTTCTTTACTCAAAATCCTGCTGTAGAATAGCTATACCCTGCAACCTAACTCAGGAAACAGAGCTGTGTTTCAGTATTTCCCCCTGTGAAATTATTGTTGGGCTACTATTCCCGCTACTAAGGTAAAGAAATAGCCACAGTGCTATAGAGAATTCAGATAGAGTTCTCTTCCGTCTTTACAGAATGAAGGCCTAAGATGAACCACATCTATCTACAAAATCTCTTAAACATGGTGTTTGTCTGTGGTTCTCCCAATGACAACCACACCATTTCCTGAACATTCACAGTGCTAACTCAATGCAGATTCTTCAGACTTTAGGAGAAATGTGGATGGGTAGAAGAAAATAAAAGTAGCCGAATTTCTTGTGTTTTTGCTATTTTTTCTCTCCAGTCACATACTGTATTGCTTTAAACTGGTCTATCACACTGTATCTTGAGATACTAAGCATAAAAAGTTTCCTTAGATATATTCATTCATATCTGTGACATTTCATCTGTTTCCAGTACAACATGTGGGTAAGTAAGATGCAGTGACTGTCAAGACTAATAGGTTTATCCTCTGCTAACATGAATAATTTAATAGGCTCCCTTACGAAGGGTGACTTATAAGGCAGATATTTATGCAGTGATGCACATTTTGTGTGTTTTCTTCAACATTTAAACTCATTGGATATGCTGGGCTTGTACTTTGTAGGAAAGTTTTAAATGTTGTCAGAAATGAGAGGTGAAGGGAAGTTGAGGTTTTATCAACACCCTGGCATTATGGACACGAGGCTGAAACACACAAGGCATCTGGGTCTAAATGAACTGAGAATTGGCCGTGGAGTTAATCCAAGGACCTTCTGCACGTGTGATTTGGGCACTCACAGACCTGAGTCTTGATGTGCAGGCCTGTAAAACTGGACCCCACCCAGAGGGTCGTTTTGAGTCTCAAGTGAAATAATGAAAAAGAAAGACTTTTTCGTAACCTGTAACATACTGTGGAAAAGTAAGGTCATTCTACCATGGGGTCAGGATTTCACTTCGGTTCTCTTACCTCTGAATACACAAGCAGGCGTGGTTCTCTGGGTCCCTGATTGACAGCAATGCCAGATAGGCAAGTCATGAGGTAGAGGTTCAGCTATTTTGCAATCATCCATGGAATTAAAAAGAAATACTACAGTGTGGGGTGCCACCCAGGTGGTGCTTGCAGCACCCAGGCACTCCCTTCCCCATCTACTGTGAGTGTAGCGGCTGGCAGCTCACAGCTGAGTGCTCTCCGGGAATTGCCCACACCAGCAGGAGACCGGCTTCCCTAGAGCAGCTGCTTCTAAAGATCGCCCGTGCGCCCGCATAAAGGCCCCGCCCCTTGCCTCCTCTGGGGATAACCTGGAAGAGTCTTTCAGCTGGAGGACTCTGTGGGGTCGGTGGCGGCCCGTTTTGCAGGGGCATCATCACAGTTCATACTCTCCCCCGTCCCATCCTGCTTCCCCTCCACCCCCTTGTGAGGACTGTTCCCAGGTGCACTGCCTAAAAAAGACTCCTGCTTGTAAATTTCCATCTCAGGAACTGGTGTCTTTTCAAAGCTCTCCACATAATTCGGATATCCATCAGGGCTGGAAAGGCAAGTTTAACCTTCCAAGCCCCAGCTTGTTCATCTGACAATTGGAATAATAACTCCTTTAGAGAGTTTTTGTTAGGAGAGATTTATAATGTGATAACACAATAGCCACAGCATTGTAGATGCTCGGTGACTGTTGGCTGTGGTTTTCTTTGTAGTCAATCCGGAAGAACAAAGTTTACAATCCTGTGTGATTGGGCCTTAGGTAGGTGTGGTCTAATTAGATCTCCAGACAAAGACAATAATAAAAATAATATTTAATTCTAGAAAGGTGTAAGAGTAATTTATTTGGGTATCAGATACCAAACGAGATAGTGAGAAGGCTATTGCATGAACTGAAGGAAACACGATGTTTGTTATAGAGAGATTTTTGTAAGAAAAGAACTCATACACACCAAGTTTATTGTTGAATATTGTTTGAAAAAATGATGACTAAAGTTTATAGCTAACATGAGAGCATAATATATTTGGTGCGTGTTGGCTCAAGTCTCAGGGATAATTAAAAGATCAAAAAGAGTAACTAGGAAGGTAAAGTAGAAACTTTGGGGAGAACTCGTATTTGCTCTTTGTGTAATTTTTAAAATTGCCATTATTTTATAGGAAACGGTGACCAGCTTTTCTCATCTAGAAGAGGAGAAAACTATCTAAATCTCTTGGATTTCATTTGGGAGGTGGGAGTTGTGTGAAAAGGCACACAGCTCTTAAAATTTTTCATTTTCCTGGTTAGGTACTTTTTAAAAAAGGGTCAAGGTACCCTTACCTTCTGTACAAAAAGATACTCATCAAAAGAATCTGTTGAATTATCCAAAGAAAAGTAATTTCTGCATCTTAAGTAGGATTGGATGGGACAGGATACTGTCAGGATTAATAAAGAATAATTATGCAACTCCTCCCCCAGTAATCCAGACTGGTTTAGGAGCTTTAAGTTGCTTAATTCAGAATTTTTTCCCCTAAAGAATTTATAAATGATTATCAGACTTTGATCAGAGCAAAACTCAGCTATAAGAACTAGGTTGTTTGCACTAAGGTTTGTCACTAATTTAAAAAGAAAATCAGATAAACTAGCTAATTTTCATATGATTTCCCACTTGTATTAACCAGTTGTAACTCAGTCTCCTAGATCTTTGCAACTCGTAGCAACAAAATAAGATCACAGTTAATATCTTTTGTAACTCTTTTAAAAAATTTAAAATACTTCAGATATATAGGTAAGTATATAGAGAGGCTGATTTAATGAAGGCTTTTATACATGACACCTTATTTTATAAATTCTTGATAATTTTACCACATTTATCTCAGATTATTTTAAGCAATAAAATATTATGAGGTATTTGAAAGCCCTCTCTAGATCCCACTATAATCCCATTCTCTGTCTTCCCTTCTATTATCCTGGATTTGCATTTATCATTACAGTAATTATTTTTACAATTTTCATATATATATGCAAATAATGATTGAAACATATAGTATTTTTTCATATAAATATCACATTTCAACATGCTTTTTCTGGTTAAATATTAAGTTTTTAAGATTTATCTAAAGTGAGATGTGTAAATTTAATTCGTTCATTTACCCGCTATACAGTATTTCTTTATATGATAGATAACAATGTATTCATCCACAGTCCTGTCTTTGATAAGCTAGTAGCTATTTCTAATTTTTCTCTATTATAAAGATCTACTGTGCCCTGGATGAGGGCTTCTCTGTGGTCTATACCAAAAGTGAAACAGTTGGGTCCCAGGGCCACAAACACCTTCAGTTTCACTCAGTATTTCTAATTTGCTCTTGACAGTGGTTTATAATGTTGCATTCTCTCCAGTGCTGTTCAAGAATTCCCAGTTCCTCACAATCTGATTCTCACTTAGTATTACAGATTTTTAAACTCTGCTAATCTGGTGATAATAAAATTCTCCTTCCTTCCCTTCTGACTATCAGTGCTAAAGGTTCTTTCCTATGTGAGTGAATCGTAGGGTCTTGAAATTTTCACATTTTGAGTGTACCTCATAACAGAAATAAAAGTCAAGAGGCTTCCCTGGTGGCGCAGTGGCTGAGAGTCCGCCTGCCGATGCAGGGGACACGGGTTCGTGCCCTGGTCCGGGAGGATCCCACATGCCGCGCGCAGAGCTGCTGGGCCTGTGAGCCATGGCCGCTGGGCCTGCGCGTCCGGAGCCTGTGCTCCGCAGCAGGAGAGGCCACAGCGGTGAGAGGCCCGCATACCGCAAAAAAAAAACCAAAAAACAAACAAACAAACAAAAAGTCAAGTCCCCTTTCTTTTAAATTCCATCATGAACTCTAATTTTTTTTTTCTTTTTGTCAATTGTAGTTTAATTTCTAACTAGTACAGATTTGCCAGATACAATGAGTTCAAAGCTTAGTTCCATCAATTATTAGTTGTGTTGCCTTGGGCGGGTCACCTCACTTCTCTTTGCCACATTTTCTTTGATTATAAAGTGTAACCTTCGTGATCTTTGTGGTCCCCCTGCCTTAACATCCTATGTGTCATGATTTTCCACACTGGTGGTATTCTCTTGTACATTTTGTTTCCAGTTTTATTGCAATATAATTGGCTAAAACACCGTGTTACTTTAACCCATACATCATAATGATTTGATATATGTAGATATTGCAAAAAGATCACCACAATAAGTTAACAGCCATCACCTCACATAGTTACGTTTTTTTTCTCCCTGTGTTAGGAACTTTCATGATCTACTCTGTCAGCAACTCCATAATTACTTTAAATGGATGAGTGGCTTGGATTCCAGGTTTCCAAAGATAGATGCTCAAATCCCAGTGCATTAGCCTGAAAGGTTTCCTCTCCTCACTAATGTGTGGACACAGACACAGGGGCTCCGAGGGAGGAAAATGGTGCCTGAAACACTTGAGCTAAGTAATGTCTGGGAAGTGCTCCATCATTCCAAACTCAGCGATGGGAACAATATCCCGGGAGCATGTGATTTGAAGGAGGAGCTTGGAATCCTACCGCTCAACCTTAGACTTCTACTTTATAATCCAGGACTCTTCCTTGAAGACAGAGCAGCGCTTTATCAGTGAGAAGATGGAAAGCATCATGGTTGCAGGGGCCTACTTTCTCATTAAAGTAGGTTCACAGTCTAGTTTTTGTCACATACTCCGTATGTTACCAAAACCCTTTGAGATTTAGTTTCTTAGTCAGTATAATATATTTACTATTAAAACAATGTTTATTTTAGTCTGGCAATAATATTTACTTCATAGGCTTATTGAAATGTTTAAACAAAAGGTGTTTGAACCCCTTGGCATAGATTCAAACATGTCATAGTACTTACTATTATCTCTATTTATAGTATATATTATTTAATTACTGTTGATGTGTTTCTTTTACTACACAGGGAGTGCCTTAAATACAGAACATTTGTCCTGCTCTACTGTCCTTTCGGGGTCAAGTTTAAAGACCATAAATAGTAGACACTCAGAAATGTTTTGCATTAATAATCAAGGTGGCACTTTAGGAATATTAATCTAGTGGAGTCATGATAGATCCAAAAGTAGAAAGCTTAAGAGATTGGCTAAGACAGTGGCCCCCAACATTTTTGGCACCAGGGACCGGTTCTGTGGAAGACAATTTTTCCACTGACTGGGGGGGGAGGGGCGGGGGGATGGTTTCAGGATGATTCAAGTGCATTACATTTATTGTGCACTTTATTTCTATTATTATTACATTGTAATATATAATGAAATAATTATACAAGTCACCATAATGCTGACAGGAGGTGGAGCTCAGGCAGTAATGCGAGCGACAGGGAGCGGCTGTAAATACAGATGAAGCTTCGCTCGCCCACCTGCCGCTCACCTTCTGCTGTGAAGCCCAGTTCCTAATGGGGCCCAGGTTGGGGACCCCTGGGCTACAAAATCTTTACAATACGAGGAAGTTTAATGGGAATGTGTGATCAGAAATGACGATAAGGATAAATAGGGGTTAAAGACTTAACCTTGGTCTCTGAGGGAGCCAGCTTCTGTCTAGAGGATGCCATGTTTTCCTGGTAGAGCCCTGGATTTGGTCTTTGCTCAAAAGCCACTTACTTTGAGAATTTTTTCCTGGGTGAGAATGGGGATGAGAACAGTTTACTTTTGAACACAAAAGTCCTGGTTTCTTTATGGTTCCCCTAAACTCAGGTTGAAATTTAACAGCACTTTTTAAAGCTCCTTTCTCTCTTTGCCTATGTTATCATATGTAGATAAGAGAAACTAGCTGGATCTTTGGACATTCTATCTGGAAATCTCCTTATCTGGATCCACAAGTTCATTAGATACATGTTCTAGTTTCCACATCCTGCAGGTGACAGTGTTTCTTTTCTTTTCCCTACGACGTAATACAGGTCATCATTTCTCCAGCATTTTCCTCACTGTCCTTCAAGTCCTCCCAACTGTCTCCCGAGGCACTTCCAGCTTCCACCTGCTCCCTGGTCCCAGCACGGATACTACATGTTTTGATATTTGGTTACGGCTGCATCCTGCCTGGTAACAAATTCTGTTCCAGACAGACTGCAAGTACACCAAGAGATAGACTATGGGAACTGCCAGCCTCTTAAAGTCCAGACCCAGAAACCTTGCAACGTCACTCGGATCAAGCTTCCCCAGATTGAAGGGGTTTCCATAGCTGCCACCTCTCGATGGGAGTGGTGTCAAATAAATGGGAGACATTTTTAATCTATCACAGATGGGGAAGGATGAAGGGGGAGCAGGTTGGAAGATGAAAGTTCAATTCAGCGTCTGAAATTGAGAGAGACAAGTTAATATTTCAAATAGATGCAGCAACATGGATGGACCTAGAGATTATTATAATAAGTGAAGGCAGACAGAAAAAGACAAATATTGTATGATATCAATTATATGTGGAACCTAAAAAATGAACTTATTTACAAAACAGAAGCAGATGCACAGACATAGAAAACAAACTTATGGTTACCAAAGGGGAAGGAATGGAGGGGTAAATTGGGAGATTGGGATTGACATATACACACTACTGTGTATAAAATAGATAAACAACAAGGATTTACTGTATAGCACAGGGAACTATATTCACTGTCTTGTAATAAACAATAATGAAAAAAATGTTTTAAAGAATACGGGTATATATGTATATGTAATGTATAACTGAATCACTTTGCTGTACACCTGAAACTAACCCAATATTGTAAATCGACTATACTTCAGTTAAAAAAAAATTTCAAACAGACACTTGGATATGACTGTGGACCCCCAAACAGAGCTCTGAGCTTGGTGGATAAATCTGGGAGCTATGGAAATGAACAGTATTACCCCCAAAGAGAGTGTGAAGCAAGAAGAGGAGAAGGCTCAATGCTAACGACCGAGAAACTCCAGGTGAGGCAGTTCATGATATAGGAGAGGGAGACTGCGCCGAAGGACAGGAAGGAAACCAGGCCAGTGTGGAGTTTACAGAAGCCGGAGAAGAGAACAAGTGAAGAAAGCAAGAGTGCTCAAAGGATGTGTGTGCTCTCCCTCATCAGGCATCCCTCCAGCTCCACTGAATGGGCCACATTCTAGAACAAAAAACAACAACATACTCTCCTACTAGGTTAAAATTACCAGCAGGGTTTCAGCCAGACTCTGAAATTTGCTTTTGTGCAAGTCAGAAAATATTTAAATAATGTGAATTTCCAAGGGGAGAAAATTTAAAAACCGAATAAACTTGACAGCCATGACACTTAGAGGCTGAGCAGAATATATTCGTAATAGGAACAATATGAGGTCCAAGAGAAAAAGAGCATAAAACCAACAGCGTGTCTGCAAACTGTCCTTGTACACAAGAATCAGATTGCCATCAGAAATGGCAATACACGTTGCCATTTCACTCACTTTTTTTGTTTGTTTGTTTGGTTGGGTTTTTTTGCGGTACGCGGGCCTCTCACTGCCGTGGCCTCTCCCGTTGCGGAGCACAGGCTCCGGACGCGTAAGCTCAGCGGCCATGGCTCACGGGCCCAGCCGCGTTGCGGCACGTGGTTTCCTCCCGGACCGGGGCACGAACCCATGTCCCCTGCATCGGCAGGCGGACTCTCAACCACTGTGCCACCAGGGAAGCCCACCCACTTGTTTTTAAGGAGAAGGACAGTCTTCCGGGAATATTAAGAAGATACATCTTCTCACTAAGTATAGATCATGTAAGAATGCTATTGACAAGTAGAAATTTCCTTTCTACTTCATGAAAGTGATTTTTGTAAACGATGGCCACCTGGTTGGTATTGCAGGACAAGTACAAGCTGGCTTGCACTTATTAGAAGTGAACCCTGCAATTTGTTTAAAATATTCTTCCATCCTAGGACAACTTATTCATCCTCAGACCAGCTCTTGTCCACTCGGGATGTCAGGATTTCACGTCACCTCCTCCCTGGTCTCCTCTCTTTCAATGGACACAAAGCACCAACATAAAACAAGAACATCTACAGTCTTTGCCCTTTAAGAGGCCCTGGAACCCTCTCTATGGATGGTTGCAGGCTATGGAAGGAAATTATAATACATGACATGAACTGTTTCATCAACGTCCTTGGGGGTGTGAGGGTTCATCTCTTGTGGGGAGGTAACCATAAAGCCACTTTTATATGGATATTTCCAAATTCCCGAAGCTCTGGAGAAAATGCCATCAACATAAGATCCTCCATGTTTAATATAAAAAGCCAACCCAAAATTTTGCTGTCATACCTGTCAGGGCAGGTGTCACTTCCTTCAGGTTGGCTGTCTCTGAAATATCCTAAGAAGGATTGTAAAGTCCTGACAGCAATTAAGTCTAAAAATGCAGAGAAAATGGCTAAAAGTATTCAGAGAGAGGTGAAATGTAAAAGATTCTAGGAAGGTGCTGGGAAACTGCACAAGTTTTTCCACAAGCTTGATTTGAATTTTGGAAAAATCTT
The DNA here is from genome assembly GCF_937001465.1 of Orcinus orca. Taxonomy (NCBI): domain Eukaryota; kingdom Metazoa; phylum Chordata; class Mammalia; order Artiodactyla; family Delphinidae; genus Orcinus; species Orcinus orca. The sequence goes on along the minus strand of NC_064560.1, from coordinate 14,825,157 downwards.
CTAGCTGCCCAGAGTTTATGCAAATCCAAGTTCTGAATGTTTTTGAAGTCTACCCTATTAATTGCAATATAGAATGGAAAAAACTAATTATCTTGGAACAGTGCAGCTGCATGCAACCTTCAGATTAATATCAGAGTTCAAAGACAGAAGCAGATGTGTAAAGCAGAAGTGATGCCAGATATGTACTTTGGAGCATTCGGAAATATTTGGTTTGATGAAAGAGTCTTATTCAATAATAATTTTCCATCTCTCAACCATGGCGATGGGATTAATATATATTAGTCTGTCAACTACGTTGCTGTTTTTCATCGTATTTGTTAGTTTTCCATTTGGGGCTTAATAGACAGGAAATTGCAGCTTTTTCGGAGCTTGTGTAGATTTTGTAAATCCCAAGTGGGAGATACTCAGAAAAACAAATCCAAATAAGGTACCTCTGCTATTGTCAATTGAGATGTATTATCCTCCTTTTAGCAGAACTGAGAATCACGCTACACAATTCAATTTGCTGGAATTTGTCTGCTAATTTTTCAGCTAAATAGCTGAGATTTGGACACAAATTTTTAAGACAGCAAATGTTTGTTGGCATCATGCTTTCAGCAACTTTTCTAAATGCCTTGGGAAGCCAGCCCAGATTTTGGGGGCTTGGAAAAGCCCAAAGTCAAAGATGCTGAGTAACCACTGTGACTCTGAAAGAGGCCTCGCTCTTGACACCGGCTTATCTTTACTGAAATCCAGCCTTTGATCAGAAGAGCATGAAACTATTTCACTTGGAAATGATTTAGTTAAAACTGTCCATAGCAAAGACGACTGGAAGAAAATACAGCAAAATGTAAAGAGTGGTCACGTGTGGGTGGGAGGACTATGCGTGTCTTTCGATTCTTCTTCCAATTTTTCTTCCTTTTTCTAAATGTTCTGCAGTGGGAATGGAATGGTGTTTAACGGAAATAAAACTAAGTATTTTTAAATGTTCTAATTAAAGGTTACCTCACATCTAACAGGTTGCCAGCTCCTTTATAAAGTGAACACATTAGCTTAATGAGTGGCTAGAATTTATAAGTGAGTTTTTAAATTCTCTAGTCCTCCTGGAAATGTATATTGATTGACAGAGAACAGGGAAACCTACGTCCCCTGACCGCCAGGATTTGTGGAGTACGAGCTTTCTCTATTTTCATATACCAATCAATAATATGATTTTTTTTCTTTATCTTACAACCTGAAAACGTGGTACAGAGTTAGTGACTTGTTTTCCTTAACAAGAATCAACCATCACTACGTCTTGGCAGACTAAGATACCAAATTGTAGGGTGATGAATTATGAAGGGTTAGATCCAGGACCGTCGTCAGGGGAGAGGCAAGGCTGATCTTCCTGGACTCAGTCTAATCCAGATGTTACCACCCTAGAATGAGCCAGTGGAGGAGACATGAGAGAAGATACAAACTCTAGTCTGGAAAAGCAGCGTCCACCATCAGTAGCAGAAGTGAGGGAAAGGAGAACGGATCCTCAGTAACTCTGCAACCAAAAGCCAAAATAATGTGCCAACTTCTGGACTTTCTCCCTGGTACAAAGGACGGTGTGACTGCAGAGGCTCAGTGCCTCTATCTGCTGCCACTGCGTCAACAAGTGCTGAGAAAACAATGCCTGGTCGTTAATCCATCTGCCATATCTGGAAGCCCCTACTCTATGCTAAGCATTGTGCTAAATGTTTCACATTCCTTATCTCGTTGAGGACTCACAACTCTACAGCAGGTGCTGTATGTAATCCTGCTTTTCCAGGAAAATCTGAAGCTCAGGGTGGTACATAAACTTCTCAAGATCACACATCTAGGAAATGGCAGAGCTGGAGTCTGAACCCAAGTTTGTATAACTTCAAAGCCAGTTCCCTTCAGCGTTATGATGCATTTCTCCTAACATCAGTTTCACATAGTGACATGTCTGGCTCTCAGCAACTTCATAACATCATCACGTGGGTTCTCACAGCAGCACTGTGATGTAGGCGAAGGTATCATTTCTCTCCTAGACATAAAAGCACAACGAGCAGAGGGATAGGGTGCCTCGTTCAAGGCCACAAACCTAGAAACAGCAGAAATGGGGCACCAACCTAGGATTCTGGTCTTTTCTTTTCCTTTTAGTCCATAACGCATAGTCTGCGATTTCTCATTTCACCAGTAAAATGTCTTTGTGTAGCAGTGAAAGCCATACGTTTTCTACCAACTGAACAGGAAGAATAATAACCCAGGCAGAACATAGGATGTTAATAATCCTGCCAGGATTTGGGATTAACCTCTCCCTCTAAAAGAGACAAAATATACAAACTCTGACTAGCATAATGAGTCAGATTTGCATCTTATCCTAAGTATGGATTTCATTAGTTACTTCATCTATGGCTTTTCTATGAAAATCTGGAGCCTGTGTTTTATGAGCAGCAAAGTCCTGTTACATGCCTGTGATGAATTCCTTTTTAGCTTTAAATACCACCATCGGGATGACAGAAGTCCTATTCAGTGATTAACTGCAACCTATTTTCTACATGTTTGAACCCAAGTACTTTTTAATTGGATGCTCTCTCCTTCAGACCTGCTTTGAAGTTCTCCATTGACTAGTTATTGCCACAATAAGGCTGGAAAACAACCCCTCCAAAAACAGAGTGGCTTATAGCAACATGCTGTTATTCTCATGCTCTGAAATCTGCAGATCGGCTGTGGTTCTGTGGCTCCAGGGTGGGCTCGGCTGGGCAGCTCTGCTTTCGACTGTGGCTTGGCTGGTCTGGGTACCAGGTCAGTCTCCAAGGGTTAGGTTCAGATCTATACCGTGTAGGTTTACTCTGGAGACAAGGCTAGAGGGGCAGCTGATCCTGAAATTCAGAAGGCCCTCCAGAGAGCAGTTAAGCCATGTCTGAAGGTGTCGAATGTTACCAGGATGGGTCTGTAAGGATTCCTGGGAGGCTTGGGTTTTGAAATATAAAAATGCCTGTAGGGCTTCCCTGGTGGCACAGTGGTTGAGAGTCCTCCTGCCAATTCAGGGGACACGGGTTCGTGCCCCGGTGTGGGAAGATCCCACATGCCGCGGAGCGGCTGGGCCCGTGAGCCATGGCCGCTGAGCCTGCGTGTCCGGAGCCTGTGCTCCGCAGCGGGAGAGGCCGCAACGGTGAGCGGCCCGCGTACCGCAAAACAAACAAACAAACAAACAAACAAACAAAACACAGTAAGTGAAAAGGACTACACTCTCCTTTTTTGCCCCAAAATTTTAATTTCCGGGGAGGGAGTCATGAGCATCTGAGGCATCCATAGACAGAAAAATCTAATGAATAAAATATTGTCAACTTGGTTCCCTATTTCCAAACTGATTAGAATGGCAGAGACGAAAATGATTGTTAGTGATTTTTTTCCCCACATTGCAATACCCTGCTGTGATTATGTTTTATTTTGCATAATGAAAGGATAGCACCTACTCAAGTGGCCTAAGTTTACACTTGCATGTTTCAAATATCGGCATTCATAATTTATGGTCAGCTGATTTATACTACTTCATTTGAGTAGACAGAAAATGCTTCTCATTAAAAATAAATTCCTAACACATGAAAATTTTATCTTTTATTTTTCCATGTTGAGTTTTTCATAGTCATTGGATAAATGTTGCTGAAATCTAATTTTAAATTCTGATACATTTTTATGTCCTTATATTAAATTCTGAACACATATCCTATGTCTGGGAATACTATGACATAAAAAGCTGAAATACAAAATGAAGCTATTGCAGATGTCTAACAAGAGAACATGGACATACACATACCCTTGTAAATCTCAGTACATTATAATTCAATTTTGCTCCAGATTTAAAAACCTTGCTTGTTGGTTTGAGTGGGAGTATACGTGCCCCACTTAGCACTGTCCACTTCCCATGAAAAGCAATCCTGTTATCTATCAGCTTTGACCCCTTTTGATGCACAGTTGTGGTGGAGCCACTATTCCAATTTTGTGCCCTGAGACAATGCTTCCTTCTGCACTCTCTCAGTTTATCCCACATAGACCATGGACATGCAGCCCAAGGCTTTACAACATCCCCTGGCTTCCAGAAAGATATAGACTGACCTGGGTTTAGCCATCCCAGGAAGGTTCTGGTTTGCTGGGAGGGGATTCTAAGAGTCGGGACATCATCACAGATACTGGCCAAGCAGAGCTGTTGGCTTTAATTGCCACTTTCAATCAGATCACCTTTAATTTTATGTCTTTATATGAGAGTTCCATATACCAACTCATTTGAAAACAAGGTTCTCCCTTTCTTAAGTTCCTTATAAGCACTGTCTTATAACCAGCTCAGAAAATAGGAGGCAATGACAACATTCTCTGATGTGCTTTTCATTGAGTCCTAGGAAAGCTTACTTTCCACATCTATCTGTATATAAATGTGCAGATAGGGTGCTCAGTGACCTGCTAGCAGTCACTCAGTTTGTGTCCTTCTTGAGTCAAAATTTTTAACTGCAGAAATTTTGTAAGAGGCAAACTGGTGATTGAGGAGATCACATCATTTCATCTATTAGTGTCTGCCCATAAGCTCACCCTGCAATCTTCCATGCACTTTTGATAAGCACCAAGAGAACAGCATTGCCACCAATGCTGATGGGTATCTCACACGTATAGGGAAAGATTCTGCAAATGCCTTTTCTTCCTATTTACACCTTTATGAGCCTTCATACAATTTCAGTAGGCATTTATTTGTATACGTTTATGGTGTCCAAGAACATGCTTAATCATTGTTCTTTAATATTCTCTGTAAAAGAAAAGCCTCCTCTGTTGTAGCACACAAAGGAAGGTGATAAGTAAAAGTACCTTCTATCCCTGGAGACCTTGATTTCTCAAAGAGCTTTTATGTTGATTAATTCACGTAATATTCACAAACACTTTGGCATGAATATAATACTACTAAAGCAAAGGACATTGTGAAAAGTACTGGTTTTAAAGCAGATGACTCCAAGAATCACCTGTTCTCTCTTTTAACCATCAGCTGGTTAGTTGTCTTCATCACAGGCCAGCCTGCTTCCAACTGCCCGACTGTGAGGTTAGCCATGGGGTCTCCGACCATTTGTCTTTTGTTCTTGAGAAGATTTTTTTTTTTTAAGGCAGATAAAGGCTTATTTTTATTGAATGAGTGGTCGCCGAGGCCACTATATACAGAGAAGAGAGGGAGAACTTTATTTCTTCGTCTCTTCCTTCTTGGACAGAGTCTTGATGATTTCTTCCTCCTTGACCTGGAGCCGGTCTTCATGGTCCTTGCGGGCTTCCTTGGTCTTAGACCCGCGGGCCTCAGCCTGGTCTGCCAGAAGCTTCTCGCAAGCCTTGTCTGGCTTCAGCTTGTGGATATGTTCCATGAGAATCCACTTGTTTTTGAACACGTTGCCCTTCACTTTCAGGTATAGGCTGTGATACCTGTGCCGGTCAATCTTCTTAGATTCACGGTATCTTCTGAGCAGCCAGCAGCCAGGTTACCTTTTAGGGCATTAGAGCACTGGCAGTACCCTTTTGCTTACCTATGTCCATACGCCTGCCCTTCCTGTGGCCCAAGGTGTTTTTCCGGCATCGAGCCTGGGAATGGACCTTCCTGATGATGAGCCCATCTTTGATCAGTTTCCGGATCTGCTGACGGGAGTTGGCATTGGTGATTTCCTTAGTCTCATTGGGGTCCAACCAGACCTTCTTTTTGCCACAGGGGAGGACACTGGAGGCAAGCCTCTTCTGAAGCCTGAGCATACTCATGGCTGCAGTCACAGTGGTGAAAGGCAAGAAGATTTTAGATAAGTTGGGAATCAACTAAAATGCCATTTCTTTTACTAATTGTCCTTCATGTAAGTTGAAGTTGCCATAAATTGGCTGAATCTCTAAATCCCCCTGTGACCTTTTATCTGCTCTTTAAAGTTGGTTCTGTAGTTTAGTTTTTAAAGAGGTATTATCAGTTATTGAGCCCTTACCGCTCACCCTTGAGGTCTCAGCTTAAGTATCACTTTCCCATAAAACATTCCCAAACTATCCTGCCTACGTTTGGTCACCTGGTAATATGCACATGCAGAGCACTGCAAATTTCTTTTAATCTATATCCTGCAGCTTTAATGACCTATTTTTTTCTTCTTTAATAAACTGTAACTACCAGGACGGTGGAGAATGCCTTGTTCACTAGCCCCAGCCTCAGGCCTAATGTAACAGCCAGTGCATGCAGATCCAATATAAATTTGGATAAACGTGAACAAATGCAGGGCAGCGCGGTAGCCACTGAGGATGCCAAGCTCTGGAAGCCCCCCAGGGAGTTCATTATCTAGTCAGGTAGGCAGGATGGATGAATATAAATACAAACAATACGAAGATAAAATAAGGAATAATCAAATGCTTTTTTAAAAAGCTATAATTTCAGTGAGGTTTACACGGATTTAGGGGAGCGAGGATTGTGGCTCGGGATGACAAAGCGGTGAAGGGATGAAGCAACTTAGCTCCACGGAGAGGGAGTCACCTTGGCCATGGCGAGTCATGCTTAATGGACTCTAGGGACACATCTGTACCTTTTCATTTTATTCCACAGGATACGTAATATCCTATTCTCTCTCTCATTCTCTTTTTAAAATTCTTTTTTAACCAGCTGTAGTAATTCAAAAGCAAACCCTTTGGGAACATTTAACGTTTAACATGATGATAGGTAGAGGTAAAAAATGAGAAGGGAAGGAGTCCATTTTTGTAACTGTGAACAAGGCCTAAGAAGGACAACGGTAACTGCATAGGGGAGGAAAAGCTTCCTTCTGCCCTCTTAGGTTCTGTGGCTGGGACTAAGAATTAAACTGGCATAAGATAGATTAACAGGAAAAAGCCTACAGGTGTTATTTAATACAGCCCACCCTTAAACAAAGCAGGTCTGAACTGCACAGCTCCAACTATATGAGGATTTTTTTCTTTATTTGTTTCTCTCTTTTTAAACATCTTTATTGGAGTATAATTGCTTTACAATGATGTGTTAGTTTCTGCTTTATAACAAATTGAATCAGCTATACATATACATATGTCCCCATATCTCTTCCCTCTTGCATCTCCCTCCCTCCCACCCTTCCTATCCCACCCCTCTAGGTGGTCACAAAGCACTGAACTGATCTCCCTGTGCTATGCAGCTGCTTCCCACTAGCTATTTATTTTATGTTTGGTAGTGTATATATGTCCATGCCATTCTCTCACTTTGTCACAGCTTACCCTTCCCCCTCCCCATATCCTCAAGTCCATTCTCTAGTAGGTCTGCATCTTTATTCCCATCTTGCCCCTAGGTTCTTCATGACCTTTTTTTTTTAGATTCCATATATATGTGTTAGCATATGGTATTTGTTTTTCTCTTTCTGACTTACTTCACTGTGTATGACAGTCTCTAGGTCCATCCACCTCAGTACATATAACCCAGCTTCATTCCTTTTTATGGCTGAGTAATATTCCATTGTATATATGTGCCACATCTTCTTTATCCATTCATCCGATGATGGACACTTAGGTTGTTTCCATCTCCAGGCTATTGTAAATAGAGCTGCAATGAACATTTTGGTACATGACTCCTTTTGAATTATGGTTTTCTCAGGGTATATGCCCAGTAGTGGGATTGCTGGGTCATATGGTAGTTCTATTTGTAGTTGTTTAAGGAACCTCCATACTGTTCTCCATACTGGCTGTATCAATTTACATTCCCACCAACAGTGCAAGAGGGTTCCCTTTTCTCCACACCCTCTCCAGCATTTATTGTTTGTAGAATGCACATGATGCACATTCTGACTGGTGTGAGGTGATACCTCATTGCAGTTTTGTTTGCATTTCTCTAATGATTAATGATGTTGAGCATTCTTTCATGTGTCTGTTGGCAATGTGTATATCTTCTTTGGAGAAATGTCTATTTAGGTGTTCTGCCCATTTTTGGACTGGGTTGTTTGTGTTTTAGATATTGAGCTGCATGAGCTGCTTGTAAATTTTGGAGATTAATCCTTGTCCGTTGCTTCATTTGAAAATATTTTCTCCCATTCTGAGGGTTGTCTTTTCATCTTGTTTATGGTTTCCTTTGCTGTGCAAAAGCCTTTAATTTTCATTAGGCCCCATTTGTTTATTTTTGTTTTTATTTCCATTTCTCTAGGAGGTAGGTCAAAAAGGATCTTCCTGTGATTTATGTCATAGAGTGTTCTGCCTATGTTTTCCTCTAAGAGTTTGATGGTGTCTGGCCCTACATTTACGTCTTTAATCCATTTTGAGTTTATTTTTGTGCATGGTGTTAAGGAGTGCTCTAATTTCATTCTTTTACATGTAGTTGTCCAGTTTTCCCAGCACCACTTATTGAAGAGACTGTCTTTTCTCCACTGTATATTCTTGCCTCCTTTATCAAAGACAAGATGACCATATGTGCGTGGGTTTATCTCTGGGCTTTCTCTCCTGTTCCATTTATCTATATTTCTGTTTTTGTGCCAGTACCATACTGTCTTGATTACTGTAGCTTTGCAGTATAGTCTGAAGTCTGGGAGCCTGATTCCTCCAGCTCCATTTTTCTATCTCAAGATTGATTTGGCTATTTGGGGTCTTTTGTGTTTCCATACAAATTGTGAAATTTTTTGTTCTAGTTCTGTGAAAAATGACAGTGGTTGTTTGATAGGGATTGCATTGAATCTATAGATTGCTTTGGGTAGTAGAGCCATTTTCACAATGTTGATTCTTCCAATCCAAGAACATGGTATATCTCTCCATCTATTTGTATTATCTTTAATTTCTTTCATCAGTGTCTTATAATTTTTTGCATACAGGTCTTTTGTCTCATTAGGTAGGTTTATTCCTAGGTATTTTATTCTTTTTTTTCAATGGTAAATGGGAGTGTTTCCTTAATTTCTCTTTCAGATTTTTCATCAGTAGCATATACGAATGCCAGAGATTTCTGTGCATTAATCTTGTATCCTGCAACTTTACCAAATTCATTGATTAGCTCTAGTAGTTTTCGGGTAGCATCTTTAGGATTCTCTATGTATAGTATCATGTCATCTACAAACAGTGACAGCTTTACTTCTTCTTTTCCAATTTGGATTCCTTTTACTTCCTTTTCTTCTCTGATTGCTGTGGCTAAAACTTCCAAAACTATGTTGAATAATACTGGTGAGAGTGGGCAACCCTGTCTTGTTCCTGATGTTAGTGGAAATGGATTCAGTTTTTCACCACTGAGGACGATGTTGGCTGTGGGTTTGTCATATATGGCCTTTATTATGTTGAGGAAAGTTCCCTCTATGCCTACTTTCTGGAGGGTTTTTATCATAAATGGGTGCTGAATTTTGTCAAAAGCTTTCTCTGCATCTATTGAGATGATCATATGGCTCCGAAGCCCGAGCCTCAGCTCGCAGCCCCGCCCGCCCCGGCGGGCGAGCAAACAAGCCTCTCGGGCTGGTGAGTGCCGGTCGGCACCCATGCTCTGTGCGGGAATCTCTCCGCTTTGCCCTCCACACCCCTGTTGCTGTTCTCTCCTCCGCAGCTCCGAAGCTTCCCCCCCCCCCCCCCACCCCGCGCCACCTGCAGTCTCTGCCCGCGAAGGAGCTTCCTAGTGTGTGGAAACTTTCCTCCTTCACAGCTCCCTCCTGCTGGTGCAGGTACCGTCCCTATCCTTTTGTCTCTGTTTTTTCTTTTTTCTTTTCCCTACCCAGGTACGTGGGGGGTTTCTTGCCTTTTGGGAGGTCTTCTGCCAGCATTCAGTAGGTGTTCTGTAGGAGCTTTTCCACGTGTAGATGTATTTCTGATATATTTGTGGGGAGGAAGGTGATATCCGCGTCTTACTCGTCCACCATCTTGAAGCTCCTTGGGGAGTTTTTTCAATAGTAGATATGACTACAGGTCCTGCCAGTGGTTGGATCTGCAGATGTGGAACTGCTGATGTGGAGGGTGGACTGTAAGTTTTTTTTGTTTTTTGGTGTTTTTAGTTCATTGTTTTTTTTGTTTTTTGGCTGAGCCGCACAATCTGAGGCATGTGGGCTCTTAGTTCCCTGACCAGGGATCGAACCCATGCCCCCTGAAATGGGAGCAAGGAGTCCTAACCACTGGCCCACCAGGGAATTCAGGTGGACTGTAAGTTATCAGAGGACTTGGAACTGTATGGAGGGCAGCACCCCTAACCCCTGTGTTGTTCAAGGGTCAGCTGTATTTTTATGTGCATACTGAGTCTTCATGAGGACAATGAAGATCTGAAGAAGCAGGTAGGACTAAGAGCTTATACACATTTTAAACAAAGAAAGAATACATTTGTAAAGTGACAAGACAAAGAGGCTTGAGCTGGGCAGTGGATTGTGGGATACTGACCAGGAAATATATGAGGGAAACTAATGGAAGATCAGGGTTGTTTAGGTTGGTTTGTTTGGGGATGACTCCCAATCTCTAGTGATAAGAAAGTTCTTCTCTTCCTGGTACCGGAGGGCCCATTTCTCACGGGAAATCTTATGACCTGTTTTTAGGGAGAAAGGAGGAGGGCAGAGAGCCCTTCCTGCATCTGCCGTTTCTCAATTGCCTTTGGCTCAAAATAATCAATATACCAAAGCGTTTTGGTGTGGCATATTCTGAACCCCTTCGATGGGAAGGAAGAAACGAGGACAAGACCATGAGGACCTGATGCCGGATTAGATGGAGAAGGCAAAGAGAGGGAAGTGTCTTAGAGGACGCCCAGAATTTGAAGAGATGTGAAGAATAGCAGGGAATGGGGGTGGCGGGGGGTTGGTGGGGAAGGTTGGATACTTTGTTTGAAGTCAGCAGCACAGCCCAGCTAGGAGAAACAGCGTGCATACCATGTGATCTTGAAGCTCTGTTTGGCTGGAGGACAACAGCATAGAGATGATTTGCCAGCCTGGAGAACTTAGAGTCTTTAATTGGAGAAGAAAAATATTAATGTACTGGCTTTGCTTGTCAATCTAAAAGACAATAATGAAAATAGTTCTCTCGTGGAGACCCAAAAAGTGATACTGATCTTTCTGGTTCAAAATTTGCATACACCATCAGTGACTTCTAATCTTCATAAAAAATCAGAAATATGAATATAGCTTAATACTTTGACCTTATTCATTACTGCCAACTTCAGATGTTAAAGGCAAAAATCCAATGATAAACATGATGAATGTTTAAACCAAGATCACCAAGGCCAGTGTAATGACAGAATACACACACAAGTTCCATGCCATCATTTACTGTAAAGGATGGGTTACTTATAAGGAGGGAACGTTTGTAGCATGAACTACTCTGCATGAAAGAAACACTGGCTTTGGTTTCTAGAACTGAAGATCTAAGTGTGCAGAAAGTACGCCAGAATAACTGCAGTGTCAGGACTGTAAAAACAGTTCTGCAGCTTTTCCCAAAGGTGTTGCCTTCGAGTCATCTGGGATGCAGTGTTGTAGTTGTTGGGTGGGTTTGTACTTGGATAGGTTACGGATTCTTCAAGAAATTAACAGATAGTCAGCAACTACAGGGCCAGCTATTAAATTACACCAATTTTTATTGCTGAAAAGTTGACCCTTCAGTGAATATGCCAGAAGCAATGATGAGACTGCAGGTCAAAACCGGTCTGTCAAGTCCTACCTCATGAGGCTCCCATCAGACTTTTGCATATTCTCTGCAGCCTACCTTCATCCAACACAGGAAGCCCTCCTGACACTTGATGGTAGGTGTTGGGAGCCATATTGAGAAAGCCAAGAGTGTGACCAGATGGTAGCTCTTTCTTGGACTTCTTCCAAGATTTATTTTTTTCTATGAAGCTGAGGGAATTGGGCAAGTCTGCCAGGCACATGGCCTTTTTTGTCCTTTCATTATATGAGGAAGCCCTGGCTAGTCTTTTGGCAGCTGGGAATTTGGCAGGCTGGCAATCTTGGCAACGCCATGTAGCTCACAGACTCAGGGGCCCTTCAGACTACAAAGCAATTCTTGCAGTTTGCAAAGTTCCTAGATGAAAGGGGGAAAAAAAAAAAAAAGAAATCATCTATCTCACGCACCTAAAGACATTCTGGAAATATGACCAGCTATGCCAAAATTGAGAGAGAGAAAGACTGTATTTAACAAACCTTTCCAATAGAAGCCTTATTTTGAAAGTTTTTAATGCATAAATTATGACTGGGCATTACAGAATGCCATCTGTGTATTGATTTCCATACATTTCCCAGAATCAGCTCAGACTCCAGGCATTTCATAGTGAGGGTACACACTTGTGATTTTGTAATTATTATTAGTTCCATATTTTAAGGAAAGGATAACAAGGGCACCAGAGGGTTACATGCTTCCACCCTCCAATCTTTAACTTTTTTTTAAGAAAAACAGCTGTATTGAGAGATAACTCATATGCCATATAACTCACCCATTTAAAATGTACAATCATGGTTTTTACTATATTAAATTATTAATTTAGTTAAACTGTAGTAAGATATATGTAACATAATTTGCCATTTTGACTCTTTATAAATGCACAATTCAGTGCCATTAATTACATTCACAGTGTTGTACAAACATCATCATTATCTATTTCCAAAACATTTTCATCACCCTGAATGGAAACTCTGTAACCAGCAAGCAAAACCTCCCCATCGGTGCCCCCGTACACACAAGCCTCTGGTAACCTCTAATCTACTTTCTATATTTATGAATTTGACTATTCTAGATATTTAATATAAATGGAATTATGCAATATTTTTCCCTTTCTTTATGGCTTATTTCACTTAGCATAATGTTCTTCTGACTCATACATATTGTAGCATGTGCCAAGACTTCATTCCTTTTCATGGCTAAGTAATATTTCATTGCATGTATCTATCACATTTGTTTATCCATTCATCTGGTGATGGACACTTGGGGTCTTTCAACTTTTTGGCTATTGTATTCAACTGACTTTTGTCAATTGAATGACATTTCAATGGGGATTATGTGTCCCAGGTGCACTTAAGAATCAGTAGCACACACATTTCAAATATCTTTCAAGTATAAATGCTCTAAAGACAGGCATCCCCTGATGGGCCTTCCAGTGTCCAGCACCGATGAAGATTGGTTGGAATGAATTGCATCTATATAAAATAAAGGGAAGATCGCTGAACATTTTTCTTAATATAATCTATTTGGAAAAAGGTAATGTGGTTCCCTTAAGCATAAATCATGTCTGATTTAATCAAATAGACTTCTTGGAGGTGATACGTATTTATGTCGGAAAACAGACACAGAGGATATGGTCTGTTTAAACTTTCAAATTGTCTTGGAGAAAGTTTTACAGCAAGGCTATTAGGTTTTAAGGAAATCACCATAGAATTAGAAATAGGAGCCAACTGTTCAACTGTTATAGAAAACTGACATTTAATTTGATGAATATTTATTACAGGCTTAGTTAGGAACTATGGAAAACACAAAATAAGACATACTCTGCCAAATCCACAACCCAGCAGGAAAGGAAGTAAAAAGAATAAAATAAAATGTGTGTGGCATAAAGGGTCACACTTGTATAAAAAAATGTAAACAATGGAATTCCTTAGAGAATCAGATCTAAGATCAGTCCTATTTTAAACATATTTTACATAAAGTGGTGGAGACCATATATGAGGAAATCCCCGGGTTTACATACGCCAATAAATTCTTCCAGGAAGGAAAGCCACAGATGAATTCATGCTTCGTTAATGAACAATAACAAGAAAAAAATGACTAATACGGTCCAACTGAGCACTGAATAATAATAATATAATACAAATCCATCCTAAAAAAATGGATTTTAACTTATCAACGATGTTCCATCAAATGTGACCCAGAAGAAGTGACTAAATGTTTTCCCCACACCAAAATTATTATATTGAACCCACATGATTTTAAAAAATGGCATAAGGCAATAATAGGAAGGTTATTCAGGAACAAGCCAGAAAACATCTCCTAACCTAATCATAGTCTTGGAACAGTCATACCTAGTCCTGGAATTAGATGTTCAAAATTATCAAATTATAGAATGTATATAATCCCGCAGTTTCAAAAGGTCCATTTCATTGAAAACATCAACTTTATAAGATAATACAAATCTCACTACTAAAAGCACCAGAAACGTGTTTTTTATGGAAAAGCAACCCCTCGATTCACATTTTATGCAAGACATGAACAATACTGTGGTATGAAATATTAAAATATTTTGGTTAAAATTATGTTTAAAAAATGGATTTGAAAACTCAGAAAAAACACATCAAAATTAACAGAATGATCAGAAACAGCTGTTCAGCTTTTAGTAAATGTTATTTTCACTGTCAGTGGTTTCCAATGTATTTCCAGGTGGTAAAGTTTGAGTTACCTAATTATAGAAATAGTATAAAATAATATAAAAGCACCGTTAAACTAAAAGAGTTTAAGACGTGTCAGAATACTCAACAAATGCTAAACTTTAAAAGTTTATGCTGCATAATAGTCAGTGATCTAAATTAACCATGGGGCTTGTTACACGCCAAGCTCTCCCTTTTTTTTTCTGCTCACAAACACAAATTTAATAGATCTATTTGTAATGGGTAGAATATAATTGACCTGGAAAAGATCCAGAGATGACAAGTAAAATGATCAGAGTTGTGGTGAGCGATGTCAGGGAAGACAAATGAAAAAGTTTAGAATTGCAGTTGGAAAGGTAAAGACTAAGTGAGACTATTTTTGATGTTAAAAATTGCAAAAGGTGAAGATAGGGGAGGACATCAGCTAGTTCATCAGATCCTGGGATATTACAGCAAGAAGGAAAGCTCTTCAGTCTTTAGGGAGGAAAGTTTAAGGTTAATATCAGGGTTATAACCCTTCACAGTGCAATGTGAGCTAGTGTTACAGAGTCTAACTGTGAAGAGAAAAGAAAATGATTTAAGTCAACTCAAAAATTAACAAGTTCTAATGTAAGAGGACAATTAGTAGATGGTAGGATTTTCCTAACCTTTATAGCAGATGACTGTGTGGTCAAACATATCCATCTTCCAGAAACACATCTCTGCTGAGCAGGATATAAACAATAACATAATCTACTCCTGATTTTTTTTTTTTTTTTTCGATACGCGGGCCTCTCACTGTTGTGGCCTCTCCCGTTGCAGAGCACAGGCTCTGGACGCGCAGGCTCAGCGGCCATGGCTCACGGACCCAGTTGCTCCGCGGCATGTGGGATCCTCCCGGACTGGGGCACGAACCCGTGTCCCCTGCATTGGCAGGCGGACTCCCAACCACTGCGCCACCAGGGAAACCCTACTGTTTTGATTCTTAAACTCTTACATTTAAGACAAGCTTTAGAGATGAGATCAGAGTGTGCTTTAATGAGAAATTAAGCAGAATCTATATTCTAAAAGGGTAGGGACTTTCACCCCGAGAGCCTAGCTCCATGCCTGACAGTAGATTTTGAGCTACTGTGCAGAAAGCTAATACACGACATTCTCCTTATTCATTCACTCCAAGAGGTCAAGAAATCTACACATTTTAGAGAAACAATGGGGAGAAGATCTGAAACCACACAGATTCTGAAAATATAAATATATATGTGACATCAGCACACTCAAAGTTGCTAGAAAAGAAAGTAATATTTTCAAGAGTTTTTTTTTTCTGGAAAACTATTAATGAATCTTACAATTTACATTTATTGTTCAAGTATTATTGTTACAGTCATAATATTTATCTAATATTTCACAACTTTGCTTGCACGTGAAATGAGTTGGGCTGTAAATCTAGCCTTTTCTCAGCTCTTCTTTTTTTCAAAATTAAAGCAAATCCAAGTTGAAGAGATGAGGTCTCAGTCAAAATAGGCTAATGTGTCTTTGTCTTTGGCAAAACAGATACTAGCTCATACATAATCTGGATCAGGAGTCACCTGGTTTCATGAAAGTTCCAATAACTACATCTAAAAAACAGGGGAAATAAGCCAGGATTTTATCAGGACAATAAACAAATTAGATCAGTAAAATGAGGACAATTATTTACTTTATCAGGGTCACCTCTAATCCTAAAATATTCCAGCTGGAGCTAGAAGGATAAACAGACGACTCCAGTCATTTAGTGATAAAATAATGGTTGACTTAATTCAATTCAGAAACTATTGCCCTTTATCTGCTTAGGAACAGAGGCACTAGGTGCTTCCAATTATGAAACTAGGATCAGAATTCGCTCTCCCTCTAGTAAGAAAATTTAAAAGTAAAATCAGTGTGTCTCTTCTCTAGGTGCAGATATCTCTAGGTACTTTTTCTGGAAATAATGCATTGGTGAAAAATGCTAAATCTGCTTCAGTTGAAGTGCTGTATCAGAGAGCACCACCTCAAGATCCATTATTCAACAGTTTAACACCCGGATCATGTGGGAGCACCGCCTGCTCACTGGCCAATTGCTGGAAGCTTCAAGAAATCTACAATGACATAGGAAAAGAGCTCCTTTTTTTCCCCACGGAAATACAGTAGTCGATACATAAATGTTATGTCACCTGGAGAATTCTGTAAGGGAGCTCGGGACCGAGTTTAGGCTGCGTAATAGGAGGACAAAAATCTTGATGAAAAAAAAGAAAAAAAATCTCGATGAAAATTTATTAAAGTCAAATCACCAAATTTCTGGAAGGTGGACCAGATGTCTAGAATTGAGTGTCTCTGTATGACTTGTGAGATTCTTTCCTTTTTCATCTGGATGGCCTGGCAGTGGAGGGACCAACATGTGTCTTAAATTGCACCTGCTCCTGAGAACACTCCTTATGTAAAGTTAAACTTTCCTATTTTCTCCTACAAATGATTTAACTATGTAAACTGGCTTGACTTCACCAACAAATTGTGGCTTTCGTTAAGTTGTTTTAACTGCCTGTTTTTAACTCTACACAAAACCCACCATTTGATGGGCCTGAATTTTCACCTTCTGAATTGGGAAGTTGATTAAGCCAGTGCTTCTCAAAATTAAATTCTGATTCAGTGGGTCTGGTGTGGGCCTTGAAGGTCTGAATTTCTAACAAGCTCCCCAAACAGGCTGATGCTGGTGGTCTGAGATCATACTTAGGATAGCGGAGTTAAGCAATTATTATTATTTAACCCATCAGTGATAACACTTGGGTGTATTCTGAAGATACTCTGACAGTGCCATTGAAATTCTACATTTTTATGTTCTGAAAATTGCCACATTTTCACTCAGGAACTGATTCTAAGTCTGCCTGGATCCTTCGGCATGGATTTCCTATCTTGAATTCACAAAATCAGACCACACTTTCTAAGGACCATGTATAAACCAAATAAGGTCACCCAAATATAGAGAAGTGCCTTTGAGTTAACACAAATCACTTTTTCTTTCAAGAAACTTTGCGTATAAAGAGTGAAAGTTGTTTTCTACTTTCAAAAACTTCTTATCAAATGGAGCGAGAGTGAACCTTTGGAAAGGTGAAAAGATTTACCTTGGGTTTCTACAGATGAAGGGTTTCATTACTTTATCAGTGGAGTGTTGAGCTGCCTGGACTTTGAAATGAAATATCTACTGTTGCAAAAATTGATCTCAAGTATTTCAGTTGTTCACAGGTAAGTTTCTAGCTGGAAAGGTTTGTGAAATGCTGCCTAGCTGGTTCGGGACATTGCCACAGGCTGTGGAAGGATTCAGGCAAACCCTTTAGAATCATAAATAATGATGTAAAACATAATACATAATAGAATGTATTAACAAAGTAGGTTGAAAACATAAATAATTTAATAAATTAAACAAGTTGCTACACTAAAGTAAATTGTAGATTACTCATGAAAAGATATTAATACATATTAGTTGAAATTCTAATCAAATAACAAATTTTAAGTAGAAAAACATGTAGGAAATAAAGGAGGATTGAAGAAACATAGGTGGGCATCAATCTCTGCAGAGATTCAAGTGGATTAAATATTGAAATCTCCAATCTTCTCTCATACTCAAATCCCCAAATTTTATGGTTATGATTTCTCTTACATTAAAATTCCAAAATTCTTAGTGTACAGACTACAGAAAGACAGAAATTGATAAACAGACAAAGTGAAAATAGTGGAAGCAATTAAATACATGTTATACTGATTTCATAGGCTCTATTCAAATTTGAAAACCAATGTATTAAATGTAGATATTAAACTATCTGATTTTATTTAGGATAAAGTACTTCTATAAGTAGAAAAGCATTAATTTGTACCATTTAATAGCATAGTTATTTTTATTTTATTGAATTGGTTTATCAATTTGGAAGGCAAATAACGTGATGTATTTGTTTTGTTCATACCAATCAATATAGGTGAATGGATTCAATGAGTGATGCTGGCAAATAATATTCAGTAGTACAGAGATTTTAAAGTAATGGAAAATATATACCAACATTCTCCACAACAACTTAAGAACTAGATTTTAAAGTTAAAATAAATATGGCTAGAGAATCTGCTCTCTGAACGTAATGATACTGCTAATTGTATAACAGGTAGAGGAATAATAAGAGAAAAGTTATAATTTGGACAATAATAGAAAGAAAAGATTAAAGATGGTAACAGACAGGATGGAGATAATCCCGAAGAGAGTACTAACTCATTACAAGCACACACACAACACCTTGGGTTTCATAACCCAAGGAAATACTTCTTTCTATTTAGATTTGGCAACAAGTGTACAAAGGAAACGCCCTTAACACAATGCATCCTTAAAAGGGTCCCTCCCACCATAAAAACTGAAGCGGTAGCTCTATTACGTAACAGGTTATGGGCAATGTTGTGCTTCATACTTTAAGATGTGTTTCTCCAAATGTTCACAGAACTTATTTTTGGTTGTTTTGGCCTTGGCTGATGGTTTAACTCAGGAAAAGATTTCCTTTGCTATGCCAAGATTCCATTTAGTGGAAATTTAGGATTATTCTTAATGCTGTGGCTACTGGGAAGAAGAGAATTTGTTTGATAATGATTTTGCTAACATTAAAAAGTTTTCAAAGCTCAACCGTGAAATTCAGCAAGACATGGGAAATATTTGCAGGGGACTCTGCATTAAACAATCACCTTGAAATATTTTTTTTATTCTTTTCAACCAGGTGGCGTTATCAACTATGGCCGCTCTTCTCCTCAGGGCTGCTGACCCTGGCAACCATCTCTAACCTGATGTAGGGTTGCTTAGGTTAACAGGGCAACTACTCCTGACTCCTCTGGAGGGCTTCCTATTCTTTGGTCCTCTTCCAGGATCACATCTGTTTTAAAGAAACCACATTAAAATGACTTTACCGTGGCACGATTTCAATATTCCTAAGTTAATAAAGGCAACTTCTTGTTGATTCCCCTTGCTTGTCTAACTCATATCCTCTCCTTTATTCCTTCGTCGGCCTCTTCTATACCCCAAATATCTTTCTGCCTCTGCTTCTTTTATTTCAGTATCATAAAATTGATACAATTTAATGAGAAGCTTTCCCCACATTTTATCTACACTGAGGGTATGTGAAGCAAGACAGGCGCCTACAGAAGCATGCGCGTGACACTTTAGGAACATATTTTTATTCCTGTTCTCCTTTCTTTCAATTTTTAGCTTCTAAAAAGTTTTAAGTGGTCACACACAAATGAATTTCTCATTGAGGCCACCCTCCAGTTAATTATTTATTACTTTTTTAATTGGAGTATAGTTGATTTACAATAATTATTTATTACTCTTGAAAGGATTTAATGAGTGCTGTGTTCCTGGCACAGTACCAGGAGCCGTAGGCATAGACATTGGGACCACCCAGCCCTTGCCCTCAAGAGACTCACAGAATGATAGAGAAGACCAATATTTTCCCAACAAGTACCTGATGACTAGTATTAAAATGGCAAAGGGATAGAATTCTTCATTTGTGAAATTGTCCATTCATATATGAGATGTTCATTCATTCATTCATTTATTCATATATAGTGAATAGGAAAAATAAGGTCTCTGTCCTTGGGAGCTGGGAGCTGAAAAAGACTGCCCACATGTGCCTGCATGGCTGTGAATGCACATGCGTGTGCACACATACACACAGGCACAGAACCTATACAGATACTGACTTGAGTTTTATTTTTAAAGGTCATGTTTGATTTTGCCATTGCACATGCAGTAGATAAGATCTGTGAACGCTGCTCCACGCTCTGTTGTGACTGTGTTCCTGACATCAAGCTCAATGTAGGCTCTGTATTTCCAATTTAAAATACTTTCCTGGTGAGTATTTCACTGACTACAGCTCTACCTGCAGCTGATCATCCAGGCAGGCAGGATACTCTTTGGAAAAAGTGTCCTGCAGTGTCAGCTATGCCCGACGGGACACCAAAACTTGGCATTTAGCTATGTTTATGGAAACCCATGATCATGTTTTGTATAGGGATGTAGGCACAATATAGGCAAAAAGAAATCTCTGTGTGTGGAGTTGTCAACAGAAATGGCTTGATGAGCTAACATGGTAAAGAAAATGTGTCAATATTTTCTCACATTGATAAGCAGCTACTATTTTTAATTACTTTTTTAAAAATTTTGTATTTATTTTTGGCTGTGTTGGGTCTTCACTGCTGTGCACAGACTTTCTCTAGTTGTGGCGAGCGGGGGTTACTCTTCGTTACGGTGCGCGGGCTTCTCATTGCGGTGGCTTCTCTTGTTGCAGAGCACAGGCTCTAGGTGCACGGGCCTCAGTAGTTGTGTCACAGGGGCTTCAGTAGTTGTGGCTCGCGGGCTCTACAGCGCAGGCTCAGTAGTTGTGGCACACGGGCTTAGTTGCTCCACAGCATGTGGGATCTTCCCGGACCAGGGCTCGAACACGTGTCCCCTGCATTGGCAGGCAGATTCTTAACCAGTGCCCACAAGGGAAGTCCCGATAAATAGCTACTTTTGACTCCTGTCAAATTTACAGATTTCTTAGCTGTTTGGAATAAGTGAATCATTGATAGGGAATAAAAAATAAGCCTGGAAAGAGTTCATGTTCTCCTTGAACAAGGTAAGAAGGAGCCTTCAAAACTCACTTGTAGAACTAGGAAAAGCTCAACCCTTTTGAAAATGAGTTGCAAATATCTTAGAAAAGGGTGTGTATGCTAATTTCCTGTTTCAATGGAGTAACAAAAGGAAGAGAAAAAAAAATCTTATCAAGATAATAGGAGTGAAAAGAAGAAGAAATTTGAATCACAGGGACTAGAAAATAAAAAGAGAGTACCCAGTCAAAATTCCAGCAAGTTACTTTGTGGAAAGCAACAAACTGATTCTACAGTTTATACGGAAGGCCAAAGACAGAATAGCCAACACAATACTTAAGAAGAGGAACAAAATCAGAGGACTGACACTACCCAATTTCAAGACTTACTATAAAGCTAGAGTAATCAAGGCAGTGCAGAATTGACAAAAGAATAGACAAATAGATCAATGCAACAGATAGAGAGCCCAGAAATAGACTGACACAAATATAGTCAACTGAGCTTTCACAATGGAACAAAGGCAATTCAATGGAGAAAGAATAGTCTTTTCAACAAATGGTGCTGGAACAACTGGGCATCCACATGCCAAAAAAAAAAAGCAAAAAAGAAAACAAAACAAAAAAAAACTAGACACAGACTTTATACCTTTCACAAAAGTTAACTCAAAATGAATCATAGACATAAATGTAAAATGCAAAACTATAAAACTGGAAGAAAACATATGGGAGAATCTAGGTGGTCTTGGCTTTAGTGATGACTTTTTAGATACAGCACCAAACAAAAAAATTGATTAAGTAGGACTTCATTAGAATTAAACACTCCTACCCTGGGAAAGACACTGTTAAGAGAATGGGAAGACAAGCCATAGAGTTGGAGAAAATATTTGAAATACACATATCCAATAAGGGCTTGTATCCATAATATACAAAGAACTCTCTCAAGTCCACAATAGAACCTTACTAAAGAAGATATACAGATGGAAATAAGCATATGAAAAGATGCTGAACATCATATTCATAAGGGCACTGTGAATTAAAACAACATTGAGAGACCACCACAAACCTATTAGAATGGTCAAAATCCAAAACAATGACAATGTCAAATACTTGTAAGAACATTAAGCAACAGGAACGCACATTCATTGCTGGTGGGAATACAAAATGGTACAGCCTGTTTGGAAGACAATCTAGCAGGAGGGAGGGGTATCCTCTAATTTCTACACAATTCTCTAACTTCTACTAAATTTTTCTGCAAACCTAAAACTACTCTAAAATATATAGTGTATAAATTTGTTTTAAAGAGATATTCCTGAAACAAAAGTCACATAAAAATACCAAAAAAGTAAAAAGAAAAACAGAAGCAAAAGCCTACCCTTTAGAAGAAATCATAGGACAAGACACTAAAAGTGAAGTAAAACTGCCAGTAGAATTTAAATGTTTTTCAATGGGTCTATGATTTTTAAA
This sequence comes from Orcinus orca, assembly GCF_937001465.1. NCBI lineage: Eukaryota > Metazoa > Chordata > Mammalia > Artiodactyla > Delphinidae > Orcinus > Orcinus orca. Next base: position 14,802,809 of record NC_064560.1, on the reverse strand, counting down.
TGTAGAAACAGAAACAGCAAACCCAAGATAAAAATATCAGGGGGATTCAATCTCACATTGCTTTCATAGCCAAATCCCATCAGGACCTCAAAATTACATGGCTATTCTCAGTATCCCAAAAATTCATTTGTTTTGACATATGCAATATTCATATTCAACTCTTGTTGATATTATAGTAATTAACAGTCTAGGAGATGGGCCAACCTAATTTAATTAAATTTTCTCAGGGAATCATCATCATACATTAATATTTAATGTATTACATGCTGCAAAAGTAAAATAACAGAATCATACTTCCATGTTGTAACGATTCCTGACATCTTCGTGAAATTTTTAAAAAAGTTATTTTCCCACTACATGGTATATTGGTAAATGAAAAGGGGAAATGATGTAGAATTGCAGGTTATTGTCTGAAGACTCAATAATAAACAGCTATTTATAGATATTGGCAAATGGCACAGGATTTAAGCAGCCAAATATACCCGCCCTGTGAGTGAGTATAATGCCAAAGAGGAAAATTGGGTTGGCCCTGAAAGCCAAGAAGTACTATAGTTACTGTTTTGGTTTTGGAGGGTTCCTTGGGCATTTGTCGCTATGATTTAGAGTGGTATTTGCTTTTGGCAATTAAATACTCTCTTTTTAAAGGCTTGATTGTTACTTGATTATTATTTATGATGATGTCTTTTCTGTCTGTTAAGATGGATTTTTTTCTAAGTTAGACTGTGGATGGTGTAAATTGACTCTCAAGTAAAACTGTAGCATCAAATTTGTCCTCCATCTTTGGGACCAAACACAAATACTTTGTACTTCAAAAGACAGCAGTGGCAGCAAACTGGAGTATGTGGAGTATGTGACAGCAACCATTTTTCCTGGATTTCACATATCTGAGAAGCTTTCTTTCTACCATGCAATAGACAAAATAAAATGTCACCATGTTCCTGAGCCTATAGGACACAGACATTCTGTCATAGTTTCACTGAGTAATCAATGCAATTTGCTGTGAACGTCTCCACCTGCTCATTACAGTGCAGAAGGAGAGCTATTAAACTCTCTGGTCTCTTTTATAAGGGCAATAATCCCGTTCTGAGGGCTCCACCGTCATGATCTAATTACCTCCCAAAGGCCCCACCTCCAAATACCATCACATTGGAGATTAGATTTTAACATGAATTCGGGAAGGACTCAGTCATTCAGTTCCTAACATCATCTTTACCAACAGAATGCCTAAAATAAAAAAGACTGACAATACCAAGTGTTGACAATGATGTGGAGAAACTGCAACTCTCTTACATCGCTGTGGGGATATCTAAAATGGTACAGTCACTCTGGAAAACAGTTTAGGAGGTTTTTTTTTTACAGGTACATGATCACTTACCATATGACCCTGCAATATTCTTAAATATCTGCCTATATTAGTTTTATAGGGCTTCCATAACAAATTACCATAAACTTTGTGGTTTAAAAATAACAGAATTGTTTTCTTTTACGGTTCTGGAATCCAGAAGTCCAAAATCAAGGTGTTGGTAGAGCAATGATCTGGGTGAAGAGTCTGGGGTGGAGGGGAGAATCCTTCCTTGCCTCTTCCAGCTTCTGGGGCTCCAAACATCCCTTGGCTTGTGGCAGCATCACTCCAATCTCTGCCTCTATTTTCACACCATCTTCTCCTTTTTATCTGTGTCCTCTCCTCTTCTGTTTCTTATAAGGACACAGTCATCAGATTAAGGGCCAACCCAGATAATCCAAGATAAAGGCAGTGTTCCAACTGGATTAAGGCCACTTAAGGTCTAGTGCCCAGAACTCAAACAATGTCACTTCCACCACATAAGGGGAATAGCTCCTCTTAAGGGAAGGAGCTGCCAAATATCATTGCCATGTTTTTCAATCGTATTTTGTCCTCTGGTCACAATTACATTTTTCCCACATGCAAACTCACCGTCTCTCTCAAAAGTTTCATCCCATTAGAGTTTCAGACTCAGTATCAAGTTCAGAAAATTATCATTTAAATCATATCTAGAAGCAGATGCTGCTTTTAGGTGTAGACAGGTCAAAAAAAGTAACAGGTTTCTCATATCACTCCTCTCCCTCAAATCCTTCGATGTTTTCCCATTGCCCTGAAAATAAAATCCAAACTTCCAGTAATGTCCTATGCAACCCCAACTCCTATCCTATTTCTGCCCCTCACTCACCGCTCCAGACACACAGCCAGAGTCTTCCTCACCACAGAGCCTTTACGGGACCCTTTCCTCTGCATGGAGCCCTATTCCCCAGGTCTTCCCAGGACTTCTGAGCATCTGTGTCTCAGCCCAAATGTCAATGAGGACAGCCCCATCCTTCCTTTCCCCACTCCCAGTCTTACTATGTTCAATGTTCCTCTTTCCTTTTCTTCATGTTATTTATAACTATCTGAAATTATTTCTTATTTTCAGCTTTTCATTGTGTTGCTTCTCCTGCTACTGCAAGAATGCAAGTTTGATAAACACATATGCCTTCTTTCTTTTATTAACCACTGTCTACCAAAACTTAGAGCACAACCGGATAGACACTCAATGCACTACGGAAGCAATATTGCTCTGTTATTAATGGAATAAAAGTTTAAGACTAGCCTGACCTTTTCTGTAGCTAATTCCATAGAAAGGTTTTCTCGACCGAACCTTGCGTGCATTTATTCTAATACTTGGTGTTTCAACGTTACCGAGATGCAATTTACACATTATACAACTGACGCATTTAAAGTGTATAATTCAGTGTTTTTCAGTATATTTAGAGTTGTGCACCCATCACCCCAAAGAATATTTTCATCACACACAAAAGAAACCCTATATCTATTAGCAAGCACTCCTCATTCTTATCCCCTTCCCCTAGGCAACCACTAATCTCCTCTCTGTCTCTATTGATTTATCTATTTTGGACATTTCATACAAACAGATTCATACATGTATTTTTTTTTGACTGTTTTCTTTCACTTAACAGACTGTCTTCAAAGTTCATCTGTATCATAGCATGTATCAGCACTTTATTTCTTTTCATTGTTGAATAATACTCTATTATATGCATGTACCATATTTTGTTTATCCATTCATCAGTTTATGGACATTTGGGTTGTTTCCAATTTTGGTTATTTTGAATTGTTATGAATTATTATTACTATTTTGAATATTATTTTAATATTATTATTTTGAGTTATTTTTAATCTAATTATTTATTTTGGTTATTATGAATAATACTGCTATATTTATTTACAGGTTTTTGTGTGGACATATGTTTTCATTTCTCTTGGGTATATATACCTAAAAGTGGGATTGTTGGGTCGTAATGGTAACTCTATGCTTTACATTTTGAAGAATGGCCAAACTGGATTTCTAAAGATCCTTCACCCTTTTACACCCTCACCTGCCATGTACGAGAGTTTCAATTTCTCCACATCCTCACCGACACTTGCTATTGTCTGTCTTTTTGATTATAGCCATACTAGTCTGTGTGTAGTGGTAGCTTATCGTGGTTTTGATTTGCATTTTCTTAGTGACTAATGATATTGAATATCTTTCCATGTGTCTGTTAACCATTTTTTCATCTTGGAGCAATGTCTGTTCAGATACTTTGCTTTTTTTTTTTGTGGTACGCGGGCCTCTCACTGTTGTGGCCTCTCCCGTTGCTGAGCACAGGCTCCGGACGCGCAGGCTCAGCGGCCATGGCTCACGGGCCCAGCCGCTCCACGGCATGTGGGATCTTCCCGGACCGGGGCACGAACCCACGTCCCCTGCATCGGCAGGCGGACTCTCAACCACTGCGCCACCAGGGAAGCCCTCCTTTGCTTTTCTTACCTGGGTTATTTGTCCTTTTAATTATTGAGTTGTATAACTTTTTATATATTCAAAATGCAAGTTCCTTATCAGATACATGACTTGCAAATATCTTCTCCTTTTCTGTTGATTGTCTGTTCATGTTCTTGATGGTGTAGTTTGCAGCACAACATTCCTTAATTTTGGTGATGTTCATACTGATTTTTATTACAAGAATTTATCTTTATCAGTAAGATGGGCATATAGCATCCTAGAGGACATTAAATCTGTGTCATATAATGAACACTACCTAGATGAGTTTACTTAGGATGATGATTTTGATAAACAGTGAACATTTTTTTTCCAGGATAAATTCACTATAGAAAAACTTGGGGGAACAACTCTTATGTAACTATCTGATATAGTCATATTTCAGCTACCCTTCTGAGAATTCACCAGAGCAATAAAGCTTCTCTGGCCATTATAATACTAAAGCACTTACCGCATTTGTTTAGTACAATTAGCTTTAGTAGAATCAGCTGTAGTAGAATTAGCTTCACAAAAGGGAACTTTCAGGTTGGTTAAAATATGTGTTAATTAAAGAAGTTATGGTGTTGTGATGTTCCAAGGGACGGGGCTCATGCATTCTTGTTCCTTCTAAAAATCTGCAGATAGAAAAGAAAGAAAGATAAGATTCACTAAGCTCATAATAAGTGTCAGATACTTTATAAGGCCTTTTACCACATGGTAAAATAATTCATAATAGAGTCATTCAAGAGAAGGTTGGCAGCCACAAATTATGACACGCCTTTGGTTCCCTTGTCCCTATAACGTAAAAATGAAGAAGTCATTCAATGTGTCAAAGAAAATTTTGCTGAGTGCCTACTGTGTGCCACGTATTGTACTAGATATTACAATTACAAATGTGATCTTATCCTCAAAAGGTGGTAGTTCGGGAAGGCTGAGGAGAAAGATGTAAACAAATAAATACAATGAAGTGTTACTGGCAGAAACAGTTATCTGCAGGACACAGAGATAAGAACAAAAGACAGTACTAGCAAGTATTTAGGTGTTTTACATAGTTATTTCATTTTAATACACACAATAACCCTAAAAGTCAGATTTTTCATTTCCACTTCACAAACAAGAGATATAGGGATCAAGAAAGTTAAGGAACTTTCGAAAGGTCAAAACCAAGTCCTCCCGTTTTTTTTTTCCAGTTTGTGAAGTAGCTTCTCAAAGACTCATTCTGCTTATCCCTTCAGTCAGGCTGATCACACAGAGGTCAGCAATGAACAGACCTGGAAGCATCAGACATTCTGCCAGCTCATCTGTCCACCTGTATCTATTAATTATTATTATATTCTCAAGATCACTCTTCTTCACATCTAGACTCACCCTGCTTCACTGTCAGACTACAAAAGTTATCAGGAAGATCTACTAACTCTGGAGAATCTTTTTCAAACAAAGCATTTTGGAGCCCTTATTTTGATCTGAAAATGATAATCTTGGTGGTAAATTGAATCATTGATCAAAATTCTTTACTCACAGGAATTCCCCTGTGGTCCAGTGGTTAGGACTCCACGCTTCCACTGCATAGGGCCCGGGTTCGATCCCTGGTCGGGGAACCAGGGTCCCACAAGCCCCGCGGTGTGGCCAAAAAAAAAAAAAAATTAAAAAAAAATTCTTTACTCACACCCTCCCCAACCCTGATGCCTTATATATCTACAAACTTTGCCACATGCTTTTTCACTATTAATGGCTAAAGTGGGCAGAGTTTAGTGCCCAATCCCATTGACATTGGGTTTGGCCATTGACTTTATTTGAACAATGGAGTAAGAGCAAATATGATTATATGCCAATTCCAGCTGAGGCTGACAAGGTAATGGGTGTGTCCACATGGGAATGTCGTTCTGTCGTGAGCATCATGATAGTGATATGAAGAGGTTCTTTTGTAGCTGCTGCATCTTAAGCCTGAACCCCACAGTAAACTCATTTGGACCAGACCAGAGCCCAGCCTGCACTGAGAAACCCAGTCCAACCCAGATCAGCTGAATCCCACCTGTTCCACAAATGCATGAGAAATGAATGCTTTTGGTTATATGCCATGGAGATTTTTGTGGTTATCATACACACCGAAAGAGCTATCAGAGACAGCCTCATTCTCTTGCTCATGGGGAATTTAGACTATGAGCATTCCAGATTTACTTACCCAATTTATAACTCCACGTGGCTGCATCAAACTTAACAGCTCAAAAATCACTTTGTTTTCCCCACTTAATGTATTCCCCTTTTAGTCTTCCCATCACAGTAAATGGTACCATTGTTTAGCTAAAAACCCAAGTCACCCTTGACCATTCCATGTCCCTGTTCACCACATCTCACCCATCAGCAGTTTTCCCACAAATTTTCTGGAATTCATTCACTTCTCTCCTTGGCCCCCTACAGTCTCTACTCTGCAACCGGAGCCATGTCTTCTCCTCATCAACACATACCAAGAAGAGAAAGAAAAACCACACATACACGTACACAAAGATATGCTACTTACCAAAGACTGGTATAAGGCTAGACCAGTGGTATCCAATAGAAATATAATGTGAACCACATATGCAATTTTAAATTTTCGAATAGTCACGTTCAAAAACATCAAAAGCAACAGACAAAAACTACTTAATGATATGTTTTATTTAATATATTAAAAATGTAATCATTTCAACAAGTAATTAGTATAAAACTTGGTAATAAGGTAGCTTACATTTTTTTAATACTGGCTTCAAATTCAATTTTTATGTTAACACAAAACATCTCAGTTTAGACAAGTCCCATTTCAAGTGCTCAACAGCACGTAACCACTAGAGTAAACAACACAGATCTAGAATATATGAATGCTTATAAATCAGTAAGAAACAGAAAACAGGCAAAAGACATGAACATGAAGATGAGTACGTTCAGCCTTCTTTTACTTTGTTCATGTTTATGGATAAAGTATATTTAAAGTGTTTTTCTGAGATCAGACTGAGACAGCACTGGGGGAAGGGGGATCTCTTGTCCTCTAAAAGGAGTAAAAATGGCTACAAAACTTGATTCTCCATAGTCATGATTTTATTTGTTATATAGAGATTAAACAGGCTGGCCACATTACCACTGAAGTTTCATGTTTAGTTCTATTATAATTTAATGGTTATCAATGTTCTTAAAATTCTAATTATTCAAGATAATTTTTATTCCAATAGCCAATTCATTCCTCTTAGGGAAAACTGAGCTCCTATGTGACAGAATCTTCACCATCAGCATGACATCCACCCCAAAATTAACGAGGGAAAGGAAAAAAAAATCATGAAGGTGTACAAATTTACATATTTTCCTAAAGCTACAGGAAAAGAAACTAAGCAACCAAGTTTAACTTCTAGTTCATTGCCGACAGCATCCCCAACAAAAGGACATTTTCTTATGTCTTAAGAACATTCACCTTGTTAAGTCCATTTCTTTATATATACCTGAGAGTTCTGTCCTTTTAAAAGAACAATTATTGTAGCAATTCTACTAGATGGCTCATGAGAGTTCTGAAAAGGTTATCCCTTTCATAAATGCAACTATTAGACTTCCTGGAGTTCTTTGTTCATAGAGTTCCCGGTAAGCCTCTTCAGAGAAACAAAAGAATAAGGGAAATAATTATTGAGTCCCAAGAATAAAACTTTTGAAAATCTGGGGTGGGAAAATGACTCATTCTGGGGATGGAAGGGGCTAAACATTTGAGCCTCTCCTAGGGTGCAAGTTCATTATGAGCAGGAAGGAACTGCCAATTCTGCATCTCAAGTGTCCTATGACCCTGACCATGAGATCTAGCATGGATTTCTTCAAGACAGGGAGTAAAATAAATAAAAGCCATACCTGAAGAGTTGGCAAAACAATAAAACAATAAGAACTACAGCAACATTGAAAGGGAAAAGAAAGAGCCTAGTAGAGGGAGGCCATGTTAGCTATAGGCTAAGAAAGGAGTAACGACACCAGGGACGAATACTGGTGACCACACAGTAAGCCTGTGAGTGATGATAACCACTGGGTCCAAGCCACTCAAAGCCCCCAGTCTGGCCATCAGGATGGACGCTGCCATGGAAACCAAGAGGGGGCTACATCAGCCACCACAAGGGTGTAATAAAGAAACAGAAGAATTTTGGGTGAACCTCCCAGATTTTCCTGCCAAGGTAAGGGAAGTTGTTGAGTGACTTGAGAGCCCAAAGAATGCACTTTGTGGAAACACAGGGAGACAAAAGTTATGTTCCTTTCACTGGAGTCCTCATCCCCTCCCTGTGGTAACCTGGAGATTGTAGGCTCCAAGTCATTCTCATCTTACTTGTTCTGAGCATTGCAAAAGTTTTCAGTTTCCCATAAGCACTTTTTAAAAACCTACTTACCAATTTATGGGCTACTTATTTTGTGTGGTAGGTGATTTATAATGTGAAAAATCCCAACCAGTCTAGTTTATGACCAGGAAGATGGTTCTACTGAGCTTTGGAATTGCTGTGCCTGTTCTTCGAGCTATAATATATAGCTCAAGTGTTTCTGGGATATTGCATCAGAATGCAAAATTTGAGCTGAACGATAAAACAAGCAGATTACTTTAAGTGGGGTCTTTTCAAACAATATTTCCCCATTTTCTTTCCTTATTTCTCAGTTTTCCCCTAGGCAGTTAAAAAGTAAAACACTACTTCAGAAGATACACATTTAAACTACATTGTAGCAGGCATGTAATTTGAATCTAAAGCACCCTAAATTACCTGTCCATTAGCAAAAATCAGATCTCATACTCCCCAAACTATTTTGTTTAATTGAAAGTGCTCAAAGAGAAACCCTTTATAAATATTCAAATTCAGTGACTTGAACTAATATAGCTCTATTTGACTGTTCTGTCATGGGATGAAATTGAAAGTAATAAAGCTAATAAGTTAAAGTAATGAACTACCTCCACCTGGATTAATATAGATTAATGGATTAATCTACCTTGATTAATATGGAAAGCCAGTCTTAAAAATTTAAGCAAAACAAGCTATTTCTTTCCTTCTTGGTAGCAAAAATATTTTAAATTAAAAGTACATATTGAGGGCTTCCCTGGTAGCGCAGTGGTTGAGAGTCTGCCTGCTGATGCAGGGGACACGGGTTCGTACCCCGGTCCGGGAAGATCCCACATGCCGCGGAGCGGCTGGGCCCGTGAGCCATGGCCGCTGAGCCTGCGCGTCCGGAGCCTGTGCTCCGCAACGGGAGAGGCCACAACAGTGAGAGGCCCGCGTAGGAAGCCAGACCCAGACAACTGAGATTAGAATACTGCTCAAAGCATATATATTTAGTACCAATCTGTGAGAGTTTAATATTCATGTTTGATGAAAGTATGACAAATTTTTAAATGACTGGACTCTTCTGAAAGAAAAGAGCAAGAGAGAAAAAAATGTAGGAATCCTTGGCCTCTTATAACCACAAAGACATAAATGTAAAATGAGAGCAGTTTATTACTTTAGAGCCATGTAGTATTTTCTTTATTCCAAGTATTTATGTACTTTGAAAATTTCTAAAATAATTTTACATGACCTCTCTTCCCATTGTTGTTGAAAGGAACAATTCATTATTTTATGCATTTATAATTAACAGGATTAATTGAAGTAATAAATTATAAATAATAGCTGTTTGTTCTTTGAGAAAGACAGTCATTTTTCTTTTTTGGTAGCTTTTACAGCTCAAAGCAGAGCTTCTGCTTTTATGAGGCCATTAAGTGTAACTGACATTCTTGATTTTTCCTATTACGTTTTACTTGTTTTTTTAAAAAAGAAAATATCCATTTGTTCATAGTAACACGTTTAGATAGTTCTCACAGCCCGTATAAAAATTAGACACCATGTATTTTATATCAATCTACTCAGAAAAATCCATTTGTAGCATGATAGTTTAATTGGTACATTTTCAAATGCAAATCTAGCTATTATTTGTTACTATAATGTAACATAAAAGCCAGAGAACATTTCAGGAAGTAAAGTAACTTTAAAACCCTAATTGTATAACTTCCATATGAATGTAATAAAATTCAAAATTAAATTTTCATCAAGATAAGTTATATGTATGAATATATATATATATATAAAGTGCAAATTCTGTAAGTCTTTCCTGATTGACAATGTCATGAAACAATGAAGTAAGAAATATATTCTTAGCACAAATCATTATCTCAACCCACAGTACATGCCTTTACACACAGGGTATTGCTCAGCTGTGTGAATGAAGATAGAAAATAAATGTTTGTGTCATCTTTTCTCAGATGACACAATTCAGTTTACGTAAAGGGCTCTCTAAGACGACTGTCAAATTACTTCCACTAAAAAAAGAAAATATCTACCTAACACAGGACCCTCCATTTCCAATCACGATCAGACAACTAGACATTTTGAAACAACACTTACTGGCATTTGTATCTTCCAAAAGAAGTTCCTACTAAAAAAGAGACTATGCAACAACAAGTACCTCAGATGCTAATTGTTAAATTCACATCAAAGACATGAACTTTGAAAACCTTAGGTTATGTGCTGCAAAAGGTAGCAGAAGGAGCAGATACCAAAGGATTTGGGAAGTAGGCTTCATGTTGCAGAGCATGAAATGGTTGGGATGACAAATGCACTGGAATATACCTCATCGGTAACCAGTAAATACCTACTTAAAAAAAAAATATGTCATGACAGTCGTGATTGCAGAGGGCCATTCGCTAGGGCGTAAAATGCTATTAGTGGTTTACATCTGTTCTTCTATTAATGCAAAGGAAAAACAGCAACTACTTTAAGAGGATGAGAACCCAACTGCTTCCAGTCTCAACAGCAGAGATCACCATTTTGAGTACAAATGTACTCTGAACTCAACCATTTCTCAACAGACTTAGCTGTCTGATTCTCCCAAGCACCTGCAGGGGCTGAAATAGCATTAGATTTAAAGTCAGAAACCATGGGTCCAAGTCCAGATGATGCCATGTCTCACTAAGTACTTTCATCTACATTATTTCACTTAATATTTGCAGTGATTTGATGTGGCAAACATTATCAATTCCATTTTTACAGGAGCATACAAGAGTTTTGAACATAAAGTTCCAAAACTAATAAGCTGCATAACTGGGCTGGAACACAGGTTACCTGATTTCTGGTTCAGTCAGAATTCTCCCATCGTCTCCACATGCCATTCATTCACTCCTTTGCAGTATCGCTATTTGTAGTGGCTCCCTCATAGCTGAGCCATCCTTGTACTGTCCACACAGGAGTTGCTCATTAAACGTTTGTCCAATAAAGATTATATACTGAGCTACATGTATTAGGCACACGTCCCGTTACATGACATATAGCAGTGAACAAAGCAAAACCCGAATCTCGTGGGATTCATATTATATATATAGAGAGGGGAGGCATGAAGATTTAGGAACAAATCCTTACATATCAGAGGGTGACAAGAATCTGGAAGAAAAATAAAACTGGACCAAGGGAGAGAGGGATAGAGACGTACTATTGTAAATGAGGTGAGCAGAGAAAGGTTCTCCAAAACAGTAGCAGTAGGCAGAGGTCTGAGAGAAGTGGAGGAATGAGCCATTCAGAAATCTGGGGGTAAAGCAACCATACTCCAATAAAAATTAACTTAAAAAAAAAAGAAAGAAAGAAATCTGGGGGAAGAACATCCCAAGCAGAGGAAACAGCCCGTGCAAAGGCCCAGAGGCAGGGCTGTACCTGCTATGATTGAGAGAAAGTGAGGGCACCTGTGTGGTTGGAACACGAGGAGGGAGCCAGGAGTGGCTGGAGATGAGGTCAGAGAGAAGGTTGGCTGGCAGGCCAGGGGGAACACGGTAGGGGAGGTGATAATTTTGGATTTTACCCCTAGTGAGATGAGAAATTGACAAGAGTGACACAATTACACTTCAAAAAGATCCCTCTGGATCATGGAGCACTGTGAAGGGCAGGAGTGGGGAGAGCTGGGATTGGAGCTGGGAGTCTTCGGAGAGAGTCTGGAGAAGCAGCAGCTTTGACAAGGAGGCGGGGCTGCTGACGGAGGTGGCGAGAAGTGGTCTGATGTTTTGGATTTGGGGACTATTTCTATTTGAGCCAGTAAAAGGGTTTCATGGGTCATTTTGGCTACTTATTAGTTCAGAAAGCAGAGATCACCCTTCAGAAGATGAGGAAAAGCTGGTTTAATTTTGGGGTGGTCTGTGGGTATACTTAGACTAGAAAAAGGAATTTCCCGGCACCCACAGCATCAGTACAGCCAAGCTAAGGCTCCTCATTAAATAGATATGAGGTCGAGCTTAAGGGCGTTGGCCGGCCAAGCTTATTGAAAACCTACTTGACCTATTGCACAATTTAATTAAGAATTGGATTCTTACTTGATGGACTCATGGCTTTTCCATAATATCATCTTAAAGGCGGGCAGGGAGGGGTAGCGTGGAATCACCAGGTACTTTAACTTTAAAATGGCTGAGACGAAAATGGAGACGCTTCATCTCTATGAAGAGAACTCTCCGACTCTCATAAGTGATTTTATTTTTAATGCATAGAATCAGTGCCTCCCTTCCCACGCACTTATCTAAGTAGATATAAATGTGCTTTGGAATTGTCTCACTTTCCAGACACCATTACTGTGACTTTGGTTCTGCCATCCTGAAGCCCAGAGTGCGATCATTTTTGATAGCTAGGACTGTTTTTCAGGTGGGTTTCCTTTGAAAAAGAGGAGTTTTCCCCTAGGTTTCCACTTCAAGAAAATTAAATTGAATTGGATTTTCGGGTACCCTTAATTGATGTAACAGAGAGAACAGAAATCTGATGATTTGGCTCAAGGCTTTTTTTTTTTTAAAGAAAAAGACTTCAGCGGGGAAAGCCTCCAGGCCTAAAATACCAGCCTTCTTGCTGCTTCCACAGCAATACCTGCAGTAAAGAAAAGAAACATGCTGGATCATTTCCCTAGAGGCTGCATGTTTTTAACTGCAGTTTCTATATTCCATATTTCAGAAGAAATCCCAGAGATAGTTTATTTATAGCAAAAGTACATTTAAGAGACACAAACACTGAACAATCTAGAAAAAAACTTTTAAGTATGTTTCACTTTTTTCCCCCCAATCTAAATTTTGATTTCTATTATTTCTAATGATGACATAGAGAAAGCTTTATTTGACAGCATTATGTGCCTTGTAGGTTGACTGGATAATTAAAAGGCTCTTCTTGTGGGCAATGATGTATTAGGTCAAGGGTGGGTTTTTCTAGATTGAAAAAAATGTGGGTGTTGTTAATTTCATTTTGGAAAATGTACATTGAGATGCACATGTGTATCTAGAAAAGTTGTTATAATATACTAAGAATTTCTTGTCTAGAAGGATATCGACCCCCAGCTGGAAAGCCCAAAGACAAGAGAGAAGGAGGTGATGGGAGAGCTGGTATCCAGAGCATGTGTTCACAGCAGGGGTGATACTGTCCCCAATGGGGTGAAAATTGGTTCTCAAGGGGCCAGAAAATATTAGGCATTACGACGGTTGGTGGCTTTCTGTGGCAGGCGGAATAACAACACCCTCCCCCAATCCTGGCCCCATCCCATCAAAGAAGTCCATGCCCTAATCCCTGGAAACTGTGCACATGTTATGCTCTGTGGCAAATGGGAATTAAAGTAGTAGATGGAATTAAGTTTGCTAATTCGCTGACTTCAAAATGGGGAGGTTATGTTGGATTATCTCGGTGGGCCCCCTGTAATCACATGGGCCCTTAAGAGTGGAAGAGGCAGATAAGACAATGAAGAGAAGTCACAGGTTCAACATTAGCTTTGAAGGTGGAGGAAGGGGACCCCAGCAGAGGCATGTGGGTGGCCTTTAAAAGCTGGAAACAGATTCTCCCCTTGGTTTCCGTAAAGGAATGCAGCCCCTGCAGCCTCATCATTTTAACACAGTGAGTCACACTTCTATTCCTTCAGATGTATGATAAAACGTTTGTGTGTTTAAGCTGCTAAATTTGTGGTCATTTGTTACAGCAGCAACAGAAAACTAATAGACCACCCACCCCGCCCACGGGCCATAGTATATAAACAGATGTATAGTGTGTCTACAGTACTGAAAGCCATCAGTGGGCAATTAGGGAAAATGTCTAAATAAGGGCAATAATGAAAAACTTTTGAGAAACATTGCCCTGGGAGGTGGAAAGCAGGCTCTTCTGCTTGTATTTCATAACAGGGGACATAATCAAGGTTTGGATGAATAAATTTTATAGCACCAGGATCTGTTGCTTTCTCTGGAGAAGATCAGAAAATTAGCACAAATAGAGTTATTCCTATATATGAAGAACTAAGAAAATATTCTTCAGGGAAAAGGTGGAGGGAAACAAAATAGCTTACGTGAAACAGAAACCTGAAAAGCACTGACATGGAAGAATGCCTCTATGTACATTCTTGATGGAAGAAAATATTTGAAAGTTTTTAGGCCAACATGTTAATAGTAGGTTCTCTGGGTGGTCGTTCTCTTTCTGTTTTGTTGCTGTTTGTTTCTTATGACTTTCCTACAAGAAAAGGAGGTTTTATATTAGAGGAGGTTTTTACTATATGACAATAGTTGGTACCTAGATGGGGACAAAATTGTATAATAAATACATTTTTAAAATTCAGTTTGTATAAAATGATCAGATACAAGGATATATTGTACAACACGGGGAATACAGCCAATATTTTATAGTAACTATAAATGGAGTATAGCCTTTAAAAATTGTGAATCACTATACTGTACACCTGTAACATATAATATTGTACATCAACTGTACTTCAATTCCAGTTTGAGTTGAGTCTTTATCTTTAAAAGTAGGACAAGAATTATAAAATAAATTTACTTCATCTTATATGTTGTTATTATTAATTTTATGCTGCAAATAAAACTATATTGTTAGAACTGTGTTCTTAGAGAGTATAGATTCTTGAAAATAAAAGTAGTGCTAATTTTGTTTTTTCTTTCTTTCTTGGACAAATTTATATGATTACTTGGAAGATCTTTCACTTCATGTCTAATAACTGTGGCATAACTAAACAGAGGGTCATGTTTGCAAAAATATTTGAAGGCTTCATTAGTTTTCCCTAATCCTTCTATAATCAAATTATTCCCTTTTGAAACAACTATTCTGTGTTCATCTTTGTGCATTTTTTTCTCTCCCTCAGTCTCTCCCTCGGTTTAATTGGTAAATTGTACCAGATCCTCATTTGTCAACGATGTGCCCTATAGTTGGAAGAGTTCACCAACATTTCTTTTCATCAAATTCATTACTCCCATACTTTTAAACAAGATTTTCAATTTCATTTTGCATTGGATAATTAGGTGTTTAAGAGTTAGGCATGGAGGAAAATCTGAGTGAGTGCTAATTTTATAATTTTTTAAAAAATATTTATTTATTTGGTTGTGTGGGGTCTTAGTTGAGGCAGGTGGGCTCCTTAGTTGTGGCTACAGGGCTTCTTAGTTGCGGCTCGCAGGCACCTTAGTTGTGGAATGTAGGCTCCTTAGTTGCTGCACACGGGCTCCTTAGTTGTGGCATGTGAACTCTTAGTTGCGGCATGCATGTGGGATCCAGTTCCCTGACCAGAGATGGAACCCGGGTCCCCTGCATTGGGAGCACGAAGTCTTATCCACTGCGCCATCAGGGAAGTCCCTAATTTTATAATTGTTTAAACTCATTAGTTAATAATATTCTGATGACCTTTGTTTCTCTACATAACTTCAAACTGGCAAGAACTTAGATAATGAACATTTAGATAAGACTAACCTGCATGTGAATAATTTCGTAATATTTCATCACATACACATAAATGCACACATACTCTCTTATTTATATTCTGTAACTTATTTTCAAATACATGAGCGTAGAACTTTTGAGAAATCTGCTGCCATACTTTTAAGAGAGACCTCAAGGCCATTTTACCACCACAAAACACCTAGCTCACAGGTTTTTAATGAGAATTTAGGTATATTATGTTAGTTTGATTTAACAACAAAAAAGGGACAAATGTGTGATGGTTTCAGCATAGTGTACAAATATACATCCTCATGGATAAGAAACTGAATATATATTGATAGCACCCACAACCAGCAGAGATTCTTTTGGCCTAGGTTCTGGGGACATATAAACTTACAGCTCAATGGGTTAATGAAATTGCCCATCTCTATTACTGAAGGTTTCTCAAAATTCTTGTTTAGTCCATTGTCTTTAACAATCTCAGAAAATGAGTGTCTTTTCTAAAGAATTGAGGGTTTCCAGGGCAACACAGCCCCCCCAACACACCCACCCCCGCCCCCAGCACTGGACATGTGTCCCTGGCCTTTGATGAGCATCTTGTGGTGGAGTCTTCACCCCTGTCTCCAGCAGTGAGGCCTCACTCGATTTTGACATTCCCAAGAGCCGTTTTTCCAGCCCCCGTGTGTATTGTCTCAAAGCAAAGAACGTTAGAACTGAGAGTCTCCTGTTGAACATCGAGCTGTATGTCATCATTTCATGGATAGAGAAACAAAGTGCCTTGGGCACTATTGGTGGTACTGCTGACAGCAGAGCTCATCAGACATAAATGCTCCCAAGGAAAATTCCTCTGAGAAAGGAGGCTGTGAAGATGTGATCGTTCTAAACAATTCTTAATCCACACAAGGCAAATTCCCCCCAACCAGGGTACTCATATTGGTTGAAGGGGCAGAGCCCTGGAGGACGAATTGAAGAAGAAAATTTGCCAGGGCTTCCGAGGACTCCACATCCATCTAGCCCTTATCTGTAGGCTCTCCAAGATGCCCTGGAGTGCCCAGGTAGGGAGGTGTTGTTGGAAGGTTGAACACTGTTGTCTTAAGCAAGCAGAAACACCCTTCCAGATGGATCAGAGAGAGCCACAAGCTTTGGTCAGAACCAAAGTTACCACTGGAGCACGTGTGGCTTTGGGCACCTTCCTCTCCATTTGCCCATAAACCAGGCCTTCCTGATCTGTGGGATACATTTCTGAGTAAAGCTATACCCCCCTCATATCCTCACACTTCTCCCTACAACACCCCTCCCTCCCTCCTGCACCAGAGGACTGGGGCTCACCCCCTCCTAAAACCCTTTTCTATACATCCCTCTTCCATTCAAGTTCACGTTCCCTATTTCCCTTAGGACACACATTTCAAGAGTCAAATCCTTCCAGAAACTTCTCTGGCTTATCTCAGAATGCTTACCACTTTACTCTGTTCTCCCAGCTTTTGGAGAAATACTTTTAGATAGATCGGCAATATAGATTTGGTTTCCTCTATTAGATTTTAATCTCCTAAAGCCCAAACAGCACATTTTCTTATTTCTTTTATATTCTCCTTCTCCAGCTTTTTACACTCTGTTTCACCCCCCCCCACTCCACACCCACACACACACACACATGTACACACACCACTCTTTGAACCACCTTCCTCAGCTCTGGCCCTGGATGAGCCTCTAATGTGTTCTCGGGCTCCATTCTTGCTGACAGCATTCTGGGCCTATGACTTATGTTGTTGAACCCAAGTTTGTGTTCCCGATGCACAGTGAGGCCAAATAAAGCAAAACGTCAGAGTTTGGAGCAGAGAAAGGTTTATCGTAAGAGCCGTGCAAGGAGAATGGGCAGCTCGTGTTCAAAAGGCCCAAACTCCCCGATGGGTTTCAGGGGAGAAGTTTTCATAGGCAAAATTTAGGGGGAGAGCTGCAGGGTGTGTGACCCTCCTCTGATTTGTTGGTGATGATATAAGAGGGTGGTGCTCTAGGAGTCTCAATCATCAGCCTTCTTTCTGGTTCCAACCAGTCTGGGGTCCACAGCTTGTGCTCAGCCTGAAGTTACCATCCTCCACCTGGGTGGGTGCCTTATTTCCTGCAGAAGATCTCAGAGAAATGTATCAAATTGATATGCACATGCCCCCATTGTTGTCTGACCCTCACCTGGCCTGAGTTTAAGGACATGCTCTATTTCCAGAGATTGGAAATCATGTTTCTTTATCATCTTTAAGACCTTGGATATCAGCTATGCTTTCTCTCACAGGGGATCTATATTGGGTTTATGTTTTCTGGAACATGAAATCCTCTATTCCCTAAAGCAAACGAAAAATACAGAAATTTTCTCTGTCTATTCTCAAAGATCCTTTAAAAACCTATCTTCTCACTGTTTATCTGACATCTGTTGCCTACACACATGCACTCCACATCCACTTTCACCAAACAGACCACCCTTACTCTGGTTCCTAAAACCAGAGTCCAGAAATCTCTGCCCCTTCCCAGGAGCCAAGTCAGCGGCTTTCATCTTTCTCCCTCTGAATCTGGGGCTCCCTCCACAAGGGGCAGGAAGAGGAGAGAGCAGAGAATTGTGAAGTTTTTATTGTGTGTTTGAAATTGTCTTGGCCAAGGGCCCTGCATGTGTTATCTCATTGAGGACACACGGTGCTCTGAGAAGGAGGTGTTGTCACGTCCATTTGGTAAAGTAGAAAACTGAGGCTCAGAGAGCTGGAGTGACTTGCCTCAGGTCACACAACCAAGATTCAAGTAGATCTGAACCCATGGAGCTGAGCTCAGCATTGCTCCCCAAAGGAACAGGATCCATTCATTGTGTGAGCTCACTGTTCCTCAGAGAATATGGTACAGGGAGGAAAACCCCATATTCAAGGCGAGGCCACCTTTGACCTAATAAACATGGGGGTGACTAACTAAGATGCTCTTCAGTGCAAACACAGGCTTGACTGTCATTAAGCTGAGCATCCTTAGAAGGATCGTGTTATGTTCTTGTTTTCGCTGTGGTCCTTTAAAGAAGCTCTTTTTTTCCTGTGTCCATGTTTAATCTTACAGAGTCAGTCACTCCCTTGAGGGAAGTTAAGCTGATGGGGTGAGACTGAGTGTGCCACCAATATTTCCAGTCATGACACCAAGGAAAAGACAGTCTTGACTGCCAAGACGATTAAAACAACTGCCTTGTCTGCCTCGGTCCAGATAGCAAGGCGGGTGCAGAGAATCTTCACCTCTGAGGGAGATGGAAAGTAGCCCGTGTGGTGACTGCCCCCAGCTCTGCAGGCTGGCGTGAAGCGGAAGAAGTACTCCTTCCTACTGAAGAGATGCTGGACTATGATGTGGAAGCCTGCAGGGTCATGGCCAAGGTGACTGACTCTCGAGAGCTCTGGGGCTTTGGGTGAGCAACTTACTCTCCCTGAGTCTATACTCCCTTAGCTGCAAAACAGGAGATCTTGTACCTCCCTCATAGGCAAAAGAGTGGCTGACTTGGGAATAAAATATTAATGATTATTTTTTTCTTTTCCTTTCTGGTCAACACTAGTGGTCTCGCGACATTGGCAAAATGAGTCCTAGGCAACATAAAGATACAGAATGCCACCAAAGTGGCACAGGGTCAGTTTGGCAAAGCTCATATTAATAAAAGTATGAGAAAGATGCATTCCCATACACGGAATGTGGGAATGTATCCTCTGGGGAGGGTGACAGGGCATTATGCATTAAAATTAAAAATCCACTTACCTTTTGACTTTGCTCTTCTATAATTTTATTGTATAAGTGTGATGTGGTATGTATGTATGTGGGTGTTTGTGTTCTAAATGTCCAAAATAGGGGACTAATTTTTTAAATGTACAACATTTAAATAATGGGCATTGTACAACAATTTTTAAAAGGATGTATTGATATGAAATAGTATCTAAAATGGATTAAATGAAAAAAACCAGTTATTCAGTGTAATGTATAATGTCAGCCCACTAATTAAGTATATATATTCACACATATTTATATACATTTTACATACACACAAGTATATATTTATTTATGTACAAAAGATCTGAAGGGATGCCCAATATAGCTGCTGCCTCTCAAGACCTTGTATTTCAAGTGGATTGAAAATACTACTTAATGTCACGCCTGGCACAAGCCAGCTATAGTCAAATGATGTAGGAGTTGAGGGATACTTGATGAAGGAAATATATGGAAATTCACATATTTAAAGATTACATAGAACTTGTATTAAGAAAGCCAGAATCATAATTCCCACTTCTTAGAGTTCCCCATAGTCCTGGATACCTGGGACCAATTAATTGCATACCAGGTGGTAATAGCTATAGCCTAAGTTTCCCAAAATGAAAAAGCAATACACTTAGGAGGCAGTTTCAGGGAAGTATGAGTAGTGGGAAACACTCAAAGCAGTGAGAAAACAGCACAGTTGCTTCTCTCCTTCATTTATTTATCAGGGATAAGCTTTGCCTATAGAAAGTAAAGACAAAGTTTATTAATATTTTTGAACTTTTTATTTGACTTTTCAGTGAGAAAGAAGAAATATTGTACCTAAATCCTGGAGTTTATTACCCTGCAATTGTTTATGGCTTTTGTTACACCAAATTTCAGCAGTTGAAACGCATCTCAATATATTTTAAAGATGGCTTTACTTAGGTGACAGCTCATATAAGTTTTATTCCTGAATCGGTCCCCCTTATAGTGGAAAAATACAATTATTTAAATAGACCTCCTTATTTTGATTACAGTTTTGAAGGACTGAACATGAATGTAGGAGAAACTGGACTAGTTTAGCTGTGACGGGCTATGGAGCGTGTACTTTTCTCTTGGTGTTAAAAATGTTTTTGAAATATTTTGGAGGCACTGTGTGTGTGTGTGTGTATGATATCACTTCACACCACATGACAGTTGGCAAGGATGTGGAGAACTGGAACCTTCATACATTGCAGGTGGGACTGTAAATGGTTTGGTCAATTTTGGAACACAGTTTAGCAGTTTCTTAAAATGCTATACATACACTTACCATATGACCTGACAATTCCACTTCTATCTGTTTACCCAAGAGAAATAAAAACATATGTCCACATAAAAACTTGTGCGCCAATGTTCATAGCAACATTATTCATAATAGCCAAAATGGGGGAAACAACCTAAATTTCCGTCATCCGGTGAATGGATGGTTATAACATTGTATCTATCTTCACAATGGAATCCTATTCATCAATAATGAGGAGTGAAGTACTGATACAGGCTGCAACGTGGATGAACTTGGAAACTTGATGTTAAGTGAAAGAAACTAGTCAAAAAGACCACATATTGCATAAGCCCATGTATGTGAAATGTCCAGAATAGGTAGGTAACTGTATAGAGACAGAAAATAGATTAGTGATTTCTCAGGGAGTGAGGCTGGGGGATAGGGGTCCAAATGGGGAGTGATTGCTAATTGGGACGTGGTTTCTTTTGGGGGTGATGAAAATGTTCTAACTCAGATTGTGGTGGTGGTGGTGAGGTCTATAAATTTACTAAACACCATGAAACTATACGTGTCACAAGAATGAATTTTATGATATGGAAATACTACCTCAATAAAGCTGTTAATGAAGATGGGAAGGTTACCAGTGTGCAGAGGACACTAGCAAGAGGTCCAGACCATGGTCATTGGAGAGGTCTGGACTAGGTATGTAACCAAAGAGCCTTGTGTAAAAAATTTTGCATACAAAGTCTTTATTTTAACAGGACATGAGTATAGAGGAACATGTAATCTTTAACCGGAAAACATTTCACTGCTGAGTTTTCTTTGAAATAATGTATCACGGTGAGAGTGCGCTGTTGGAATGTCCACCTTGACAGGTTGCTCTTCAGATTACTTTTCCCTCAGAACAAGTCGAGTTGTTTCCTTCTTCTTTTTTAAAACAACTATAAATAAATGGAAATTTTTGACATACTGTACAGCACAGTTTGTTTTTTTTTCTTTAGAGACTGTGGGAAATGTTTTAGATTTTATTCCATGTGGAATTCACAAACAAACAAGAAACATAACAAGAAAAGCCTGTCCAGTCTTACCCACTCTTTTTAACTTTTTCTGAAAGCTGGCTAAGATACCAAATCTGATTCTCTTTTTATCTACCCAAGGGCAAGGATCCTCATTAGCAAGGAGAAAGCTTGCAGAGCTAAGAGGACTAAGTGAAGAATTCAAGGTCATCTCACCAGGGCATGAAATGCTCACAAGGTGCCGAGTTGGCAGTAAGAAGCCAAATGTCCACGGAGTGAAACAGAATACATTTCAGTGCTCAACTTTCACCCGCATTGATCCCTTTCCTAAAAGTTTTGTTAATGAATGATTACAGAACACCAGAATGTGGGCAGGGGAGGAGGGGAGAGTTGAACCTTTGTTTTAATCACAGTGATGGCAGAAATAGTGCTTTAGAAACCTGCACATCAGACTACTGGTTTCAATTCCAAAATAGCGTTATTATCAACCTGATCATCAATTCCAATGGTCAAAGAACACCAGTGCACAAAGAACTCTTGGACGTTGGTTACCTTCTCAACTTTATTGAGGTACAATTTACATATCATAAAATTCATCTATTTTAAGTATAGGATTCAAAGACTTTTAGTAAATTTAGAGAGTTGTGCAACCACCACCACAATTCAATTTTCTCTACAGAGAACATGGTTAGAATATGAAAAGCTGAAAGAAATTAAAGAAAGGACTTACAGAAGGTGAAACGACCTGTTAAGAGTAAGATATACTGAGTTCAAGAACTTCTTAATTTTTTTTAAAAAAAGATACCATTTATACCATTATACCAAATTATAACATTTAAAAATGTTATACCTTTGGGATTCCCCTGGTGGTCCAGTGGTTAAGACTTCACCTTCCAATGCAGGGGGTGCAGGTTTGATCCCTGGTCAGGAAGCTAAGATCCCACATGCATCACAGCCAAAAAACCAAAACATAAAACAGAAGCAATATTGTAACAAATTCAATAAAGACTTTAAAAAAATGTTATACCTTTTAGGTATATGTTCCTTACTTCTTATTTTTAAATTGAGGCATACCGTTACTGCTATTTCAGGGATATTACCAGAAATAATGGTAAGCTATTCTGGTGCCATCTATGTTTGCTTCAAAAAATAAAAAGCCTTTGATGCAAGAATTCTCAAAACATTTTAAAAACTGAAGTGTTTGAATTCTGCCTTAAAAATAATTGAAAAAAAGAATAAACCCTTGAGAGGTATTCAGAGATTTGGCTGCTTTATTTGGCAATAATGTCTTCCTTTAAGGAAAATGAAAAACAGATTCATAGAAGTAATCAAACAGGGCTTCCCTGGTGGCGCAGTGGTTGAGAGTCCGCCTGCCGATGCGGGGGACGCGGGTTCGTGCCCCGGTCCGGGAAGATCCCACATGCCACGGAGCGGCTGGGCCCGTGAGCCATGGCCGCTGAGCCTGCGCGTCCGGAGCCTGTGCTCCGCAACGGGAGAGGCCACAACAGTGAGAGGCCCGCATACCGCGGGCAACAAAGTTGTGGGCCAAAATGATAATTATTCCCATAAAATGATAGTAAAGGAAGCTGTAATAAAGAAGAAAAAAACACGTTCTGTTTTTCTTGATCTGTATTGACTGGGTGTGTAATGGAATGTGTGTTTCTCCCAAATTCCTTGGTTACCTGCTTCATTAAACAAAGAAGCTTACTTTTCTACTCTCACCCTCACAGGGCAAAAATGCATTCAATGAAGATATGGCAAGACCAGGTCTAGACAATAAGCACTGGGGTCCACCGTAAACACGGTTCCTCCAGCTATAAACTCTGTGTAACTGACAATGGCGCTCGACGCAGTCTTTGGGCCACCAAGGAAACCATCAAGACTTCTTCAATACAAGGTTGTCTATGGTGACCAAGAGAATTATAGAGTTATGGTCATAGTCCAAGTAACTTTGGATAATTATTAAGTAATCAAAGGGCGTTTAGCCTTAAATTATTCTGTACATCATCTGACAACGACCAAATCATCTGGAGAATAGCAGTGCTAACCCGCATATAGTCTGAGTAGATAGTCTTATGCATTCATTCATTTACTCAGTCAGTCAACTGATATTTACTAAGTTTTTAATATAAGCCTCATAGAGTTTACATAGCATGAATCTTTTTATTTGGTCCAACATATGAAGGCCACAGAAAGAATTTCTTCTGAACAACTTTACTTTTCCCTGTAATGACAACATTTAATAACTGTGAATGTGCCATGATCTTTACGTAAAGAAAATTCACTGAGTTACCCTACAGTTAATAGCCAAAAAGTCTATCAATTACATTTAATCCAAATCTGACACCTTTTCTCCACTATCATTTTCCCCCAAAAGACATATAATTATTTCAGTCAATTTCAAGCAGCCCTGACTTTTAGAATAGTTATTCGTTTCCAGGTGTTCACAGACGTGAGATTTATAGCAGGAGGTTGGGAAGAAAGAACTTTTGGTTCCCATCTAACTTTTCTGGACTTGGTAAGTGAAATGAAAAAAGCAATTTGAACGATCCTAAGGAGGAAAACCGGAAATGAGGGGCTGAGATGTGTGGGGCAGAGGCTCTCGCTCCCTACATGGACCTTTATGGCAGAGCTGCTTTCCCCTGGCTTCAAAGGCACCTGGCCAGTCACCCACAGGCCCAGTTATGGCTATAAGGACACGGCATAAAGCTCACATGACACCAAAATACCAGACACATGCCTCTAGGTGACTGATAGGAGACAGAATCTCTCACATAAGCCTTAGTGAAACACTTCAGACTGGAATTTACATACGGTCAGAGAAATGAAAGCAAGAGCGTGCAAATGCCCCATCCAAGGTCGCTGAGTAAGCCAGTGTGTAGGCCAAGTCAATCCGTCCTCAGCTCACTATGTAAACTAGTAAATTCCACCGTCTGCATGGAAAGCCTCAGACTGAATTTCTGGGGAAATGTCATCTTTTTCAGACAGCGCTCTCTGTAGTTTTATAGAGATTTAAAAATCGTGTTACAGTATTTTTTTTATTGGGTTTTATGGTATTTTTGTAACTTATTCATAGCTCTGTATCTGAAAACACTTTGTGGATTTGGATTTCATGGATGAAAATATTTATATTCTTAATAATAAACATAATAGCAGACACATTTTGTTATACATTGTTCTTAGCTTTTACTATAATGTGTATTGACAAAGGATATTAAGTGTACTCACATTTTTAGAAATCCATTATTTTTCTGTGTGAAGTTTCATGGAAAGATAAACAAAACGCAGTTCCAAGTTAAACATACTTCATTAATGACGGTAACATACTAACATTAAGGTCCAATTTTTGCTACTCAAGACACATCAAAGTGCTAAAACTGGCTCAAAATCAGAATAGTTGTTAAAAAATAAGCCCCTGATTTGACTCCTAGCAGCCTTTATTCTTTCCTAGGGCCATATGCTCCCCATGGAAAACATCAGCCCTATCGTGGCATTTGGGCATTATCTAGTGAAACGTGTCCCATTTGCATGTCACTTCCAGATTCGGGGCAAAAGGTCAGGTTAGAAGCATTTTTCCTGTTTCCTATCCACCCTCCCATCTTCTCTCCTGCCCCTGGCAATGCTCACTCAATCCTGGAAAAAAACTTTCAAGGCAAACATACATTTCTGGAAGCCACGCTAAATAACAACAATTCTGGCTTGAAAATTTCCACAGGTGATCTACTTTCTGCCCTCTCCCTCTCCCCTTCAGTATATGTGTTTCCGATATGCCTGGTGTGAAGTCCTCAAGACCAAGAATTAGAGGTCTTATATAACAGCTCATTTGAAAGCCACCAATGAGAAGCAAGCCTCCATGTATCTCTCTGCATTCCTGTGATTTCACTAAATAATAGAAGAAGCAGCCCAGTACACAAAAGGACCAAAATGCCTATGGAAGCTCATTGTCAAGTTACTGTCTGGAGCATTCAAGTTGCTGTTGCTAATTAAAGTCACACTACTGAGACTAAGACTTACAGGGAAAAGAATTCTGAAAACAAGGTATCAGAGATATTTTGTTTAAAATGTACTGGACTCAGGGACTTCCCTGGTGGTCCCGTGGTAAAGAATCTGCCTTCCAATGCAGGGGATGTGGGTTCGATCCCTGGTTGGGAAAATAAGATCCCACATGCCACAGACAACTAAGCCCACGCGCCTCAACTAGAGAGCCCACATGCCGCAAACTACAGAGTCCACATGCTCTGGAGCCTGCGTGCCACAACTAGAGAGAAGCCCGTCCCGCAACGAAGGAGCTTGCATGCCACAATGAAGTTCCCGCCTGTTGCAACTAAGACCCGACACAGCCAAAATAAATAAATAAATATTAAAAGAAAATGTACTGGCCTCACACAGATAAGCTTTCTTCTTTCTTTCCTTCCTCCTTTCTTTCTTCTTTCCTTCTTTATTTCTTTCTTTTCTTCTTTGTTGCAAAGATGCAGCTATATTTATTGAGTACAATGGATTGCTCTAAAAGCTTGTTGGGGCTTCCCTGGTGGCACAGTGGTTAAGGATCCGCCTGCCAATGCAGGGGTCACGGGTTCGAGCCCTGGTCTGGGAAGATCCCACATGCTGCAGAGCAACTAAGCCCATGCGCCACAATTACTGAGCCTCTGCTCTAGAGCCCGTGAGCCACAACTACTGAGCCCGGTGCTGCAACTACTGAAGCCTGTGCGCCTAGAGCCTGTGCTCCACAGCAAGAGAAGCCACTGCAACGAGAAGCCTGCATGCCACAACTAGAGAAAGACTGCGCACAGCAGCAAAGACACAACGCAGCCAAAAATAAAAATAAATAAATTTTAAATAAAAATTAAAAAAATAAAAGCTTGTTGAATTAAAGTACAATAATGGGACGCACCCAATATATTCTCTCTAGCAGTAGATTACTGTGGATGCTCAAAATGACTCAAATCTAAACAAGAGCAAGTCAGGACTTAAAATAAAACCCCTCTGAGTTTCAGAAATCAGAAGCAGAAGCTACAAGTTCCTTTAATAGCAACCACTGTTCATTGTATCTGAATAATTAAGGATGAGAAGCTAAAATATAACCATGGACATTCATCTAAGACTGACGTGCTTGTGATACTGGCTTACAAATCCTTGTATCTTCATTTTGTGACTAGCATCCTTTATGTCTTTTTTTTCCCTGGAGAGGAAAATAGAGTACTTTTGCAATGCCAAGGAAATGGGATGACAAACTGCTAAGACATTTGTATCCTTATTCAGTCTCACCCACTTGAGTGAGATGCAGAGTAATCTCAATGGATACAGTCATTATGTAAAGCTGAGAAGGAATTAAGCATCTAGGAATTTCAAAATATAGTGCAGATCAGTAAAGACGGTCCATAAATTGTGATCCACGTCAGGACACAATTGCTCATGGCCAATGACCAGGCATTAAATATGATTAATTCACAGATTTTGATAACAAGATCTGATAGAGGGAAATTATTGTCATTCCACTCATATTTTCCATATGACAGTTTATTTCAATACTTCAAAATAGAAAATTATTACTAGAATAATGTAAAGATGTGAGATCAAAGGGGGAAAGGAATACTTTGGAATCTGTGGAGGTCACCACTGCTGTGGAAGACAGTTAAAATGTGTTTCATTAATATTCTTCATGCGCCAACACCAAATGAGAGAGGCACAAATGTAAAGTGGTACCATTTTGAAATACTCCAGATCAGAGTGGGGCAGCTGAGCATTGTAACAAAATTGTCCAAGGATGATCGGTTACTTTGATGCAGTCATTATGCCCTAAGAGATCGTAATATTGAGGACTACTTGACATTTTCATTTAGAATATCTTATGACTAAGATCCAAAAGAAGCCAATATAAGCTCTCTATTGAATACTTAACTCTGTCTTATTGTGGGTATCTTGTAATCTACATCTCAGTAATTATGATCTCAATGTCTTTACAGCCTCACACTTTTGTGCCGTGAATACATCTATTAGAATTTAGATCATAACGAGGTATATTGTCCAGACTTACGCACAGAATAAAAATAGTAACTAGAAAACTCACAGCAAAAGGAGAGAATAATAATTAATCTTTTAGCAAATTGGATTATTCTTATACATTTCCTTCCCCTTCTGTGAAAAAGAATGGTCCCACAGTTTAAAAGAAATCTTTTAAACTGTGAAGCAGTTTAAATGAAGCACCCCAGTTCATTTCCAGCTTAATGGGAAGGGGACAAATTTATAGGATAAGAAAATCAACCAACCCAAAAAACATCTTCAAGGCAACTAATTTATTAACATTCCTCAAATATACAAAACTGAAAAAGTAAGAATAACTCTCTACATTATTGTTTCAAAGAGGGACACAGTGATGTAAATTTATGAAGACTTCTTTCTAGAAATATTACTTAAGCAAGTATCTTGTAAAGTAAATATTAGGTGATTGAGTACATCATTTGAACAATATTTTAGTCCAATCACACCTGAATTGATTATACTGGACAGTAAATAAATATTAATAGCAAAATTACCACATAAGTATCATGAACTTAATTCTTATCGTACTTCAATGAACAACACCATATAAATGTTAGACTAAAGGAAGAAAATGATAATTGAATGTAACCGTTCTCCCAAGACTGGGTCCTTACTAATATGTAACTGTGGTTCTGCGACTTCCTGAAATGTTTCTTCCCATCATGCTGTGTGGTGAAAAGACTCATCACTGAGATTTCCACAGACGCCAGCAGGAAAGCAGCCCAAAACAAGGCTGCAGGGACTGATGTGAGAAATGCCTCCTTCAAATGAGATTTCCCAAATGACACGGCACCGGAAAAATTCCACTGGACTGTCTGAACTGGGAAATGGGTTCTGTGAACTATAATTATCAGAGTACGAACAAAGATGTTTCACGAAAATAGGTTTATTCATCTTAGGAGGAAAATAATCCTCTTTGCTTGATTCCAAGTATGGGATATTTCTCAGAGAGTAAGTTCTAATAGTGGTACTTGCTAACACAAAATACACCCTGACATGTAGAATTTTATTGCTTTAGAAAAAGAGAAAGACTTCAGAGAACACCTACAACTTCATACCTGTTACTTTCCTTTAACCCGTGACTTCTCTTCTTGTATCAAACATGTAAAACTTATGTATAACCTCTCCTATCCTGTGTCTTCTGAATAATCCATGATATCGCTTTCTGTGAATCTTCTCTTTTAAGTAATGTTGGCTTACTACATTGTGGGACTTAATCATATTTCATAGTTTTGTGAAAAGGTAATTAGCTACCCTATCAGTCTAGAACTCCAACATCCCAGAATATAGGAATTTGAAAGCATCAACAGGACACAAAAAGTTCATCATTTTCATAAATTTGAAAAATGTCCCTCCAACCTTCCCCTTGAAGTTAGGTGACAGAGACTGAGGTCTCTTTCAGAAGTCATAGCCCACAGTAACTCATTTCTGGATGACTCCATGTCTTACTTCTTTTGTGTCCTTCAACAGGCTAACATGAAGAAGACGCCAAGACATTTATTAGGTGTTGTTAATTTAGTTGTTAACCACATAAATCCTCCAAGTTCCTATTGGGGTAAAAATGTATTTTTTAAAAAAACAGAGTTCTCAAATCATATTATTTTACATAAAAACAGTATCTACAATTTACGTAGCAGTCACCAAGCTACGTAGTTCATTTAATTTTCATAGGATTGCTATGAAATAGGTATTCTGATAATCACCATTTTACCAACAAAGATATTGAAGTTGAGAAATGGTAAAGACCTTGCCTTGGAGCAAAGGCCAGCGAATAACAAAGGTGGGATTTGAAATTAGAGCGATCTAATTCATAACCTGTATTACAAACCCTGCCACCACAAGAATCTTAGTCTGCTATGTTATAATTTTTTTACTGTAGACTGTATAGGGTTGAACTGTATTACTACTAACAAAATTATATTTTCAGGGTGTTATTCTGAGTAAAATACTCTTTTAGGATTTCTGCTTCCAGATATACCCTTTCACCTGAAATAAAACGAACAAACAAAAAAGAAATCTAACAAAACATGTGAAAAAATAGCTTTAAGACACTGGATATCAGACATGAAGAACAGTGTCCCTGAGATACAGGAAATGAATGGGATGAGCTTACGGTTGCTGCATCTCACTGCGTGGAGTGGATGTCCAGACTGTAGTGCCGGGGAGAATGTTTTGCTCCTGGCTTGAAGAGACTGAGCTTGGAGTCTGAAGAGGTAAAGAAGGTAGAGTGCCAGGGAGAAAACTGTACAAACAAGAAGACTTAAAATCGGCAGAGGTTCCCCTTTGGAGATTTAGCAAAAGCATACACATTAGGAAGTGACCCAAGTCTAGAGAAAGAACCACCAAAAAGGCTACAGGCAAGATTTCTCCAGACTTACATAGAGACGGAAATAGTACGCATACTCATGGGACATAAGGAAGAATATTCAGAACCATCTTGAATAGCAATGGAACCAAATCAACCCCAGACTAAAAGCTGCTGTGGTCCCGCCTACAAACTTCATTTACATGGTTTCTCACTTCTTTTTTGGTCAACTTAGGGTTCCTTGTCTGAACCATGAGAAAGAATAAAATACAATGATGAATTGCCAAACATACAAATAATCAGTAAGTCTTATGCAGGTATGCTGGGATTTGACACTGATATCTGCTGCTAAGTTATGCCAGAGTTCTTGCGATATTCTCCGCCACACAGAAATCCAGTGATTTAAGTGATAATCCTCCTTTCCTATCAAGAAGATACTCAGAGGAAACTCTGAGAGATCCCCATTTTTGTAGAGATTTTAAAAAGTGCCAAAGGTCTATCATCTACCCTAGAAGAAATAATCTCTGAGAGGTTTTGCCAATAGATGAGTGTAATGAAATGAGCTGACATACCCTTTCTTTCAAATGTGGTCCCGCTTTCAAATGCGTGCTGTCGTGTCCATCGTGAGCTGGCTGCCTGCAGTAGGCATGTGAGGTAAACCAAAACTGACTGCTTCAGACGGAGACAGACCCTTTAATTGTGGCTGTAACAGGACCTGAGAGATGGAAGACAATGGTATTGTTTAACTCAGAACTGGGACGATGTGGCAGAGCAGAAAGGTAGAAAGAAGCTCTTCCACGTAACTTTTTTCTGGAATAAGGCAGGGCGTAAATAAATAGTAAAATTTTCCTCTGCCGTGTGCTAGGAAGTTTATCCCGTAACCCTCAGTTTCTCAGTGTGGTTTTTCTCTTTTGCTTTTCTCTTAGATTTTTGTATTTGTATCCTAGAAGGTGTGTGCTTTGGTATACAGTTCTGAGATGAAATAAGGTCCTGGAAGCTCCTTAGCCCTTACTCTGCTCCCTGCACCACACACAGTATCTCTAGTGAGAGGCTCTATTAAGAGTAGAAAGAAAGTTGAATACAAGCTTCGCACAGGAAATATTCACCAACCATAATCTGCTGGTCACACATCCAATGTACACTCAAATTATGGATGGTTGCATGGTCACTCGGTAGAAAAACTGGACCCAACTTTGATAAGATAGCCCAGAACTCACTTCACAGAAACACAACACTTGAGAATCCAACCTGGGTTCCATGCTTTCCTCTTAAGGAAATACCATAGGTACCAAGTGAAGGAGGAAACATTGTCCTGGCTTTGAACCTCTGCAACTGCTACAAGAGGGAGCCTGGTGTAATTGACACAAACGGGCAGCTCTATATCCTTTTGCCAATGAAAGTATCACTTTAAACAGTATTTCTTCAAAGGAAGGAAACCTGTCGTGTATTGCGGGGTCCCTTTGCCTTCGGTTTTACTTCGTGCTTTTAAAATGCCTATACTGTCTGGTATGTGAAATAAGAAGTGGTGAGTTAGGGGGTGTGTCAGGTGTCACAACCACATCACCTGCATCTGCTCACCGATGTTACAAACACCACAGTTCCGCGTGGAGCTCCAGCATCACTGCCATCAGTGGGGCTAAAACCATTAAGAGCACATCACGATTGATAATAAAGGTGATTCCACCCTTTATTGATTAAGGAAGGAAATATTTTTTAAATGTGGTATAACCAATACAATCATTGTTTTCACACAATTCTTGCAGCAATGTATAGATTGACTCTTTCAGGGTTTTCAACTTCCATGGCTTTCTTCGCACGTTTATCCAGTTCTAGAAGATCTTGCCCACACGGACACTGCAGTAGATCATCTTGTACTTGGAGGTCCCTGGAATAGTTTTCTCTGCAGGATGCATGTAAATGATATTGCTTCTGTTGTCTTTAAAAATCCCAACTTCTTCGGGATTTTTATCTAACCAGTTCTCACCATATGACCAACTCAGCTCAACTGAATGGCTTTATGATAAGGCATCATGTAGCATTCCTTTCACAGGATAACACATGTGAATGTCTGCCTAGCAACAGCAAAATTAGGGGAGCTGAACTTCTTAAGCATTTGGTATTGATTATCCATGTAATGACACTTGGGCGGACACGCACAGCCTGCTCTCTTGCGTTCTCCACATAGTTTAAAAATTCATCATATATCTAAGCTCCTGTAGCCTGAGATCTACCAGTCTGATTTCTAAATGAAACCTTTTCTGACAGTCTACTGCCATTCAAAGCTTTGGACATTTTTACCCTGAGGAATTTTATCTTGGGAGAAATGGGGCAGTGGAATATTGATGAAGCATACAAAGGTGCCTTCATGGAAATGAATTTCCTTCTGAGATATTCCAGAGGCACATCAAAAGGAAAGGCCAGGCACCTCTCATGGACTCAGTCAACTTTGAACCATTTCTCTTTCAGGGTGGCTGATACCAGATACTAACTTCACTGTTAGAAACACAAGGTTTTCATCATTCCATTTATATTGTCACAAATAAAAGTGGCCACTGAGAAACACTTTACTTTTCTGGAATGAAAGATCGTCTATCATACTTTTTTTTTTTTTTTGATGTGGACCATTTTTAAAGTCATTATTGAATGTGTTACAAAATTGCTTCAGTTTTATGTTTTGATTTTTGTCCGCGAGGTACGTGGGATCCTAATTCCCCAACCAGGGAGCAAATCCACACCCCCTGCGTTGGAAGGAGAAGTCTTAACAACTGGACCGCCAGGGAAGCCCCTATCATAATTTTTTAGAAGTAACAAGAAATAGAAAAATAATTACCCATAATTTTATTATCCAAAAGAAATTATTAATGACATTTAAGTATATTTTTCTAGTCCTTTTCCTATGAAATTTTAAAAGATTGAGATCATACAGCATGTACAATTTTGCATCATGCTTTCTTGCACATCACATTTTTTAGAAACAGATGAATTAATTTTAATAATGTTTTTATCTAACCCAATAAATCCATAATGTTATGTAAAATGTTCCTGTTTCTTTGCAGCAACTTTTTTATTTAACATTTTTATTGGGGTATAATTGCTTTAAATGTTGTGTTAGTTTTCGCTATATAACAAAGGGAATCAGCTATATGTATACATATATTCCCATATCCCCTCCATCTTGCGTCTCCCTCCCACACTCCCTATCCCACCGCTCTAGGTGGTCACAAAACACGGAGCTGATCTCCCTGTGCTGTGTGGCTGCTTCCCACT
Source organism: Orcinus orca (assembly GCF_937001465.1). Lineage (NCBI taxonomy): Eukaryota > Metazoa > Chordata > Mammalia > Artiodactyla > Delphinidae > Orcinus > Orcinus orca. Next base: position 14,769,648 of record NC_064560.1, on the reverse strand, counting down.
AGCTATCTATTTTACATTTGGTAGTGTATATATGTCCATGCCACTCTCTCACTTTGTCCCAGCTTACCCTTCCCCTTCCCCGTGTCCTCAAGTCCATTCTCTATGTCTGCATCTTTAATCCTGTCCTGCCCCTAGGTTCTTCAGAACTTTTTTTTTTTTTTTAGATTCCATATATATGTGTTAGCATACAGTATTTGTTTTTCTCTTTCTGACTTACTTCACTCTGTATGACACACTCTAGGTCCAACCACCTCACTACAAATAACTCAATTTCATTTCTTTTTATGGCTGAGTAATATTCCATTGTATATATGTGCCCCATCTTCTTTATCCATTCATCTGTCGATGGACACTTAGGTTGCTTCCATGTCATGGTTGTTGTAGATAGAGTTGCAATGAACATTGTGGTACATGACTGTTTTTGAATTATGGTTTTCTCAGGGTATATGCCCAGTCGTGGGATTGCTGGGCCATAAAGTAGTTCTATTTTTAGTTTTTTAAGGAACTTCCATACTGTCCTCCATAGTGGCTGTATCAATTTACATTCCCACCAATAGTGCAAGAGGGTTCCCTTTTCTCCACACCCTCTCCAGCATTTGATTGTAGATTTTTTGATGATGGCCATTCTGACTGGTGTGAGGTGATACCTCATTGTAGTTTTGATTTGCAATTCTCGAATGATTAGTGATGTTGAGCATCCTTTCATGTGTTTGTTGCCAATCTGTATATCTTCTTTGGAGAAATGTCTATTTAGGTTTTCTGCCCATTTTTGGATTGGATTGTTTGTTTTTTTGATATTGAGCTGCATGAGCTGCTTGTATATTTTGGAGATAAGTCCTTTGTCAGTTACTTCATTTGCAAATATTTTTTCCCATTCTGAGGGTTGTCTTTTCATCATTTATGGTTTCCTTTGCTGTGCAAAAGCTTTTAAGTTTCATTAGGTCCCATTTGTTTATTTTTGTTTTTATTTCCATTTCTCTAGGAGGTAAGTCAAAAAGGACCTTGCTGTGATTTATGTCATAGAGTGTTCTGCCTATGTTTTCCTCTAAGAGTTTTACAGTGCCTGGCCTTACATTTACATCTTTAATCCGTTTTGAGTTTATTTTTGTGTGCGGTGTTAAGGAGTGTTCTAACTTCATTCTTTTTTTTTTTTTTTTTTTTTTTTTTTTTTGCAGTAAATGGGCCTCTCACTGATGTGGCCTCTCTCATTGCGGAGGACAGGCTCCAGATGCGCAGGCTCAGTGGCCATGGCTCCCGGGCCCAGCCGCTCTGCGGCACATGGGATCCTCCCAGACCAGGGCAAGAACCCACGTCCCCTGCATCAGCAGGCAGACTCCCAACCACTACGCCACCAGGGAAGCCCTACCTTCATTCTTTTACATGTAGCTGTCCAGTTTCCCCAGCACCAATTATTGAAGAGGCTGTCTTTTCTCCATTGTATATTCTTGCCTCCTTTATGAAAGATAAGGTGACCATATGTACATGGGTTTATCTCTGGGCTTTCTATCCTGCTCCATTGATCTATATTTCTATTTTTGTGCCAGTACCACACTGTCTTGATTACTGTAGCTTTGTAATATAATCTGAAGTCAAGGAGCCTGATTCCTCCAGCTCCGTTTTTCTTCCTCAAGATTGCTTTGGCTATTCAGAGTCTTTTGTGTTTCCATACAAATTGCAAAATTTTTTTGTTCTAGTTCTGTGAAGAATGCCTTTGGCTATTTGATAGGGATTGCACTGAATCTGTAGATTGCTTTGGGTAGTATATTCATTTTCACAATATTGATTCTTCCAATCCAAGAACATGGTATATCTCTCCATCTGTTGGTATCATCTTTAAATTCTTTCATCAGTGTCATAGTTTTCTGCATACAGGTCTTTTGTCTCGTTAGGTAGGTTTATTCCTAGGTATTTTATTCTTTTTGTTGCAATGATAAATGGGAGTGTTTCCTTGATTTCTCTTTCAGATTTTTCATCATTAGTATATAGGAATGCAAGAGACTTCTATGCATTAATTTTGTATCCTGCTACTTTACCAAATTCATTCATTAGCTGTAGTAGTTTTCTGGGAGCATCTTTAGGATTCTCTAAGTATAGTATCATGTCATCTGCAAACAGTGACAGCTTTACCTCTTCTTTTCCAATTTGGATTCCTTTTATTTCTTTTTCTTCTCTGAATGCTGTGGCTAAAACTTCCAAAACTATGTTGAATAATAGTAGTGAGAGTGGGCAACCTTGTCTTGTTCCTGATCTTAGTGGAAATGGTTTCAGTTTTTCACCATTGAGAATGATGTTGGCTGTGGGTTTGTCATATATGACCTTTATTATGTTGAGGTAAGTTCCCTCTATGCCCACTTTCTGGAGGGTTTTTATCATAAATGGGTGTTGAATTTTTTTCTGCATCTATTGAGATGATCATATAGTTTTTATACTTCAGTTTGTTAATATGGTGTATCACATTGATTGATTTGCATATATTGAAGAATCCTTGCATTCCTGGGATAAGCCCCACTTGATCATGGTGTATGATCCTTTGAATGTGCTGTTGGATTCTGTTTGCTAGTATTTTGTTGAGGATTTTTGCATCTGTGTTCATCAATGATATTGGCCTGTAGTTTTCTTTGTCTGGTTTTGGTATCAGACTGGTGGTGGCCTCGTAGAATGAGTTTGGGAGTGTTCCTCCCTCTGTTATATTTTGGAAGAGTTTGAGAAGGATAGGTGTTAGCTCTTCTCTAAATGTTTGATAGAATTCACCTGTGAAGCCAGCTGATCCTAGGCTTTTGGTTGTTGGAAGATTTTTAATCACAGTCTCAATTTCAGTGTTTGTGATTAGTCTGTTTATATTTTCTATTTCTTCCTGGTTCAGTCTTGGAAGGTTGTGCTTTTCTAGGAATTTATCCATTTCTTCCAGATTGTCCATTTTATTGGCATAGAGTTACTTGTAGCAATCTCTCATGATCCTTTGTCTTTCTGCAGTGTCAGTTGTTACTTTTCTTTTTTCATTTCTAATTCTGTTGATTTGAGTCTTTTTTTTTTTCTTGATGAGTCTGGCTAATGGTTTATCAGTTTTGTTTATCTTCTCAAAGAACAAGCTTTTAGTTTTATTGATCTTTGCTATCATTTCCTTCATTTCTTTTTCATTTATTTCTGATCTGATCTTTATGATTTCTTGCCTTCTGCCAACTTTGGGGGTTTTTTGTTCTTCTTTCTCTAATCGCTTTATGTGTAAGGTTAGGTTGTTTATTTGAGATTTTTCTTGTTTCTTGAGGTAGGATTGTATTGCCATAAACTTCCCTCTTAGAACTGCTTTTGCTGTATTCCATAGGTTTTGGGTCGTTGTGTTTTCATTGTCATTTGTTTCTAGGTATTTTTTGATTTCCTCTTTGGTTTCTTCAGTCACTCTTGTTTATTTAGTAGTGTATTTTTTAACTTCCATGTGTTTGTATTTTTTACAGTTTTTTTTCCTGTAATTGATATCTAGTCTCATAGCATTGTTGCACATAACATTTTATGTGTTTCCCCATATCATTAAAAAATCCTTAAAAGGACTCCATGTTATTCCATAAATGAATGCATTTTAATTCATTAATCACATTCCTATTGTTGGATATTTAAATTATTTATAATTTTCTCAATTATTAATAATCTTTAGTAAACATCTTTAGATGTAAAACCATGACAGATTATCAAATTACCTCCTTATGCAATATAGATTTGTGAAATTTTAATTATGGGATTAAAGTTATGATCTTTAAAGTTCCTCACACATTTTGTCAAATTGCTTTTCAGAAAAAAATTCACCAATTTAAACTCCCTCAAGCTAGGTATGAGAATAAACACTGCATTTTCTGTCATTTATGTTAGGTCATCTCGTTTTTAAAAATTTTTGCTAAGTTGATGAGTGAAAATAACATCTATCCAAAAGATATCTGTCCTCTTAAAATTACTCTATGGTTTCAAAGCAATTCAGTAGAAGTTCCAACAGAATTTTTCATGGCACTTGAGAAACGTATTCATAAATGTATACAGAAGAGTAAAGAGCAAAGGAGAACCTAAATATTTTAGAAAAAGAAAGATAACAACAGAGAATCCCTCTTTATTTGATATCTGCACTTGTTTTGAAGCTCGAGTAATTAAGACTATGTGGGAGCATGTGGAGATAGACAAATTGACCAGTATAACAAGCAGTATAGAAATAGACCTGTTAAAGTACAGAAGTTTGACTCATGATGGTGATGCAGGGCAGATCAGGGGGAAAAGAAGAAAATTTTCAGTAAATGGAGCTAGATACATAATTACACATACTAAAAAAATAGAATAGGATTCCATTTCTTCCGAAACACAAAAATAAATTCCAGACAGATTAGGACTTAAGTGACAAATATAAAACTTTGAAGCTTTTAGTTTTACTGGCAAATGTCTTATTGACCTTGAGAAGGGTATAGATTTTTCAAACAAGACTCAGAAAGTGTTAGCTAGACATAAGGCACTCATGAAAAAAGAATGATGAATCTAAATACATTAATATTAAAATCTTCTTTTCAATAAGATCTAATCATGTTACTTCGAGCAAGTGATTTAACTTCTCTGTGCCTCTGTTTGCTCATCTGTAGAATGGGATAATAACAATACCTATTTCATTGGGTCTTGCTCAGAATTAAGAGTTAACTCATGTGTATATGTATAACTGAATCACTTTATTGTAAACCTGAAACTAACACATCATTGTTAATCAACTGTACTCCAATATAAAATAAAAAGTTTAAAAAAGTTTTTTAAAAAGTTAACTCATATAATACATTCAGAACAACTATCTGATATTTAGTAAGCACTCAATAATTATCAGCTCATTATTATTATCATATGAAAGGTTTTTATGTTTTGTATAATAAAATAATCTTTATTATTTTCTTTGTGATTTTATTGGTTGACCTTAAAATTTTCCTCATCTAGTTCCCATTGAGATATAAGATGCTCATGAAAAAATATGCTTAATTTTTATGTACTGATTATTATTAATATATTTCACTTTTTCATGATGTAAAAGTTTATTTTTGCGCATGTTCTGAAAAACTGGGCCTAAACATTAAACTAATTGTCCAGGCATTATTTGTTTCATAATCCTTTTCTCTCACTGATTTATGAAGTCTACATGATAGAATATTAAATTTTGCCTCGATTTTGTATTAGTACCACATTAATTTACTCTTTTTAACTCTGCATTAACTAGCTGGAGTGAGTTCTTTTGGCAATATTACCAGGGAAACTTCTTATGTCTTTACATCATTTTCATATTTATGTGTCATAATTTTGATTCTTGAGGTTCCCTCATTCTTCCAAGCACTGTTTCCAAAGGAACCAAATAAAAGCTCCGGAAGTCATCTAGTCACGTAATTATAAAATCAGTTTCAATCCACATTAGTCATTCAGTTATAAGCAAGCCAAAGTCAGGCCTCTCTAGCATGAAAGGCAGTTGTAAAATATAATACTTGACACGTTCAGTCTGGACCTTTTCTGCAAAAAGGCATCTTATTATTTTGCACAAAAATGAAAAACTTACATGATTGCTCGATATCGGTTTGCGAGATTTAAAATCATAACATAAGCCCCAAATCGTGAATGTACAAAAAACATTGAATCCCTGGTGCTCTTTTGGACCTAAGCTCACGACTGGAGACAAAAAGCCTGCAACTTCCTTCTAGGCAACATGCAATGCAGAACAATGACAGCAGACTTAAAATAAATATGCTTTGATGTGCCACATTCTTAGACATTTATTATAAGTTACCGTTTACAGTCCGAAGAGTTTCAAGCAGGTTTCTGAGATAAGTGAGAACAGACATGACAGTCGCTGCTGTAAAATCCATACAGCTGAGATTTTTTTTTTTAAAAGGCAATACATAGTTGGTCAAAATCTTTGGATGGTCTGATGAAAAAGCCGACCTGCCTAGAAACATAAGGAAGTGGAGTTAGCCTGGCAAAGCTGAGAAATGTGCAGGTGATGGGAGAAAAACACTTAAAATCATTAACGCTCTAGATGAATGAAAAAGAAAAAAAAAGAAAATCATTAACCTGAAGTGGTCAACCTGTGTTCTTTTTCTCTCTATATTTATTAAGTTTGGGGACATCTTGCTTCTGGGAAGTGTCATAATCCATGATAAGCACCTAAATTAAATAAGCACTTAAAAAATGTCACTTACCTGGACTTGTTACAAAATGTCTCTGTTACAAGGAACCAAAATGTGATCCTTGCATGGTGTAGTAAGAATACACTGGATTAAAAATGAAGGAACCTGGTGTAACATAGTCTCTGCCGCTGAATACTTGAGTCACTTAAGGAAAGTTATGTAACTTTTCTTGCCTTCATTATCTTCATGCTTAAAATCAAGGGTCTGAACTAGTTGCTGTCAATGTCACCAGGTTGATGAATGTGTAAAGTACTTAGAATATTGAGTCCCTAATGAAAATACTAGGAATTGTTATTTCCATCACTGAAATCTGCAATACTATTGTTCAGAGCCCTCTCAGCACTTCCAGGCACCCTCAGAAATCCTGCTTATTCTAAAAGAACTATCCATTATTTTAAGTCCTTTGTGATCCTTGTCAACTCTTTGAAATCAGAATGGTTTGGGTCTTCTCAACATGGGCATGAATAAATCTTTCCTGCCCACACCAGACCTTGAAACACATTCTAGGGCAAGGGGAGGAAAATGGAGCTTCTTCTCAGGGGGACCCTAATATCTCTGAGACCTGTTAGTATGTTCTGTAGTTTTCCAGGAACATCTCACCCATAACACTTCACTGTGCCTCCCATTGGCATCATCCCTCCATGCTGGGGCTAAAACCTAGCAGTTCGAAATCTTAGAATTTTCTTCCTTTTCCGTGAATCCTTTGTTTTAAATCTGTGTATTAAATTATTTCACACGAGACATTTTATTTGGTAAGAAAATGCAGATTGTCGATAGATAGATGATAGATAGATAGATAGATCAATAGATAGGTAGATAGGTAGATAGATAGATGATAGAAATGAACATGAACTAAAAGGAAGCCCGCCAGTAAGACTTCCTCCCAATGAGTCTCAAATTTGGGTCTTGTTTTTATATAAACTCCTTAGAGGGACATGTTGATGTTTCCCTAATCTAGGAGGAATAAGTGTGTAGATGTGTGGGAAGAGGAGGGGAAAATCTTAGGTGAGCAATCAGTACCCATCAGAATTTTTAAATCCAATTTAATTTTGGTGGTTTGATTATTCCTGAGGTCTGGTGATTTTGACAACCTGCTGAAATACGTCAAATACAAGTGAGAGAGCTGAAGACAAGACCAAGTCTGAGACTTATAACTAGAAAGTGATAGGACAGTAAGGGCAGAGGACGCTGCCTGGAATAATTAAGAAATAGAAATGGTCCTTAACGAGGGCACCTTCGGGTAGAGGTGTAAACAGATGCATTTTTCCCTGAATTCACCTTTGTTTCAACTGCTCATTAAAATATTCCATTAACTAATCTTAGGTCTGTGAAGCAAAGAGGGGAAAAAACTTAAAGAAAGCTGTGGGGCAAACTTCCTGAGCCTCTTAAGGGCTTGCCAAGGGGTGGAGGTGGGCACAGGGGGAGGAATACTTTTTGCTAAATAAGAAAATTTTCCTTCCCACTGAGCCAGTGGGAAACCTAAGCTGACTCACCAGCCTGCTGTGCAGCGCTCCGGGCAAAATGACCAACCAAATTTGCAGCACTAGAGAATTTCATCAGTAAATGAAATGCTATGTAAGGGGTTAATGATTTATTTTTTTTTCTGGCTTGGAGCACAAAAGCAGTCCCAATCCTATCACAAATAAAATTGTTATTAGTGGAGTTTTAACTCAGTGAGGCTCGCCAGGCTTTAGAGTATGTGGAATGTTAAAAATACACATTCTCTTTTACTTAATAACATTATTCTTGTGTGCTTTTCTTATAAAAGTATAGGTCCTTTGTGAAAAGTTTGGAAGATAGAGTGGGCTGTTCCACCATCACAGTAACTAGCTGGGGAGCCCTGAACAGGGCTGGGCTCCAGGGCCCTCTCAGGGGCTCCGGTTCATGGAGGGGGCCTCCGGTTTGGAGACGTGAGTGGCAAACTCAGCCCCCTGAGCACCAGGCCAGGTCAATGTGCACTGTGGTTCTTGCTCAGAGGAGCTGGCTGGGGTCTATGCTGGAAGGTAAAGCACAAGGGTAGGGCTCTTAGTCTGTTTTTTCACTGAATTATTCCAAGGCACTAGGTACATGCTCAAATAATGTTTGCTGAAGGAATGACTGTCCTTAACTAAACTCAAAACAGACCAATTCCTGAACCCAAAATTCTAATGTTAAAAATTAGTAATACTTTGGGGCTCCCCTGGTGGCGCAGTGGTTGAGAGTCCACCTGCCGATGCAGGGGACACGGGTTCGTGCCCCGGTCCGGGAAGATCCCACATGCCGCGGAGCGGCTGGGCCCATGAGCCGTGGCCGCTGAGCCTGCGCGTCCGGAGCCTGTGCTCCGCAACGGGAGAGGCCACAACAGTGAGAGGCCCACGTACCGCAAAAAAAAAAAAAAAAATTAGTAATACTTTTACTTTATCATAAAACGCAGTCACACACACAGAATGAATATATTCATTGCAGAAAATTAGGAAATAGAACTGAAAAGGTTTTTGAAAATCCATACCAATAATCCCACTATGCAGACCTAACCACTATGGAACTTTTTAATATATGTGTGTATTGCATTAACACTTTTTCTATGTATATGGATATATATTTTTAAAACTTAAAATTATGTGTTATACTGTGTTGCTACACTATAAAGTGATTGTTTTACTTGAAAGCACATAATTTCTAGCTTACCATGTGAAAATACTATTCACAGTTCTCATAATTATTTAAGGATAAATAAGATTTTGTTTAGGGGGCTATGCTAAAATGTATATAATTGATTCTCTTTGGTTGTACATTTACAGTGACAGAAACACTGCAATAAACACCCTTATAAAAAAAACTCTTGGCATAACTGAGTTATTCCTCTAAAGGCATTCTTAAATTTGAAATTATTAAATCCATGGGAATGTACATTGTTGAGGCTTCTCAAAAAGAATGCATCAGTTTACAGTTCTGCAAGCCACGTATGATGGTGACTAAATCCTCAAGCACCAGATATAATCTCTTTTTTGTCACATCAATTGGCTAAAGATGGTATTTTTTTTTTTTTTTGCGGTACGCGGGCCTCTCACTGTTGTGGCCTCTCCCGTTGCGGAGCACAGGCTCCGGACGCGCAGGCTCAGCAGCCATGGCTCACGGGCGCAGCCGCTCCGCGGCATGTGGGATCTTCCCAGACCGGGGCACGAACCCGCATCCCTTGCATCGGCAGGCGGACTCTCAACCACTGCGCCACCAGGGAAGCCCTAAAAATGGTATTTTTTAAAAAAAATGTAAAATTAACATTAAAGTGACATCCATCATCATTTTTTATTAATTCATCAGTTTTCCTATGGGGATAAACTACCATTTAAATTTTGGGGCACTTTCCCCTCTGGACAAGGGCTGGATGCTTGCTGGTTTTTTTAGACTCTTTTTCTTTGATATTTGATATTTCCTAATATCTTCTTAGTCCCTACATTATCTTCTCCAGATATGTTATTACACTGATAGCTACAGCTTTATATCATATTAAATTCAACATCAATTAGATTTAGATCTCGTGCTTCCAGTTTTTTTTTTTTTTTTTTTTTTCAGTCTGGGAGGTTTTCTACCTTCTGAGGGGACATTTACAAATGTAATGATCTTATCTGTCATGTTCAATTATAAAGTTCAATTAAATATTTAACTTTCAATGGGTAGCCTTATTTATCTGTGTTTCAAGTTTCTGAGAGAAATTCGTTACTGTTGCTGCTAAACGATCCGTGGTCTATGAATAGCGTGTCCCTGCATGGGGTACTGAAGACCCAGCAATAAATAGGACAGGCGTGTAACAGAACTGGACCACAGAACATCAGAACTGGAAAGAACATTAGAAATTTCCTAGTCACATTAAACAGAGAACATAAGACTCAAGAAGACACAGTTCCAAAGCCTATGCCAACGTTTGTTTGCAGGCTGGATATTAATTTAGGTTAAAATACAACAAGGGTGCACATAACAGCATAATACTTAGGAACATACCCAGAGAATATTTTATGTTTAAAGCTGTGCTCCTTAAAGTGACGGCCACATATTTCCTGAAATGAATCACATGAGGTACTTGCTAAAAAGGTAGACTCCTGTCCCCACACTAGGGTTGAATAAGAATCTCTGACCAAGCCAGAGACCAGCCTTACTAACAAATTCTGCAGATGATTTTTGGACAAAATCAAATTTGAGAGTCAATGCTTCAGCCAAAGGAAAATTGCCACCAGGAAAGCGTTACTTCACTTTCCTGAACTTTGGAGAGTGTCCAGTTGAAAGATGCTCTTTATTTCCTGAAGGAGAAGTAAAAATCCCTTAAAGCACAGAAAGAGAACCAGAGATCAGAGAAGGATAACCAGAGACACCTGACTAACTCCCTGCTTGCATCCGACTCTAGCCAGAGGGTTTTCATTTGTAATGGGTCTGTCTTTGTTTTGGACATATACTAAGGAACTAACTATGAGAAGTGTAGAGAACCACCTGCATATTTTTTCCCTTATGGTCTATAGACTTCCTGAAGCAGATGTATGTCAGAGAATGTACTAAACAATGACATACTTTTCCTCAAACATCAGATGGATAGAAATATTATTATAGGATGGAAAAATCTCTTCTTGGCCAGGATATGAGGATAAAAGAACTCTTGTACTTGGCTGGTGGAAGCGTTCATTGATGTAACCACCACAGAGATCAATTTGGCAGAGTCTAGAAAAATTGAAAAGTTGCTCCCTGTGCCTTGGAAATTCCATGACTAGTGACATTTCTAGATAAACTCTACTTAACGTACATGAGTAGACCTCACAGTAGCTGATGTTGAGGGAGGCACAGTGTGGTGCTTTACATGTAGCTCTTCTAACAATCACCCAAGAGACAGATGGGTTTTATTGTAGGTGAGTTCCTGCAAGGCTGAGTAGCATGATAAAGTCACGTGGCTAGCACACGGACAGTCAGTATCCCACCCAGGCAGGCTGACTCCAGTGCCCTTGCTCGGAACCCCTAGTCTAGACTGCTTCCAACTGGCACTAAATTGTGTCCTCCCCCAAATCCATATGTTGAAGCCCTAACCCCAGTACACTTCACAATGGGGCTGTATTTAGACATAGGGTCTTTAAAGAGATAATTAAAGTTACATGATGACGTATGGGTGGGCCCTAATCCAGTATGATTGGTGCCCTTATAAGGAAAAGGAGAGACACCAGGGATGCACGTGCACCAAGAAGAGGCCACCTGGGGACACAGAGAAGGCAGCCATCCCCAAGCCAAGGTGAGAGACTTCAAGAGAAACCAAACCTGCCAACACTTTTATTTTGGACTTTTAGCCTCTAGAACTGTGAGAAAATAAATTTGCTATTTAAGCCAACTAGCTATGGTATTTTGTTTGGTAGCCATACAAATTAATACAGATACTACAAAAATGCACATAGTCACTTTATTAGTAATAACGACTATAAGAAACAAACTCAATAACCATCTACAGGAGGAGTAAGTAAAATGTGGTGTGTTGATGTGTGGAGCCCTGTAAATGTGGTAAAGGGAATGAGCTAGATCTTTATGATTAATATGGATAGAGCTCAAAAACCACGTTAAGTGAAGAAAGGTGAAGAATGATATGTCAAGTATGAAGCCAGTTATGTGAATTTAAAACAGGCAAATACAACACACATACATAGATTGATATAAACACATGATGCAGTTTTCCCATATTGTGTGGCATTGCCCTGGGAGATAAGAAGGAAAGGCATCTGGGGGGGTGGGTGGGAACAAACAAGAGGTGGAGCTTATCTGGCTTTATAGTAAAGTTTGCTAGATATATTGTTACCGAAAGTGGGGGTCTGGCTGCTCACTACTCAAACGCCAATAAAGAGGCAAGGTTGGTGGAAAGGAAAGTTTGCTTTATTTCGGAGGCCGGCAACAGTGGCGGGGTTTGGTGGGAGGAGGACGCCTGTCCAAAGCCCAACTCCTCCCCACTTTCAACCAGGGGACAAGAGCTTTTATAGATGGAGGGAGAGGGCTACATGCAGAAACAGCACAGTCACCTTGGACTGCCATCTTGACATTGGTCATGCGGTGGTCTGACCAGGGTCATCTTGATTGTTTTAGGTACAGTTAATCTTCAGTTCCAGGGTCAGTTTGTTCCCATTTCCTTGAGGCCAGTTCTTGGAATTGTGGCAGTGCATGTCATGGCTACAATCTGGTCATCATGTAGTTAACTTCTCCCACCTGGTGGGGCTTTCTATAAGCATCTATAAGACAGCTCACAGGATATGGCTCAGAATGTTATGTATAGCCCTTGAGGAGGAACTAAAGGTCCTTGACTTTACTTAATGACTTAACAGTTATTATTTGGACTCATTTGTTTTCATTTGTTTCTGCATTTTCTCACTTCTCTGATTAAACTTATTCTTTGGCTAGCGTTTTTCCACAGACAATAGTCAGGCTGAGGACATGCGGGCAGGGACCATAGGGTCCTGCTCCGTTTAAATATTAAGAATTTTAGAAGTCTTTAAACGTATGTGAAATGTTAATACTTGTCATTCTGGGCAGTGGTTTTGTGAACATTCGTTAATTATTCTTTGAGGTTCTCTAGATTTTTTATTTCTCAAAATCCAAATAGTCTTAGAAAGAGAAAAAGAATATTCTAATTGGTGTTAGAAAAGAGTAGTCCAGACATTCCTGAGGAGACAGAAAACATACAGGTTTGGTTGTTGGCGTAGTCAGTGGCTTAAAATATGCAAGTGCTCAGAATAACGCCTGGTACATTCTTAGCCTTCACTATGTGTTTGCTCCTAGGATTATTATAACACATTTATCGTAGGATTAGAAATAATACATGAAAAATATGTGGTACTTAATTGGGATTTTATAAGCAACAGCTCTGCAGCCCTAATTAAGAGTATTGGACCATTTGAGAAAGATAGAGAGGAAAGTTGGCTGTAAAATTAATACAAACCATCGTGAATCAGAAAAGTCTGGAAGAATGCTCTTTCCCAGGCCTTAAACTATGCCCTCATCTTCTAATCAGGCTTCTCCAGATGTGTGGCATTAACTCTTCCTGTCCCCAAAGTTGCCTTTCAGACTTGAAAATGACATCAGTCTCTATAAAAAAAAAAGAGGTTCAAAGCCTCCAAATGAGAATATCATAATACAAGCAGTCCATGTTCGATCCTTCTGGGAATTAGGTTGAGGTGCTGCAAGTTGCTGAAAGCTGATAAGTCTCTCTGAGAAGTAGTCATTTACAATGCCCCTGTGGCCTGGCAGAGTTAATGCAGCTTTCAGCAGCCCCTAATTATCTCCTGGAAGTAGTCTGAGCTCTGGGATAACTGGACTTATTGAGAACACACAAAGAGGTGAGGGTACTAATTACCCCCAAAGAGCATTTTGGCTTCTTGTTGGTGTGGCTGAAACGTATGCCAGACCTTACTCTGGCTTTCATCCGTGTGCCCTGCTGATCCAAAATTCAATCCCCAGATTTAAATGCATGGATCAATGGGAGATTAAAAGAAATCCAGACAGAAACACAGTTGGCGATTTCAAGTTCAAATAAAAATGAATTTATCCCCTTTCACTCCAGCCCATTCTACACACATTCTGCTAGTAACTTAAAAATGACACAACTAACATTTTGAAGCCCAGCTATTATCACATAAGGAGAAGAGCAAAGTGGTTGAAACACAGGTCCTGTTCCCAAACTATCTGCTTTTGAGTCCCTTGCCACGTGGTGGTGGACAATTTATGCAACTTCTCGATTCTTTAGTTTACTCATCAGAAACACAAGGATAGTAAAAGTAGCTTGTTCCTGGGATTGTCACGAGTCTTCATGAGTTAAGACGAATAAAGCACCTAGAACACTGCCTGGTGCGTAGTAAATGCTATACGAGTGTTAGTTTTTGTTATTACTATATAAACACACCTAAACATAAACATGGCAACAAAATTTGCAAATAACTGGTCCTATTGTCTATTTCCACTTCTGTCCAGCAACTCTGGCCTTCTGGGGCTTTTCAAGTTGAGTCCTGCTTGAGTGCTTTTGCTATTGTCTATCTCTCTAACAGAACGTTCTCCCCCAAGACACTTCTGTGGTCTTCTCTCACATCTTATTCTAGTCTTCGCTCAAAAGTCACCTGCTCAGAGACAACCTTCCTGGCAACTCCGTTTAAAATAGCTCCATTTTAGCACCATATTTCCCTGCCTTGTCACTCTCTATCCCTTTTCTTTGCTTTATTTCTTTCATTGCTGTTTTCACTACATGAATTTCCTGTGTATGTTTATTGGTTTACTTCTTTTTCTCTCATATGGGAGAGGGCGGGTACTTGTTCTGTCTTGTTTATTGGGAAAGGGGTTCGCCTAGCACATAAATAATAAAAACTGTATTATGTGAAGGAATGAATAAATAAATGCTACCTAAATCCCTGGAATTTCCCTCGTTCCTATCCTTTTCTAAATCCAGTCGTTGTTCAGCTTTTCATTTTATTTTTCCAGTATATTTTTTTCTCTTTCTTTCTTTATGTTTTGTTATGTTTAAGGTAAAGAACTTAAGTTTCTGATGCTTACAGCTAAAGAACTCCAACTGATGGAGTTCAAATGCAAAAGTAGTTTTAACATTGTTCTTATAAAAGCATCTCACAGCATTTCTGGCACATAAGTAGCACAACATTTGTATGAGTTTGTATCCCTTTCTTTTCCCACTCCCTTCTAGCTAACCTCAGGGATGGCCGAAATAGACTAGAAGATATATCCGATAGTCCCAGGCATACAGTAGGTGCTCAATAAACACTAGTTGAACATTCTATTGGAACTGAAAATGACTACTGAAAACTGTCCCCGCCTCTAGAAAAACTATATTCCCCTGGCACAAGAGTTGGGACTTAGCAGATGGCTGAGAAACGCCATCCCCAACCTGGCATATGGGAGGATGTGGGTATAAATACTGCTTTTATCAAGAAAATATACCAACCTCCTCTTACTCCTCTGCCATGAATTAAGACATTTGACCTGGGTCTTGAGGAAGGCATTTGCTTCATGGAAAAAGAGAGGGCATCACGAGCAGAGGGAGGATGTCCTAGTTTCCTAGGTCTGCCTTACATAAGGCACTATCACTAACTCAGCGTCTTAAAACAATGGAAATGTATTCTTTTACAGTTCTGGAGGCCAGAAATCTAAAATCAAGGTATTGGTAAGGTTGGTTCCTTCTGGAGGCTCTCAGGGAGAATCCACTCATTGTCTCTCTCCTGGCTTCTGATGGCATTTGGCAATCCTTGGCATTCGTGGCTTATAGGTGCATTACTCTAGTCTCTCTCTCCATCTTCACACAGCCTTCTCCTTCTGTTTGCCTCTGTGTTTTGTCTCTTACAGGACACCCATCTGTGGATCTGGAGCCCACCCTAATCCAGAAAGATCTTAAGATCCTTATCTCCAAGGATACTTATTCCAAAGAAGGTCGAGGGAGTTCCCTGGCAGTCCAGTGGTTAAGACTTCACCTTCCAATGCAGGGGGTGCAGGTTCAATCCCTGGTCAGGGAGCTAAGATCCCACATGACTTGCGGCCAAAAAACCAAAACATAAAACAGAAACAATATTGTAAAAAAATTCAATAAAGACTTTAAAAATGGTCCACATCAAAAAAAAAAAAAAAGAATCTTAAAAGGTCAAATTCGGAGGTTCCAGGTGGAGCTATATTTGTGTGCTACAATTTAGAGGTCATATTGCAGCGCATGAAGACATGAGGTGTCTGACACCATTGCAGAAGGTGAGACAATCCATCTAGCTGGGAGGGTCAGTGCTACATCGGCCGGTGGAGATGAGGCTGCGGTGGTGTTTGTTCCAGACTGGGAAGAATTTTGGCATTCTTCTGTGGGTAACAGGGCCTCAGAGGAGAATTTTCAGCAAGAAAGTGATGCGCTCTGACTCCCTTGTGGGTTTGTGACTCTAGAAATAAAAATGAAGATGGACCAGAGTGAAGAGAAACTGATGGCATGAACAGCGGTGGTTGCTGGGAGAATCCTGGACGAGGTCCCTGGCTTTGCGGATAGTTCTGCTGGAGAGAAATAGGCAAAGCCCTACGGGTGGTATCATCTGAGCTGAGAATTTACTCCCACATCTGCTTTCAATTTTGTCTACCTTAGACCAGGGGTCCCCAACCCCTGAGCCATGGACCCGTAGCGGTCCACGGCCTGTTAGGAACCGGGCCACACAGCAGGAGGTGAGCGGCAGGCGAATGAGAGAAGCTTCATCTGCTGCTCCCCATCGCTCGCATTACCGCCTGAACCATCCCCGCCCCCCGATATGTGGAAAAATTGCCTGCCACAAAACCGGTCCCTGGTGCCAAAAAGGCTGGGGACCGCTGCCTGAGACACATCAACATATTCTAACTAAATCTAGAAAATAATAAAACCCTTTTGACTTTTTTTTTTTTTTAATTCTTTTTGGCTGTGTTGGGTCTTCATTACAATGCACGGGCTTCTCATTGCGGTGGCTTCTCTTGTTGCGAAGCACGGGCTGTAGGTGCGCAGGCTCAGTAGTTGTGGCTCGCGGGCTCTAGAGCGCAGGCTCAGTAGCTGTGGCGCACGGGCTTAGTTGCTCCATGGCATGTGGGATCCTCCCGGGCCACGGATCAAACCCATGTCCTCTGCATTGGCAGGCGGATTCTTAACCACTGCGCCACCATGGAAGCCCCCTTTTGACTTTAACTTAATGGGCAAATGCTAAACCAGTGATTGGAATTATATCTATTTGATTCTGACAGATCAAATGTTGAATAAGAGTGTTAATATCCAATAGGTTAAACACTTAATATCAATTGATGTAAACGGTGAAATAAGTCGATGATTCCTGAGTCACTCTTCCCACTACAGGTCTGTGCCTTCTGATCAGCTGCTTATACGAACACATAATCAACAAGAGGTTCATGAAATGATTGCCTGGCCCCCTCCTTTATTACCAGCATAAATGCCTAGCATTTGCCAGCTGCATAATGAAACTTCCAACTGCATTCAAATTATGACATTCGAATGCTTAAAATTTCATGTTGTCAAGAAACAGCAACATTATCAAAGGGAAATGAATATGATATAAATATATACTCACATTTAGAAAAATGTACAGCATTTCATTTCCATAATAATCACCAAGTTCTCTTGTCGAGAATCACATTTCATGTTAAGAAAAGCAGCTCTGTTTACTTAGAGATTTTTGCAAACCAGAGCCAGGGTGGTTTCAATTCTGGGAAAATACTTTAAATTATTTTCAGGGAACTGCTTTTCCAATTTCATTTCTAAGAAGCATGCTTTCTTATTAAAAGAAATGCTTTCTTGCTCCTCAGATCGTACATCTTTTAGAACATTAATTGCCCATCTTTTAGTTCATTATTTGTGCTTCATTTAGCTGCCTTAGTAACTTAAGAACACTTATGCAAAAACTTTCATAATGACTTCATAGTTGGGCTCTTTTATTTTCAAGTTTCCACAGAGTTCCAGTACCGTGTAACAAGAAAAAAATGTTCAGCTTGTTGCATTTTCATTATAAATTCTACATTTGGCAAATATTTACATGTATATGTGTCTATAGAGTTTTTTCCTTGAAACTTCTTTACCTTTTCTCCTTTAATGTTAATATTCTTTTAATTCTGAGTTTCGTGTCAGCTTCTCTAGTCAGCTTTCTTTCTTTTTTTTTTTTTTTGCGGTACGCGCGCCTCTCACTGCTGTGGCCTCTCTCGTTGCGGAGCACAGGCTCCAGACGAGCAGGCTCAGAGGCCATGGCTCACGGGCCCAGCCGCTCCGTGGCATGTGGGATCCTCCCGGACCGGGGCACGAACCCATGTCCCCTGAATCGGCAGGCGGACTCCCAACCACTGTGCCACCAGGGAAGCCCTCAGGTATCATTTTAGATGCAGATTAATAATAAATTTTTCATGAGGCTAGAAGATGCTCACAAAATCCATCAGTTCTGCTTTTTGATAGTGAAGCTCAGAAATGATAGTTAATTAACAACAGGTGTTTCTATTTCTTTTGGAAAAACCAAAATGTCCATGGATTGATGGATGTACCAGAAACCTATTAAAGTTCAGGACAGTGTTACCTTTAGGGGTTGGGGGATGGAATGGAAGGAGCATGGAGGAGCACATGGGGCTTCTAGGTGCTTCCTCTCGTTCTATCTCTTACACTGGGTGAAAAACGCAGGCATGCCTTGTTTCATTACACTTCTCAGATATTGCATTTTTTACAAATTGAAGTTTTGTGGCAACCCTGCATCGACCAAGTCTATCAGTACCATTTTTTCAGCAGCATTTGCTCACTTCAAGTCTCTGCATCACATTTTGGTAATTTTCACAATATTTCAAACTTTTTTATTATTACTATATTTGTTATGTTGATCAGTGATCTTTGATGTTACCACTGTTAATTGTTTTGGAATTTTTTTAACAATAAATTATTTTTAATTAAGGTGTGTATGTTTTTTTTTAGACATAATGCTATTGCACACTTAATAGACTACAGTATCGTGTAAGCATAAATTTTACATACACTGGGAAACCAAAAAGTTCATGCGACCCGCTTTATTGTCATGTTTGTTTTATTGTGGTGAGCTGGAACCAAACTCGAAATATCTCTGAGTCAAATATAAATATTGCTGTATATATGTGTGTTTTATGCTTAATATTTAGACACTTCACATGTTTTAGAAATATGTATTTGAATGCATTCAATATTTAGTGAAGACAAAAAGAAGAACCAACCTGTACCAGATGGGAAAATGTACAAGGTCCTTAACCTTATTTCTATCCACATCCTCTTTTTCTTTGTCCAAGTTTGTTTGGTTACTTTTCTAATGTTACATTTAGCTCTTTGTTCTCTTCTTATACAAAGACCATCAATATATTATCTTGTTGGCATCTGCCATGTAGATCAGTTATATGTAATCTCAAAAGTCAATACACATATAAAATTGAAATATTTCTGAGGCATACATTTGAAAAAGGCACCCACTTCACTTGTGGGTGAACTTAGCCAATTGTTCAGCAGCCATTTCCAAGAGGTTTTGTTGTTCTTGACGCTTTGTTTCAAAGGCAGTGACACTCAGCATCCTTTAGCGTTTAATGGAGTCAATTATGAGCTGCAGTTGCATTTATACATTTGGGAATGTACCTCCCACTGCACTAATTGCTGAGAATGAAACCATTCCTGTATCTACACATCCTCCAGAATTTTAAAAATTCACCATAGAGTATTCCACACTAAGCTGCTGCCCCAGGCATTTTCACATCCTCGCCATGGGCAGCAGCCTAGGATTTTACTTTCCCATCCAAAATCCTTGCTTTCTGGGCTCAGGGAGACACAGTGGTTGAGCGAGCCCTGGGAGAATAGTGGTTAATTGCTGTTGTCCTCTGTCTAGTTGGTCTCACTTCCTTTGGGGTGACCTTTGAAGGGATGTACAATATGTCATTTATAAAACAGTTTCAGAAGAGGAAGTAAAAACCAAAATAGACGTTAATAACATCCCTGTCCTGGCAGCTGAAATGATACGGCAGTTGCCAGCCATATTATGAGGTAATATTTTCATGGACAAACGTTGAGATGGGAGAACAAAGAGGGGATTGGGATGGAAGTTTCCTTCTGCTCTTGGCCTCATAACAAAATAATGCTGACAGTGTTGACTGTCTCTGGGTTTGGCCCTGACCTTGGAGCTTTATATGTGCTTAGAACAGGGCCTGACACAGGCACGGATTAATAAGGAGGCTCTATTGGTATTTTCTTGAGGATGATACTGAGGAAACAGAGGGATTAAATAAATTGCTGAAGGTCGAGCCAGGATGGGAGATACAGGCAGCAAACCACTCCGTCTGCGGATCTCGTACTGCCTTCTTCGTTCCTCCATGGAAAGGGCAGACAGTGGGAACGAGCCAGGGCACACCAGAGGGCAACTCTCAGATGTTGACACTGTCTGGAAAAAAGCTCAGTCCTCACAGAACATGACCTGAAGCCCTAAACAGGGAAAGATGAGGCCAGAAGGAAAAGCTAGCGTTTAACTCTCCCTAGTCCTCATGTGCTGTATTTCCTAAAATATTAGATCTAGAACTTGAGTCAGACTCAATGTACATTTGATTCTTACCATGGTGAGGTCTCCTTACACTAAATTAATCAAGTGCCTTTCATTTTTACACAATGAAATTATTCCATTAGCATTAACACTGTCCACTGATGGAATATCCTGTATATGATTGTCTGAAGTTGTTTGATATTTTGTTATTTTTGATATTTTGTAGTTTGATATTTTTCACACAAACACAGATATTTCGGAGGAAATCATCAATCTTGAGTATCGTGCTGCTTTATGCCTTGAGTCTCTTTCTCACTCTTATCCAGCTTTCATCTCCCTGGTTTAATCTTAGGGAGCATGTTGTGAATAATGCCATTTTCCTGTTCAAATCCTTTCAGAGATTCCCTATCACCTACAGGATTAAACTCACCCTCGTTATCCTGGTGGAGCTGATTTTCTCTCCAGACCAAAGGAAGAGTCAGTCTGCCCCACAGGTAGATTGAAGTCTCAACTCTCATGCACGGAGAAAACTTCTTGTAAGTTTTTCATGACTTTTTCCAGCTTCTATCAGCAAGGTCTCCAAAAATCTCAGAAATAAAGTTCGAGGTCATGCATCCTACTAGTACCATCACTCAACATTTTCTTCACTGATCCAGATGTATCTTCAAGACTTTATCTACATGAATTCAGTCAGTGAGTTCTATACACAATCCCCTGGGCAGTACATCATTTGAAACTTTATTTGTGCTAGTTTCTCTGTTTGAAATTACCACCCACATTTTTTTTTTATAGGACTCATACCCATCATAGAGAGGTCAATTATCATGCATGTAGTTCCTCAATATTTTGGGACACCCTTTCTCTGATTGAGAGCGGCCTACATTATGTATTCTGTTCCTAAAGTAGAAACTAATGGATCCTTCCAGATTTCTTTGCTGCCAGGGTGAAGACATGGGACCTAGGCTCTGCCACCCGAGCCTGGTTCTGAAGGACACGGCAGGAGCAGTTAGGTGAGCACGGCGCCCTCTCCTGGCAGCTGGGTGGTGGAGCCCGCGGGGTCCCCTGTTCCTGGGGGTCTGTTAGAGAGGCAGCCTCTCTGCGGCGTGTGGTTTAAGCAAAACCCTGAAGGATGAGAATGAGCGAAGCATGGGAAGAATCTGAAGAAGAGAATCCCAGGCGTGGGGAAGAGCAAATACCCAATTATGAGCTCTCAGCCAGAGAAGAAAGAGGAGACTCTGGAATCAACCCACGGGAAAATCACAGTGATGATTAAAGGCCCATGAATATGAGTCATAGACGAAGGAGAGTGACCAGCTAGCCTTCATCTCCCTCCCAGGAAAAGAGGAAATTAGAAAATAAAGGATTTCACCAAGCCTATTTTCCTCTCTGAAGATAAATAACCCATGGGCACCCTCCATTAAGCTGACCTGATTCTGAGGAGGTCAGTCTGGTCTCAGGCTGATCAGACACATCAGCTCTAGATTTCTGAAAACGTTCCAGTTCCTTAAATGGGAAACTTGGTAGAGCAAACCTTGGGGAGCGCAGCTTACGTCGGCAATATCTGAAGATTCGGGCAAACTACAAAATGCTAGGCCTTGGACATATAAAGTCCTGTGGGGTAAAACCAGCCTGTGCGTGCCTACCTCAGCATAGCCAGAATGGAAATGTCTGAATTCATTTATTTAAAATGGATAAACACACACCCCATGTGACCTGAGTACACTTGATAAATTAAATTGTAAGATATTAAAAGTATAAATGTGATGATTTGATATATGTCTACTTTGCAAAAGAATTCCCCCACTGAGTTAATTAACACAGGCAAGCATTTGTCAACACGCCTTGGGTCAGAGGGGTCCTGAGAAAAGTACTGGACATTTCCGTTCTGAAATCAGGAGAGGAGGAATAACATATAATGAGAACAAAAAGAATAAAATAGAAAAGGGTCTGAAATTTTATTGTTTTCAAGCTAACACAGTTTCATGAGACTCCTAGGTCAGAGATAAAGGTCATTGTCGTTCACAGCACACGGACAGCGTGAGGTTCATGTTCATTTTGGCCCCCTTGTCCAAGTTTTGCAGGGGGAGTGAGACAGATGCAGGTGTATGCCAGGCATCCAGTGGGTCTGTGTCCCAGCTGAGGATCCCCAAGATTAGAAAATGCCCAATCTTATAAAGAGGGTCTACAAGCAAACCTGCTTAACATTTGCCCCAGAGGGAGAAATTATTTTATTATACTAGTCATGATACAAATCTGCCCTCTGACCCGGATGGAGATGCTCTTTCTAGTGTCCAAGGTGTCTGCTATACAAGCATCCTTCAAAAAGTAGTCTGGAACAAATACTATCACAGATACGTAATCGCTATCACAGATACGTAAATATTATCACAGATACCAGATACATAATCGCTATGGAGAATTGCGCCACAACACAGGGTATAAAAGATATAAGAAGGTGAAAGGAAGAGATATATGGATTAGGGAGAAGAAATGGAAATAAGATTTAATACAGGATATCTCTTTAGACTGTCATATTACAATACTAACTTTATTAGCAACTGTTCTATTTAGCTCAAGATAAGTCTTATTAGTAATGTGTCTCCCTTCCTCTGAAATATGAGTGTGTTTTATAATTGTTAGCAAAGTTCTTTGAAGTGTTTTTCCCAGGGAGGGCTCAAGGAAAAGAGGGAAGTTATTGGAGATCATTTCCACCGTGCTGGTTCCATTACTACAAATAGTAAATAAAAACATTAAAGTCTTTCAGTTACCACTACTCTCGCTAATCAGCAGCTGAAAATTCAGCGCTTATCATTGAAGAAGCATAATTCCCTTAGCAATAAGAACCTCCTTACTGCAGCTTCTCTTAATGAAGAGTACGTACAACACCTTCCCCCATGAGACAACGGCTGAGCAGGGGCAGATAAACATCCTCCGTAAGTTCTAAACACACGAACCAAAATGAAACTCTCAAGTAAAAACACATCTGCCCTCCCTCTGCCCTCCCCCCTCCTGCTGGACTATTTTAGCTTTCACTGATGTCTAACTATTCTCTTCTTGGTAGTACAGGACTCCCCTAAATGTCTCTCACATATAAAGGAATCTAAAAATCCTCCTAGCTACAAATCAAGAGCTATTATTTTGGTCTTCTCCTCTTCAGGGCAGCTGGTTTCTGAAGTCATAACGGCATCATATCTGGTGGAAATTAGGTGCACAAGGCTATGAGGAGAGCCTCCCGAACCAGTTTCACATTGTGGTCCTAGAGGCAAGAAGATGAGGCCTTGACTTATTCGAGTAGTGAATCCTTGGATTCTTTTTTTTTTTTTTCTTTTTTGCGGTACGCAGGCCTCTCACTGCTGTGGCCTCTCCCGCCGCGGGGCACAGGCTCCGGACGCGCAGGCTCAGCGGCCATGGCTCACGGGCCCAGCCGCTCCGCGGCATGTGGGATCCTCCTGGACCGGGGCACGAACCCGTGTCCCCCGCATCGGCAGGCGGGCTCCCAACCACTGCGCCACCAGGGAAGCCCTCTTGGATGTTCCTAAAGCTGCCAATCATGAATTAAACTTGGTAAAAATTATCTGGAGAACTTTGAAGAATGAAAAGGAACTGATGCTATATTGCCTTGAACACGACTATAACAAGAAAAAGGTTGGATTACATTTGATTGAAGACAGTTGGCATAAGTACCCTTAGAGCTATGAATTTTCATTTCAACCTACAGGCTTTAGATTACTTTTCAAGTCTCTACAACAGCCAACAGCTAGTTAACCACTTGGTTTGATATGTGTGTTTGTTTGTATGTTGGGAGCTGTTGCGAGGGAAGGACGAAAAGCTCTTTTGATCCACTGAAGAAAAAATAATTGAATTTGTGCTATTTGAAGTCAGTTTAAAGTGGTATCTTGATTCCTTCAATATGTATCTGCTTCAAAAATTGAACATTTTTACAAATATAAAAAGAGCTAATAAGGAGTTCCGTGAGTTGGACAGGAGTCACAGAAGTCACTGCTATTTCTCAACTAGAAAAGCTAGTTTTACTCAGACAAATCTGATTTGATTAAAATTCCCAGTGATTTGAAATTTTAAAACTACACAAATTAATGAAGTCTTTAATGTCAGTCTTAATTATTAGAAAATTATTAAGATTGAAAAAATCTTTCTGCACAGACTAATTCTTGCCATGGCTAATTCCTCGTTGTATGGAAAAAGCAAATGGAACCCAGGAGTTCATTTTTTTTTTTTTTTTCCCTATACGCGGGCCTCTCACTGTTGTGGCCTCTCCCGTTGCGGAGCACAGGCTCCGGACCCGCAGGCTCAGTGGCCATAGCTCACGGGCCTAGCCGCTCCGCGGCATGTGGGATCTTCCCGGACCGGGGCACTAATCTGTGTCCCCTGCATCGGCAGGCGGACTCTCAACCACTGCGCCACCAGGGAAGCCCTTCATATTATTTTTAATAAAAATATCAAATTGGTCACACCATTAATTTTAACTACTATTGGCCCCTAATGGAGAGGCCAAAATAGCACGAACTCATTTTTTCCCTCTCCTTACAGAAGTATTTAAGGATCTTTCAGATTTTTCTCTCAACAGTTGAGGAACACAATGAAAATAATTTAGCAGTAAGGGGGAACTCTACCTGTATCTTTTAAGCAAATTATGGCTTATCATTATTTTGTTCTTCTGAAAAAAATCAAGAGAATAAGATTATGTCTGACTGATCAAACACAATTAATTAGGGGAGAAAAAAATATTTTTAACGTCAACAGACCAGGAGAACAATTTTAGTTCAAAGAGGTTAAAAAAAATCTTGCTGGGCTGATTCGTTCACACTGAATTTACTGTTTGTTAAATTGAATTAGCTCTACCCACCAGTGTTTACGCAGTTTGCCCGAGTTGGAATTCCAGTTCTACCGTTCACTAGGTGGATCCCCTTGGTTATGTTCATTGTCTAAGTCTCAGGTTTTCTGTTCATAATAGTCATTATAGTAATTGATTTTTACAATGTACTGGGTACTCTTCAAAGGGCTTCGTATGAGGTAGTTCATTTATTACTTATAACAACTCTATGAACTAGGTACTACTATTATTACTCTTCTGATTTTTCAGATGAGGAAACAGAGACCCAGAGAGATTAAGTAGTTTGTCTGAGGTCCCAGCGCTAGTATGTGGTAGAGCAAAGCTTTGAACGCAAGTAGGCTGCTCCTGGCTTCTGGTGACTGTGTTGAGGTCTCTGCCAGTATACTTCTCCAGCTTGTCAGGAATTCATGCAAAAATGCTGGTCAAGCACATAGCCCAGTGTTTGGCACGTATTAAGTTCTTAAAACTGTTACCTCAAACTGTCATCCACCCAGAACTCCTAGGAATGACCACCAAGTCTCCACTTTAAATGAGTTTAGTTAAGTACTGCGTATTTGATGAATAACATGTACCTTAAGCTATTTAGATGTCTCCCAGTTTCCCCGTGAAGTTCAATGTTTCTACTACTGGTAACATCATTTTCTCAATCACTCAAACTTAATTTTTAAAATTGTCTATATAAATATATATTATATGTATATAAATCTTAGATATACATTTATAATAAAAACAGTAACACCGATACTCATGTACCTGCCACCCGGCTGAAGATAAAGAGCAATGCCAGTAACTTTGCACCCTCCACATACCTCTCTCTGATTGCACGCCTACCCTGCAGCACGGATGCTGCCTTGTAGGTAACGTTCCTCAGCGCTGACACATTGATATCATCTTTGGCCGTTTCCTCCCCACTCAAAGACAATCGTTTTCAAATCTCATTTTTCTTCATTGAGAGATTTCATGCCCCATGCGAGTCTCCTGTTGCCGCTATTAAAAATTATCACCAACTTAGTGGTCTAAAACAACAAAAATTTATTTCCTGACAATTCTGACAGTTCAGAAATCTGGAATCGGTTTCACTGGCCATAAGTTAAGGTGTCAGCAGGGCTGGTTCCTTCTGGAGGCTCTGAGGGAAAAATCCAGTTCCCTGTGTTTTTTCAGCTTCTCGTGACCACCTGTGCTCCTTTGCTTATGGCCCCCCTTGCCCCCGTCTTCAGAAGACACCACCTCAATCCCTACCTTCAACCTCACATCACCTTCTGCTTTGACTCCTCACATCTCCCTCTGATAAGAACTGTTGTCCTGGATAATCCAGGATCCTCTCTCCTTCCCTTAATCACATCCATACGGTCCCTTTTGCCGTGTAAGGTAATGTTCACAGGGTCCAGGGATTAGAACATGGACACATTTGGGGGCCGTTATTCAGCTCACCCCACTCCCATCCTTTTACTTCTTTGTTTAGTTGCTACTAGAGTCCTAAGGCAGACTGTTATTTTATTCTTCTAACACACTGTAATTACCTTCTGGTCAGTCTGTCCACTCAGAGGCGAGGCAAAGGTGGTGTCAAGAGGTATGTGTGGGCTTCCCTGGTGGCGCAGTGGTTGAGAGTCCACCTGCCGATGCAGGGGACACGGGTTCGTGCCCCGGTCTGGGAAGATCCCACATGCCGCGGAGCGGCTGGGCCCATGAGCCATGGCCGCTGAGCCTGCACGTCCAGAGCCTGTGCTCCGCAACGGGAGAGGCCACAACAGTGAGAGGCCCACGTACCGTGGAAAAAAAAAAAAAAAAAAGGTGTGTATCCTCAAGGCACCAACTTATGAGGGGCCATTAGATGCCAGAGAATGTTTCTATTCCAATTTTGTACTGACTTACTAACTTTCCATCTGCTGTGCATGGCGTGCATAAAACTGTCCCCAAGTTTTGCTTATGTATGTATTCATTTCTCGGCAAATATCAACCCTGGATGGGGGGAGAGGGCTGGAACAGAGTGTGTTGCTTCTGGGTACCATTTATCCTCAAGGCATCAGGAAACTTGCTGCCCTTGTTCTTCTCCATCATCAGTCCTATATGGCAATACCAAACCCCCTCTCTCAAAATATAGGACACTGGCTTGTCAAAAAATAAAGAACAAAATAGTCAACCGCTAACATCATTGCTTACGGTCATGATTCTCAAACTTATTAAGTTGAAGAGTAACTGGAAGTCCTGTTACTTCATGGATGTCATAAATGGAAAAAGTAAGGACTTTGGCCCCAGCTAGACCTGGGGTTAAATTCCGAATCCCCACTTTCTTAGCTCCACACCCTTGGGCAGAATGCATGTCCTCTCTGAGGCTTTGTTCCCTAATCTTCAGCTTTTTATTGAGAGGATAAAATGAGATATTACATGGAAAACAGTTATCCCAGCACCTGGCACTTGGTAGGGGCTCAAAAATCTTAACTCCCTCCCTTTCCTTTGGTGAAAAACTGTGCTCTTTGCAGAAAATCGTGAAATATTCATCATTCAGGCTAGAGTAATATTTGTAGCAGACTCTGTGACTATGTAATACAAAAATATAAACTGTGAGGACAAGTTCTTAAGAAAAAAGCTATTACAGTAAACCCAATTAGCTAATTCTACATTTTGGGGTAAATAATCTTTTGCTATTTTTTCATCTGTTGACACTGACAAACATTTGCTAGCAGATGAGCTGTAGCAGTGGGTATCAAACATTTAAAGAAAATATTTTGGGGGCTTCCCTGGTGGCGCAGTGGTTGAGGGTCCGCCTGCTGATGAGGGGGATGCGGGTTCGTGCCCCGGTCCGGGAGGATCCCGTGTGCCGCGGAGCAGCTGGGCCCGTGAGCCATGGCCACTGGGCCTGTGCGTCCGGAGCCTGTGCTCCGCAGCGGGAGAGGCCGCAGCAGTGAGAGGCCCACTTACTGCAAAAAAAAAAAAAAAAAAAGAAAATATTTTGGATAGAAAAATTGCCCCTCAAATTGGGGGAAGAATACTCATTCATTACATTTTCAGCAAACTGAAAAAATCTGACATTATTTGATTTTTAACCTCAGAACACCTCGGTACAAGTCACAAAATAAACATATTCCATGGAAGTGTGGTGTGAAGAAACTATCAGATAAAATCCAAATTGCTTATGCTGACCTTGAAAATGCCCTCACTTTGGTTCCAACTTGTGTTTTCAAAGTTTTCTCCCTGGAAATCCTCTGTCTTATTCAGATTAGTCTGAAGGCCCCTGGCTAATTGTCTTTCTGCCCATCATTTCTGCCTGCTTCTCCCTTGTTTCCCCGTCAAGGTGACAAACTCAAACGCCACAGCTCCGGCAGACCATGAAGAAATGCAGACCCAGAGTGACCAGGTCCTAAAATGTTTCAAGAGAAGCCAGAACTCTGGGATTTGCTGTAAATTTCCCCAATTTTTAAATATTTACAACTAATTAAAAATGTTTAAAAATTGGATGAGTCAGAGAAAACATACACACAGGCTAGATTGAACCCCAGTCTCTAATAAGCAGCTCTGATCTCTGCAAATCAGTAAGAAGCCGCTGAAGCGTCTCTCCTCAGAGGCAAGTCTGGAGAGAGTCCGTCTCCGCATGAGCTCACCTACGTCTGATCCACCGTCTTGCACCTCCATCCCTTCCTCTCTTTAGCACTTATTTACAGGCTGGTTTAACTGGTGCTTAATATTTTTCCTTTTAAGTTCTTGGAGGACAGTAATCATATACAGAAAGGATTTTTGTCTTGTACTATTTTTCTTAAATCAGAACACACTGCTTTTGGTAAATGAATAAATTAGTCACATCAGAGCTTCTTTCCCAAATTCCACTGACGTCATGGTCATTGTCTATTTATCCAATGAATTCTTTTTTTGTTTATTTTCACTTCCCCACACTTCTGGCTACTCAGCAGGAAGTCATTTAAAATTTTTCCACCTTTACCCCAACTCAAGGAGGGCACGATTAACAAATATAGATGAAAATATAGGAATTTAGACTTTAAGTTACTCTCCCCAGTCAGACTGGTGCGTGTTCTGTACACACTGGACTTAGTTAGGGAAAAGACTCTGGGGGGTGCAATTGTTTGGGAGGCTTTCTCTGAGTTACTTATTTATCATCTGCCTTCAACACCTTATTTGGGTTATTGACACTTCCTGTTATGCCAGAAGAAACCTATACTCAATTATAATATCCAAAAGTTCTAAACTAAATCCATATTATTTATGTACCATGACGACGTATTGCTTGGATTTCATGTACCATAGATGGTTTCCATTTCTGTGGGAAGCTGAGAAACGTCTGTGTGTAGAAACAAAAAGCTCTATTTCTATTTTGACTCATGCCCTTCCTTCCTTAACCATGTCCAATGCATCCTTTAAGTCTTTATAGTGTCCACCTAGTATCTGTCTATAGTTTAAATTGCTGTCCAAGTTGTAAAGCGAAGTGCTTCTGCTTTTTTAACAGCTCTGCGTTGTTTCAATTTATGGGAGAAGCAAGGCACAGTCAGAGGACATAAGTTTCATACAGGGGACTGCTTACTTGGGGCTGATAGCTTCTGGAGCCTCTGTCTTCTCACCTGTAAAACGAGAGTAGTCATACTTAGCTAATGAAGGCATTAGGAGAATTCAGAGATTTGTTAAAAGAACAGGCACAAAAAAACGGTAGCTATTATTCATTTACCCTCCCTCTTCCCCTCCTTTCTACTTTTCTGAAGTGAGAAATCTACAGAGGATGGCCACCCTCTTTTCCAAAAGGATGTGGAATCTGGAGGAAAGCCTTTTTATTGATATGTGGTCCCACACCCCACTTATAATTTCTCTCCATGCAGCTACTTCAAATATTGTTCAATATTTCTTTTATCTGTTTATTCATTCAAGAAATATTTGCTTCTCCTTAGAGCCCTTTGTATGAATAGAAGGAATAAGTGAAAGCTATAATGTAAATTGAGTCTACTAAACTTACAACATAGGTTTTATTACTTTTAGTGCATTGAATCATAATTTACTAACTAGAGTGATGATGTCAGAGTAAGTTTATTTTCTTCCCGAAATTGGCAAGCTTTAAATTCAGGAAGGAAGAAGACTTACTGGTTACAGGGTGCAAAAGCAATGAGGAAAGCTTTGTGTGGACTACTTTACCATGAGTTAACCATGAGCCAGCACTGAAGTCATTGGAAAAGGAAGTCAAATTTTATTAAAATGTAAATCACAGTACATAATCATATAGTGTTTTACCTTAAGACAGATACTTATAAAGTCAACACTTATTCAGTCGAGAATGAATTGAAGGCATTAAGCACCTTCAAGGAGCTAAACATGAAGGAAACATCTTCAATTTAAAAAATCTAATGTTGTGTCCAGCTTGCGCAGTGATTCCTCAAGAGAAAATGTGGTCTAAAGGATGTCTTGTCTGACCAAGAAAAATGATAGGACAAAACAAAGGAAATTTATAGGCTAGCCTAGAAGAGAGAAGGCTAAGGAATAAATAGTAGTTGACTTCAAAATAAAAAGGATTTCAATGAGAAAAGCAATGAAAGATTTTTAATTACTACTACCAGGTATAAACGATAAAATTGACCTAAAGACGAGAGATTTCTGAGGAAATAAAGGAAGAACTTCTGGAGAGGCACTAAATAAGGAGTTCTGAAGAAGGCTCCATACTTTCTGTCCAGGAGGTCTCTGAGGAGAAGACCATTGTCATTGTCAGAGACAGTTTTTCAACATTCATTCACATTGAAAGTATGTGACATATAATTATAAGGTTGAAAGGAAGCCCCAAAGAATCTTCCTATGTGATCCCTTCCAGACAAACGGTTCAAAGATCCCTGAAAACAGCTATTCACCCTCTACTTTAAAATCTTCAGAGAGATAGTTTACTCCCTGCCCACTGATGATATATCATACTGTCTTTTTCTCTTTAAGCTACAACGTTTCTTGATGTATACCCTAAATTACTAGCCAGAAGAATACAACTGACCTCAACAGTTCTGGGTGCCCAGCTATTAAGCCTGAAGTGTTAAAAACCAACTTAGGGATTGCGTTTGCAAGTCTGGTGGAATTTGGATTTCTTATTGGAGAATATAAGACCTCCAAACACTGATTTTGTAGTCTTTCCAGCTCATCTTTGATTAATCCCTCATGGTCCCCAGCCCAAACAGCTCATCCTTACAAAACATAATTTTTCTAGGTTTCAACAGGAGTTTGTTCATGCTTCTTTCCCAATTTGTGATTCCCTCTCTTTCCTTCACAATCGATTAATACTTATTACATACCTCAAAACTCAAAACATTTTCTTCTAAATATTTTACCTTAATTCCCTGTCTTGTGACTATTTATGCATTAGGTTGAATTTCTGTTTTTTTTTTAATATAATGATACATTTATTCAATAAATATAGGTTTGGGGCAGGGAGCAATTACTATTTTCAAGACACTGAGGAAAAAGCTGTGAATGAAACAAATCAGTGAAGGTTCTTGCCCTGGTGGAGCTTCCATCTGATGGAGAAGACAGAACATAAGCAATTAATGAATGCAATTAATGAATACTCAATAATAATAACAATGAAGCAGGAAAGAGGTGGCATTTGGGCAAACACCTGGAAGAAATCAGGGACTGACTCATCTGAAAGTCCAGGTGAATCGTTTTCTGGGGAAGATCAAGAGTAAGGACCCAGGGGTGGGAACAAGGCTTGAGTAACAAGAAGACTGGTGTGGCTAGAGCCCAAATCCTACCTTGACCTACAAGGTCCCTGATTCCCTTGGCCTTCCTGTTTCCCACGGCTCCCCTTACTCCCTCTGACTTGGCTACTCTGGCCTCCTTACAATTTTTCAAACATGTTGAACATGGTCCAACCTCAAGGTCTCTGTACTTGCTTCTCCTTACACTTGGGACACTCTTTTACCAGAGAGACATGAGTACGTAGGGATTTGTATACTGTCTGTCTCCCCAACTAGAATGCATTTCTAGCAGCCCTAGAACCCAGAACATTTCCAGCACACAGATGGGGCTCTGTAAATATCTGCTGGCTGTATGATCAATGTATGATCGTAAAGCTGGCAGGTCCTACCAGTCTCGAAACTTGAACCCTTTTATTGTATGTCAAAGTTTTAAACTTCTGAAATGATTCGAGAAGCTGATTGTCCTAATGACTTTCATGACTACCAAATTATTCAAATTTAGAAACTGTAAACTTCCTGGAAAACGGCTGGTACAGAAATCCCAATGATCATAAAATGGAAGTTGTAATTCTCCAGGAAAATAAAGAAAGGAAGAAAAAACAGGCAATTTTCAAGCTATTATTGTAGGTGACTGAGTCAATAAGAAAATGGTAGTGATACTGCAGGATCAAACCTCCACAAACACAATTAAATGAAATACTGGAAATGTTTTTCAGCGTCTGCAGAGCACTTTTGAACCGCAGTTGAAGACTTTTATGAAAGCCTTGAAGTTCTTATTACAAATGCAATTTCATTAGGACCTTAACACTGATTTATTCAATACGTTTTTTAAGAAAGACACTACTATTCCTCAAAAGAAAGAATGTAAACATAGATCTCCGGCAGAGTGAAAAGTATGAAAGGCCATAATCACCAACTCACCAGGCAATCCAAGCAAAACCAGAAATAATCACAACCCAATTGAAATATTGGCAAGCTTTGGGGAGGGTAGGATTGGAAAGAGAAGAGAGAAAAGGGAATGGAAGCGACATTCGCAATCTAAAGGAAAACTATGCTAACAGGCTACTTATAGCAAATAAATCTAGGTTCCTGGATTCTTCTAACATGATTTGGTATTTCCAGACATAATTATTTTTCTCTTAGGTCCTGCTGTGGACTGAATTGTGTCCCCCTACAATTCATATGTTAAAGCCCTAGCCCTCAACGTGATGGTATTTATTTATTTTTTTAAATTAATTTTTATTGGAGTACAGTTGATTTACAATGTTGTGTTAGTTTCTGCTGTACAGCAAAGTGATTCAGTTATACATATACATATATCCACTCTTTTTTAGATTCTTTTCCCATATAAGTCATTGCAAATTATTGAATAGAGTTCCCTGTGCTATACAGTAAGTCATTATTAGTTATCTACTTTATATATAGTAGTGTGTATATGTTAATCCAATCTCCCAATTTATCTCCGCCCTCCCTTTCCCCGTTGGTAACCGTAAGTTTTTCTACATCTGTGACTCTATTTCTGTTTTGTAAATAAGTTCATTTGTACCATTTTTAAAGATTCTACATATAAGCAATCTCTTATGACATTTATCTTTCTCTGTCTGACTTATTACACTCAGTGGACCTAGAGATTGTCATACTGAGTGACTGTGATGGTATTTAGAGAAGGGAGTTTTTGGGGATAATTAGGTTTAGATGAGGCCATGAGGGTGGGACCCTCATGATGGGATTAGTGTCCTTATAAGAAAAGACACCAGAGAGCTTGTTGTGTACCCCACTCCACTCATCTCTCTGTCTCTCCCTCTCCCTCTCCCTCTAGCATGTGAAGACACAGCAAGAGGGTGGCCATCTGCAAGCCTGGAAGAGTTCTCACCATAAGCCAGCCATGACCACCCACCCGATGGCCTCAGACTTCCAGCCTTCAGAACTGTGAGAAAATTAATTTCTGGTGTTTAAGTCCCCCCGTCTACGGTATTATGTTATAACAGCCTGAGCTGACTAAGAAAATCTGGGGAAAGTTCCAAACATACAGAAGGAATAACATCATATGTAACTGTATCTTTTTCTTCTTCAAAGAAGCACCTAAGTAGAGTGATGCTCACCTCCCTACACTCACAGATGGGAATTAGTTGGCAAACCTACATAACATACAGTTTTGTGGGTTCCAGCTTCTAACTGAAATTAAACACATACATACTTGCCAAAAGAAACTGAAGAGAATTTTTCAGTCACAAGCTGGATCAGTCTGTTCTAATTTTGATGAGTCCCAGTTACTGGCAGTAGTCTTTGAAAACAGCAATTTACAAAGAATGCCATAGTTGCACCTTTCCTGGTGTTATGGTATAATAGAAACATCAGAAAGAATGTGTTTTGCTTATTCTTTCTTGCTGGCTTAGTATCCATTGTTGACAGATTCTCCCATTAGGAGAACAGCCATTTTTCTTATGAATTTAATGGCAACCTAAACTAATAAGGTAGGTGACATGTCAATGGATTTTCAGGACTGTGTCTTGGGTCGAGTGGTTAAACCATTCAGAAAAGCGAAGTTTTCCCGCAGGTTCCAGTCTTACCTTAATCTCCAATTATCTCCAGCCAGGGCAATTCAAGAAGACTCACCCTCCCAACAGGAAGATAATTAGGAAAACTCAAGTTGGGGGTAGTGGGGAGAAGGGGGGGAGACAGCCTCGGGGATCATCATTTGCAAAGAATCGAAACTTATATTAACAGACTCAAGTTAAATAAGCATTTATTGTAAAGATGTGGGTAACCTCAAAGAATGGGAAAAAAAATACAGCTGAACCATCAGGGACCTCCTCTCTTCCTGCCCTGAAACATGGTTCTCCAGCTTTTCCTGTGCATCTTTTCCATTCTCCTTTGGGCAGATCTTTTTCCTCTTCCAACTCGTAGCTTTAATTCCCAATAATTTCAGATTTCATGTCTCCCAAT
Source organism: Orcinus orca (assembly GCF_937001465.1). Classification (NCBI taxonomy): domain Eukaryota; kingdom Metazoa; phylum Chordata; class Mammalia; order Artiodactyla; family Delphinidae; genus Orcinus; species Orcinus orca. The sequence continues at coordinate 14,734,985 of NC_064560.1, read as the reverse complement.
ACTTTTCTTTTTTTAAAATGAGACCATTTATTTATTTATTTATTTACTTATTTATTTATTGGCTGCGTTGGGTTTTCGTTGCTGTGCATGGGCTTTCTCTAGTTGTGGTGAGCGGGGGCTATTCTTCTCTGCAGTACGAGGGCTTCTCATTGTGGTAGCTTCTCTTGTTGCAGAGCATGGGCTCTAGGCATGCGGGCTTCAGTAGCTGTGTCTCGTGGGCTCTAGAGCACAGTCTCAGTAGTTGTGGCACACGGGCTTGGTTGCTCCACGGCATGTGGGATCTTCCCGGACCAGGGCTCAAACCCATGTCCCCTGCATTGGCAGGCAGATTCTTAACCACTGTGCCACCCGGGAAGTCCTGGGACTTATTTGTAAAGCTCCTAGTCCCTATTGTTGCATCGGCCCAGCTCCTGACTGCTGTTCCATGAACTGTGCCCACATGCATCCCCTTCCATTCACACACATAGTTATTATGGGATAAACCTTTTCATAACCTGTAGTCATCTCTCCCTCCACCAGGTTCATTAGTCTTGAGGTGAACAGTTGACTTAAAATAGCCTATCAGGGCTTCTCTGGTGGTGCAGTGGTTGAGAGTCCGCCTGCCGATTCAGGGGATGCGGGTTCGTGCCCCGGTCTGGGAAGATCCCACATGCCGTGGAGCGGCTGGGCCCGTGAGCCATGGCCGCTGAGCCTGCGCGTCCGGAGCCTGTGCTCCGCAACGGGAGAGGCCACAACAGTGAGAGGCCCGTGTACCGCAAAAAAAAAAAAAAGCCAATCAGGTCATTCTCCTGGAATGTTAGAACTGGGACTAAGAAAAAGAAATTAAGAGTGTTTCTCCCTCTCCCTCTCTCTCTCTCTCTCTCTCTCTCTCCCCCTCCCTCCCTCCCTCCCTTCCTTTTTCTCTCTCTTCTTCACTCGGATGAAACTTTGGCTGGCTTTTCTGCATCTGTAGGATGAAGGGACACCAGTAAGCAAGTTCAGCTGGGTGATGGATGGACTTGGTGGAGGCTGGCACAGGCAAGAGGGTGAGGCCCCCAGGGGAGGGGCTGCAGAGGGGAGTACCCTTCTGCAGGCTTTTTCTCCATGAACCCCATAGGTGCTCACAGAAAAGATTGGGAAAGTCTGCAAGTTGGGGATGAGGGTGTCATGGGATCTGAGATGTAGAGAAAGCATATGAAGACAGAGAGTAAATAGATGTGCAGAGAGGGCCAGAGAAACGCAGAGATCTGACCATTCCAGGTGCTAAAGGCCCATCACACCTTGGACACCATCAATCCCCAGAGTATTCTTTGTTGCTGGAGTTACTTTGGGACGGGTCTCTTAAAATGAGCCAAAAATATCTCAACCTAAACCACTCTCTGGTGATTTTGATACATAGAGAGTTTGAAACCATTCTCCTAATTACCATCTCACTGTTTCTTGACCATATAGTGATATCTGCAACCACATAAAAAAACTAAAAGTTTTCAGCCCACTGTTCAGCAAAGTGGATTATAAATTCATTCCCCTGTTTAAACCATGAGAATTAAAAATAAGTTCATATCGTACTATTGTCATATGGAAACTGGCAACCTTTCCTTTCTTCTCTTCATTTCCTATTTTCCATTAAAATCCAAAGAGACATTTTAGAGAGAGAAGAGGGGAACAGCCTGTGAGCCCTGGTATGAGCGAAGTTCCAGAAAGCATAATTTCCTGTGTTATCTTTTCTTACACTAACCTTGGCCCAGATAATGACTGAAGTGTCCATTCATCAAAACAAAATTATACTATCAAAGAAAAATACAATTATTTTGCTTTTTAATGAGAGGACTTGCATTTTCTGTCCTGGGAAACAGCTTCTGGAGTTAAATATTTCCCAAGATAATAAAGAACTTAAGATTAAAGCAATTTTAAGCAATTGTGTATATGATAAAACGGATGAAAATGTTCAGAGACTTGCCTAATTTGTACACAATCTTCTACAGATTGCAGGCTGGAGTAAAGTTTTACTAATTAAGTTGGTAACCTATTACTCAAAGAAATGAAACTTGATTGTAATAATTATCATTCATTTATTATGCAAAAACCTTCACATTGCCAAAGTGAAAAACCTTCTCAGGCAGTTAATAGCCACTCATTTCATACTCTTTGCTCATTCTGTATTTCCCACTGGAAATATATGTATGTTGCTTGGTAGACGCTGAAAGATGATAATGACCAACTGGGTTCTTTGGGGCCCTTTTAGAATTTACAGAAATATAATTTATCCTCTAAATTGACTGAACTAGGGATGGCATTATGGTGATCCTAAACAGATAAAAATGGAGCCTATTTTCCTTTTAGGTCCCTCAACAGCTATTTAATTTAAAATGCATTGCATTTTGGTATTTAAATTAACTGACCGCTGCAAGAAATCACATATAATATTTTGTGGGTTTTTTTTTTTTTTTTTGTGGTACACAGGCCTCCCACTGTTGTGGCCTCTCCCGTTGCGGAGCACAGGCTCCGGACGCACAGGCTCAGTGGCCATGGCTCATGGGCGCAGCCGCTCCGTGGCATGTGGGATCTTCCCAGACCGGGGCACGAACCTGTGTCCCCTGCATTGGCAGGCGGACTCTCAAACACTGCACTACCAGGGAAGCCCACATATAATATTTTGGAAGGTGATTGGTATTTACAAACAAATAGATCCTAAAGGACATAGAGTAGAGAAAGAAGAAAAGATTTCCACATAGTTTTTCGATTATTTCTTTTTCTTCCTCCTTGAAACACAGGCCCAAGGTATGAGCTTCCCCTTTAACCTGACTAGTTCTATGGCCAAACAGACATTCTAATGGAAGGAAGCTGTCATCCCCAATGCGCTTTGCAGAACAATATACTTCCTGTGACCACATTATGCACTGCCACAGTCTCCTCCAATTTGGTGCGTTTGAGCCTGTAAGCCACAGGATTCAAAGTCACTGAGCAGTGGGGGGGGATAAATGAAATAATTGTCCACCAGTTGTTTCATTAAAGATCAGGCAGCTGGAGTAGTCTCCAAGCAAATGTATCTATAGCCCCTGGGGATCGCTAAGATGAATGTTACAAACTCTAACTTAAAGAAACACTCTTGGAGGAATACATTTCTTTAGTATTGACCAAAGCATCAATAATATATTTTGCTTCTCTTAACATGCAGGCTGCCTGGGGAAAGCAAAAGCAAATAAAAAATTCCCTGCGAATAATAAAATCCAAAGTGAGGTCAACATTTCCATCCTCAGCAGGTTATTCCTGTGTGAACCCTCCTCTTTTTAATCAAGGATAATTTCACCAACAGCACAGCAGTCCTGCTAGTTCACAGAAGATGAATTCTGTGTTTCCGTAGTTTGATGATCGCAGACTCTGGTGGTGGAGAGATTTGGACGCTGATGTTACTTTTCTGCTATTTATTGTTGAAGGAGGAAAAATATTGCCTTGTGTTCTTTACAATGTGTAATGTTGAAGCATAAAAATGATCAACCCTTCACAATTTTTTCCCCATGAGTAGAGATTGATAATCAAGAATTAAGATGAATAAATAGCAATTACATCTTGCTGGTGTCAGGGGAGGGGAAGAGGTGCTCCTTGTCGACGGCTAATATATGAGCAGCCCCCCTAAACCCATCAAAATCCCTTAAAACAATAAAATAACACAGTAATCATCAAACATGTACCATATTGATAAGCCCCCAATGGTTTGAGATCCCTGTAGAGGATCCCAAAATTGCCTTCTGACAACAATTTCGTGGCATTGACTGCGAGAAATAAGTAGCGGAAAGCACACGTGCAACTGCCCAGGTCACGACTTTTAAAATCCCCAAGGCTTGAACTCAAAGCTAAAGCCAGTTCTGAGGTCTCCCTTTTCTCCTCACCCCCTTAACCGCAGGGTATTTATAGTCCGCAAGAAACCAGCACTACGGTGCATTGGTAAAGAGTACGGACTCTGGCCAAACCGCCTTGTTCATTAACTAACTGCAACTACTAACTAGCTGTGTGGTTTCCAGCAACACTCCTGCCTACTCTAGGACACAGTTTCCCCATCTGGAAAGTAATAATAAGTGCACCTGCCTCATGGGTCTGTCAGGAAGATTAAACGAGTTAACATTTATAAGATACTCAGGGTGGTAACAGACATCTTTGAAAGTATTTATTAAAACAAATGGATAAAAGCGCAAAGCAAAGCTGTACTAGGGGAAATGGTGATAGCCCCAGTTTCAGAATTACCCTGTATTGTGTGGAGGTGGGTCAGATTCAGGAAATTTTCAAATCAATCTAACCTACATAGTTAGACTTAGTCGTACTTTTTCGGAGGTGAGGCAGGGGACAGCGCTGCATTGCTGGGTCGTCCTTTGCCCTCTTTTTTTTTTTTTTTTTTTTTTGCGGTATGCGGGCCTCTCACTGCTGTGGCCTCTCCTGTTGCGGAGCACAGGCTCCGGACGCGCAGGCTCAGCGGCCATGGCTCACGGGCCCAGCCGCTCCGCGGCATGTGGGATCTTCCCAGACCGGGGCATGAACCCGCGTCCCCTGCATTGGCAGGCGGACTCTCAACCACTGCGCCACCAGGGAAGCCCAGTCGTACTTTTGAAGGCTATTTCTTGAGTGTCAAAGTCATCTGGTGCTTTGAGATTGCCTAACCAAAAGTTCTGTCCTGATGGTATTCTCTTAACCCACAGCTGCTCTGCTATCTAGTGTTCCAGGGTTTGCAGAACTTCCATACATTGATACTGAGTTTCAGGGATTTAATGGCAAATATATGAGTATGGTGGTGCCTTATTCAATACCTTCTTGAAGATAGGAAAGTTACAGTAATGGAAAGGACATGAATTCAGAATCAAAATAAAACTGTGCGCTGACCCTCCTTTACTGGGAGCAAACTGGGTTTCAGTTTGCTTACATGTGAAACAAGAGGATTAGATTAAATTTGGAAGTCTCAGCGTAAGGTTAGCGTAAGGTTTCCTGATTCTGAAGTTTTGTGGGTTTTTGTTTTTTTTTTCCAAGAAGTAGTCTGTGAGCCATTTTCAACTTTTTAAATAGCCTGAAGGAAAACCTGCATTCACTCAAGATAACACTGTGAGGGGTTTGTGGAAACTTTAGGTGTTATTACTTGGCTGGTTTCCTTTTTTTCCTGTTGGCAGGAATTTTATCACCTTGGTGCAGTGACACTTGATGTCTTGTGCTGATGACAAGTTCTGAATAGCAATATAGATGTGTTTGGTAGTAAAAGATGGAAAAGCAATTTAAAGATTACTAAAGCAAATGGATTGCTTTTAGATAAAAATCTTTAAAAATAAGGAACCTAAAGGAGAAGAGAAATCATAAAAGGGATCTTTAATAGCAGAGAGGTTGGGATTTGGAACTCTGTGAGGCCCCCCATGACAGCAAATACTAATATAAACTGGGAGCTGCATACCAAGAAGAATCATCTACCAGAAAACAAATGAGAACCCAGTTCTCAAGGGTTAAGTTCTTGGGGTCCATAGGGCTTGACTCTTCTAGGCTGGATTCAAAGATTTCATCCATGGTGGGTAATGTCGAGATGAAAATATTGACAAGAATAGAGAATAAGATGAAATACGCAAAACTTGGCTAAGAGAGTAACACATCCAATTCTGATTTTTTTACTTTGTGAAGTCCCAATTATACTTGCCCCTAAATACAACAAAACAGAGAAGACTCCAATGAAAGAATATAATACTCAGAACTGAAAGTACACATCTTAGAGGCCAGAAGAAAACGTGAGAGAGGTTATTTGAAGTGAGATATGGCCAACAGCAGTAATGGACTAACTTTTCCAAGTAAAAATACATTTAATATAAACTGTTAGTGGATCAAATATACGAAATGGATGTTCATGATATAGTGGGAAGAATATCAATTTGGGAGTCAGGTTCCTGCAACATTTTTATTAACAGGTTACATGGTTTGCAGTGAAAAGAAGCTTTACTCATTCTTTTCAGCAAATATTTATTGATCCCTTGTTACACAGCAGGCACAATTGGCTACTGTCCGATTTCTTTATCTGTGAAGAGAATGGAGTGGGCTAAATGATTTCTAAATGACTTCCAACTCTAAGAATCTTCATCTAAAATGTGAACTGATAGTAATTTCTTATCTTCTGTATCTCAGAACAGAATAGCAGTAGAGTATGATGAACTTACCAACAGTATCTCCAATTGTAGATTTTACTTGTGTACAAAGTTGACAAAGAAGAGAAAAAAATATAGAACACAAATATTTAGATGATTTAGTTAAGTGATAGAAAGTATTTCTTGGAACAGTACTGTTTGAGGAATTTATCATGAGAGTTCAGAATGCAGATATTGAAAGTTCCTTAAATCATTTCTATGTAGTCTTAAAATGTTCATTAATTGTAATTTGTGATAACACCAAAGTCTACATATGCTTAAGATATCAATGTATAATTATTTTATCTCAATGTGGAAATATTTTATGACTTTAAATGAATGCTTTTAGGAAATATTGCATCAATGTGTAAGTTAGTTTCTTTAGTGCCAATAGCACATGTATACACGGGACTTCTCTGGTGGTAAGGTTAGCATGAGTGGATACATAGCATCGTGATTTTAGACTCGTCACATTTGTCCTCTAAGTGTCCTGATTTCCCCATTGATAAAATGAGGACCTTAGACTCAATGGAGCCAGGATTTTGAAGGGAAACAATTCAAAATCCCATCCAGTTACTCAATCCAGCTTAAAGTCCAAAAGCTCCAAGTAGTAGTTAATCCTTTTAATCAGCTCTGGAAGTGACTCTATGTTGTCTCGTGACCTAGGACTTCAATGGACTGTTAGCTGCCTCCACACCCCACTGCTCACCACCATGTTCAAAATTCAGTACTGCATTCAGGCTAGGATGCCAGGGACAAACTCTCCCATGTGCAAAAGGAAAGAATGGGAGATACACAGATAGCAAAGAAGGTCCATAGCAAAGGACTCCTGCCAGCCAGGAGTTGTGTGCTGGCCCTGTCATAGCAGTGCTGGAAATTTCTTGATTAAACTCTCATTCTTATGTTCTGAAAGGGTCCTTTATCTACCATGGCCAAGCTGAACTTGGGATGTTGACCAAACAGAGAACACAGAGCTTTCTGCTAGTGCAAGTTTAGAATTTCTGGGGTGTTTTTAAACTCAATTTTTATTCCAGACTTCTCCTTTCTTGGCAATATAGTTTTTAAAAATTTGCTAGACTTTTTAACCTACTGTTGTATAGAAACATGCCAAAATTTCTTTTTAGATGTAATACTCCTGATTTTTTTTTTCTTTGTGTCCCAGCCCATCTTTCTCTCTATCCACTTAATGACACCTACCCGGGAGCAATCTGAGATAACAGGTGGAAAGTCCACTCCCTTCATCAGATGTTTGCTGAAAGCTGAGTCAAGTTCACTTGCGATGTCTTATTGGCCTTAGCCACTCACTAAGGCTCTTAATAATTTGTGTCTCTCCCATTTGCAACATAAGACTTCCAAATTTGCCACTGAAGGGGGAAAAGAGTGGATAATTGTGACTGGGAGGTTTTAAGGCCAGGTAGACATTATTCTCACATTTCCTTGACAAGAGCTCCAGCACTGGAAAGGAGACTGAGTAATGGACTCTAGCTCAGTTTTGCCCAATAGTTTCTGTAACAGTGCAAATATTGTTCCCACACTGTACAAAACTCTGGGCATTTACCACATGTGGCCATGGAGCCCTTGAAATCTGGCTAGTACAACTGAAGAGTTGAATTTTTAATGTTATTTAATTATAAGTAATTTAAAATTAAATAGACACACGTGGGTAGCGGCAACCATATTGGCTAGTGCAGGTTCTCATTTTCCAGAGAAGAGATGAGTTTGTTGGGCAGCTAGTCTCTTCCCCAGCCGTGGGCACTTCCATCTGTGCTACCAAATAAGAGTAGAATGTCTCTGTATCGAGTATACTCCCTGTGTTGACTTCCAAACACTTTCCTATACAAAAACTAGGTCATCCCCACCCCCTTTATCCAAGCATACCGGTGCAAGCTGAGAAAAAACAATGCTCTCCTTCTGTTTACAGTGCATTGTTCTAAAAACCATACATGAGAAAATTATTCCTGTTCTATATATAGCAGCAGGAATTGAAAGTAATAAAAGGGACGTTACGTTGATCACAAAAGTTTCTGGTTTTACCTTTCCCCTGTTTCATGTACAAGGAACACGTTAATCTTCTCATTTTCGATTCCGAGTGAGTTACACATAGGCTTCATTCAGTTGAAACTTTCTCATCTACAATATTTTGTGTGGGAGAATGTCATGAGAAGGTTACTGGCGCAGTGAAGTGTGTTAGCTATTCTCTAAAGAATACTAAATCCTCAATCAAAATGCAAAGCCTCTATAGCCAAGTGTGTAACAATAATTTGGGGTAAGGAATTAACTGCAGAAATAAACTTTTAAATTCTTCAATTGCTTCCTTAGAGAAAGATACATTTGCATTTTATTAGTCATATTTTATTTCTAAAAAATAAAATAAGCATCTTAATAAAGCTAGAAATCATCTCCAAAAATTAGATTTTAATTTTTTTTAATTTCCCATTTTTTCCAAATCTGTGCTACTGCACTCTCATATTGAATTTGTGATCATATATTTCTTTTTTTCAAAAAGAATTGTGCACTTGAAAATAAGAGAGAATAAATATCTTTCATGTGAGTTGGTTATAGTATAAGATGAGTAGAATTTAGGCACCTTAGAGCAAATAAAGAAACATTGTATAAACTGCTCATGCAAGGCACACATACCCCTCAGCCCCATTAAAGTTCAAGATGCAATATTTTAGCATCCCATTAATACTTTAGTCACACAGTCTCCTTGGTAGGCACAGGGAATTGGTTCCAAAACCCGGCAGATCTGAAACTGCTCAAGTCCCTTATATAAGATGGCATAGTATTTGCATATAACATATGTCTATCCTCCCTTACACTTTAAATCATCTCTAGATTACTTATTTAACTAAAACAATGTGAAAGTTATGTAACTAGTAGTAAATACAATGTAAATACTATATAAGTTACACCTCAGAGATATTGTGTGTTCTGTTCCAGACCACCACAATAAAGCAAATATTACAATAAAGCAAGCCACATGAATGTTTTGGTTTCCCAGCGCATAGAAAAGTTATGTTTACACTATACTGTGGTCTATTAAGGGTGCAATGGCATTATGTCTAAAACACTATGTACATGCTTTGATTAAAACATACTCTATTTAAAAACTGCTGGGCTTCCCTGGTGGCGCAGTGGTTGAGAGTCCGCCTGCCGATGCAGGGGACACGGGTTCGTACCCCGGTCCGGGAAGATCTCACATGCCGCGGAGCGGCTGGGCCCGTGAGCCATGGCCGCTGAGCCTGCGCGTCCGGAGCCTGTGCTCCGCCACGGGAGAGGCCACAACAGTGAGAGGCCCACGTACCGCAAAAAAAAAAACGACACTTCCTTTCCTCAACCATCCCTTCTGTAGATTTTTCAGTACCTTTGTATTCTTCTGCTTTAAACTAACCAAAACCTATTCACTTTAAAGGTTGGATGTGATGATACTGCAATCATCTGAAATGGTTTGAATTAGAATGTTAGCTCTTCTGCTAGCTATTTGTATTTTCAGTCCATCACCTATTCCTGTACATAGTGAAAATCTGATGAAGGAATTCTGAGTACAAGAAAAGATGCTGAAGAACATTTTAAGGTGGTCTTCAGGGGCTGCTAAAAGACACACAAAATTAGTGGTCAACAAGCACAGTACACCTAAAGCTGGTCCTCTGAAAGAAAGTGAAAGTCTCATAGTAGCTGATTCCGTGCTTCAGGAAAAATGATGGCATCTGTGTTATCAATGTCTTTCATCTGTGAGGACTTCCTGAAGGCTTTCATAGGAAAAGTCTGCACCAACTAGCTTAAAACTAAACTGTGTGGATTTTTTAATTAGTTGTCAAGTCGTATAAAGCTAGAAACACAGTTGCTTCCTTCTCCCACTAAGCCCTATCTTCCAGCTTCATCCACAATTTGCTAAAAAGTCTTGTACTTTCCTTCTCCAGTTCCCTCTGCATGGGAGACAGAGTACCATGACTCTATATTTATAGCACATCTTTTTCCCAGAAACTTCTTGGAGATTTTCATCTAATGAATCCTCTTGTCATTACCCTGCGGTGGATGAAGACGGGAGTACAGATTTTTCTAAGACCAATTATCTGTTCAGGTTATTTGTTAAATCACTTTATTTTCTCTTTAATTAGTTTACCTGAAACCTCCTGACCAACCAATTGCTATTTCAGAAAGTTTTAAAAATTACTTTAGTTATTTAATAATTGTTATTTTAATAATTTAGTTAATAGCATTCATTCAATTTGAATGATGGCACTCATTCAATTTGCATATTCATTCAATTCTCTCTCCCTCTCTCTCTCTCTCTCTCTCTCTCTCTCTCTCTCTCACACACACACACACACACACACACACACACACCAATGGTTGGCACTGAAGGTAAACAGTACATAAGTTACAGGCTCAGACCACAGGTAACAAACTCACAAATAACCACTCTTACACTAATGATGCAAGCTTCACCCCTAAGATGCTGTTGATATTTTTTTCAAGTTTCAGGAAGAAGAGATCGCTCTTTCTTAAACTGCGGTGACCATACAATTTATCATCCAAATACATACAGTTTTGAAAGTGAACAGAGGTACCGTTATCAATTATGCCTGGATCACAGACTCATTCTTTTTTCTGAGACACATCTTCACCCTACCTGAGCACCCCTTTGTACCCCATACACACCTCCAGCGCTTTACTGGGCATGCTGGTCTATATGCCCACCTCCCTCCTCCAAATTGTAAGACTCTTGGATCTTAGCTTATAATGCCCCTCCCCTCCCCTCCTTCTGATGGTGGTTGTTTGGGGAGGAGGCGTCTGATGAGAGGTCTGATGGTGGATATGATGCCACTTATGCTGTGTTAACTGGGAAGCCAGGCATCCTGTACAAAAAGCATGGCAGTCTGAGCCCCAGGCACGGGGTGAGACCCATTCTCGAGTCCAGGATCCAGACAATTCCTTCTACGAGACTCCGTTCCAGGCAAGAGGCATGGTCCTTGATGCTCTAATGCTACAATTTAAAGTAAATTATAAAAATAGGAAGAAAATCAAAGCTATGTTCAAATCTAAGCACAAAAACTCGTAATAACATTCCAAACTTGAGTTCACAAGCAGAATTATGACACCAAAACATCAGCATGACAATTTTTACTGCAATCCATCTTTCTTCTCTCCTCACTAATCCATGAATCAAATTGCGGTCACATTAATAATCTAAGTTGCACTGACTCTAGCTCTTAAACTGCACAACATGCAAACGCTCCTCCTAATATTTCTCCAAGTATTTCTGGAGGTAACCGGAGTGTTTCATACGTGTTTAACAACAGTCCTTTCATACGTTTTTCCCTCTCTTTGCCCACTGTTAACGTCCCTGCTGTTACAGCGACTGTCAGGGCCTTGATGTCGCCTCTGGTGCCGGCTCCACCGAATGGCACCCTCAGGCTGTGCACCTTCAGGAAAACTGGCAGGACTGGCTGGACCTGGTGCAGTGAGGACTTGGAAGAACTCAGACTGGCTCTGACATGCCACTGCATTTCATGGAGTTGTGAGACGCTCCCCACCTAGCATCTAGAAAGGAAGAACTCAGACTGGCTCTGACATGCCACTGCATTTCATGGAGTTGTGAGACGCTCCCCACCTAGCATCTAGAAAGGAAGAACTCAGACTGGCTCTGACATGCCACTGCATTTCATGGAGTTGTGAGGCGCTCCCCACCTAGCATCTAGAAAGGTTGCAATAAAATGGCAATTCCTGTTTTCTGAGACACTCTAACGAACAGAAAAGCAGGCCTTCTGGGAGTCAATCTATAGGAGAACTTTTGGCTAAAAGAGACTGAAAAGAGGGGTGTTGTACACATTTGGGGAGGACATTTGTGAAATGGGAAGGATAGATGCCCCTCCCCCATCATCCTGTGCTGTGTGCAGCAAAGCTGGGATCTGGGGTCTCCCAGAGCCTCTAGTGTAGCGGGTCCCTTCTCCTAGGAGCTCAGATCTCATTGAGAGAGTGACCGGGAGCCAGATATGTGGAGATGAAAATGTCAGCTTGACATTTACAAAAGCTGGGCTGAATCAGACAGATTCACCCACTCAGTGACAGGTCTTGCCTCTCAGCCACAGGCTCATTCAGCTTGGGGAGCAGATCCCCAAACAAAAGGAGAGTGGAAGGGTCTGACTCGACCATGGCCTAGTTCATCTCTCAAGGTCAAGTAAATCACGCACCTGAAGGGGAATAGGGTGTGGGGCAAGGAGCTTCTCACTAATGGAAGTTCCTCCACAAACTCAAGGCAAGAGGAAAGGAGGTCCCGGCCAACCACTTTCCTGAGGACTTGGACGTTGGCCCCTGGAATCAGATGGGGAACATGTTTTCCCATTTCAATTTTCCTCCCAAGAAAATGTACAAATACCTTTCAAGGCCACAATCCACATCCACTTGAGATCAAAGCCCTTATTTTTAATCATTATGTTATACCGCTTCCCTGGAGTCCCTTATTAGAGGATTTCAATAAATGTTGACTAAAATCAAAATAATTATTCTCATTATCACCATTCTTTCAGTCATAAATAAGTCTGGATTCCTAAGCACCTTTTACTAAAATTGCTTTTAAGAGTACACAAATCAGAATAACCCAAGAAACTTAATACATTCTTTCTGGAACATGTTTCAAAACAAAAGTCGATATGGAAATCTCTTCAGCTCATTTTTCCCCCAAAGTAAGTAGGCTGGAGACATCCCTTTTCATCAGGCATGGTAGCACGTAGAGTCTGGAAGTTGAAAGCTATAAAAGCTGGTTGGTGTTTTGGAGAGGTAATATTAACTGGGTCAAATACTCAAGTGTGATTTTTTTTTTTTCAAATTTTTTATTTTTCTTTTGCGGTACGCGGACTTCTCACTGTTGTGGCCTCTCCCGTTGCGGAGCACAGGCTCCGGACGCGCAGGCTCAGCGGCCATGGCCCACGGGCCCAGCCGCTCCGTGGCATGCGGGATCCTCCCGGACCAGGGCACGAACCCGTGTCCCCTGCATCGGCAGGGGGACTCTCAACCACTGCACCACCAGGGAAGCCCAAGTGTGCTTATTTTTAAAAAGAAACCTTTACTGCATAAAGAAATCTGCACTTGATATGCAGAGTATGAGGCTTCCAGCTCCTCCACAACCTTTGCTGATCTTTTACGTTTCCATAGTTGGGCAGGAGAAATGTAAGTCGGGATTAAGAACTATTTTATGAGCACATTTGTAGAACCCAGATTTAGCCAGAGGTCATGGGCTGATTTTTTCTTTTTTTTTCCACTCAGAATAGGATAAAATAGATTTACATTGGGATTTTACCTATTAACTTGCAGTTTTGTTTAATTTTCTTTATGTGAATGTAGAAAGATAATATTCTGAAAAAGTGCATCAAATGGCCTTAAATTTTTTAAATGTAGTATATTACTTTCTGGACTCAAAACATAATTTTAGTATAATAACAGGCTTTAATGAGGACAGAATCCATTAATTAAATAAATAAAAAATAGAGTGGTAGTCAAAGTGCCAGTATAGGTAAACTTACTCTGAAGCAGGTGGTAGCTGATTCTGAGACACAAGATAGACAATGAAATTACCACCTCAGCCCTGGAGCCAACAAAATTCAGGACAAATTTAGAGCAATTCAGTCGCTCCATTAAGGCATAATACTTCATATTCCTAATTAGCACCCTTTCCATTTCTCACAGAAGAAAACCAAAGTTCTTTCTGCTATAAATGGTCTCAATTTAGTATTCATTAGTTTATAAGCTAAAACTGAGTGCTCTGAGTTGTGTTGGTAAACATTTATGTTCATCAATTTGTTTCTTATTTGTTTAAATGGGTTTCTAATGGATTTTTTTCTAAATGGGTGTTAGTTTTTTAAATTTTGTTTTTACTATTACTCAGAACAATATATTCAGATTTTGTTTTAAAAATCTACCCAACAGACTCTAATTGTTTGAAGTTCATTCTAGGAAATAAAAATGTGCTGAGATTTAAGTAAAATTAATCTTTGTTAATGGGCTATTATCCAAACACAATGGTGGTTTATTTTCAAAGCTCACACTTGCTTCAAATGGGGTTTTCTCATTTATATCAGATTCCTGAGTCCTTCCAGCCATCCGTATGATTCATACAGTTATAAAGCAGATGGAAATGATTTTCCTGAGAGAAAGCTGGATAGGGTTCACTTATACAATTAGGCTCTCATTCTCAAAATAATTATATATCTTTCAGGCACTTCTACATAGTTTATAGTCAAATGGGAAAAAAATCAGCTATCCATTCCAGGTTGAAATCTCTTTTTAAAAAATGCTATTTAGGGACTTCCCCGGTGGCACAGTGGTTAAGAATCCACTTGCCACTGCCCCTGAATTCCCAGCTGGATTTTCACCAAAGAACTCACACTGGAGAGATGTACTTTCAGTGCCCCACCTGCAAAAAAGCCTTTCTGCGGAGTTCAAACTTCGTGAAGCATCAGCGAATTCACACAGTAGAGAAACACTGCAAGTGATAACTGTGGGAAGGGCTCTAGCGACTTCTCTGGACCGCGCTACCACAAAAAAATCCACATGGGAGAGAAGCCCTATAAGTGCCCCATCTGTGAGAAGAGTTTTATTCAAAGATCCAACTTTAATAGGCATCAGAGGGTTCACACAGGCGAGAAACCCTATAAGCGCTCCCGCTGTGGAAAAAGTTTCAGCTGGAGCTCAAGCTTTGTCAGACAGCAAAGATCCCATTTGGGAAAGAAACCCTTTCAATAGCCAAGCTCTCTGAGTCCATGTCTGTCTCCCGGTCCATTTAAAAATACTTGCCGGGCTTCCCTGGTGGTGTAGTGGTTAAGAATCCGCCTGCCAATGCAGGGCACCTGGTCTGAGCCCTGGTCCAGGAAGATGGGTTTGAGCCCTGGTCCAGGAAGATCCCACATGCCGCGGAGCAACTAAGCCCGTGCGCCACAACTACTGAGTCTGCCCTCCAGAGCCTGCGAGCCACAACTACTGAGCCCATGTGCCGCAACTACTGAAGCCCACGCGCCTAGAGCCTGTGCTCTGCAACAAGAGAAGCCACTGCAATGAGAGGCCTGCGCACTGCAACGAAGAGTAGCCCCTGCTCGCTGCAACTAGAGAAAGCCCGTGCACAGCAACGAAGACCCAGCACAGCCAAAAATAAATAAATAAATAAATAGATTTATTAAAAAAAAACCACTTGGCTCCATCCGGAGAAATTGCATCTCTTAGAAAATATCCCTGTTCTCTCATTTTTTCACGGATTGGAGAGGAGAGACTGCAACATGGTTTTAGACGTGGAGGATATCTCAGCCCCTGGATTGAATTTCACACAGGCTGACTTTCTTGCTTCTGCATCAGGAGAAAGAAAAGTCTTCACCTTTCAGCTTGTCTCTTCTCTTGGACCCCTTGGGGAAAATGTGTCACTTGGAGGTCCCGTTTTAGGAGTGCTCTCTGGGAAGAGTTTAACTGGATTTGCCGCAGCTGCTACTGGGAAGAACCTTGGACCCGCCCTTTAGAATTGTGTTCCTAGAGCAAGTCTTCTGTTCCAGAGGGGGGAGCGTAGAGGCCAGTGAGCTTAGTGTGGTCTTTGTCATAAAGGTGCAAAGCTAACTCCAAGCGTCCCTTGTTTTCAATAAACTTGGTGGTCACTCCCCCCCCACAAAAAAGACTTAAATATAAAAAGCAAAACTAGGGATTTCCCTGATGGCGCAGTGGTTAAGAATCTGCCTGCCAATGCAGGGGACATGGGTTCGAGCCCTGGTCCGGGAAGATCCCACATGCCACGAAGCTACTAAGCCCATGCGCCGCAACTACTGAAGGCTGCACACCTAGAGCCTGTGCTCCACAACAAGAGAAGCCACTTCAATGAGAAGCCCACGCACCGCAACGAAGAGGAGCCCCTGCTCGCCACAAGTAGAGAAAGCCTGTGCGCAGCAAGAAGACCCAGCACAGCCAAAAATAAAGAAGTAAATAAATAAATTTATATTAAAAATATGCTGTTTGGACAATGTGGTCAGCAGAATAAAGCCCACTCCCCGCCCCACCCCGCCACCAAAGATGCCTGTGTCCTAATCCCTAGAACCTGTAAGTATGTTAGGTTACATGGCAAGGGGAATTAAGTTTGCCAATCTGCTGACTTGAGATGGAGAAATTATCCTGGTGGGTTCAATGTAGTCACAAGGGTCTTTACAAACGTAAGAGGGGAGAAGTGTCAGAAAGAAATTTGAAGATGCTACGCGGCTTGTTTTGAAGTTGAGGGAAGGGACCATAAGCCATGCATGGATGCAGGAGGCTTCCAGAAATTGGAAAAGGCAAGGAAATAGATTCCAGAAGGAGTATGACCCTGCCAACACGTTGATTTTAGCCCACTGAGACCCAATTCAGACTTCTGACCTCCAGAACTGTAAGATAATGAATTTGACTTGTTTGAAGCCACTAAGTTTGTGATAACTTCTTACAGCAGTAGTAGGAAACTGATACATTAATATACGGTAGCATCTTGAGAGGTCCTCCAGAGCCTACTACCAGCATTAATTCAAACCTCTATCCTCTATTCAGTAATCATATTTTGGGCACCTGCCACGAGCCAGGCAGGGTTATCAAGACAACCAGGAGGGGCTTCCCTGGTGGCGCAGTGGTTGAGAGTCCGCCTGCCGATGCAGGGGACACGGGTTCGTGACCCGGTCCGGGAGGATTCCACATGCCGCGGAGCGGCTAGGCCCGTGAGCCATGGCCGCTGAGCCTGCGCATCCGGAGCCCGTGCTCCGCAACGGGAGAGGCCACAGAAGTGAGAGGCCCGCGTACCGCAAAAAAAAAAGAGAACCAGGAATGTTGCTGCATCCTCTGAGAAGCTTGGAGTCCAGTGTTGGAAACAGACTCAAAAATGCGTAGACATAACAAGTGAAATAAATATTTTACAGATCACATTCACGTGCTTTTAAAGAACAAGTGCCTGTGTAACAACCTGGGCTTCCTAGATTCAAAACAAGTCATTTAGCCTCTTGGTCCACAATTTATCTGAACAGTGAGAACAATATGTTTCACCAAATATAGCTTCAGGAATAAAGACAATGCTCTAGACTGATTTGCTCAATCTGTGCCAATTACATCTCTAGATCTGACCAGCTTTGCTGACCAAGAGCTGGCACAGAGATTTCACCATTGGTGACCAGTGAGCTGAGTAAGAGTCACCAAGGCTCTAAGTCGGTGCTTTGTGGCACAGTTCCTTACTGGTTTTTTTTTTTTTTTTTTTTTTTTTTTTGCGGTACGCGGGCCTCTCACTGTTGTGGCCTCTCCCGTTGCGGAGCACAGGCTCCGGACGTGCAGGCTCAGTGGCCATGGCTCACGGGTCCAGCCGCTCCGCGGCATGTGAGATCTTCCTGGACCGGGGCACGAACCCGTGTCCCCCGCATTGGCAGGCGGACTCTCAACCACTGTGCCACCAGGGAAGCCCTCCTTACTGGTTTTTAACTGTAGGTAAAGCTGTAAAGTAAGCTAACATGCAGTGGTTCTGATTTGATATGTTACATCTTCAAAACACATTCAAAGTGACCAATACAGGTTTCGTGCCAAAAAAAATTAATTACTGCAGGTAAAATATCAAACACTGTGATCCAGGGAAAAGGGAAGCTCTAGAAACAAATTTTATGTGGTTTAATCAAACCACATGGACAATCTTATCAGGCAGTTCTGATGCCAGACATTCCAGCTGTATCTATAAAAAAGATTCCACCATGGAACAGAAGCAATTCAGAATTATGGTTCAATAAAACTAAACATGCATATTGAAAATTTATAAGCTAATAATCATAACATTTCAAAATATATAACTGGGGGCAAAAAGTAAATTGAAGGTGTCACGCATCCAGAAAATAAATGACTAATGATGTGTCTTAGGAGAGTTAACTGGGTGATGATATGAGAATTTCAACCAATAAGCAAGCAATCTTCTTAAAAGAACATCCAAGCCTTGGGGCTGAGTTTAGAAGAATTGTCTTCAACATCAATTAATACAATTTTCTGTTTCCTTTTTGCTATTGGTTCAGAAATTATGCTCATCAGATCACTCTAAGCTACCATTATTAATATTCCTAAAAGTGTGATCTTTTATAATTATAAGAATGCACCTAAATTTAAAAAAAATTTTTTTTATTTAACACCTTTATTGGAGTATAACTGCTTTACAGTGTTGTGTTAGTTTCTGCTGTATAACAAAGTGAATCAGCTATATCAGCCATATCCCCTCCCTCTTGCGTCTCCCTCCCTCCCACCCTCCTTATCCCACCCCTCTAGGCAGATCTCCCTGTGCTATGCGGCTGCTTCCCACTAGCTATCTGTTTTACATGTGGTAATGTATATATGTCAATGCTACTCTCTCACTTTGTCTCAGTTTACCCTTCCCGCTCCCCGTGTCCTCAAGTCCATTCTGTACGTCTGTGTCTTTATTCCTGTCCTGCCCCTAGGTTCATCAGTACCATTTTTTTTTTTTAGATTCCATATATATGTGTTAGCATACAGTATTTGTTTTTCTCTTTCTGACTTATTCACTCTGTATGACAGACTCTAGGTCCATCCACCTCACTACAAATAACTCAATTTTGTTTCTTTTTATGGCTGAGTAATATTCCATTGTATATACATGCCACATCT
This sequence comes from Orcinus orca, assembly GCF_937001465.1. Classification (NCBI taxonomy): domain Eukaryota; kingdom Metazoa; phylum Chordata; class Mammalia; order Artiodactyla; family Delphinidae; genus Orcinus; species Orcinus orca. Next base: position 14,716,224 of record NC_064560.1, on the reverse strand, counting down.
TCTTTACCCAAAAGTGCTTTTCTCTTTTCAGTTGTGCAGTGACCCTAGAAATAATTTTCTATATGAAAAACTGTTTGCTTTCCCTAGAACTGAATAAGTAAATTACTAAATAATGCATTTAATGTTTGTTAACTTCATGCTTTATTCTATCACTAATTCTTTGACAGAAATGTCAACTCCCAGATAGTCTTCCTTTTTTGAAAGAATTTTTCTTGGTAAATAAATGGAAACAATAATTATATAATGATATTATATCAACAGAAAGCTAATGGTTTAAAGCAGAAAGCTTTGGCTTCAGATTATAGTGACCAGCATCAAGGGTTACTTTTTAATCTCAAAAGTCCAGTGAGAATAGTAGGAATGTGACCAATGATTGGGTATTCTTCCTTTGACTTTGAGAGAAAGGAAGTAAATGAAACCGAGCTCACACCACTTTTCAGTTGTTCTAACTTAGCCTTCAGAAGCCCTGAAGAGCAGCCAGTGATGTGAAAAACTTTTCAAGGGTATAGTCGTTCCGAGGAAAAAATAATCATTTATCCTTCCACACTGGGGGAAGAGGGAAGGACGAAGGTTGGGGCACAGCAAATTTGGTTAGACAAATCAGGAATATGAGGGGAAAGGAACTGGCCTTTTAAATGTACTTTGTTCATCATTTTTTTGCCAAAAAGGTCACAAATCTTATTTGTGGTAAAAGAGTTAAATGACAAAATCTTTCAGAAACAGGGAAAACATAAGATGATCTTTGTAAATTATGCACCTTCATTTCAATACCTGATATGATGGAAAGGACGAATGTCATTAAATACTGGAGGCAAACACCTAGAAAAGCATAGAACAATGAAAAACAAGGCTCTTTCTGGAGGGGATATAACAACCCAATTTTCCTCCCTGCTAGACAGTGATAGCCCATGTGAAAAAACTGATGAATCAGCTACCAAAAATTAGGAGAGCTTTGAGATCTTCCCCATTTGACGTTGTCAATAACAAAATCCAAAGATTATTACCCAGAAGATTAAATTGCAGCATGTTGCAGACCAAGGGATGAATCAGTGAACTAGCTGTTCCCCATGTCGGCAGGCAGCGAATTGCCTGGAGGGCTTGTTAAAATCCAGATCGCTGGGCCCTGCCCTGGAGTCCAATTCAGTAGGTTTGGAGTTGGACCTAAGGATTTGCCTTTCTATCAAGTTCCCAGGTGATTCTGTTGGTCAGGTGATCACACTTTGAGAAGCACTGATCTGGAGAATCAGTGTGGTTCCTGGCAACTATAGATACTTTTTATATAGGTACGTTTACCAACTACCTATGTAAAAGCCTTGAGATAATCCTATGATTGCTGCCAAGGAATAATGTACCATGCCACGATGGCTCTCCTTTTCAAAAATCATTTCCTAATTTTTTTCCCTACAGTTTTCAATATGCAGCTTCTCTTTTCACCTATAGTGAATGGCATTAATGCCTCAAGTCTTCCAACTCCTCACATCCCCCTGTATCCATACATTTTACAGTTCCCTCTGGAAATCCCTCCTCGATTCTGGGTTGGGCTTGTGACTTGCTTTGGTAACTAGGATGAGGAAGAAGGGACAGTGTGCCAGTTCCCAGACTAGAACTCAGGAGTCCTGGCATACTTCTGCTTACAGCATTGTGAGGAAGACAAGCCTGAGCTGGTCAGCCGGCCCCAGGAGAAGGATGAGAGACATGTGCGGCAGAGCTGCCTTAAATGAGCAGCTTGCCAACCTGGTCCAGAGCAGAACTCAGCCAAACCACAGACCGGAAGGAGCCCAGCCACGATTAGCCACGCCCAGCTGAGAAAAGTCAAGCGCCACTAGATCAGCTGATCCCCAGTCAACCCCAAAATGGGTAAGTTCTACTAAAAAATGGTTATTTCAGCCATTGAGTTTTAGCTGATTTGTTTTGCAGTAATACTTAATACACGACCCCTAGACACTAAACACTCTGTTTTTCACCACTGGGCTATAAGTGAACTGATCATATGATAAAAACGAGATTTCATTTTATCCTATCTTTGCTACCAGAATCTGCGGGAGAAAACGTTTCAATAATTTAATGTCATGCTTATTTTATCTCAGGTAACAGTAAATTTGTGATTGTGTAAAATGTTAGGAAATAAATTATTTGTGCAATTATTATTCCAAGATCTGAAATCCAGTCACATTGGCTTCTAGAATATGGAAATCCTCCAAATCATAGGCTTTGATAAGAATGGAAATAAATCCGTTAATACTTAGACATATTTTATAGCTTTGCTATTCTCTTTTAAACATTAAGAAGTTTCTTATTTTTGATAAAATAGCTACATTGTTCAGGATCCTGTAAGTTGAATACAGAAAGCTTAAAAAAAAATAAAACAGGTGAATGGCATACTTTTGATGGAAGAGAGGATTATACTATTAATTTTGATAATGAAAATTTTAAGTAATGATTTCTCATGAGGCTACACAGTTAGTATTATCAATATTTTTCCTTCAACTATCTAATACACAGAAGCTCATTGTAGAATGACTTTTCATCAATAACTCACTGTAAATTTTTTTAAAATCAATTTTCTTACCTCAAGACAAAAGATTTGTATGGTAAAAGAATTGAGGTAACCCATTTTCTCTCAATGTAATAAAGAGCTCAAAAGAAGCACATAAGAAATCAGAGAAAATCTCTTTGAAAAGTACCAGAGGGAAAATTTCTCTATATGTTGAGACTATTGATACCAATTGAAAACAACAGCTCTTTGTAAGAGACTAAAAATACCTACAATTTTAACATACAATAAGATGTAAACCAGTCAAGTGATTTCTTTAAAATTCATTTCTGAAGAGTTGAATCAAATTAGTCTGCTTCATTCATTCTTCATTTACATTTGACTTTATAAAGCTTTCAATTCTCGGTTCTCAGCATCTAGGTATTGCTACTTCATAGAGGCCAAAATAACTGGTTGTTTATGCTATTTCTTAAGTTCTCCTGATAGGTTTTCAATGGACCTCTATTTTTCAGCAGCAAAAACAGATCACCGTAACCATTCCTCGTTTTTCCTGTTCCCTATCATATCCATCATGGTGAAGGCAACAGCATTTTCCTCGTATAATCTTGGCCAAGTCCTTTGAGGGGTAAGGGTCTGCCTTCACAAGGACATCGGGCAGATGGTGGTGTTCGCAATCAACATGCTTCATAGTTAATTTCATTTCTTTATCCACCCATTCATTTGGCAAACATTTACTGAGGGCAATTATGTGCCAGATACTGTTTTAGGCTTTGAGATACAGTAGTGACTGAAACAAACTCCTTGCTCTCTCAGACAGACAAAAGTATGTGTATAATATATCAGGAAGTTCTACAATAAAAAGGCAAATAAGGAAAATGGACAGTTACTTATTCCCTCTGAAGAACTCAAAAGGATTTCAGATATGTTTGCTAATTCTCTCAGTCATCATTTAAAATAGAATGCTGAAAACTTAGGATATACAAACAGAGCAGAGTTTGTTAAATGAGTAAATGCCAAAAAGAAAAACTGTTCCCAGGAAACAAAAAATATACAAAACCCCTTCCACTGACATCTAGTTTTCTAGTGCCCCTGATTGTATCAACTGAAGTTAGAAATGGATGTAGGCATTTTGGAAATGCAGGAAGAGTCACAATGTATGGCCTCTCTTCAGGCACACATGTGAGACGATAGCATGAGAGTTTTTGAAAAAGAGAATTGTTTGGCTGTGTTTCATTATTCTTATCTTTTCCTTTGACATCTTTTTATATTAAAGTCTTCTGAACAAAAAGAAAAAAAAGGAAAGAAAAAGAAAACGATTTTTCCAGTGACTCTTGCACTAAAGCAAAGATTCACTTTGTTATAAAGCAGAAACTAACACACCATTGTAAAGCAATTATACTCCAATAAAGATGTTTAAAAAATAATAATAATAAAATTAAATTAAATTTAAAAAAAGGAGTTAAGATGAAATCAAGCCTTGTGGTGCCGGTCCTTGATTTAAAATAAAGCTTAAACACTTCAAAGTGAAGAACAAGATTAACACAGATTCCTCCCAGGAAGGAGTAGCCGTTCCTGCCTCAATATTCTTCAAAAAGCAACTCCAAAGTTCATTGATCTCAAGGAGGCCTGGACACCGGACTGCAGTGCATGACTGCATCCCATGAAGCGGACACCAAAGAGCGGGAAGGTATAAGGAGCCTGCCCTCAGGCAGGCTGGCAACCTGTTCCGGGTTTCTACGTGATCCCCACGTGCAGGAGCTGCAGCTGGTGTTCTGCCTCAACGTGAACATTCAAGCTCCAAGTTACAAGATCTCAAATCAATGAACTTGAGAAAGCACTTTAAATTGTCAATATATTATTAGGATAGTAATAGTATTTACTTCATAGGGTTATTAAAAGCATAAAATGAGCCAATATTTTTGTAACATGCTTAAAGTCTAAGTGCCTGGTACATAGTCAGTGCTAATACGCTTGCTAAATAATGTCAGTAAATACATGAAGTAAATCTGTAGTGAGGTTCAGAGAGTGGGGTCCGGCTACTCACTGCTCAAAAGTCAATAAAGAGGTAAAGTTGGTGGAAAGGAAAGTTTGGATGCCAGCAGTGGCGGTGTGGGGAGACACTCCTGTCCAAAGGCCGACTCCCCCCAACACTGACAATCAGTGGACGGAGGGAGGGTGCTACACGCAGAAACAGCACAGTCAGCTCTGAAAGTCATCTTTTTTTTTTAACATCTTTATTGGAGTATAATGGTTTTACAATGTTGTGTTAGTATCTGCTGTATAACATAGTGAATCAGCTATACGCATAGATATATCCCCATATCCCCTCCCTCTTGTGTCTCCCTCCCACCCTCCCTATCCCACCCCTCTAGGTGGTCACAAAGCACCGAGCTGATCTCCCTGTGCTATGTGGCTGCTTCCCACTAGCTATCTATTTTACATGTGGTAGTGTCTATATGTCAACACTACTCTCTCATTTTGTCCCAGCTTACCCTTCCCCCTCCCTGTGTCCTCAAGTCCATTCTCTACATCTGCATCTTTATTCCTGTCCTGTCCCTAGGTTCATCAGAACCTTTTTTTTTTTAGATTCTATATATATGTGTTAGCATACGGTATTTGTTTTTCTCTTTTTGACTTACTTCACTCTGTATGACAGACTCTAGGTCCATCCACCTCACTACAAATAACTCAATTTCGTTTATTTTTATGGCTGAGTAATATTCCATTGTCTGTATGTGCCACATCTTCTTTATCCATTCATCTGTCGATGGACACTTAGGTTGCTTCCATGTCCTGGCTATTGTAAATAGGGCTGCAATGAACATTGTGGTACATGTGACAGTCATCTTGAAACTGGTCATCGGTGGTCTGATCAGCATCTTCTTGATTGTTTTAAGTACAGTTAATATTCAGTTCCAGGATCGGTTTGTTCACATTTCCTTGAGGCCAGTTCTTGGAATTGTGGCAGCTTATGTCATGGCTACAGCCTGGTCATCATGTAGTTAACTTCTCCCACCTGGTGGGGCTTTCAGTATCTACAAGACAGCTCACAGGGTATGGCTCAGAATATTACCCATAGCCTTTGAGAAGGCACTAAAGGTCCTTGACTTTGCTTACTGACTAAACTATTATTGTTTTGTCCTGTTTGACTGCTTTTGTGTCTGCATTTCCTCACTTCTCTGATTAAACTTATTGTTTGGCTAAAGTTTTTCCACAGACAAAAGGCAGCCTGAGGACACTGGGGCGGGGAGGACAGGACCATAGGGTCCTGCTCCGTTTCAGTAACAGTCCGCTTTCTTTGGAAATTAAATGAAACATTACCTATGATACTTTCCCCCAGTTTCTCCTGGTGGACACTACAGGTACCTTGTTGGATGTCCTCACGTCACTACAGCTCTGTTTGATTAATGTACCTACATCTACTGGGCTCCCATTTTGACGTAACACTGTGGTCACCAAAATGGAATCCATGTACTCTAGGGGGAGCAGACGACAATCTACTAATCTCGGTGAAGAAAATATTAGAACTTCTCTTGATATTTGTTTTTATCTTCAAGTAAGATAGAAATTATGCTTTCCTAATATTTATTACACAAACTGACAGGGGTAGGAAACGAATTTTAAATAAATATGTATTTATTGGGGACTCCTGCACAAAAATGTTTTACTGATGAAACCTTCTGAGAGTACAGATCATCTGTATGTTCTTCCCCATTTCAGGTCCAATGACAGGATATATATGTACATTTTTACTTAAAAAGCACAAAATATAGTGCAGGCTTTCTTAATGTGGAGTTCATGGATCCTCGGAGGATCCACAAATGGAATTCAGGAGATGTATGAGCCCCTTGGAATTGCATAAGACATTTTATATGGCTGCCTATTTACGCATTTTACTGGGCTTTAATACAATTTTCAAAAAGCCAATGACTTCCCCAAAATTAGAGCGACGAGGGAAACTTTTCAAAGTCCCGAAAGTCTATTTTAAGGCACATATGTAAATACCACCTCTCAATAAACACAATTTAATTACAGAATTGTTTCTAAAGAACTAAATCACTCCAGAGAAGTGATGTCACCATCACGGTGGCATAAGACGTCTTTTTTTTTTTTTGGCCGCACTGCGTGGCATGCAGGACCTTAGTTCCCGGACCAGGGACCAAACCTATGTCCCCTACAGTGGAAACTCAGAGTCCTAACCACTGGATCACCAGATAATTCCCAAGACATCCTCTTTTTTTGTCTCCTTTTTGTAGCAACTAATTAGGCATCCACGAACAAACAAGCCTCTGTGGGAGTTGTGGGATCCAGCACCGTAGGCTAAAAAACCCAGGACAAGTCTCACCACCTGAGCACCCAGTAATAGGCAGACACAACTTGGTGTAGGATGCAGAACCAGTGGAGCCAGAGAACCAGCCCCAAACCCTCACAACCATGGTCAGGGGAAACCTGAAGAGAGCTGATCTGAGCAGATACTTATGGATGAGAGAGAATTTGTAGAAGTCCAGCCTCCCTTAGGGGAGATTCCAGCATGTCACTGGAGCAAATATAAATATATATATTTATTTATTTATATAAAACTCATATATATATGAGTTTTTATGTAGTGGAGAGGGGAAGAGGAACTTGGTCCCTGCCACCCCTCCCCCAACATGACTCAGAGGAGGGCCGAACATTGGGAGGTGACGCCTCTCCTGGGGAAAAAGGAGAGGGATGTGTGAGCAGCTACCCCAATTCTCTCCAATAGCACCCAGAGTACTGAGGTGGGACCTCCCTGATTAGGGGGAAGGAGGAGATCAGGAAAGAGCCAGATAAGAACATAAAAGGCATTAAAAGGGAAGTGGTTCATGCTGACTGTGATCAGGAAGTCAGCAGGAAGTTCACCCATGAGCCTTTGGGGGAACCTCATCCAAGGATCTCCCCGCCAGGTCCACAGCTACCCACAAAGCCCCAAGTGCTGAACACAGACCTCCCCCCACTCTGCAGCCAGCTCCTTATGAACACTTGGGAGTACAGCAGTGAATGTCAGTCAGGTAAAGGAAGTGCTATCAGAAATATCTGTGGACAAGGGAAAAACCACAAACTTGAGCTGCAGAGCCACCTTCTGGAAAACAAAAGAGAGGTTTCCAGCAGCCAGCCTGCTGAGCTGTAAGAACCAAAAAAGACATAAAAGCTTAAGAATTCTTCCAAGAAATGTAGAGCAGGTGTATTATACATACAAGGTCGGAGAAAACCCCAGATATAACAGGACCAACAAACAGTATACCCCAGCTGTAGGTAACTAGTGAAGATTTGAGAAGGTATCTGCTATTCCAGTGTGAAAGCAGCAATGTAAAACTACAAGGAAAAGGAAGACTCAAGGAAACAAATCAACACCAAAAGATAACAATAATCCTCCAATAAATGAGTGCAAAGGCACAGAATTTTGTTATCTAGCTGATAAAAAATTCAAAATAGCTGTTTTGAAGAAATTCAATGAGCTACAGGAAAACTCAGAAAGATAATTTAATAAAATCGGGAAAAAAACTCATGAACCAAATGAGGAATTTAATAAAGAAGTAGAAGTCATAGAAAAGAACCAAACAGAAATGCTGGAGCTGAAAAATTCAATGAATGAAATAAAAATGCAGTAGAGAGCATCTACAGCAGAGTAAATCAAATGGAAGACAGAATAAGTAATCTAGAGGACAGGACTTTGAAATAACCCAATCAGGGGAACACAAAGAAAAAAGAATGGAAGAAAGCTGAGAAAGCCTACATGACCTATAGGATTTCAGCAAACTTACAAATATTAAAATAATCGGGATTCCAGAAGAAGAAGAGAAAAATGGGGGGGGGGCGGGGGAAGAAAGTTTATTTGAAGAAATAATAGCTGAGAACTTCCTAAACCTGGGGAGAAACTTGGACATCCAAGTTCAGGAATTTAACAGATCATCTTATTATCTCAATGTAAAAAGACCTTCTCCAAGACACATTACAATGAAACTGTCAAAAATCAAAGATAAAGGGCTTCCCTGGTGGCTCAGTGGTTGAGAGTCCACCTGCCGATGCAGGGGACAAGGGTTCGTGCCCCGGTCTGGGAAGATCCCACATGCCACGGAGCGGCTGGGCCCGTGAGCCATGGCCGCTGAGCCTGCGTGTCCGGAGCCTGTGCTCCGCAACGGGAGAGGCCACAACAGTGAGAGGCCCACGTACCGCAAAAAAAAAAAAAAAAAAAAAAAAAAAAATCAAAGATAAAGAGAGAATCCTAAAAGCAGCCAGAGGAAAAAAGGTGGTAATTTAGAATGGAATCCCTATTAAGCTATCAGTGGATTTCTCAGCAGAAACCCTACAGGTCAGGAGAGAAGGAAATGACATACTCAAAGTGTCGAAAGAAAAAAAATTAGTACCCTAGAATGCTCTATCTGGCAAAGTTATCCTTCTCATATGAAGGAGAAATAAAGATTTTCCTAGACAAAAATAAAAAAATAAAGTTGTCGGAGTTCATCATCACTAGACCTTCCTGCAAGAAATGCTGAAAAAAGTTCTTCAAGCTAGAATGAAAAGATGCTAATCAGTGACATGAAAACACGCAAAAGTATATAACACACTGGTACCGGTAAATATAGGGAGATTTAGAAAACGCAAATCCCATAATGGGATTCTGTGTTAACCACTTAACTATAGTATAAAGGTTAAAGGAAAAGAGTACTTAAAATAACTATAGCTACTATGATTTGTTAATGAAAACACAATATGAAAAGAGGTAAATTGTGACATCACAAATATAAAAAGGAGGGAGAAAAAGCATGGAGTTCTTGTGTGGGATAGAAGTTAAGTTGCTGTCAGCTTAAAATGGATTGCTTCACCTGCGAGATGTTTCATGTAAGCCCCATGGTAACCACAAAGCAAAAACCTAGAGCAGATTCAAAAAAGATACAGAAAGGGGAAAGGGCGCATACCACATGGAAAATCACCAATTTGCAAGGTAGGTAAGAACAGAGGGAAAAAGAAACAACGGAAATACAAAACTACCAGGAGGCAAACAGTAAGATGGCATTAGTAAGTCTTTACATATCAGTAGTCATTCTAACTGTAAATGGATTGAATTCACCAATGAAAAGGCACAGAGTGGCCAATGGATGAAGAAAACGAGACCCAACTATAAGCTGCCTACAAGAGCCTCACTTCAGGTTTAAGGACACACAAAATCTCAGCGTGAACGGATAAAAAGGGATATCCTTGCCAACACTTAGGCTTCAGCAATTTGTCAAAATTAGCATTGAAACGTTCTTACCAGTTTATGGCTCTAGCAGCTTCTGTTCCAGTTAAACCAATCTCAGCTGTGATTCTCTATATTCCCACATTTCTTCAGATTTGGGGGTGGTAATTTGCCCTACAATCTCAGTTGTTTGATGGATTCAAGAAAAGTCATTTATTTTCAGATTTGTCCAGCTTACTTCTTGTTGTGAGGACGGGATTGAAGACTTTTAAGCTCTTTACTTGTCAAGCTGGAAGTGGAACAGATGCTTTGCAAACCCCTGCTGGCCTGGAATCCTGAGAACCGGCTCCACTCAGCCCAGGCTGCGGCGTCCTGGTTACTCTGCCTGCCGTCTCCCGAGCCTTCCCAGTCACAGCTCGGTCCTGGAATCATGCTACTGCAGAATGGCAAATGGAGGTGCTCGGAAAGGCTGTGCATTCTGCTCACTCACCCTCACCCCCAATTAGCCCAAAGAGAGTTCCTCTCTACGGGGTGAGTCTCCAGCCCCTAGTCAGCGGGCAGAGCTTGTCTTAAGTACAATAACAAGGACAAATGTGCATTTCTGCCCTTCAACTTTCTTTTCAGTGACAGCGCCCAAGATGCTCACTGCTGTCATACTATTCGGGGTTCCCTCACTTTAAACACCTACATGGGCCAGCAGGTCAAATAATATTTGGGGCTCAGACTTCTATTAACAGAGTTTTAAAAAACCTCTGAGATAGAACTCTTCCAGTAGAAAAAAAAGGAAATAACATCAAAGATGTTTAAACTGGGCTTCCCTGGTGGTGCAGTGGTTGAGAGGCCGCCTGCCGATGTAGGGGACACGGGTTCGTGCCCCGGTCCGGGAAGATCCCACATGCCGCGGAGCGGCTGGGCCCATGAACCATGGCCGCTGAGCCTGCGCGTCTGGAGCCTGTGCTCCACAACGGGAGAGGCCACAACAGTGAGAGGCCCGCGTACCGAAAAAAGAAAAAAACAGATGTTTAAATTCAAGGTCACAAGCAAGGGGCATTTCAGCAAGTGTAAGACTGAGATCTTGGGTGTCAAGCTAACAGCAATTTTGTCAGTGCCATGAAGTATAAACATAAAGAATCTTAAGTGGGCTTCCCTGGTGGCACAGCAGTTGAGAGTCCGCCTGCCGATGCAGGGGATGCGGGTTCGTGCCCTGGTTCGGGAAGATCCCACATGCCGCAGAGCGGCTGGGCCCGTGAGCCATGGCCGCTGAGCCTGCGTGTCCGGAGCCTGTGCTCCACAACGGGAGAGGCCACAACAGTGAGAGGCCCGCATACCGCCCAAAAAAAAAAGAATCTTAAGTAATAGAACCTAACTAAGAGTTACAACAACTGAAAAAAAATATTGAAATGTACACATGATTGTGTTAACTAAATGAATCACCCAGTGAGTAATAGCTATAAGAATCTGGAGGAAAGGGTAATTCCTTCAATCTGGGGGTGGTCGGTACCACTAGATAATCTTCCAACATCTTGCCAGGTCTCACTGCTAGCTCCTAGAAGAACACCAAGAATGCAAGAGAATTCCAGTGGGTGAAGGTGAGTTTGTAGCCCAGACTTTATTATTCTTAATGTTCTCAAACAATTTCAGACAAACTGGATATGTCAGCTCCATAACTGAGTCCAGGTCTATATACACTAGAAGCGTCAGATGTGTGATGGAAACATCTATTCCATTCAGGTCTAGGTGGCAAGTGACAGGAGCAGTATATTTTGTTTCTGACAGCTGACCAGCCACATAACTCATTACAGAATTCAAAAGTCTCATGGTTTTATCTATAAAGCTGCGCCTGTGTTGGAGGTGTTCGCAGTTCTTATATACGCATTTTCATTTGTGAGCTAGGTAGATTGATTCAGGGAACCATTTGGCAGAATCTGTTATAGAAATCGTAGACTATTTTGCCACTGAAGAAACGTCACCACACTGAAGTCTTTGAAAGACCCAGAGCTTTTGTTTATTACTTATTTTTTTAAATTACATGACTGTAAATTTTTATTTCTATCATTACCAGGTTGTGTCTGGCCCTTTACAGATATATGAATGATTCTCATTCCGACTTTGGGGGAGGATCTCATTATCTTTATTCCTATGTTAAAATTGCGATTTGAACTTCTGATAGACCGGGGGAAATTTTATAGCTTCGATCTCTCAAGATCTGGTCCAAATGTCACGTCATCTATGAAATGTTCTGTCTTTTGACTCTGGTAGCACTTTGCAGAAGCACTCCGTCAACGGTGAACGGATACTCTTGAATGTGTCACTTCTGATAATCTGATTAAATAGGACACAAGTATTTAGTCCTCCTGCACCTTAACCACACGTGGCTGCAGTTAGCACAGAAGTGGGAGAAGCAGAGCTTGGGAGGGGCTGCTGAGGCCGGCCAGTCAGGGGAGGGGGGTAGCGTGGATGGCATCGACACCCACTCCATGAATCACGCTGGGGTCAGTGTGATTCTTTCGAGGCAGTGCATCCACACCTGATTTTATAGTTCCCTTTCTGATCTTCAGATTTTCCAAATTTCCCTGAGGGACCATCTTTCCCTTTTATAATTGAACAAGGACCAGAAACACACATACTTTCACATAAAACAAAATCAAATTGTTAAGGAACAAACCTTTTAATATGGCAACCACTGTAAAGTCCTACCTGCCTCTATCATGTCTTTTCCACTCTCTTACACTTTTGTACGTGCCATAACCAAAATAAGGATGAAGTCTGAATGGGCAACACTCATTTGTTATATGTTTCTATTAGCATAATTGTTATAATATTTTGTAATCATAGTCTTGAAAACAATTTTGGGAAACCACCAAACTAGTACAATTAGTACAACTGAAGCAGTGGAAGAGCAGAGTCATGCAAAGCAATATTTAATAAAAGTGTTAAGTTGATTGGTGACGGCAGTTAAGATTTTTTTTTTTTTTTTTTTTTTGCGGTACGCGGGCCTCTCACTGCTGTGGCCTCTCCCGTTGCGGAGCACAGGCTCCGGACGCGCAGGCTCAGCGGCCATGGCTCACGGGCGCAGCCGCTTCGTGGCATGTGGGATCTTCCCGGACCGGGGCACGAACCCGTGTCCCCTGCATTGGCAGGCGGACTCTCAACCACTGCGCCACCAGGGAAGCCCAGCAGTTAAGATTTTAAGGCAAATCCTAGAAAGATGTATGATTTCCTCCCCTGGGGTTTCTTGGCATTTCTGCAGGTGTCTGAATGGGAATCGGGGCCTCCTCCTCCCAAGCTTCCTAGGGTTTGGAGCTGAGCAGAGAGGCATGCCAGAGGGCGCTCACATGCATGGTTTTTTATCAGCATGTAGTTTTTAAACTTGTGATATTAAACAAGGGGGGTGGGGAGGAACTTACTTGTTACCCAAGAAGACCAACATTTTAGTTCCTTGCCAAAATCAGGGGTGACTCCCTTATCTGAGCTAGGTATGGTTTTAAGATGAACATTTCAGCTACAAGATACAGAAAGCCAAAGTGATCCACCACCCTTCCCTTTATTCTTTGCCCAATCCATCCTATGCAACACACAGGCCACAGCCAAAGGTGTCTTCATGCTAAAAGTCGTAGTGCTGGAACTTTTGAGCTGGCCCGGCTCACCTGTCTTGGGGAACAAACCCATTGGGGGTTTGCCAAAAGGAGGGGGAACAACCAGGTAATTACCAAAATAGAAGCCTCTTTTATTACCTCCCTGGGACAGAAATATTGGGTAAGGGTAATAGTCAATCATAATTACATTATTTCAGTGGCAGAACCCCTGTATTCACCAATAGCAACATAAACAATCCTGGACAGAAGGATTTTTCTGCCAGACTTTTCTGAGTATTACATGTTTCACTATTTGCAATACATATGTAACTGTATTCTAGGAACGCTGCATCTTGGTGTAAGTGATAGGAAAGAGCCACAATTTGCTAATCCTATTTCCACTAAGAAGGGGAAAGAAATCATCTGAAGAGTGTTGGAGAGATTCAAACTTATTGAAGGCAATTTTACTAAGGGTTCTCTGAGCTCCTACTACATCCCCATGGAGACAGATTTCAAATGCATGTAAGTAGCAATTTACATCAGGTTGTCATTATTTGTTCCTGCATTCTTAGCCCTCTCAGAGTTCTGTGATTTTTTTTTTTTTTTGAGTTCTGTGATTTTTGTGCTGTCCCCATCAACTTGGATGCATGAAGTTAGCTATTCTCACAAATACAGTATCATTTCCTTCAGGAAATAGCAGTTCACTAACCCACCGACTATTGTGTCATTCTTATCTACTTTAAGATCTTCACTTCCTGAAAATTGAGGAATAGTTCCCTTATATCTCTTTTTCAATGTTATGCCCTTAATAGGTGAAAACACATACCGATTCATAACAATCTAAACCTTAACATGAGGGCAAAGTATACTTTCAAAACTTTAACCCAAAGCGCCAATAGAATAAAGAAAGGGGTGGGGGGAGGAGAGAATACGGTGGACTGAGAAGGTGGAGAAAGACTTCATGAAAGCAGTCAATCCTGAGATAAGCGATTTATGAAGAATAAGTGGTTAAGAACAAAGTTATTGCTCAAATGTTTTTTTATAACAGGTTGAATTTCTATGCCAGAAACCAGCTACCCTATTATGAATTAGATCCAAATATACGTTTGCCATTCTACACTGGCCTTTGAAAAACAGCAATGAACCTAAATAATACTGACTTTCTGGGAGAAGGAAAGAGATGCTACACTTGTTAAATCTGCAATCTAAAGTTTATACACACACGACTACCAAAGGATTTTCATATCCCATACTAATCCGGTAAATATTAAATTACTATATACTTGGCATAGTATGACTTTATGATGTTATGAGCTGCTGATTCATTCAGTTGCTTAGAAACAACAGACTTGTTCTAGTTTACAATTTTAGCTTTAGCCATTTTGAGCATATTAATTTTAGAGCTGTGCATACTCACCTATGAAAGAGTTATTGTCTACTGCCCAGTATATTTATAGAAAATTCTCTTACTGTAACTTCCCATTTGCTGACCAGGGTCAGATTCTAAACATTATTTAGCTTTTGTACTTAACTTCTCAAGTCCCCAGGAACACAGTATTCCAGTAACTGGGCTCTCTCACAGGGCAATTTAATTCCATCTTCTATTTAAAATACTTTCTCTCTTGACGTTTGAGTCTGGTGGTGCTGATGCATTTAAATAAAGTCTTCCAAAGGTTAAAAAAAATCTATCATTTTATAATGACTGTCTGTGTTCTAATTCTTTTACAAAGAATGCTAAAAGTATTTAGATACTACCACCAATTTAAAAACAGACTTTTAAACTCATTGAACTATTCATGGAATATAAGTTGCAAGGACAGATTCACCAAAGCTCTATCAGCACAAACAAACTAAAGATAAAAAGTGATCAATTATCCACTGAAATCAATCAGTGTGGCTTGACTAAGAAAAATCTCCTTGGTATGTAATTTGTTATGGACTATTACACGCTGTCTTCAATTGTCACATGTGAACAAATCTTACCTCCCAACAAGTTCACATTTCATGAGTATCAGGGCTATGTCCCATACCTCTTATAAAGCCCTGTTTCTACTTAACACACTCCTAATGACAGGACAGGTACTTAATAAATATTTATTGAATTAAATGGAATTGATTAAACTCAATTTACTGATTGAGTTAATTTACTGTCATTTTATACCGATAAATAACAGCAGATTTGGGAAACTGTAATATTAGCTTAGAAGAAAATCCCACTGATTTCTCCTATCACTCCCCACCCTACCCCACAACCCATTCTCAGTGCCATGGTAGCAATTCTACTTCTAGAATTCTTGACCGAGAAAATTCTATGTGTATATTCAGAAATCTCTTGCTGAGACACCAAGGCCACCACATACCCCTCTTCTTCCTGCCCATGGTCTGGTGAGAAGCACACATACTGGGAACTGCTGGGTTAATCTTAGGAGCGTTTTTTAAGGGCAGATCAATAGACGATAATAAATGAAGATTTCCAAGGTATCTTTCAACTATGTTGGGGAAATGTTTGGAAACTTGTAGAAGCAGGTGAACAGATGAGGGGATAAATTATTACAGAAATAGAAAATTATAAAAGCGATAGAAGACATCAGCCTGGGCTTTGCCAACTGCTGATAATTCTTCACAACTACCAGGAGAACTTCCCTGACTTACCTGCTGTAAGGTCTGCCCACATACTTTGTTGTGATTTTCTGTGTCTCCCGTGCACCCTTTCATATTTTTATCTCCTCAAAATATTTTTTCTTGCTCACAATAAAAATAGCTGTCTTTTTCTCTGACTATTTAAATATTACACATTCATGCAAAACCTGAAGTTTATGGATAAGTATTTGGAGAAAAACAAACTTGCCTGGATTTCTATCACCTTGATATAAATCGATACCATGGTGGCCATGTGTTCATTGACCATTTGGATTTTCTCTTCTGTGGATTATTTATTCACGATCTTTGACTATTTTTACTGTCTTTTTCTTATCAGGTTGTAAACACTATTTGTGCGGTATTAACACTAATCGTTTCTGTCAGCTGTTTTGCAAATATCTGAAGTCATTTTGCAATATTAAAGTTTTTATGGTTGGAGTATTTGTATTTATACATTTTGTGTTTGGTATTTTTGACCTATAAAAGCTTTTATACACAGAGAGTTTAATGCATCCGTTCTTTCTTTTGTAGCTTCTGGGTCTCCCGTCACAGAAAGACAGGTTTTCTGCAACACTGTTGAGCTGAAGGCACCTGAGTGCCGTTACGTTTGCACAGGAAACAGGAGAACTCAAAATCCGTCATGTTTCCCGGATGTGTTCATGTCTGATGTTCCCAAATGGTGATGTAAACCTGTGACTAAAGTGGCAGGAAAGCCACAAAACCGGAGCTATGTCTCTACTGGCAGGATCCCACCTCCATGGAACGTGTCACCAGCAACTGCACAGTCCACAGACACTCCAGGGACCAGGGAAAAACAGCACAAAGACATGCACAGCTGCATTTGTTCCGTAAACTCACCTCACTTCCGCTTCTTTTTGTGTTTCTAACTAGACCAGAACCCACCTGTCTCTTCATCTCCCCCACCTGGACATCTCCTAGGCAACTCCAACTTAAAAGGCTCCCAAAGCAAACTCTTGATTTCCCCCTCATCCCCCTAAACTTGCTCCACCCTCCAGTCTTCTTTATCTTAATAACTAGCAATTTTATTCACGCCGTTCCTCAGATCAAAAACCTTGAAGCCATCCTTTATCTCAGACCTCACAGTCAAACCACTGGCAAACCTTGCCGGCCCTTCCATCAAAACCGATTTTTAAATTTCAACTCTTCCCACCTCACTGCTGCTACCAGTCTAGTGGTGGAATTGGTTATACTTCTTAGAGAACTATATCTCTTTGCTTTTAACCATCACAAAATACCACCTTCACACACACACACACACACACACACACACACTATAATCACAGAGAGGGTCTTCTCAAAATTATATTCTTTTTCACAGCTATTAAATATTACTCAAAAAGTAGAGGATGAAATGCATACCCAAAAAGGAAATATCTTTTCACTTTCAGCTGCTTTTAATTTGGGGGTTGTCCATGTAGAAATTATGTAAATAATAGTTTTCTATTTCAAAAAGCCTTTTCCCTAGACATAATAAGAATATGCCACTCAATGTAAATGTATAGATCATTAGTTTAGGTTTGTACCTCCTTTATTGATCCTTAGACTCATTTTGAGATGCTTAAGGTGGCGCACTTAGAGGGCATTTCTCTTCTTCTATATATGTGATATATAATACGTGTGAAAATATATTATTCTTGCCTATCATTTTGGTTACATCTACTAGCTTTATCAATGACCATAAACAATATAACCATCTGAAATAACTGGATCTTATGAAGTATCTTTTACTTGTACCGTTTAACACAGTTATTGTTTCTATATATTACATTTTTAAATATATTTTTTGTCAGCTGCTTTGCTGCCAAAACTATTTTTCCTTTTTTATTTCTCTATGATGAAGTAGTATATCAAGAAAAGATATATTTGACTGATAACCAAGAAGTTACCTAACTTAAGAAAAACTATACCAGAGGCTCACTACAATGCTGTCACCGAGGTCTAATAATGAGGGCCCTGGCCCAGAAAACAATGAATCTGATGAGGAACCACTGAGAATGACTCTGAACTTCAGGGAGCATTCATTGTATGAAGGGGGCGCCAGTGATTTTGATTGACTAGGGAAATAACTTACAGTAATGCACTCTGGGGCTTCCCTGGTGGCACAGTGGTTGAGAGTCCGCCCGCCGATGCAGGAGACATGGGTTCGTGCCCCGGTCCGGGAAGATCCCACATGCCGCGGAGCGGCTGGGCCCGTGAGCCATGGCCGCTGAGCCTGTGCGTCCGGAGCCTGTGCTCCGCAACGGGAGAGGCCACAACAGTGAGAGGCCCGCATACCGCAAAAAAAAAAAAAAAAAAAAAAAGATGCAAATAATGCACTCTGTATCCAAGCACACAGCTTTCATTATTTTATGAAGTAAAAAAACGCTTTTCTAAATACTCCGAATGGAATATAATTCTTCTCTTTCATTTATTTGAGTGGTAAATGACCGTACCTAAAAATCATAAGATTAAAATAGCAGCCCCTTCCTTTTATGTGCATTTCTATCTGAATGAAATCTGCCATACCTCAGGGCCTGTGTTCAGTGTGATATTTTCGTTCGGGCTCAGGCTGTAGCTAACACTCTGTGCTTCAAGAGTAAGATTCTGAAAGCATTTATTTTATTGTTTTTCAATTTCAATTCTATTTTGTATTCTTAGAAATATTTTCTAGAAGGAAAGAGGAAGAATGTCAAAGATTTTTTTTATTTGTGCTTTTCACTTACTATTTGATTTTCATAAGTAAGCCTCAAATGAGTTTATTTTCCTATTGAAAATCTCCCACTTCTGTAAGTCTTCCCTGTAAACAGTAAACAGGGGTAGAATGTACCAAGTAACCTAGCAACCATCCAAATTCCATCCACATCCCTGGCCTGTGCTCTGGTTCTACAGGAAAGAACCATTCAATCCAGTAATAGACAAGAAAGAGAGCTGAAATCTTCGTGACAAAGCTGGAGAATTAGTAGTGAGCAAAGCATTATGCAACAAAATGGTCTGGCTTTCTACAAGCACGCTGAGTTTTTTAATTCAGTATAGAGGACCAAGATTTTGGTTCAAGTAACTAGAAAAAGAGAGTTGCCATGTACTGAAGACAGAGCAAGTTTAAGGAATAGAGGGAATTAAAAGTTCAGTTTCTGACATGTTGAGTTCAAAACACATTAATACGGGTTTCCTCCACAAGGAGGACTGCAGTGGGCAGATGGTCAGAAGAGGGGAGAGACAAGTGGGGAGGAGGTAAAGGGACTGAGCCTTGAGGAGCGAGCGCCAGCCCGGAGAGAGCTAACAGGGATGGACCGGCTAAGAAGAGGTCATCAGTAGGCAGGGGCAAGATAAAAGCCAAGTGAATTGAGTGTAAAAAGGAGAGAGTGGTTAACTGGGACTTGCCTGGTGGTCCAGTGGCTAAGACTTCACCTTCCGATGCAGGAGGTGCGGGTTCGATCCCTGGTCAGGGAGCTAAGATCCCACGTGCCTCGTGGCCAAAATACTAAAACATAAAACAGAAGCAATATTGTAAACAAATTCAATAAAGACTTTAAAAAAATCGTCCACATCCAAAAAAACAGAAATGTTTAAAATTTAAAAAATAAAATAAAAAAGGAGAAAGTGATTATCTATGCCAAGCTCTGCTAATAGGCAGGCATGATGACCACAAAACGATGATTGGCAGCAGGGGAATCCCTGGGGACACGGACAAGAGTTCCTTCAGAGCAGTGATGGGGACAAAAGCCTGAAGGGAGTGCCTTCAAGGGAGACCGGAAGGGGGAAGAGAGCCCTTGCCTTGTTTCCTGGAAACCAGGTGATAACAGAATGGAGAGTGTCAATCTTGCACTGCCTTTAACTTTGTCATTTGGGCAAAATATTTAAAATTAAAATGCTAAACTGTATGATACTTGCCTTCCATTAGAACATTTTTCTACTCTATAATCCCTCAGCTTAAATATGCTTTTCCAAATTTGACGTTACCTTATATTTAAATTTTCCTGTTTCATTCTCTTGCGCGCTCTCTCTCTCTTTCCCTCCCGCCTCCTTTCTCTCTTTTTCGTGTCTCTTTTTCAGTAGCCAAGTAGAAGAAAACTATCAGCAGTATTAGTGAGTCTATCAGGAAATACAAGCTAATATTATGAACCAAAAAGACACAGGCAAAATGGAAAATTTTTAACTTTTGAAATGGAAACAATCATGGAATTTCTATTCAGGCTATTTTCTATAATGTTGTGAAAATAAACAGCCCTCTCTGCATTCAACATCATTTAACATTGTTATCTTTACTGATTTACTTTTTATTTGTCAGGTATGGAGGCAGGTAATATTTTTTAAGTCAAGGACATGCCTAGTTTATAGGATGACTTGAATGTCATTCACTGAATAATTTTATATTCATGAAGTGCTTTGAGCTCTTCAGGAAATCTGTTAAAACATGAATAAACAAAGAACTAGCTATTTCTTTCATTTGTTCCAAAATTGAGTAGTGAAACTTCTTATTTTGACTGAGGAATAAGTATTAAACAGAGATAATCTCAGATTAAGACATGCCATGGGGCTTCCCTGGTGGCGCAGTGGTTGAGAGTCCACCTGCCGATGCAGGGGATGCGAGGTTGTGCCGCGGTGCGGAAGGATCCCACCGGCCGCGGAGCGGCTGGGCCCGTGAGCCATGGCCGCTGAGCCTGCGCGTCCGGAGCCTGTGCTCCGGAACGGGAGAGGCCGCAACAGTGAGAGGCCCACGTACCGCAAAAAAAAAAAAAAAAAAAAAGACATGCCACGATGCTAGCTTTTATGTCCCCCTTTCACTGAAAAAAATCCATGGAAACCCTTTGTAGGACCTTCAAATTCTTAAAAGCCATGCAAAATATAGATCCAGGCTGGAATCTAAGTTGGGTTCCCAATGCGTCCCTTGCGAACACGCCAGGAGGTTGAGGCGTCTGCCCCCGGCCTCTGTGAGTCCTTCCTTACCAAGGAGCAGCTGCCATCTGAGCCCGAAATGATGGGATCCCATCAGGCTCCAGCGAGAGGCGCCCTTCGGGAAGCCAAGCCAAGAGCAGGCTTGATGCTTGATGGGCCAGAACTCGCTTCCCATCAGCCTCAGGGCTTGGGAAGCACAGAGACCAATCACCTGATCACAGCATTCGGTGCCCCTTCGAACCAGTGCTCTTTAGGATGTATTCATCTTTCCTTCAGACAAGATACAGAACATCCTGTCTTCTTCACTACCCTAAACAATTAGCTCTGACCACAGACAACACCTCACCCTGCAAAACAGAAGCCCTGAAATTATGGTCCCACCCTCCTTGAGAAGGTACTTTAGGAATGCCTCCATAACTAAAGCATGCCCCTCCCACTTCCTTTTTTTGTTTTGTTTTGTTAGTAGATTTTAGATTTTTTAGATTTTAGGTTTATCAGAAAATTGAGCAAAGGTACAGAGTTTCCATATATCCCCTCTCTGTCTCCCTCCTCCCACAGTTCCTCCTATTATTAACATCTTGCATTGATGTGGTCCATCTGTTATGACTGATGGACCAATATTGATTGATACATGATTATTAACTAAGGTCCATAGGTTACATTAGGGTTTATTTTTTGTGGTGCACAGTTCAATGGGTTTTCACAAATGCATAATGTCATGTATCCATCACTACAGTATCATACAGGATGATTTAACTGTCCTAGAAAATGGCCCTTCCTGTTCCTTTTGAAGTAGTTTATCCAAGTATCCCTTACAAAAGCCATTCATCTCATCACATCTTCAGTGATGTTTCATCACCCGGGAGGTGTTTTAACATCCCTTATAGTGAGCCAACTGTCTGGCTGGTCCACAGTAATCAGACACTGGCATGTGGATGGTAAAATTGCCAGTTTCCACTTCAATCTTACCGAGATAGAATTTCAAAAATTACAGCTAGCAAATGAGAAGGTGACTATATATATATCCAGGCTTCATGCCTAAGATCAAACAGGGGCAAGAATGATGAAATACAATAGCCATGAAGAGTTCCCAGCACACTAAATTCACAGGAACACTGAACACAAGACAAGAAACGAGGCAACGCCATCATTAAGGCAGGGTTACGTTACAAATCAAATTCTGATTCCTTTTTACTAAGTTCTCTAGAAGGAGAGTGGGTCTCTTCCTGAAGCAAGTTCACATTTCCTTTCTTGGGAGGGAGGCTTAAGTTCCAATCGTTTGCTACAATTGTATTCAGGACATGAGTTTTCTAGCTATAAGATGTGTGGCTCTAAATATAATGGAAAGGCAGATAGATCAGTAGTTCAAAGGGCACGAAGAGTTCTCCCAAATTATCTGAGCCTGGGGTACTCTGTCTTGCATTTTGAGCACCATGCTTATAGGAAAACTTAGGAAGAAAGACTGAGTTGAAACATTTGGGTCGGGAAAGATCAATAAAACTTTTCAGATCGATGCAAAATTATCACCACGGAGGAGAGACAGGGCAGTGACGTGGAAAAAGATGCCATTTAGAATCAGAGATACATTCAAATCCAACCCCAGCTACTTAGTATCTGTGTGACCTTGCCTCGCTTACTAAATCTTAGGACCTCCAAATTTCATCTGTAAAATGAAGAAAATAATTATTTTGGTAATTAAGTTAGATCGACATTATAGAGTCCTGGTGGGTTAGAACAAAACTTTGAACTACTCTCTCTTTTTGTGGCATGTAGCCTATTAAGTAAGTTTGTATTTTTTATTTGAAGTCCTTTTCTTTCTATTGAAAAAACTCCATCACGGTATTATATGTTTCATCGCACTCTATGATTTGTGTTGGCTGACTGTTCACTGTGGCTTGATGAAAAATGTCTTCACATTTTTAATTTGATTGAATTATTCTATTACTATGTATAGACAGTCTGCAGAGAAATAACAATTTGTCTCCCATCAGCAGTAATGAGTTTCACACCACAACTTAAATTATCTGTTGAACTTCAAGAATGGTCTTTAAAACAAATGAGGATCGCATGAGCACAGTAACGTTTTCTTAGCCAACAAGATGGAGGATTTAGAATAGATGATTATCCTTTTAGAGAAAAAGCACGCAGCAAATTCCCATTTTAGCCAGGTTGACTTTCTTTAGGAAAGCAGGCTAGGAGCTTAACCTCACACTGAGGCAGCCCTGAAGAGAAATGTGCCACCTGGCAAAGAAGTCTCCCCAAGGTACAGGTAAGAATGGACAGGATCTTCTCGGAGCCAGCTTTTAAAATTAGTTTTTAGCCCCTTTGTCCTCACGGGAATTGTGGCTGAACCTGAATTTCCCGCCTCTACAATGAAGTTTGGGAAAAGATTAGGAGAACAACCAAGAGAACCTTCAGAGAAGACAAAACTTTTTCCTCAAGTAGTAATGCATGTTTCACATAAACAAAGATAGTTCAGAGGAACATATTTATTATGAGTCGTTGAGATCAAAACCTGTAAAATTCACTTTTAACCATTTATTTGGCTTCAATCAAAACACGTTTCGATTATTATTTCAAACTCTCTGGTGTTCATTTAGCTATCGCAGTACCGTTTGCCATTGATGACCCTCTGTGTAGGAAAACCCTAGTCCTCCTTTCTCCTTTATTCACACACCTGTTACCACACTCGCAGCACATCTGACAATTTAACTCAATTCTGATGCTACCTACCTGGAGAGCGTGTCACATCCCACCAGTTAAGGGCTCAGTCCCATGAGACACCCTCAACTTCAGATGCCAATCACGAGTGCTAGGACCCCAGGTTACCGCAACTTCTGTCTGACTTGACTACAGGTCAGAAGTACCTATGACCTCCTCCACTTTGGATTTGATTATTTGCTACAAGAGTTCAGAGAACTCACAGAGAAGAAACATAAGAAAACGTACGTTTACCAGTTTATTAAAGGAGACGATAAAGGATAAACTGCCAGGTGAAGAGATCCACAGGGTGAGGTCTGAGAGGGTCCTGAGCACGAGTTGGTGTCCCCATGGAGTTGGGGTGCATCATCCTCCCTGTTAATAGAACCTGAAAGCTCTCTGAACCCCCTACTACTGAGATTTTGATGGAAGTCATCACATAAGCATGATCATCATTGATTATTAACTCCATTCCCAGCTCCTCTCCCCTCCATGGGGAATGGAGAGTGAGGGGGAAAATTCCAAGCTTCGAATCATGGTTTGGTCTTTCCAGTGACCAGCCCCCGTCCAGGAGCCCACCCAGGGTCACCTCATTAGAACAAACGACACTCCTATCACCCAGGAAGTTCCAAGGGATTTAGGCTCCCTGTGTCAGGAACCTGAGTCCAAGACCAAATACTAGAATGACAGGTGTTGTCATCACTCGCGAGTTTACAAGGGCTTCAGGAGCTCTGTGCAGGACCCGGGAGCAGAGACGAATATATGCATTTCCTATTACCTCACAACCCCAAATCAAACATTTTTCTGCACAGAGACAAATACTATCTGCAAATTAGGACATCACCAGAGTCTGCCCACAGGTACAGCTAATCAATTACTTATGATTTTTAAATGGTATTCTTGTTTTTCTTAATCAAAAATTGTTTAATCAAAGACAATAGTTTTAGTCTCATTATTTCTCTCATTATTCTCTATTACTAATAAGTAATAGAAATATGAGAACTTGAACCAAATGACTTTCATACTCAGGATATACAGATCAGACACCTGGTTTGAATGAACCCAGGTGTGAATACTGCTCTTCAGGACTCTCAGAAACCAGGGAATGGATGTGCAGATAACAATTCCCCATAACGCATATTTTACATGAATTCATAAAATATAATATGTAGCAGGTGTCAAGGTGATATATTCATATGCAAGTATAAATATTATTATATGGTTCTTAACTGAAGCAGAGATTAACCTCAACATGCATCATCTCTAATTTTACCTTTATTCTGAGAGACTGAGAATAATTTCTGTACCTGCTTATGCTCAGGGGAAATCAAATCTATGCATTGAGATGTAAACCATCCAAACTCATAAGAGGAGGTTGGGGAGGGATTACACAAAGTCTAGTTTAAATACTGAAAACTGAAATCAATTTTTAGAAACCATCATTTATGATCCTTAATTTTTCCTTTCTTGTTGAATTTTGCAAGAGTTTGACGCTAAATGAAAGTAAATTGACTCTTTTTATGCATTTATTTTATTACAGTTTTAGAGTATCTGTCCTAGATGGTGCTCTTCATTTTACATTTCAGATCCCTGGAGGCCAGGAGTTATATCTGTTTAACTTGAATCTGTAGTACCTGAAATAATGTCACTTGATTGCAATTATAAAGATGTGACGATGAGGAGAGCTCTGATGATGCTTTTCAGAAAAGGCTCAAGAAGATCCATCCCTCAAGTTTAAAACACAGTTTTGCTGAGACAATATATTATTAGCTCATAGAAACTGCAGCCACTTTTCAGAAAGGCCTGAAATCATTGTAAAAGTACAGACAACAGGAAGAGATGCTAATGTATTCACTCCAGGTGGCTTTTAGGCAACACATTAATTCTTGAACATGAATAGAAATAAATAATAAATAAAATGGAATTCATCCCAATCTATCATAGAACTTTTCTGACAACATAAAAGTCAACCAAATAAATCAGAATAATAGGATTTTGACAAAACAAGAAATTTATCTATTACCAGAGAAACATATTGGTCGCACAACTTATAAATTGCCAATAGAGGTTTTCCATCCATCACCAAGATTCCCATCTAATGACAGGGAAGTAATTACCATACCTCTACCATGTCATGCAGTCTTTTGATGTGTTAGGAAGTGAAACAATGAGGAGATGCAGCTCTTGGTGTGTAGACAACACCTGTGGGGTGGGTAGATTTTTTTTTCACTAATGGCATCTAAATTCTCTCATGAATAAGCATGGGATGTTTGTCTGTACTTATTCTATGGCCTCAAAAAAGACAGCAGAGAGGCTTTCCTGGAAGAGGCAGAATGTTTAACCTTGGACCTTCCTACAGTCTATCACAGCCCCTTCTCCACTAACACAACCAAAAAAATATGCTATTTTAAAATAACAATGAATTGGAAACTCCAGATTCACCTCCAACTCACTGGGTCCCTTCAACTTAAAGACAGAATTTTCTCTAACCTGAAACCTGTAGGCATCTATTAGCTTTGAATTTGAATATTTGAATACATGAATTGGCAGCCTGTTCCCAAATTTTACATATTTATTATATATATATATACATACACACATATGTATACATATGTGTATATATAGATACATAGAATCTGTATATACATACATATTATACATATGCATACAAGATAAACCCTGCCCAGAGCTGAAAGAGTAAAAATCAATTCAGAATGAAAAAGAAACAAGGGACTTTGCTGTTAATCAGTCAGGGAGGACGGACACCTAAAGGCAGCTGTGTAATCAACAGGAAACATTTTTCCCAAGGTCATGCAGCAGCTGCAAAATGCCGTAACAACTCTCTTCTTGAGTTATTACTGCTTTGTCCCCAGTGATGCCCTCAGTCCCCCTTTGCTGTAACTCATCTACTACAGGGGATACCCAATCGCTAAGCCTCTCTTGCCTCATGACAACATGTCATAATACCTAGTTCACCTTCATTTAACCACAAAATCCAGAACTGATCCCCACTGGATTCCACTGGACCCTTCTCAGAATCCTTCAGTGAGAACCCAAACTTTGTAAAACACTTGTCCTCTTGTCAAGCAGCATGCCTGGCTCTTCTGAAGGGCCCTCCCTTGCTGCAAGTCAATAAATCTGATTTTGTCCCTAGAGACTCATAACTCATCAGGCTACTGCAAGTGGGAGGTTTTACTGAGAACTGGCTGAGTCTCTCAATGCCGTAGACCAAGATCCTAACTCCATAATAATGTGCATGTTCAAGACGCCTTGAATCTCATTTACTCCAGGCTTCTCTGTCCCCAGCTGCATGAGCTTTGGCATTGAAACAGGGGTCTGATGACCTTTGGCTTTTTCATGTCAGGCTTACTGTTTATCTGCCAAGATTTGGGGGTTATGAACCTGACTTTATCAGACTACAAGTTTGTTCCTGGTGGTCTAGGAAAAGAGATAGACGGATACATATACACATACAGAAATGATAGAATTGTTTCTTCAATTCAAGGACAAATTCTTTTTGAGATTAAGGCATATTTTTCAATCACAGATTTAGATATTTAACTTTCTACTTTAATTTTAAATATTCAATTGTTTTTATTAACTTTTAATATAATAGATATATTTATTATGATGATTTTTTACAGTGAACACTCAATAATCACAAATGATAGAAAGGAGAATACATGTATATGTCAGAAGGGCTATAAACAGAAAGAAGAAATAAAGAATTCAGGTAGTGGGTGTGTGAATCCCTCTTGGAAAAAATTTTTTGGATACTGTATCTTCTTCTGAGAATTCTTGATCACCTCCATAAAAATAATTTCATTGCCCTTGTATGATC
This sequence comes from Orcinus orca, assembly GCF_937001465.1. NCBI lineage: Eukaryota > Metazoa > Chordata > Mammalia > Artiodactyla > Delphinidae > Orcinus > Orcinus orca. The sequence goes on along the minus strand of NC_064560.1, from coordinate 14,688,877 downwards.
ATTTGAGTGAGTGGTACATCTTGGCCTCTCTATTCTCTAGATAACTGGTAACTTCCTTTTTTTATAATCAGCCAAGATCTTTTTTTATAATCAAACAGAGAAGACTTGGGTTGATTAACAGATTTTTTTTCCCTCTCAAACCACAATTACCTAAGATCAGAACCCTCTGATAATTTGCGCTGCTATTTTAGGATTCAGTTTCATTCTACAACTGACCTAAAACATGAAATGAATGAAAATAAACGGAACTGACCTGAAATGAGATGCTGTGATTTCCAGTACACTTTATGCCTTAAGGACAGAACAGGTGCCTCACCCATCTTCCTCCCAGAGGTGCCAGCACCGTGACCAACCTACACAAGGCTCTCAGCTGCGTGACTGTTGGATTTCACTAACAGCAATCCATTCCTCTCCACATAATCCACTCTGCTTTTACCAGGGCTGAAAATATGCCGAGTTACACGTAGAGAGATCTATAAGCTAATAGCCAAAGCATACAACTTCATTCAAATATATTTGTTATTGCACTCAGATGTGAGAAAACAATTTAGAAGACAAGCCAGAAAGGAAATGAACTTGAATTCTCAACACCAATTTTCTCCTGATTTACCTGGTTCTCCTTCTCTTCATCCCATCAACCATCTTTTCTCTTTCCATCCCCATCATTTTTCTAGTATTTGTTGAACGTTTACTACATGCCAGTCAACGTGCTAAGCCCTTTTCCTGCATTATCATGCTTGATCTCCAACACGCGCATTATTACTAACAACATTTTACAGAGGAAGAAACAGACTTGCCCAAGCCCGTTTCTGATCAGTTTGTTTTTGTTTTGCGGTACGCGGGCCTCTCACTGCTGCGGCCTCTCCCGTTGCAGAGCACAGGCTCCGGACGCACAGGCTCAGCGGCCATAGCTCACGGGCCCAGCCGCTCCGCGGCATGTGGGATCTTCCCGGACCGGGGCACGAACCAGTGTCCCCTGCATCGGCAGACGGACTCTCAACCACTGCGCCACCACGGAAGCCCTCCTGATCAGTTTTGAACCACATCCTAGTAATCTGTGATTCTCTGAGTCCACCTTCTCACACACTGCCGTGATGAGATATGGAGTAGAGGTGATGCTGCTAGCCCACAAACTAACCACTCATTTACAGGCAACTAAGCAGGAACTCTCAAGGAATCCAACCCACCAGGTAGCATGATTTCTCCCCGCTCCTCCGTTTTTCCTCCGTTCTCTAGTTCACTGCCTAAAAGCTCCCCCAGCACCTGATGCCAACCCCTGCCTCACCCTCCTCCAACCCACCCTCTCTTTTATCTTGCTCCACCTAGCTCAGGACTGATTTAAAATTATATGAGAAAATTTACTTCATAATTCCAAAGACAAGAGTTAGTGCATTTGACAGTCTATAACAAGATCTAAAATTTAGTAATATCCCAAATCAGAATTGGATAAGGGAGAGTTTCAGTGTGGCTTGCAAAAGCATTTCTTCAAATATTTGCAAAGACAGGACAGATTTTTATCAGTAACTTCTCTCCAGGTGTCTTGACAAACTTAAGCATGATCTATACAAATAAGCTAATAAATGTATTAAGGGTTTTTTCTTAGCTGTATAAACAACCCACATATAAAGTTACATCTGAGTGTTATGACATTTAAGGTTTGTTTTTTTTCCCTATCTTTGTTGCTGTTAACTGAGCACATTTCTACTTGTAAATCATCAGATAATGAATTTATATTTAGGAACAGAAAGTCATTTCCCTTGATAAGTATGCAGGTGTCAGTGTTCCAGAGCACCAAGTACCAGATGCAGACGCTGAACTGAACATTCAGCTTCCTGGAAGGATTCACATTTGGAGATGCTCTGGGATCACAAGGCTTTCCAAAGACTCAGTTTTCAAGATAACCGTTACCATTTTCACACAGCAGAGCGGCAAATCATTCTTTCATTATAAATCTTTTTTGTTGGAAAACAATTTATTCGCTTGAATTCTAGGTAGGATGTTCACTTTAATGTTCTTCCTTTCCACGGAAATCCATTAAAAATAAATCCACAATTTTGGCAGATTAGCTAAAAGATTAATGTCAGACTTCTTAAGAAAATGACTTGGGCAAAATTTGGACTTTTTTTTTTTTGGCGGTACGCGGGCCTCTCACTGTTGTGGCTTATCCCGTTGCGGAGCACAGGCTCCGGACGCGCAGGCTCAGCGGCCATGGCTCACGGGCCCAGCCGCTCCGCGGCACGTGGGATCTTCCCAGACCGGGGCACGAAACCGTGTCCCCTGCACCGGCAGGCGGACTCTCAACCACTGCGCCACCAGGGAAGCCCCTGGGTTTCTGTTTTCATCAAAGTTATAAATGCATGTATTTGAAAGAGTCAAATAGTTCTTTTAAACATGTTAGGAAGAACGACAGAGTCCTGAAACCACTGTCCCACACATATGTGTGCTTCCCAGTCCCTAATGACAACCATTTTCAATTTATAGCTTTTGTATTATTGCTGTTTATAGTTACTTCCATCACTCTAAATAGCATATATTGCTCCTTTTTGGCATTTCTGTTTTTAAAATAATTTATAGGTTTCCCTCCATGGAAGATGAAGATTCAGGTCTCTTTCACTTTCCCTCAACCCAAGTGACCTCCAGAATCATCTCATACTAAGTTTGGCTAGATTACTATCCAATACTTACCTATTATATTTATGTCAATGCTGGGCCATACATTAAGAAATTTTCCTTACTTGTTGCATGATATTTTTGTTTTGCCTGGAGTTATTAATTGCCATATCTTTGTTTGCTTAGTTTTGTACATACTTTGGCCAGTGTCTAAACCTCCTCTCAGAAATCTCTTTTTTTAAAAAATAAATTTATTTCTTTTATTTATTTTTGGCTGTGTTGGGTCTTCATTGCTGCGCAAGGGCTTTCTCTAGTTGCGGCAGGGGCGCGGGTTTCTCATTGTGGTGGCTTCTCTTGTTGCAGAGCACAGGCTCTAGGCGCGCAGGCTTCAGTAGTTGTCGCTCGCAGGCTCTAGAGTGCAGGCTCAGTAGTTGTGGCTCATAGGCTTAGCTGCTCTGCGGCATGTGGGATCTTCCCAGACCAGGGCTCGAACCCATGTCCCCTGCATTGGCAGGTGGATTCTTAACCACTGCGCCACCAGGGAAGCCCTCCTCTCAGAAATTTCAAGCATCTGAGGTACTTTTATCAAGTTCATCCCCTGGAAAACATCTCCTGACCTCTTCTGGTCTGGACAGGGCCATCTCCCCAGTTGGCTCTTTCTTAACCACTAACATAAGGTTGGAATCCTGTGCCTGGATCCTGTGTCATCCTCGTTGTTAGTTTAGTTCATTTTTTGACGGAGCATATTCTCAATAGCATCTTATAAAATCATGTGCGTGGGAAGCAAATTTTACAAAGCCTTCGTCTGAAAATATCTTTATTCTAGTTTGAAATTCTTTTCCCTTAGGGTATTTAAGGTATTACCCCCGACTCCTTGCTTCCAATATTGTTTTTGAGAAGTCTAAAGCCATTCTGATTCCTGATCCTTTGTATGAAACCCCATCCGGAAGATTTGGGGTACTTCTCTTTGCCCCAGCATCTGAAATTCACAGTTAAGTTTTTGGTGTGTTTCTATTTTCATAGATTATGTTGTACTCTCAATGGGCCCTTTTCATCTGCAAACTCGTATTCCACAATCCTGGGTAATTTCTCGAAATTCTTGCTGTGGTAATTTCTTCTCCCCTTTCTTTTTCTCTCCATTATTTGGATATTAGAATTTATAGACTAAGTGTGTTTTCTCTTTCTCCCTTTTTCTCCTGTATCTCCTGTTGAATATTTCATTCCTATCATAGTCTTATTTCCTGGAGCTTTCTCTTTTGTTGTTGTTGGCTGACTGTTCTGTTTATACAGAATCTGTTTTTATTGCATGATATCTGCTCTTATCTTTCAGTTGTGTTTTTTTTTCTCCCTGTAAAATCTTGGTTTCTCTCAAATTGCTTTTCTCTGTGTGTTTGTTTTGTTCACTTTCTTTCTTATTAGAAGTTTTTCTCAGATGACTAGTGATCTTGAAGAGTTTACATTTAAAAAACAAAAACTGATTGGAAAATCCATGCACGCTGATGAGGTTTATCAACTGTGAACTGTGACCTTCATTGCTTGGGGATCTGCTGGACTTTTTTGTTTGGAAACCCTGATAACAGTACTTTTTTTTTTTTTTTTTCATTGGTCTAGTCAGATTGCCAAGAGAAGACTCTTCCAATATCCTGCCTTGAGGCTAAAAGCTTGACCCTCTGTTTGGGGAACCAAGGGTCCTAGCATAAAACTGGTGGTAATTCAAATTAGGATAACGTTAAAACGGTTTAATAGAGGGACCCTTTACAAAGGTATGGGCAGTGTGGAAGTTGTAAAGAAACTGCCTGGAGAGTGCTGAACCTCTTGTAACCACATGTTACCCCCTTACCCAAGGGACGAGGGAAGGGGAAGTTTCTAGAACCCAGAAGGAGAAAGTCCTGTAAAGAAACCAACTTCTGAGGAACGTGACCTTCAGTGGAGAGAGGAAGTCATCCAAAGGTGACCTCACAGGGAGAGAAGTTGGAGGATAAATGCTGTTACTTTCTGATAACCTCTGATTTCCTGTCAGGGTTCCCCATTGACCAAACCCAATAGGAAGCCAAAGGACAAGGATGTCCATTATTTAACCCATATGGGTCAGACTCCTAGAGCAGAAGAAGGGTGGAAAGGGTGGAGAGTGCATCCAGAGGGGCACATGAGAGATATCCAGCACACCTCTAGAGAAGGATCTCAATATCATGCTGGGGTGAGGAATACCAGCCCTCAAGCTCACGGAGGAGGGGAGAAATTCTGAGGGTCTAACTGCTTCTTAAACTGACTTCCCACCAATCCTCCTATTTTGGGTCATATTTTTTCAGCTTTATTGAGGTACAATTGGTAAATAAAGATTGTATATATTTAAAGTATATGATCTAATGTTTTGATATATGCAGACATTGTGAAATGATTACCACAATCAAGTTAATCAATGCCTCCATTGCCTCACATAGTTACAGTTTTTTGTATGTAGTGAGAATTTCAAGTATACAACACAGTACTATTAACTATAATCACTATGCTTTACATTACATCCAGAGAACTTATTCCTCTTATAACTGAAAATTGTACATTTTGACCAACATATACCCATTTCCCCCCACACCGAAGGCCGTAGCAACCACATTCTGCTCTCTGCTTCTGTGAATTCGATGCTTTTAGATCCCACACATGAACTAAATCACACAGTATTTGTCTTTCTCTGGCTTATTTCACTTAGCATATTGTCCTCCAGATTCATTCATGTTGCCACAAATGGCAGGAGATTCCCCTAATTTTATGGTTGAATAATATTCCATTGTACATATGCACCACATTTTCTTTATCTATTCTTCCACTGATGGACATTAGTTTGCTTTAATATCTTGGCTATTGTGAAAAATGCTCTCTCATAAGATGAAGGAGGCAAGAGTATGAAATCTAAAGCCATATGGCCGGGCTTAAGAAAGTGTGCCGTGTAAATGACAGGCCCTAAAATATTAGGCCCAGAGAGCCCTTTATTACTTTACCTTTGTGGTAAGGAATTTACAGCCTCAAGTTACCACCAAACATTTTCAAAAATTAAGTTCTTGCTTGTACAGATTTGTGTCTCAAATCTTCACCAGATCCTTAAAAACCAAGGAGATTTTTAGCTGCTTTGCAAGGATTTAAGAAATATGGGGCAGCTTCTAAGCTGGAAGAGAAAGCAAACTGGCGGAGCCAAGGAGATTTTCTGGAAGGAATGTTCTGTGATGTTCTTCATCTGAAGCACTAAATAGAAGATATGCATTCGGAGGTTTCTTTCAAGAAACACCTACTTAGTCTGGTAACTGAGCTGCCGAATTCCGTATAGATCATAATATTTACTCAATCTCCTCTATTTGTTTTTGTGGGAAGTATTATCCCATTGAGTAGAAAGGTGATCAGAGTCTGTACATTTTTTAAATGAAAATAAGTTAGATTTTAAAACAGCAAATGGCCAATTTTCATATTATAAGGCCTACATGAAATAACAAGATCACCTAATATGATGGCATACATTGGGAGAAGTTCATCAATAGAGATTCTGGAAAGATCAAAATCTACTGAAAAATTATTTCAAAGAAATTTGCAATGAAATCAGTAAAGTGGGAATCAAACTACATGCCAGTTATCATTTATCAATTGGAGACTCATGAAGGCCATTAAATGCCCTCATTTATTTATAAAAGAAATGATTAAATAAAACCATTTGCACTAAACTATAGATTCTAATTAGGATAAAAGAGATACACAAGGTACCATTTCCTGAAGGGTCACTTTGCTGGGATCAAAAGGCTTAATGGAGAGTAGAAAGTGCAAACAGGATGAAAGAGCCCCCAAAAATATTGATCTAGTTTCAGAAAGGACTAGCACCATGGAAGACTAAGCCACGAATTGGAAGACATGCTAGTTATGTCCTGCCAGAAAGGCAGGTATCCTGTCCAGCTTTTAAGCAAGAGAGCATTAATTCAAGCATTCAACAGAAAGGACAGGTCTGTCTCCGTCCTGTGAGGAATATCCCTGGCTTATAGTCTCTGCCTTCCAAAAATTTACAATCTAAAAATTAAAAAAAAAAAAAAGATCAATGCTACAAGAGTTAAATATAAAACAACAGTTCAAGAGATATCACAATGTGTGGCCACTTACAAAGCATTTGCATAATTGTAATCTTCGCCTTTCTTTTGGGAAGGTATATACGTAAAATCCAGTTCTTTTTCTAGTTAACTCAATGCCAACCTTTGCATTATTGTGCTTGCACTACAACAAATATTAACTTATTAAGATATGAGATTCAGAATAGAACCAGACTCGGTAACACACATAATTCAATAAAAAGAAAGAAATCCTTTGTCTCTAAGTCATAAAAACCCTACAAAGGATTCATATTTCTTTTGGCAAGATGAATTTTCAGAAGGTTTAACAGGGAAGTACGAAATTGATTTTGATTAAAAACAACAAATATTTTAATGAAGTGATTAAGTGCTAATCATTGAGGAAATCGATGATGCGGCATTCCTGCAGGTTTGCCTAAGCACTTGGCTGCCTGGGGCCAGCAAGGAAAATCAGTCTCAACAGAGCTAAGCATTTGGGTTGATCCCTTCACCCTCAGCCCCCATCTGCTTCACCCCCAGGATTCCTCACTTTAGTGAGTAGCCTTTCCTCCTTACAACACCCTCGTTCTCTTCCACACTTTCTCTCCACACCTCCTCCAAAGCTTCTCTCAGAACGAAGACCTCCCTGTGGCTGCATCCAATGAGCAATTCTCGGTCATCACACTTGACCTCCCAGCAGCCTTTATCACAGTGGACCACTTCCTCCTCTTTAATATACTCCCTTCAACTGACAACACCTCCACTTGGTTCATCCCCTACTTCACTGGTTCCTTTGCTAGTTCTTCCTCTTTTCCCTACTTCTGAATGTTGGATTGGCTCAGCCGTTGACCTCCTTCCTATTTCCATTCACGCTCTACATGACCTCATCCAGTGCCCGTGGTTCTAAACACTGTGCTTATGCCTCTTTCTAAGACTGTATACCTCCAGCTCAAAATTTTTTCCGGAGCTCTAGACTTGAATATCCAACTGTCAACTTGAATATTCAAAGTGATTCCCTCACTTTGAAACTGAACTCCTGGTCTTCCCCATCTCACACTCAAATCACAGCCTTCATCATCTCAGTCAATGTAACTCCATCTTTCTAGCTTTTCAGGTCGAAAACCACTGTTCCCTAATCTATCGGGAAATCAAGAGGACTGTACTTTTAAATGAATCCAGAATCTCGCCACTCATTTCCACTTTCACTGCTACCTCTCTCAACCAAGCCACTATCGGCTCTCATCCAGATTATTGCAATAACCCCCAAACAGGCCTCCCTGCTTTACCTTTGCTGCCCTGTAATATATTCTCGGAGGAGCAGTCAGTCAGACTTTTAAACATGAGTCAGATCATGTCACTTCTCTGCCCAAATGACCCTGAAATGACTCCACATTTCATGCAGAATAACAGCCCTCCACAAGGTCTTCAAGGCCCAACACAATCAGGCCTCCTGGTTACCTGTCTCGTTTCATCACCCACCATTCTCTCTCCACCTCACTGGGCTGCAACCTCGTGGCTTCCTTGCCCTTGATCTGTTTTCACCGTCAATGAGACCGATGCTAATACCTCATTTAATAAAGGAAACTTTTCTGCCACCCACCCCTTAACTTTCCCTGTGGTTTTCTTTTTTCCACATTTCTCATCTTCTAACATACTTTAAAATGTATTTCTTTATGTTCATTTTTACTTTCCTTTTCTTCCAGGGAATCTCTGTCTGTTTTGCTCAGTGGTGTACCTCAGCACCTAAGACAGTGCTTGAAACAAGTCTGCATTTAATTAATACTTGAAAAAAAAATGAATAATGGGCTCAACCACTTCCCAGTGTCTCAGACCAAGTACTTTGGAATGATCCTCAATTCTTCACTTTCCCTAACACCTATCCAATCCATCAGAAAAAGCTTGTCATTCGTGGCGTTGACATATATCTAGGATTAAACCACTTCTCAACTTTCCCGCCACTGCTGAGATACCAGCCACCATCGCCTGTGGTCTGTACTGACCTTCCATTTAGCTCCCTCACTTCCATCCTTGTTCCCCATTACAGTCCATCTTCCACATCACAGCCAGAGAGACTGGTAAAAACCTTCATCATCTGACATCACTTGTCTCAAAATCTTCGGGTGACTCCCAGCACACTTAGAACCCAAATCCTAACCTGACTTTACCAGGTTCCTCTTGATCTGCACCCTGTCTATGTTCTAAATTTCTTTCTTTCCTCTCTCCACATCCTCGCTCCACTCCAGCAACACTGACTTTCTAGAGGATCCTCAAATATGGCAAATTTAGTCCCACCTTAAGAGCCTTTGTACTTGTCCTTCCTCTGACTCTTCTTTCAGATTCCAGATTTCTCATGTTTCACTCCCTCCTTTCACTGAAGTCTCCCCTTAAATGTTAGAACCTCATCCAAAGAGGACATACAGATGGCCAGCAGGCACGTGAAAAGATGCTCAACATCACTAATTATTAGAGAACTGCAAATCAAAACTACAGTGAGGTACCACCTCACTCCTCACAGAATGGCCATCATTAAAAAGTCTACAAATAACAAATGCTGGAGAGGGTGTGGAGAAAAGGGAACCCTCCTACACTGTTGGTGGGAATGTAAGTTGGTGCAGCCACTGTGAAAAACAGTATGGAGGTTCCTCAGAAAACTAAAAATAGAGTTACCATATGATCCAGCAATCCCACTCCTGGGCATATATCCAGACAAAACTATAATTCAAAAAGATACATGCACCCCTATGTTCACAGCAGCACTATTCACAATAGCCAAGACATGGAAACAACCTAAGTGTCCATCGACAGATGAATGGATAAAGAAGATGTGGTACGGATATACAATGGAATACTACTCAGCTATCAAAAAGAATGAAATAATGCCATTTGCAGCAACATGGATGCAACTAGAGATTATCATACTAAGTGAAGTAAGTCAGAAGGAGAAAGACAAATATCATATGATATCACTTATATGTGGAATCTAAAATATGGCACAAATGAACCTATCTACAAAACAGAAACAGAGTCAGAGACATAGAGAACAGACTTGTGGTTGCCAAGGGGGAGGGGCGAGGGAGAGGGATGGACTGGGAGTTTGGGATTGGTAGATGCAAACTATTACATTTATAATGGATAAACAAGGTCCTAATGTATAGCACAGGGAACTATATTCAATATCCTGTGGTAAACCATAATGGAAAAAATATTAAAAAATAATGTATGTATGTGTATAACTGAGTCACTTTGCTGTACAGCAGAGATTAGCACAACACTGTAAATCAACTATACTTCAATAAAAAAAAAAGTTAGAGCTTCAGAGTCTGCCCTGACCACCCTACATAAAAAAGTCCCTTCACCTACTTTCAATATTTCCCTTCTACCTGCTTTATTTTCCTCCATAATGTGCATTATATCTGGTAACATTATAATTTATACATATACTATACATTTATTTATTGACTTCTTCCTCCAAAATGTAATCCCCGTAAAACCAGGGACTTCGTTCTACCCACTGCTCCATCTCTGGTGCATAGAACAGTCCTGAGACATGGCAGCCACTCAACAAATATTTACTGAGTGAATGAGTGAATGAATTATCCAGAGACTTACTCTAATCCTTGAGCCGGATAAAATAACAAATGGAAATATATTCCAACCCATTCATTTTGAATGTTAGTAAGTAACAAAACTAAATTCCATTCAATAGATTGCGCTTTGGTGACCAGAACAAAACATGAGGTCACTCGAAGCAACCCAAACCGTTACATGGCTCCAAACTGTAGACAGGCATAATTTAAGTTTTAGGCATAAAAACTGCTACATCTTTTTGTGAAGATCTGTGACTTCTTTCTAAATGGAATAACTCTGCTCTGCAAAATTGAAATTGGCTTTATTCTCTCCTATTCAGCTATTATTTCATGTAGAAATTCAACTATGTAAGTGAATTGCTGAAACAAGAATGAATAATCCCAGAGCACGGCTTTGCTTGAGATTAGAGTCACAAATCATAATCGCCTGGATACAGTCCCATCATCCAGATGCTCGAACCAAAAGAATTCTCTCTGAGGTTTCTCCCACTACAAATTTTTGCATCACAGGCAATGCTTTGCTGAATATTTATGGCTAAAGTAGACAGACCCACTCCTAAACACTTAGTGAAATTTTATCTATAAAACTTCAATGTGTTATTTCCTGTAACTTTATCATCCATTGACTTAGGTCATAACCAGAGAAAACAGCGAGAAGAAGAAAAAAGTACAAGAAAAAATGGATAGTGACATATCAGATGATTGCTACTGTTGGTTTTATCCTATTTTGGATTTGAGTTTTGACTGTGCCGTCATAAATGTTGATTTCTGATAAAGATTCATCAAATGTTGACTTTCTTCCCTCAGGTTCTGTCTAAGTGCTAACCATGTGGAAATAATTACAAAGTGCCATTATCCATACATGAATTGTTTTATTAGCAGAACATAGAAACATCTTTGAGAATTGGCTAAAACCTCAACGATGGTGTATGCAGTAATCCCTGAGCTATTTGCTAAATATTTGAGCAAACAGAGCATTGTTTATTTAGTTCTTGTCAGCTCCCATGGGCATTCTTGGAATGAGGTTGTAGGTTTTCTGTTTGGTTTTAAGGGAGGCCGCAACCAGAAAAGCATAAGCCTGAACCGGAGAAGCTACACAGTCATTCTGTGCACAAAACCTTTCTCTGATTCCTCACCTGTGTCTACTGACTTCCCCAGTTTCACTGCTGTCTCACCATGATCTTTGCTTTTGCCAGTTTGCCCTTTATATGTGGGCACTGAATGATTAATTCTAGCATCATTTTTTTTAACTGCTGGAGGCATGGCCTGTGCTGGCCTGGGGATTTGAAAGACTCTAAGGTCATGTGTTCCAGAGTAAAACGATCTTCGCACAGCTGGGCCCAAGAGGTCTCAGGCTTGTTTCTGATTTCTCCCTCCTACGTTTTCATCTGTAAACACCCACCTCCGAGTTCAGCATGTCGGAGGGAAAATTTTTTCTCCTATAGTTTCTCTTTCGGTCTTCCTTAACTCTACCCAAGACAATCAGACCTTTCAGTGGCATGAACATTAAGGGTGGATGAACCTAAGAGGTTTTTTAATCCATCTCGCTTTCTAAAGCAGGATCACACCTTAATGATCTCTAGAGAATGACAGTTGGGTACCAAAAGCAATAGCAATAGCAATTTAAGACAGTCTCATCCTGAGCTATCCAACCTAATTTTTTTACAGTCTGGACCCGGCCTCTCTCAAGTCATGCTTATCAGGAAAAAAAGGCACAATGTTTTTTGTGAAAAAAAATCCTTGAACAATATATTAAACAGCAATATTCCGTTGTATTGTCTTAATTCGTTATCATTTAAAATTTAAAGTATTCACTAAAAAAGAGTGGATATATGTATATATATAACTGATTCACTTTGCTATACACCTGACACGAACACAACATTGTAAATCAACTATACTCCAATAAAAATTTTTAAAAAGACCTAAAAAATTTTACTTTATTAAAAAAATTATAAAATAAAATTAAAAGTATTCACAAAAACACTAATTCAAAAAGATCTATGCACCCCATGTTCATTGCAGCATTATTTACAATAGGCAAGATATGGAAATAACATAAGTGCCCATCAATGGATGAATGGATAAAGAAGATGTGATGGGGCTTCCGGGAAGATGGCGGAAGAGTAAGATGCGGAGATCACCTTCCTCCCCACAGATACACCAGAAATACATCTACACGTGGAACAACTCCTACAGAATGCTGGCAGAAGACCTCAGACCTCCCAAAAGGCAAGAAACCCCCCACGTACCTGGTTAGGGCAAAAGAAAAAAGAAAAAACAGAGACAAAAGAATAGGGACGGGACCTGCACCCCCGGGAGGGAGCTGTGAAGGAGGAAAGGTTTCCACACACTAGGAAGCCCCTTTGCGGGCGGAGACTGCGGGTGGCGGAGGGGGAAGCTTCGGAGCCGCGGAGGAGAGCACAGCAACAGGGGTGCGGACGGCAAAGGGGAAAGTTTCCCGCACTGAGGATCAGGGCTGACCGGCACTCACCAGCCCGAGAGGCTTGTCTGCTCACCCGCCGGGACGGGCGGGGCTGGGAATTGAGGCTTGGGCTTCCGTCGGAGCGCCGGGAGAGGACTGGGGTTGGTGGCGTGAACACAGCCTGCAGGGCGTTAGTGCGCCACGGCTGGCCGGGAGGGAGTCCGGGGAGAAGTCTGGAGCTGCCGAAGAGGCAAGAGACTGTTTTTTCCCTCTTTGTTTCCTGGTGCGCGAGGAGAGGGGATTAAGAGCGCTGCTTAAAGGAGCTCCAGAGATGGGCGCAAGCCGCGGCTAACAGCACGGACCCCAGAGACGGGCATGAGACGCTAAGGCTGCTGCTGCCGCCACCAAGAAGCCTGTGTGTGAGCACAGGTCACTATCCACACCCCCCTTCCGGGGAGCCTGTGCAGCCCGCCACTGCCAGGGTCCCGGGATCCAGGGACAACTTCCCGGCAGAACGCACGGCGCGCTTCCGGCTGGTGCAACGTCACTCTGGCCTCTGCTGCCGCAGGCCCGCCCCGCACTCCGTACCCCTCCCTCCCCCCGGCCTGAGTGAGCCAGAGCCCCCGAATCAGCAGCTCCTTTAACCCCGTCCTGTCTGAGCGAAGAACAGATGCCCTCCGGCGACCTACACGCAGAGGCGGGGCCAAATCCAAAGCTGAGCCCCGGGAGCTGTGAGAACAAAGAAGAGAAAGGGAAATCTCTCCCAGCAGCCTCAGAAGCAGCGGATTAAAGCTCCACAGTCAACTTGATGTACCCTGCATCTGTGGAATACATGAATAGACAACGAATCATCCCAAATTGAGGAGGTGGACTTTGAGAGCAAGATTTATGATTTTTTCCCCTTTTCCTCTTTTTGTGTGTATGTGTATGCTTCTGTGTGAGATTTTGTCTGTATAGCTTTGCTTCCACCATTTGTCCTAGGGTTCTATCCGTCCGTTTTTTTTGTTTGTTTGCTTTAAATTTTTTTCTTTTTTTTCTCTTAATAATTTTTTTATTTTAATAACTTTATTATATTTTATCTTACTTTATTTTATTTTACTTTATCTTCTCTCTTTCCTTTTTTCCTTCCTTCCCTCCTTCCTTCCTTCCTTCTTCCCTCCCTCCCTTCTTTCTTTCTTCTCTTTCTTTCTTTTTTTCTTTCTACTTCTACTAATTCTTTCTACTTTTTCTCCCTTTTATTCTGAGCCGTGTGGATGAAAGGATCTTGGTGCTCCAGCCAGGTGTCAGTGCTGTGCCTCTGAGGTGGGAGAACCGACTTCAGGACACTGGTCCACAAGAGACTTCCCAGCTCCACATAATATCAAACGGCGAAAATCTCCCAGAGATCTCCATCTCAACACCAGTACCCAGCTTCACTCAACGACCAGCAAGCTACAGTGCTGGACATCCTATGACAAACAAGTAGCAAGACAGAAACACAACCCCACCCATTAACAGAGAGGCTGCCTAAAATCATAAGTCCACAGACACCCGAAAACACACCACCAGACATGGACCTGCCCACCAGAAAGACAAGATGCAGCCTCATCCACCAGAACACAGGCACCAGCCCCCTCCACCAGGAAGCCTACACAACCCACGGAACCAACCTTAGCCACTAGGGACAGACACCAAAAACAACGGGAACTACGAACCTGCAGCCTGCAAAAAGAGACCCCAAACACAGTAAGATAAGCAAAATGAGAAGACAGAAAAACACACAGCAGATGAAGGAGCAAGATAAAAACCCACCAGACCTAACAAATGAAGAGGAAATAGGCAGTCTACCTGAAAAAGAATTCAGAATAATGACAGTAAAGATGATCCAAAATCTTGGAAATAGAATAGACAAAATGCAAGAAACATTTAACAAGGACCTAGAAGAACCAAAGATGGAACAAACAACGATGAACAACACAATAAATGAAATTAAAAATACTCTAGATGGGATCAATAGCAGAATAACTGAGGCAGAAGAACGGATAAGTGACCTGGAAGATAAAATAGTGGAAATAACTACTGCAGAGCAGAATAAAGAAAAAAGAAAGAAAAGAACTGAGGACAGTCTCAGAGACCTCTGGGACAACATTAAACGCACCAACATTTGAATTATAGGGGTTCCAGAAGAAGAAGAGAGAAAGAAAGGGTCAGAGAAAATATTTGAAGAGATTATAGTTGAAAACTTCTCTAATATGGGAAAGGAAATAGTTAATCAAGTCCAGGAAGCACAGAGAGTCCCACACAGGATAAATCAAAGGAGAAATACTCCAAGACACATATTAATCAAACTGTCAAAGATTAAATACAAAGAAAACATATTAAAGGCAGCAAGGGAAAACAACAAATAACACACAAGGGAATCCCCATAAGGTTAACAGCTGATCTTTCAGCAGAAACTCTGCAAGCCAGAAGGGACTGGCAGGACATATTGAAAGTGATGAAGGAGAAAAACCTGCAACCAAGATTACTCTACCCAGCAAGGATCTCATTCTGATTTGATGGAGAAATTAAAACCTTTACAGACAAGCAAAAGCTGAGAGAGTTCAGCACCACCAAACCAGCGCTACAACAACTGCTAAAGGAACTTCTCTAGGCAAGAAACACAAGAGAAGGAAAAGACCTACAATAACGAACCCAAAAGAATTAAGAAAGTGGGAATAGGTACATACATATCGATAATTACCTTAAATGTAAATGGACTAAATGCTCCCACCAAAAGACACAGATTGGCTGAATGGATACAAAAACAAGACCCATATATTTGCTGTCTACAAGAGACCCACTTCAGACCTAGAGACACATACAGACTGAAAGTAAGGGGATGGAAAAAGATATTCCATGCAAATGGAAACCAAAAGAAAGCTGGAGTAGCAATTCTCACATCAGACAAAATAGACTTTAAAATAAAGACTATTAGAAGAGACAAAGAAGGACACTACATAATGATCAAGGGATCGATCCAAGAAGAAGATATAACAATTGTAAATATTTATACACCCAACATAGGAGCACCTCAATACATAAGGCAAATACTAACAGCCATAAAAAGAGAAATCGACAGTAACACATTCATAGTAGGGGACTTTAACACCCCACTTTCACCAATGAACAGAACATCCAAAATGAAAATAAATAAGGAAACCCAAGCTTTAAATGATACATTAAACAAGATGGACTTAATTGATATTTATAGGACATTCCATCCAAAAACAACAGAATACACATTTTTCTCAAGTGCTCATGGAACATTCTCCAGGATAGATCATATCTTGGGTCACAAATCAAGCCTTGGTAAATTTAAGAAAATTGAAATCGTATCAAGTATCTTTTCCGACCACAGTGCTATGAGACTAGATATCAATTACAGGAAAAGATCTGTAAAAACTACAAACACATGGAGGCTAAACAATAGACTACTGAATAACGAAGTGATCACTGAAGAAATCAAAGAGGAAATTAAAAAATACCTAGAAACAAATGACAATGGAGACACAATGACCCAAAATCTATGGGATGCAGCAAAAGCAGTTCTAAGAGGGAAGTTTATAGCAAACAGGAAACATCTCGAATAAACAACCTAACCTTGCACCTAAAGCAATTAGAGAAAGAAGAATAAAAAAACCCTAAAGTTAGCAGAAGGAAAGAAATCATAAAAATCAGATCAGAAATAAATGAAAAAGAAATGAAGAAAACGACAGCAAAGATCAATAAAACTAAAAGCTGGTTCTTTGAGAAGATAAACAAAATTGATAAATCATTAGCCAGACTCATCAAGAAAAAAAGGGAGAAGACTCAAATCAATAGAATTAGAAAAGAAAAAGGAGAAGTAACAACTGACACTGCAGAAATGCAAAAGATCATGAGAGATTACTACAAGCAACTCTATGCCGATAAAATGGACAACCTGGAAGAAATGGACAAATTCTTAGAAATGCACAACCTGCCAAGACTAAATCAGGAAGAAATAGAAAATATGAACAGACCAATCACAAGCACTGAAATTGAAACTGTGATTAAAAATCTTCCAACAAACAAAAGCCCAGGACCAGATGGCTTCACAGCTGAATTCTATCAAACATTTAGAGAAGAGCTAACACCTATCCTTCTCAAACTCTTCCAAAATATAGCAGAGGGAGGAACACTCCCAAACTCATTCTACGAGGCCACCATCACCCTGATACCAAAACCAGACAAGGATGTCACAAAGAAAGAAAACTACAGGCCAATATCACTGATGAACATAGATGCAAACATCCTCAACAAAATACTAGCAAACAGAATCCAACAGCACATTAAACGGATCATACACCATGATCAAGTGGGGTTTATTCCAGGAATGCAAGGATTCTTTAATATACGCAAATCAATCAACGTGGTACACCATGTTAACAAATTGAAGGAGAAAAACCATATGATCATCTCAATAGATGCAGAGAAAGCTTTTGACAAAATTCAGCACCCATTTATGATAAAAACCCTGCAGAAAGTAGGCATAGAGGGAACTTTCCTCAACATGATAAAGGCCATATATGACAAACCCACAGCCAACATCGTCCTCAATGGTGAAAAACTGAAAGCATTTCCACTAAGATCAGGAACAAGACAAGGTTGCCCACTCTTATTCAACATAGTTTTGGAAGTTTTAGCCACAGCAATCAGAGAAGAAAAGGAAATAAAAGGAATCCAAATCGGAAAAGAAGAAATAAAGCTGTCACTGTATGCAGATGACATGATACTATATATAGAGAATCCTAAAGATGCTACCAGAAAACTACTAGAGCTAATCAATGAATTTGGTAAAGTAGCAGGATACAAAATTAATGCACAGAAATCTCTGGTATTCCTATACACTAATGATGAAAAATCTGAAAGTGAAATCAAGAAAACACTCCCATTTACCACTGTAACAAAAAGAATAAAATATCTAGGAATAAACCTACCTAAGGAGACAAAAGATCTGTATGCAGAAAACTATAAGACACTGATGAAAGAAATTAAAGATCATACAAATAGATGGAAAGATATACCATGTTCTTGGATTGGAGGAATCAACATTGTGAAAATGACTATACTACCCAGAGCAATCTACAGATTCAATGCAATCCCTATCAAACTACCACTGGCATTTTTCACAGAACTGGAACAAAAAATTTCACAATTTGTATGGAAACACAAAAGACCCCGAATAGCGAAAGCAATCTTGAAAACGAAAAACGGAGCTGGAGGAATCAGGCTCCCTGACTTCAGACTATACTACAAAGCTACAGTAATCAAGATAGTATGGTACTGGCACAAAAACAGAAAGATAGATCAATGGAACAGGATAGAAAGCCCAGAGATAAACCCATGCACATATGGTCACCTTATCTTTGATAAAGGAGGCAGGAATGTACAGTGGAGAAAGGACAGCCTCTTCAATAAGTGGTGCTGGGAAAACTGGACAGGTACATGTAAAAGTATGAGATTAGATCACTCCCTAACACCATACACAAAAGTAAGCTCAAAATGGATTAAAGACCTAAATGTAAGGCCAGAAACTATCAAACTCTTAGAGGAAAACATAGGCAGAACACTCTATGACATAAATCACAGCAAGATCCTTTTTGACCCACCTCCTAGAGAAATGGAAATAAAAACAAAAATAAACAAATGGGACCTAATGAAACTTCAAAGCTTTTGCACAGCAAAGGAAACCATAAACAAGACCAAAAGACAACCCTCAGAATGGGAGAAAATATTTGCAAATGAAGCAACTGACAAAGGATTAATCTCTAAAATTTATACGCAGCTCATGCAGCTCAATAACTAAAAAACAAATAACCCAATCCAAAAATGGGCAGAAGACCTAAATAGACATTTCTCCAAAGAAGATATACAGACTGCCAACAAACACATGAAAGAATGCTCAACATCATTAATCATTAGAGAAATGCAAATCAAAACTACAAAGAGATATCATCTCACACCAGTCAGAATGGCCATCATCAAAAAATCTAGAAACAATAAATGCTGGAGAGGGTGTGGAGAAAAGGGAACCCTCTTGCACTGTTGGTGGGAATGTAAATTGATAGAGCCACTGTGGAGAAGAGTATGGAGGTTCTTTAAAAAACTACAAATAGAACTACCATATGACCCAGCAATCCCACTACTGGGCATATACCCTGAGAAAACCATAATTCAAAAAGAGTCATGTACCAAAATGTTCATTGCAGTTCTATTTACAATAGCCCGGAGATGGAAACAACCTCAGTGTCCAGCATCGGATGAATGGATAAAGAAGATGTGGCACATATATACAATGGAATATTACTCAGCCATAAAAAGAAACGAAATTGAGCTACTTGTAATGAAGTGGATAGACCTAGAGTCTGTCATACAGAGTGAAGTAAGTCAGAAAGAGAAAGACAAATACCGTATGCTAACACATATATATGGAATTTAAGAAAAATAAAATGTCATGAAGAACCTAGAGGTAAGACAGGAATAAAGACACAGACCTAGTAGAGAATGACTTGAGGATATGGGGAGGGGGAAGGGTAAGCTGTGACAAAGCACGAGAGAGGCATGGACATATACACTACCAAACGTAAGGTAGATAGCTAGTGGGAAGCAGCCGCATAGCACAGGGAGATCAGCTCGGTGCTTTGTGACCGCCTGGAGGGGTGGGATAGGGAGGGTGGGAGGGAGGGAGGCGCAAGAGGGAAGAGATATGGGAACATATGTATATGTATAACTGATTCACTTTGTTATAAAGCAGAAACCAACACACCATTGTAAAGCAATTATACTCCAATAAAGATGTTAAAAAGAAAAAAGATGTGATATATATATAACCGAATACTCCTCAGCCATTAAAAAAAAAAAAAAATGAAGTCTTGCCATTTACAACAACATGGATAGACCTTGATAGTATTACACTAAGTGAAATAAGTCAGAGAAAAACAAATACCACATTATTTCACTCATTTGTGGAATATAAAAAACAAACAAAACAAACACATAAATTCAGAGAACAGAGTGGGGGGGAGGGTGAAATGGGTAAAGGGGATCAATGGTATGGTGATGGGTAGAAACTAAATTTTGGGTGGTGAGCAAGTGTAGTGTATAAGGAAGTAGAAATATAATGTTATACACATGAGAGTTACGTAATGTTATAAACCAATGTTACCTGAATAAAGCATATTTTAAAATTAAATTAAGAGTATTCAGCATGAAAACTGTGTTTGTAAAACAGACTCATGTTTTCAGTGTTTGGAGCAAGGATCTTTTATTACGTAGTGACAACTCAAAACTTTTGTAATCCAGTGTCCTTGAGCAGTTTTTAGTGAAACTGCAAATAAAAGAGGTCTTTGGAGCAGAAGCAGCAAGGAGATTACGGGATGGTTTATGGCTCAGGATCTGCTACTGTGATTCCAAATTTCTCAAAAAACAGAAAGAAAGAATGAAATTTATATCACTATTTCTAACACTAGTAGCTTATTTTCAGCTATTTTATTTTTAATAATTTAATGTTTTATAAGTAAATATAGACATACATTAATAAATGGAAAGAATTCTTTTAAATACCAAATAACTTTGTAATTTTAGAGCTGTCATTTGAATGGGAACCAGTTAACATTTGGAAAATGAAATATGGGGACAAAAAGCTAATTAAGTTATTTGATTACAACCAAAGGATACTTCAAATGATAATATGTGATAAATGCCTTCCAGGGTTTTAGAAATCACAATACATTTGATTTTAATTTATTTAAATTTCACTTTTCCTTCTTTCTGTGGCTCTAATATTCAGAACTATATTAACTTACCAAGATTTATTCTTTTCCTTCTAGTTTCACTTCCATATAAAAAAAAGAGCTACTTCTGTTAATAAAACTCTGGAAGGATTAAAATTAAGAACAAGAGCTTTGTAACCCTCTTGTTAATTGGGAACACCATACGACTTAAATCCTAAATAAAATGTGTTTAAAGTGGATTTTCTTCCACTTCTGAAAGACTGGGTCCTTTTGCCTGGCTACCCTATAAGCCCATTGGGTTTAATGTCTAATAATTTTATTAGATATATTACAGTGTTGGTTCCACTGGATCAGTTTTTTCTGAAAAAAAATGGTATACCTTTTAAAATATGAAGATTCAAGTTTTCTTTAATTTACAGAAAGTTTTCTTAAATTACAGTTTAAAATATGTAATTCAAAAGCCCTCTTTTCATGCTATTCTGCTATACTGTATTTTACACTTACATTATAACTCACTGGCAGAATTTAATATTTGGGAATGTCTGTTTTGTATGAGGCTTTGTCTGAGCTGTTTTACATGTTATTATATGAACATATATGTTACCTATTTACAAGCCCAGTAGACAGGCATTAATATTCTCATTTTTATAGCTGATGACTAAGGTTCAGAGCTAGTAAGCGCCAGAACTGGGCCTTGAACCATGCCTTTTCCCTCTGCAAACCATACATTTTCCAGTACATCATCATCATGAACAAAACTTGGACATACACAAATTATATAATCACATCGAAGGGAATACATATATATCCATTTTTAGATGTTCAATTATCTGCATTCGAAGCAATGTGAAAAAATTTAAAATGGCCAGTCTGAACAGTTTTTTTTTCTTAATAGTAATGTACAAAGTCCTCCTAGGTGACCTATTTGCTGACCTTTAGTAATAACTTACTTTAAAAAAGAAAGATGCAACAAGATGAAGTTCTAGATATATCTGAGTCAGAAAAAAACATTTACACTTAGCTAGTTCTGTCTCCTGATTCCATAGATGAGAAAACCCAAGACCCAGAGAATTGAAGGCAAGTGTCCCAGATGATGTAACAGTCTTTTAAATTCAGAGCCGGAGCTTCTTCGAGCATTTGAAACAGTCTTTAATAGGAGGAGAGAGAGGTACTGAGAGGAGTTCAGTATAATTTAGAACTATCCTTACAAGAGGATTTGCCTTCATCAATTAATTTTGACCTTCAAGAACTGGATAGAATAGAGGAACAATGACTCAGTGTAGCACCTGCCAAACTTTACATGTTTATTGTTTTAATGACACATTTTTAGTGCTTGAAAGACTCTTACTTTGACCTTTTATAGAGAGGCAAGCAACGGGTATCTGGCGAAGCCACTCTGCGTAGTTCACTAATGGGTGTCTTGGTGGTTTGTTCCGACCGTTACACTATCCCTTGATTAGTGGGAGGGGCAACTGTAACATAATACACATCCAGACAGAACAAACCATATTATGGCAGCAGGCACTGCGGCACTGGAAAATCTGAACACTCATTATACAATGAGATGCAGTTTATAGATCTAATATTAACAAACAAATGTTATACCGTGTGCTTCTCTTAGGACGTCTCATGTCTTCTCATAGGGGATGGTTCTTCTTCAGTCTGATACATATCTTATCCTTTCTGCTTTTGAAGCACTGGTTTGCTAACCCTCTTCCTTATAGTATATAGTCTTCTCAATCCAGTCTAATATGAAACGAAATTGCTGCTTCCATGTTTGGGGCATATAATATAGGCCACAGACATTTTTCAGTCTCTCTGTATATGACTCAGACTGTTAGTACTTACCTGTACTTATCTGTTTTGGACTAGGGTAATGGTAAAGTAGAGAAATGAAAAATCACCAATTTTTTTTAATGAGGTTACTGTAGAACTCATCGATGCAATGGTGAAGCAGAGAAAATAAAGGACAATACCTAGCCTTCCAGCTTGAGCAGTTAGATAGTAGGTGGTAATGCATTTTACTATTGACTGATAGGACTAGAATAAAAGTAGGTTTGGTACAAGGGAAAAATCAAAGATTTCATTTTGGGCTCATTAAGTTTAAAAACCCTATTAGACACCTACATGAAGATATCAGGGAGGCAGTGGCAACAGAAGAGGTTTCCATCGGGAGTGAATTGGGGAGTTTGCAGCATATAAATGATATCTGAAGCCAAGGAGAATGGCTGTAATGAACAAGAGAAATAGAATGAACTTGGTCTAAATTTTACATGCCAGCTGGTGCCAAGGTCCTTGTCCTTTATAATGTTGATGTATTTTCAAATGTCTTCCTTGGTGGCAACTAACAGGATTTACCATTTTTTCATTTCACTTCTGCTATATACATTAGGCAACAAATCTCCTAATAAATGGGTTATTCTTCATTTTTCTAAAGCCAGTGGCTTGTTGTTTTCTTTTTTCTTTAGTGAAGAATATGTGGTTTATTTTATATTGTATTAAATAACAATCTTAATATTAATTAAGTCCCTATTGCAGCATTGTCCAAAGAGCTTTACATATATTTATTCTTTAGATTATCAAATTCTCACAGCAATACTAAAAGGTAGGAACAATTATTCCCATTTTATAGATGAAGAAACTGAGGTTTAAAAGGGTTGCATAACCTGCCCACGATCAAATTGTTTACAAGTGGTAAAGCCAGAACGCACTTGTAGAGCCAGTAGCTTTTACACATTTTTTTAAACAGGGGCATTATTTTTAATACTGTATCAGGTAGCACCCCACAGTGATAAAAGAAGGAAGAAGGGGCTGAGGACAGAGACCCCCTGACTCAGCACCTTCCTTCTCCTACCTACTTCCCCTCTCTCTCCCTCCCTCCCTCCTCCGAGGCAGCCTCTGATGAGCTTCCATGGAAACCTAGAGTCCATTGACCTCACATCTGAATTTCACTCCCCTCGCTCTGTTCATGTAATCACATTTAATATTTTGATTTCTGTTTCACAATCATATCATATCCATTTAGCACGAATTCTTTCTAATCCAAATGTCTTCTATTTGTATTTGTAATTGTCTTTGGCCATCTCTG
This sequence comes from Orcinus orca, assembly GCF_937001465.1. Lineage (NCBI taxonomy): Eukaryota > Metazoa > Chordata > Mammalia > Artiodactyla > Delphinidae > Orcinus > Orcinus orca. The sequence continues at coordinate 14,665,313 of NC_064560.1, read as the reverse complement.
TACAAAGTTAGAAACTTTTCTAAATGTCTGCATTCTGATTTTTTTGGAGATGAAATGAATTTGAAAGTAAATGGCTCAGAATTAGTTATTTGCTTTTCTAGTAAGCAGTATTTACCAAAGCTTGTAGATTTCTCTTCCAAGCTAGGCATATTCACCTCTCTCTCTCTCTCTCTTTCTCTCTCTCTCTCGTTTTATAATTATATTGTCATCATAATATATAATAGTTTCAGAATTACAATATTCTTTATAAAGATTTTATTATTATATTTTGCTGTTGTTAGTAAGGGGAGTGTTGAAAACTTTTACTGGGAAATTATTTTTCAATAAACTGAATTATGGATACTATCACTGTAAGAAGAGAAAAGCATTTTAATTCAAACATGTAGCAATTCAACAGAGGAGAATAATACTGTTTAAAAGTAGAAGATATGTTAAAATATCTATATCCTTAATTTCCTATCCTCGTAGATAACCAGTAAATGGATGGAGTCATCTACTTAACTCTTACTCTTACTGCTTCTCAGACCAGCAGCATGGACAGTGAACTTAGACATTAGAAATTTGCTGGGCATAAGTTCACACAAACAGATTGAAGTGGGGAAGAGAATCAGTCAGCCAAATAATTGCAAAAATTGCACCACTGCCTTAAATATCTTGACTGATTCAACAAATGTTGAACTTTCGACAAAGGATTCCAATAATAATTACAAGCCCCCCTTTTATTTGAATATTACATACAAGGTTGTATGTACTATAACTAGCTATAAAAAAACCTCTCTGAATTTTGTTTTTCCCCTCCTGGGTAAGTAAGTCCAAAGATGCATTTTAGATATTTAAAGAAAGAATTTTCCATTCAACTTGTGTCTCAGTAAAAAGGTATGTCTCTAACACAATGCTACAAATCAACTATAGTTAAATTTTAAAAAAAGAAGAAAAGAGGTTGTGTCTCTATTGTCAAAGTGCTTTTAAGTGTATTTATGAGCCTGTGAGCTGGGAGATGTCCCATGGGACAATATGTACCAGTGCCTCTTTCTCTTCCATCACAAGAAAAATACCCAGAAGGACCCCTTCATGGCTTCTAGCCAGCACACGAGATCCACGGCTGCCCATTAGAGAACTCAAAGACATTAGAAACAGGTATCATCCTTCTAAAATGAGGGTATATGAACTGCCCCAAAGGGAGAGCCAAGTGCTAACTCTGTTGGTAGCGCTGCAGGGTAGGTTGTGGGAGTGATACTGTCAACCCTGAAAAGGTAAGGAATGTCCCCCAAATAACACCATCGTGCATTTAACTAGATATCTTTAGCTAAGTAGCAACTCAACTTAGACTGTGATTTTGGAACTGACTGAAATATCCTCCTACTCTTTCTCATGTTATCGTATGTAATTGCAATATACAATTTTCCAATAATGAAATGATTTTACTGTGACTTTGATGTTCATGTATCATCTTGAATTTTACATTCCACTTCAAAAAGTTCCTTTAAGTCACCTATATAGGAGGTCGGCAAATTCAGAAAAGGTCTTAAAAAATAAGTCCCAGGGCTTCCCTGGTGGCGCAGCGGTTGAGAGTCCGCCTGCCGATGCAGGGGACACGGGTGCGTGCCCCGGTCCGGGAAGATCCCACATGCCGCGGAGCGGCTGGGCCCGTGAGCCATGGCCGCTGAGCCTGCGCGTCCGGAGCCTGTGCTCCGCAACGGGAGAGGCCGCAACAGTGAGAGGCCCGCGTACCGCAAAAAAATAAATAAATAATAAACAAGTCCTAGATGATGTGTGAAAGTTTTTCCCCGACCCCCTTAAGACTTCTCTGGATTCACGTCTGTCCCTTCGACTTCTCTCTTGTGACTGTGGAATCCTTATGCCACTTTCATGTTCCTGCTTAAGGGATTTCTGAAGAAACGTCTCTAACTATGAAAATCAACCGCTGCTTCTTGAAAATGTTCTCCAGATGCATCACTCCAGGCCAGCTAGTGAGACTCCTTACTCCTGTTCCAAGTCACCTTGGGGCCAAAAGAAACCTTGATTTGAGGACAAACACCAGAGTCGGCTAGATCTCACCCACAGATTCAAGGCAAGCAGCCTCGCTCAGCCTCTTTCATCTTCCTTCTCCTGCCCAAGGAAGTGTTTGCTTTCCCCAGAGAGCGAAGTTTGCTCCGATCAGGAAATGTGAATGCAGACGTTAGCACTTGAATTTTCCTTTAGCCATCATAACAAATAACCAAGAATTAGTAAAATGCACCATTTAAATGGAAAAAGTAGGTTTTGCAAGCAAAACCAAAAATATTATTCTCTTTACTGATGTCTTATTTTGGTTATTGAAATTCTGCCCCTCACTTCCGTAAGGCGCCTGCCGCGCAAGGATAAATGTTAGACTGACATATCTGACTGCAAATTCTTCTAGAAGATAACGGGTATGTGTGTCATCAGAACAAAGTAAGAAGGGAAAAGAAAGTTAGAGTCACCCTGAACACCAGCAAACAAGTCGTCGTAGCCTGCGGCTCTTACTCTTTCCCCGTGTCTCCGCAAGGGTGTTGGTGGGACCGGGCAGTGGAGTTACTAGGTGTCTGGTATCGGGAATGAAAACAACTTAAATTAGGAGGAAGGCACATGCTCACATTTTCAAAGCTCCTGGCAAAAATATAATTTTTTAAATTATTAGGAGATATAAAAGTATATAGGCAAATACATCATTAATCTTGAGCATTGAATTGTCACAGTATAATAGCACGTAACATGTTTATCATTCTAGTGACATCTTTTAAAAAGAAACTTTCAAAATGCTACTTGAATTCGCACAATTGACAAAAAGAGTGACTTCTGCAAGCAAACTCTGCTCCCCCATTTAATAACTATTTGACTTTGAACCAGTTAAATAACATTCTAAGTCTCAATGTCCTCATCTGTGAAAAGGAAATAATAGTGCCCATATCAGAGCACTGATTTGTGTGTTATATGTACTAATCTGAAAAAAAGATCCTTAGCAGAATACCTAACAAAATAAGTCCTCAAAAATATTAGCACTACCTGAGAAAAGCATTCGTGACCAAACAAAATAGTCCGGAGGAGGGAAGAATTAGAAAAGAGGTCCTGCTTTATAAAGATGAACATCAAGTATTTAAAATCTGGATCAAAATAAGCTAAGAAGGGACATAATACAATTCTTAAAAGCACACCCCAAAGTACAGACTGAAAATATGTTGGCAAAATGTGTCAAAATGACAAATTTATGCACTAGAAATATATAAGAGGCTATTAAGGAAAAACTGGGATGCTTTGAGGCGTTTTCATATTTATTTTGAGAGACTGTTAATGGAAAAAAAAAATGACCCCCTCTCAAACTCTTTTCTAGCATTACTGTTGGGAGTTGAGAGCTCACTGAATGCACAAGAACAACATTATTTTGTCCACTGATGAGAATATACATGAGGCAGAGTTTCAACGGAGAAAAGTTACTATTTCAAGACAGTGCTGAGCCCAGTCATCTAATCATTAGGTCAACAACTATTTACTGACTGCGGTCTGTGCTTGGACACAGTGAAACGCAGAGGACTGAAAAACAGACAAAAACCAGAAAGCCGTGAACATAAGCAAACGTGGCCCAGTTATTTCCACACGTTGCCTCTTATCAATAACGGTTCAATGAACACGGGTGTGCAGATACCACTTCTGTAACTTATGGTCACCAAAGGGGAAACATGGGGGGAGGGAGGGATAAATTAGGAGGTTGGAATTAACATAGACACACTACTATGTATAAAATAGATAACCAACAAGGACCTATTGTAGAGCCCAGGGAACTCTACTCAATACTCTGTAATAACCTATATGGGAAAAGAATCTGAAAAAGGATAGATACATGTATATGTATAACTAAATAACTTTGCTGTACACCTGAAACTAACACAACATTGTAAATCAACTATACTCCAATATAAAATAAAAATTTTAAACAAGAAAGAAAGACGTTAAGAAGAAAAAGAGAAAACAGACAAAAACCAAAAAACAGTGAACATAAGCAAATGTGGCCCAATTGTTTACATATGTTGGCTTTTATCAATAATGATTCAATGAACATGGGAGTGTAGATAGCACTCAAGATCCTGATTTCAATTCTTTTGGATATATACCCAGGAGTGGGATTACTGGATCATACGGTAGTGCTATTTTTAATTTTATTAATTGTGGCTTGCAGGTTTCTCTCTAGTTGCAGCATGCAGGCTTAGTTGCACTGCGGCATGTGGGATCTTAGTTCCCTGACCGGGGATCAAACCCATGTCCCCTGCATTGGAAGGCGGATTCTTAACCACAGGACCACCAGGGAAGTCCCTATTTTTAATTTTTTGAGGAACCTCCGTACTGTTCTCCATTGGGCGGCACCAGTTTACATTCCCAACAACAGTGTGAAAGAGTTCCAGTTTCTCCACATCCTGGCCAACACGAATTTTCTTCTTTTTTGATAACAGCCATCCTAACAGGTGTGAAGTGATATCTCATTGTGGTTTGATTTGCATTTCCCTGATGATCAGTGATGGAGAGTATCTTTGTGTATACCTGTTGGCCATTTGCCTGTCTTCACTGAAAAAACGTCTATTCAACATAGAGAAACAGAGAAGAGAATGGTGGTTGCCAAGCAACTGGGGGAGGGGGAAATGGGCAGTTGCTGGTCAATAGGAATGAAATTCCAGTTACGCAAGATGAGTGAGTTCCAGAGATCTCCCTCACAACCTTGTGCCTGTAGTTAATGATACTGTATTGTGCACTTAAAAGTTTGTTAAGGGGGGCTTCCCTGGTGGTGCAGTGGTTGAGAGTCCGCCTGCCGATGCAGGGGACACGGGTTCCTGCCCCCGGTCCGGGAAGATCCCACATGCCGCGGAGCGGCTGGGCCCGTGAGCCATGGCCGCTGAGCCTGTGAGCCATGGCCGCTGAGCCTGCGCGTCCGGAGCCTGTGCTCCACAATGGGAGAGGCCCGCGTACCGAAAAAAAAAAAAAAAAAAAAAAAAAAAGTTTGTTAAGGGGATAAATCTCAAGTTAAGTGAAAAAATAAATAAAAATAAATAAAATTGATTGTGGTGACAGTTAAATTTAAAAAAAAGCAAACACGGCCCACACTTTCATGGTACCCACACTCCACTGTCTGGGGAGAGGCTGGACATTAACCAAATAGCTATCCCAATGGTTGTTTATTATAAACTGGGCAAAGAGCAAAGTAAAGGAAAGAAATGTGGCCCTAAGAGATCAAAGAAAATAGGAATTACTGAGAGTGGGGTGTGTGTAGTATCTGGAGAAGAAAGATTTGTGCTGAAATCTGAAGAATGAATAGTAATTAACTAGGTATGGCAGTTGAGTAGAGGATTATAAGTGGTGTTTCTGGTCTTAGGGAATAGACCAGAGTCCTGTGGTGGGAAAGAGTAGGTTAAGCTGAAAGACACATGGGATTAAAACAAGCTGGAGAGCAGGAAGCCGGGGTGGGGGGTGGGGGCAGAAAAAACGCATAATCAGTGACAGCCACTATTGCCTTAAATCCACATGAAGTGAACAGCATTCCCAGCTGAAAACTCAATTATGACTCTTTGTCTCAGCATCTGATAAAATTATGGAAACCTCCTTTTGTGGGGCAAGCCAGTACTTAGATTCCTTTGATAATCATGGAACAGAAATATTGGTAAAATAAGAGGCAGAAAATTGTCAGAGTTTCACTGCATTCTCCCTTTATTCCTCACCAATGTCAGTGCTGAGGAATGCCCCAGGAACATGCTCGCCGCTCCTGCACTCTGTCTAAAGATGGGATTCGTCAGTTTTCCAAAGGGTCTCAGGGCCCCAGAGCAGGTGCAGTTCACTCAGAGGGCAACCTCTGCAAGCAGGTTTAGGGCGGAGCGAATGTCCTCATTTTCACTTTGGGCGGAAATCAAGGGTAAGTGATGTTGACATGCAACCACAGTCTTTTTATTTTACTTGAGACACTGTTAGACCAGCCGCCTCCTATTCTTTTGTAAAAACATAAAAGTAAGCAGCATAATTTCTAGAAGAGGGACATTCAGCAAGTGTCTTAAGGACAATACAGACGAGACTCACACCATTAATCTTAACCACGTCCAACGAGAAATCATTATATGGTGGCACTGGGATGACTTGAGGTCCTCTAAGGGGACTTTCCTGAGGCACCCTGTCAAACAGGCTGTTAGAACAATCCAGGTGAGAAACGATAAGGAAAGGCAATAATAAGAGGGATGAAGGAGATTCACTGGGGTGACTTAGGGATTAGTTGAAGAAATAAAATGAGATTATTTGGGGATATTTTGAATTTGAGTACCTCAAGAACGTACTGTCCGGTTGTCCAAAAGCAACTGGATTTTAAAGCCTGAGACTCAGAAAGTTCTGGTCTGCAGATTTCAGATCTCTCAGATTAAAAATAATGGATTTTAGCATCAGAGGTGACAGAGGCATCCACAAAAAGTGTGCAGAGTGAGAAGGAGAGAAGAGGGGCCACACATGGTAAGACAGAGGAAAGTGAGCTCCCTCGGGGACCACGGAGTTGGGTGAAGATGGAAATAACCAATGATGTTAAAGGCTCTGAAGAATTTCAGTGAGATGAGACCCGAAAGGTTCTCCATTGTGTTTGACAATTAGTAAGTCTTGGTGGCCTTCGCAAGAGTGATTTCAGGGACTTTCCCGGTGGTCCAGTGGTAAAGAATCCACCTTAGAATGCAGGGGACGCGGGTTCCATCCCTGGTCAGGGAACTAAGATGCCACATGTCTCAGGGCAACTAAGCCCGTGCGCTACAGCTACTGAGCCCACGCACCCTGGAGCCTGTGCGCCAAAACTAGAGAGAGAAAATGCGCACACCACCGCTAGAGAGAAAACCACGCACCACAACGAAAGATCCCGAATGTCGCAACTAAGAGTCAACACGGCCAAAAAAAATTAATTAAATAAATTAATTTAAATAAATAAAAGGAGTGATTTCAGTAGAGGCAGGGAGCAGAAATCAGATTTCAAAGGGCTGAGGGATGAATGGCAGGTAAGAAGGTGGAGTGCGGGGTTGCGGCCTGAGGTTCTGAGACGCTTTGATGAAGAGAATAGGTACCAGAGGATGGGGGGTTGGGGAGAAGTGGTTACAGATCAAGGAGTTTGCGGTGGTTGTTACTTTCAGGTGTTTCAAGCAAAAGGTTAAAATGGAGGAAGTGAACAGGAGTCAGGATTCAAGTTCAATTCAGTTACTCTATAAACTGGGTAAATTCATTCAATTCCTTAAGAACGGATTCACTTTTTAAATTTCTGTAATTAAATATATGTCTTTATAGTCTTCTCTTAGAAAGGGTCGGTGTTCATTTCAGGGGAAACTGGGCTAGCCATTTGGCACCTTGACAAGGAAAACCCTTTTTCGATGCCTTAAAAATAAATGTTTCCATCCAGGCCCAGCAAGGAGAGTGAACACAGCTCAGGGTTAACTCTGTGAGGCCGAGCTAAGTAAAGCCTTTGCCTAAGGCTCCAAAAGACCCATTTCTGGAGGATAATAAAGTCCAAATAACTGTTTCTCGGGGGGGAAAAAAAAACGCAATTTCTACTCTTGGGAGTAGGCACTTTTGCCTATTCGTTCTTTTTTCTAATTATGGGTTTCATTACATTTCATCAATTCGTAGGCTTATCTCTGGTTGAAATAGGTCTGTTTGTAAAGGCTCCAATTTACTGTGTCTGGGATTTATCCTGGGTTTGCTGACCTCTGGCAAGGCTCTGTCAGGACTGGGTGCCCTCCTTTTCACTAAGACTGTCTTGACAGATTGCCTTAACTAAGGGATCTCATAGGCATGGAGGACGTCCTCGCCCTGGGAGGTTTCTATTTACCTTTGGTCTTAGCGGCATTTGTCTAAGGCTGGGCCGCATTCTCTCAGAATCCCTGCCCCTTCGTCTATTTATGCTCTCAGGGCTACACCTTGGTTACGAGCCGACCCTTTGTCCCAGCTGCTGTTTACTTGGAGAGCTTAAGGATTTATCAAATGACCTAGATAAAGGCACTCGAAGCATGTCATCTGCGTGTTGTCCAAAGAAAAGTACGACTTGTTTCAGACCTAACAAGACTACAGATCACAGTTATGAATGTATCATCTTGGAAGTGTTTGAAGATGACTTTAAAAAGAAAGAAATTTAGAGGTCAGTAAAGAATAGACTATTGTTGACAGAGAAGCTAGGTAATTGGTATGTTATGGAAGGTTCAAATCACCAAAAATGAGCTGACTTTGACTTCAAAGACAAAATAAAGATGAGTATGCTCTCAGTCACGTGTTCTGTATGTAACCCTGCACCACTGCTAATGGAGATAAAGGACAACCGTGGTCACATCATTTTCAAATAATTAGCAACTTTTGGTTAACAGGCCATAGACATTATATTTATTTGTTTTTCTGTTTGTTTTTATAATTTTTTAAAATTTATTTTATTTACTTATTTTTGACTGCATTGGGTCTTCGTTGCTGCACTCGGGCTTTCTCTAGTTGTGGCGAGAGGGGGCTTCTCCTCGTCGTGGTGTGCGGGCTTCTCATTGCGGTGGCTTCTCTTGTTGCGGAGCACGGGCTCTAGGTGCGCGGGCTTCAGTAGTTGTGGCTCGCAGGCCCTTGAGCGCAGGCTCAGTAGTTGATCTGTGGCATGTGGGATCCTCCCGGACCAGGGCTCGAACCCATATCACCTGCAAGGGTAGGCAGATTCTTAACTACTGAGCCACCAGGGAAGCCCCACATTTATTTGTTATTCAACAAGTATTTATTGAATTACTTTCCAGGCATTGTTCTAGGTTCTAGAGCTAAAGTAGTAAAGAAAAGAGACAAAGTTCCAGGCTCATGAAGCTTACATTCTAGTAGGGAAAGACTGGCAGCAAAATAAGCAAGGGAGTGTGTAGTGTGTCAAGCGGTGATGCAAATAAAAGTCGCGGGAGGGCTTCCCTGGTGGCGCAGTGGTTGAGAGTCCGCCTGCCGATGCAAGGGACACGGGTTTGTGCCCCGGTCCGGGAAGATCCCACATGCCGCGGAGCGGCTGGGCCCGTGAGCCATGGCCGCTGAGCCTGCGCGTCCGGAGCCTGTGCTCCGCAACGGGAGAGGCCACAACAGTGAGAGGCCCGCGTACTGCAAAAAAAAAAAAAAAAAAAAAGTCGAGGGAGGGAGGTTGGTAGAAAGGGAAGTTTGGTAGGGGAACACCTCAATGAGAGAACCTTCTGGCAGAGGTGTGAGAGAGGTAAGGGAGCAGCCATGCTCGTATCTGGGGTGAGGACATTCCGGCGGAAGGACCAGCACAGGCAGTGAGTGCCTGGTGTGTTTGAGGGACAGAATGAGCGATAGGAGGTAGGAAATGGGTTGACAAGTAAGAGATTGTCAGGTCATGCAGGGCCTTCCAGCACATGGCAAGGATTTGGGCTTTTATTCTGAGTGAGATAGGAAGGCATTAGAGGGTCTCAGCAGACGGTGTCATAGTCTGAATTAGGTAGATTTGGAGCCCATTCTGTATACTCTGTTGAAAATGTAACCATAGGGGCACATGGGTGGAAGCTGAAAGAACAATTCAGGAGCTATTGAAATAATCCAGAGACGGCAGAAGATTGTACCAGGGCAGTGACAGCAGAGGTGACGGGACACAGTCGGATCTCTTTTAATGGTAGAGAAAACGTGTTAGTTAATTGGATGTAAGATGTGAGAAATAAAAGAGACGAGTCCAGGATAAATCTAAATTTATCCAGAGTAACTAAATTTATCCAGAGCAACTAAAAGGATGGTAAGAAGATATCAGGAGCAATAGTTTCGGGGGTAAAGGGAGTATCAAGAGTTTGATTTTGAACATGTTCATTTGAAGACCTTTATTAGACTTCTACATAGAGGCAGTTCCACATCCAAGTCTGGAGTCCAGGGGAGACATCCAGGCTGGAGCTAATGAATCTGAGACCTTACAAGATGAAACTGGGGTGAGACAGATGAGATGAGATAGGAGGTGAGACAAAGAGACAAGGTCCATGGACTACGTCCCGGGACTCTTAGACTGAGAAGGGCAAGGAGAAGCAACCAGTAAAGGGGCAGCCAGTGTGGGAGCAGGAAAATCAGGAGTGTGTGGAGTCCACGCCAGGAAAGGAAAACTCTCAGGATGGTGGTGGTGGGTCTTTGGGTTAGTCTGTGTTATTAGCAGAGTAAGAAAAATTCTAAGGACGAAGAACAGACCTTCAGGGTTAGCCCTATGGAGGTCATTGGAGACCTTGTCAAGAGCAGTTTTGCTGCAGTGATGAGGGTCAAAAGTGACCGAAGTAGTGACAGTGGGAGGGGAAAATACAGACATAATGAGTATGGACAGCATATGAGTTGTTCTCCAGTGAAACAGAACCAATAGGATGTATATATACAGAGAGAGAGAGAGATTTATTTTAAGAAATTGGTTCACGTGATATGGAGACTGGCAAGCCAGGAGGCTGGAGACCCAGGGGAGAGCTGCTGTTGTAGTGCAAGGCTGAAGGTGGTCTTCTGGAAGAATCCCCTCTTCTTCCTGTCTTTTTCTATTAAGACCTTCGGCTGATAAATGAGAAATGAGGCCCACCCACATTACGGCAGGTCTCAAAGTGTACTGATGTAAATGTTAATCTCACCTTTAAAAAAATACCTTGCAGAAACATCTAGAATGATGTTTGATCAAGTATCTAGGTACCATGGCCCAGCCAAGTTAATTCATAAAATGAACATTGGGACAACTCCAGGAGTACTGTTGTGAAGAGAAGGAGAAACATAGGCAGTAGGTGGAGGGGGATATAGAGTCTAGAGGGTTTTTTTTTTTAGGAAAAGAGGAAAAATAGCGTGATTTTGAGACTGATGGAAATGAAAGTGTGGAGAGGGGAAAATGGACAATGCAGGAGAGAGAGGGGAGAACTGCAGGAACACTGTCCTTGAGTGCGTGAGAGGAAAGGTTCCCGTGCACGAATGGAAGGGTTGGCCTTTGATGGGAACCAGGAAAGTCACCTCTGTTCCAGGAAAAGTTCTGAGGATAAGACCCAGGTGCGGGGAGGAGAGTCAATGAGGAGATAGGAGCTTATCCAAGTTGTCTTCTGAATTCTTCCATTTTCTTTGTGAAGTAAGAAGCAAGGCCACCAGTGAAAGGTGAGAACAGAGGAGGTATCAGAGGCCTGAAGACCCAAGGAAAGGGATAAAACACTGGGCAAGAAGAATATGAGCTTGAACCGCTAAGGAAACTGAATAGGATTTTCAGATCACATACAGGACTCATTTAAAGTTGTCATGAACTGAAGGCGTGATCAGTCTGCACAGTTGTGTTTTTCTGCAACCATGCTCAGCAGAACCGCTGCAGGTGCTGGGCAGGCTAAGAGTTTGGATCCATCAGACCACGGGCATTTGCCAGGCAAATGCAACGCGAGGAGAAAGGGGCAAGGGAGTGGAGAGTTCATGTGAGGGAGTGATTATGACGATACACCATGAAGCCGAAGCGGCGTAAGAAGGGAAGTGCGAACGTGAGGGTGATGAAGGACAGGAAAAAGCTGGTAGGATCAATGGATGTCTTGTTGGGGGTCAAGGAATTGCTGAAATTGGGATCCTAGAGGGAGTGAGCTGGAAAATAGGCGGAGGGGGTTGGGAGAATAAAATACTGAAATTATGGAGATTACAGAGGGCTGTCAGCCCTTGATAATGGTAACTGCTATGGTATGCGTGGCCGAGGACAGTACCATCAGAGTAGAGGAGACAAAAAAATTCAAAGGCCAAGGTATTTCAGAGTTGCTCTCTAGGGATATTGAAATCACCACCATAAATACAACAAGAACACCATTGGAGAGAGTGACAGTGAGGCAGGGGCTGAAATCGAGGAATGAGGGAGGTGGCTTGGGGGTCTGTGAGGACTGGTATGGAGGGATAGTGGGCTGAACAGTGTGACGACGTGGAGGCCACGTTGGGTGAGGTGGGCCCCTCCCCCCACCCCACCCCCGTCACCGCAGGCAGGAGCGGAGATGGGCCTAGAGCTCTGCTGAGGGGTTTTAGGAAGAGAGATAGAGCATATTCAGCAAGTGACAAAGAAGCAAGGAGTAAAGTTCTCCCATTTCCAGACACCCTGGGGTGAGGGTCGTGGGAAAGGAAATGGCCATGACCTGAGCGGGGCTGCAGGGGAGGACACAGTGGTCTCGGGGCTGGGCCCAGTTTCAAGTAGAGTGAGCAGGTACTGGTGGATGTCAGCAAAAAGGCTGAGGATGGAGGGGAGGCCGCACATCACCCACTGGGAGATGCAGGCGATGTCAGGAGGGGGAGGGGCGGGCAGGTGAAGTGAAGAGGAAGAAAGACGGGTGATGATTAGAGTCTGGGGGTGAGAATTCCTTGCTTCCTGTGGGGACTGATAGGAGTAAAGATAAACTGCAGAGAAGAGCCTTGATGTCCTCAAGGCAGACAGTTCATACTGCTCATTTACATTGTTAGGAAAGAGTGGCTACTACCGTTAGTTGGCATGACTTATATTGGGGGATGGGGAAGAAGACTCAGGCACTGTTTCCACTCCCTTCTCTGGAGATACGATGGCGGGAGCGTGTCTCATCTAATCTGAGCATCGTGAATTCCTGGTCCCTCCTGGCTCACTCTCGACTCCAGGAGCATCTAGAGCTCTCGGGGCCACGTTTGCCTTACAGATTAGGTTTTTTCTCCTCAGCCCAGGGGCTGGATCTCTTAACCCAATTTGACTTGGACTCAGTGCCAAAGACTTCCATGAACAGTCCAGCTAACAGTCAAGGTCCTTAACTTTGTCAGAACAAATCTGTCTCTCTCAGCAGAACTTTTTTCCAAGGCCCAGCTCCTGCTGTGTCTTCATTCGTGCTGAGTTAAAATGCCAGAGTGGGCTTCCCTGGTGGCGCAGTGGTTGGGAGTCCGCCTGCTGATGCAGGGGACGCGGGTTCGTGCCCCGGTCCGGGAAGATCCCACATGCCGCGGAGCGGCTGGGCCCGTGAGCCATGGCCGCTGAGCCTGCGCGTCCGGAGCCTGTGCTCCGCAACGGGAGAGGCCACCGCGGTGAGAGGCCCGCGTATCGCAAAAAAAAAAAAAAAGCCAGAGTCAGGACAGCCTGGAGCCATAGCGCTGGCCTGGGTGGGAGGAAACTTGGGTTCCAATCCTGCCTTTGCCTCTAGGGGGAGCCCCACACCTCTCTCAGCTTGATTCCTCGGCTGTTGAAGCCGTGAGAATAGATTGAGCTCACAAATTCTCCCACTGTCCCTGTGCTCAATGAGGTGGGCACACCAACTGATTACTTCTCAAAAGCACTATTCAAGAATGAAGGAAGCTAGAGGAGTGAAGGTAATTTTTTTCAGTGATGTGCTCTACATCAAAAGAAGAATGTCAGATACGTTTGAGATCACCCCCCCATGGACAGGGCAAGTCAGACGGACAGAATGCAAATCTCTTGCAACCCAGGATCATTAGAAATGATCTGGAGACAGACAGAAACACTTGTGGACCCGATAACTGAGAAACAGGTCACAAATTTGAATGCCTACAGAGGCCTAGAAGGAAGTAGAAGGAAGTAACATGGGCCAGCTGTAATACAATAGGGCATAGTGGGGACTGTGGCGCACTAGAACGGGTCCTAGTTTTACGAGCAGCCATTAATTGGCTGCAGCTGATTGTTTTCTTCCAGGAGCACAGGACTTGTGTTGCCAGATCTTCTGTTTTGAAAAGCAGCCAGAATCTTGATTTTATGTGAAATCCACTTACTTTCAAAATTTGCAACTAAATCAAAATATTAAAACTACTTCATGGGTGTTTAAAACAAACAAAAAACACTTACAGGCAGATGTGACCTTCAGGCTTCCAATATACAAAGAGTATTCTAAGGTTACACATGGGAGAAATGCAAGTTTAATCAAGGCATGCAGAAGCCTGTGAAGTCCTCCGAAGTCTCCAGTCACAGGTCAGCGAATCACACAATCCTTGGCACAGAGAAGGTTCTCCTTCAGTATTTCTTGAATGAATGAACATACAGAGTCAAAGAACTACAGCAACTATTTAGTCCAGTTGTTTTCACATGTCATTTGGCTTCTTTTCTCTAGTCAGGTTTCCTGGGAAACAGACTCTCAGCTGGAGACTTGGGTACAGCTGCTTTACTGGGAAGATGCTCTCGAGAGCAACACCTTCTTGGGACTGAGAGAAGCGGGGCTGGGCAGGGAAGGAGGTGAGCTGGGATGCAGTTGTGACACAGACCCAGCCAGTCCCTGGGGAGCTCTGAAGCTGGGCTGGTGCTTCAGGGAGCCCCAGACTGAGGCTGGGGGCTGGGTCTTTGTCATCAGACATGCCCTGCCCCTATGTATGGGCAGGAGAGGGGCTCAGCTCTGAGCTGTCATCAGCCAACACCCTGGCGGCTGGAGCGATGACTGCCCGGCCCTAAAGGGAGCATGTGGGCAGTGCACCGTGGCATCCACTCTACTTCTCAACCCTTTGGTATGTGAAACTGCACAGAGAAATTTAATGGAAAGCAGAGGCAACCAGAGTTGCTCCGGTTATAAATGGGATGCAGAATCCTACCTCACCCTTGCCTTTCCTCTGCTTACTTGCTTCCTCCAGGGTGGCTCTAAGAACGCATCTTCACCTTTGTGAAAACAGCCCTCAGAAGTTACTCACTTATTACTCAAGAATCCCCTCATCTGAGACCCTAGAAAGCCCCTTCAGGGAGACCTCACCCCACCTCCCAACTAGAGAGCAGCCCTGCCCCCCTTTCATGTCCCACCTGGGCTCTCAGCACCTCAGTGCCACAGCTCACCTCCTTGGCAGGGGGCTTGGGGGAGCTACACCACCTCAGGGGAGCCACTTAAACAGCACACGTCGCCTTTTCAGGGAATATTCTCTGATAGGAGTGCGATGATCTGAGAATCATGATCAAGGGTTCTTTCACTGTAAGTGATTCATCTCTGTGGAGACTGCTTAGGTTTTCTTTCTCAGAGAAATCTCTCCAGCGTACTTGGCTTCCTCTTTGAAGAACAATATAATTATAGAAAAGAACAGAGAACGCCATGCAGATTAAAATGAAAGGTTCTTCGTCCTTACAGGCACCCCAGTGCCGAATAGAACAGCATTCAGATGTCCCTGAGCTCACCTTCCAGTGCGCACTTTTTCAGAACTGGAAACTTTTTCAAATGAGGCATGCTCGCTGACTGAACTCTCTTTTCTTTCACGTAACCACTTACGTTCCTTGCCTCATGTTAAGGAGCTCATTAAATTGCCTCAGACCTGTTTGTTTTCCCCAGAAATTGCCTCTCTCTTAGTCTCTCCACTGAGTTTCTTTGATATCTTTGTTCGAATAATACATCTGAGTTGCTGCTGTGACATTAAAAAAAAGTGCTCCTGGCTGCTCAAAATGGCCTATCCACCGCATCCATCATTTTTACAAGCTCTTTCCACAAAGCGAGGTCTAGTTTGTATTCATGATGCTTCTCTTTTCTCCTTCCCTGGTCGTCCTTTCACCTCTCCTCACCCTTCTCCCTCACCCACTCAACCCCACACGCTCAGCTCACTAAGGGCGATCTCGGAGCAGAATGCACGCCTCCTTGTCCCAGCAATGGACCATCTTTTTGCTCATTATCTGTAGCAGGGCATTTGGCTGGATGCCTATTTACTTCCTCTGCTTACTCAGCTAAAGCATGTCATCTGGGAAGATTTCAACCATCAAATTCAAGAAAGCGATCTGAGGACAGTGTTTGAAAATGGAGACATGTTATTGACACAAGCTACAAAATCCACGGTTTATGTCATGTCCATGAATCTTGTGCCAGCTTCTCTTTCATCAGACACCAAAATAAGAAAAGATGACACACAACAGCACAAGGGCAGCCCATCAAACAACCAAGAAGCTGACATGCTCTGCAGGACTATAGGAAAGTTGCCATCTCGCCTGTCAGATATAACCTTTTCTTCCAGTTCTGTGCTCTCCCGAAAAGGTAGGGAATGATTGCTTATGTTTCTGAGGTTGGCACATTAAAAATTCCAGGAAATAGCACACAAGGCATTTGATTGTTTAAGTGGGACATTTTTTTAATCTCAATAACACAGGCTCCCTTTCCCCTACAGAATATAGCTCCCTACCGGGACTATTTTCAGTTTCTGCAGAAGCCCCAAACTCCACCACCTCTTCAAACGGTCACTGGAAGGGGGGCTTCTATACCTGCTCTTTAAGATAAACTCAGCAGACTCTATAGCTGACAGCCTTTCCCTCCACCTGCCTGGGCTGAAACTTGTGAAGTTATTGTGCTAAGAATCATCCAATGAAAAACCCAAGTGGCGGGCTTCCCTGGTGGCGCAGTGGTTGAGAGTCCGCCTGCCGATGCAGGGGACGCGGGTTCGTGCCCCGGTCTAGGAAGATCCCACATGCCGTGGAGCGTCTGGGCCCGTGAGCCATGGCCGCTGAGCCTGCGCGTCCGGAGCCTGTGCTCCGCAACGGGAGAGGCCCACGTACCGCAAAGAAAAAAAACAACAAAAAGAAACCCAAGTGGCAACACCACGCCACACCAGAAGTAAACATTTTTCCGGGTACACAGAGTAGATCCCTTTCCCACAAAGGCCAACACTTTTGATTTCATCAATAAATCATTTGTAATCAAGATATTCAAGCTCAGGTTCAAACAGACTGGAAGCTGAACTCCTGGAATTGACAGGGATAAATATGTCAGATGTAGACTTACATGGATAAACAGTAGAAAAGAAGGATCTATTACCTCAGGAATTTTTTTTAAAACTGGAAATTTGACTCAGACTTGAAATTAAAATTGAGAGCTTATTAAGGATTTGCTCTTCTCTTTCTCAGCTCCCATACTTTCGATTGCTATTTCTACCATAATCTGAAATATACATTCTTGAAAGCGATAGCTCTGTCTAGTCCAATTTGTGTAGCTTAACTGGAAGAAGAGAAACCTCTCTTTATATTCCATCAAGCACATAATCAAATTAACTTCAGAAATTTCATGTAGAAAAGAGCGGTTATTCACATCTGAGTTCGTAGACACATGTCACCTAGAAGCACTTGCAGAGATACAGGCACTCTGACAGTCACCAGGTTCAACTAAAGGAAACACAGAGAGGTGCTTTTTTGTGTTTTCAAAAACAACAGCTGATGCTTTCACCTACACTGAAAATCACGAAATAAGGTGGCCTCTCTCTAAAGTGCATTATGCATAAGCTCAGGTTGAGTGGTGTTTATAAACCTCTCCATTTTGGAAAGACCAAAAATGAAAGCCTTTTGGAACTAGAAGGGATTATATAGCTGCATCCCTTTTATTTCATGAATGAAGCTACTGAGGGAACATCTACCCCTACTTCCTAGGATAAAAGTCACAGACCCCACAGTCAACAGTCCCTCCCTCTACCTACTTCATCTGAAATTTGTGAAGCAGTTATGACCAGAATCATCCAGTGAAAAACCAGAGGAGCAGTGCCACACCAGGATGAAAAGTTTCCTCTGCTCTCTTCACTCAACATCCAGTGAGTTTCTGTAGGATGCTGCTCCCTTAAGAAGAAAAAGCATTTGTTTTTCATAAAATAATATGAAGTATTCTGCTTTGTAAATGAGCAATAACATGACAGATAGACATTATTAAATTACCAACAAGAGGTTGCTTACTTGGAGACCTGAGCTAGTCAGAGAATTCTCATATCCTGTGGTCTGATGGTAATCACTTCTCTTAACAGCAGGGATTGGATGTCAGTTTGCAAGGAAGAATCAGAAAGCCAGATCCATGCTGGGTTTTTTTTAAAAAACAGAAACAATGGTAAAGTGCTCTCTTATTTTTAAGACACATCACCTGAATCTATAGCTTATATTTATTATATAGTTAAATAGCCACTACAATTTTCATGTCTTCTGGCAATTTTCTGTGGCTTTATAGGTTAGGTTTAACAAGGTCACCTAAGTGAGTATCTTGTGATTTTCCCATTTAAGGGTTTGCCAGATCTAAGTTGTTTAGAAATATGAGGTTTCCTAATAAGGGAGAGAGACTGAAATCAGTTCTTCAATCCAGTAAGTTCACTTTAACGTGAATGGAATCTTGAAATCACTACTCTAGGTGGGGAAATACTTTCTTGCTGGCATGACCACCTAGTCACAATTATTGAAGGATGAATACTTCTGATTTTCATTTAAATGACTTTTCTAGGTTATAGAAGAGTAAAAAATGAATTTCAGCTTGTCTCATGCAAAAAGTGAATATAAAAATACAATATGCATTCAGGGATCCAATGACCACTGGCATCTGAAATTATGTCAGTGAAATGAAGAAAATGTTGTGAGTCTCTCAAATTGTCAAGACCAAGCTGGAAATGCAATAGTTCAAACACCAAGAGTAGGATGGAAGGTGCCAGGTCGATTACATTTCTGACAGGCAGGGTTAGGAGTTGCTGGCCACTTCTGGCTGCTATCTCTTTGGGTTTTTACCACATTATTTTGCAAAGTTTAAGACAAGGCTATTGATACAAGGGCAAAGGGAAACTATAAGAGAAACCATAAAAACTTAAATTTATAAAAACTGAATTTATAGCCTATAAAAGACAGTTCAGGAGAACTTTAATTTTTGTATATAAAGTCTTAACCAGCCTAGTTAATGCCAAACTCAGTTACTATTTCTTCAAAAGACAGATAAGAAAGCTCCAAGTGTAACTGCAAACAAAGAAAAATAAATTTGAAACAGATGTCATAAAAGCACCCCCAACTCTTACTTTTTTAAATTATTGAAAAATCATGAGCTTGTGTATACAAAAGCTTACTGGAAAAAAATAGCAAAACATAAACACTGGGAGATCTTTCAAGAAATCATTACTGTAACTAGAGTCCTGAGGGAATTGGAATACTAAGAGAAGATAAATCTTAACAGAATGAATAGGCTTCAATTATTCCCTTAGACTTTTTATTTTCTTAAACCTTAAAGGAAGTACAGTAGAAAAGGATAAATTAGAAGGGCCCAGGCAAATTTTTCCCCCCTATAAACTTGATTCCTACTGAAGAACCAATGTTCAAATCTATATATTTTTTAAATGTTTGAAAGGATCAGACTTTCTTTTCTTCAGGAAAATCCAATGGCGCCAGCTCTTGCCTAAATTTCGTTCAGCTGCTCCTAATAGCTTTTTTTTTTTAATTTATTTTTAGCTGTGTTGGGTCTTCGTTTCTGTGCGAGGAGCTTCTCTAGTTGTGGCAAGCAGGGGCCACTCTTCATTGCAGTGCGCGGGCCTCTCACTATCGCGGCCTCTCTTGTTGCGGAACACAGGCTCCAGACGCGCAGGCTCAGTAGTTGTGGCTCACAGGCCCAGTTGCTCCGCGGCATGTGGGATCTTCCCAGACCGGGGCTCGAACCCGTGTTCCCTGCATTGGCAGGCAGATTCTCAACCACTGCGCCACCAGGGAAGCCCCATAGCTTTTTAATTTTGGTTCCATAGCTTAAGATATCTGGAAAGTTTCCAGGAAAAAACCCAGTAAATGTGCAAATCCTCGCTATGAACCAAGAAAAGAAAGTGTTTATGACAAAATGTACCATCTTTGCACTAAATTTCCAAATAGTGGGTTTTGACATCAATATTTTGCTTCTGAAGGTTTAAGTGATTTAGGCAAAAACTTACTAAGTTAAATTTTATTTCCCATGTGGAAACCCTTTAATTAATAAGATTTTCCTGTTCATTTTGGTAGAGTTGTTTGGTGAAGTTTAAATCAAAAATTACATTTAATGACTGAATAGAGGGTTGGATAGATGGATAGATGAGCAGCAAATCAAACAGGATAATGGTAGAATCCAGGCTATAGAAAAACGGGTGTTCACTATACACTTTATTTCAAGTTTACTATGTATTTGAAAAACGTTATCATTAAATGCTGGGAGAAAAAAAAAATCATAGTTAAGAAGGAATGACCTGGGCTTCCCTGGTGGCGCAGTGCTTGGAAGTCCGCCTGCCGATACAGGGGACACGGGTTCGTGCCCCGGTCCGGGAAGATCCCACATGCCGCGGAGCAGCTGGGCCCGTGAGACATGGCCACTGAGCCTGCGCATCCGGAGCCTGTGCTCTGCAACGGGAGAGGCCACAACAGTGAGAGGCCCGCGTACCGCAAAAAAAAAAAAAAGAATGACCTTTCTGAACTCCGCCAACAGCAAAAAAAAAAAAAAGGCTTATTTCAGCAGCTGCAAGTCAAACCAAACAGCAATGAACTTTCAAGTGAGTCCGCGACGGGTGACTAGCTCATATCGTGTAGAGGTATTAGACCCAGAGGGTTGAGTCCAAATTGAAGAGGCATTTGGCAGATATTCCAAGCATTCTAGATATTTCTAGCCTATCTGCAAAGCCCATACCCTAGAGATTAGGCACTCAGAGGACCTCACGGTGCCTAAGGCAGAGAACAGACAGGTCTAGACAAAGTAGGACCACAGGAGTCCAGAACTTCCCTCATTTCCCCAAGTACCTCTGTGCCCAAACCTGGTTCTCTTCTCTCTTTACCCATGATTAGCAAAGTCTCTATCAGTTGAGAGTGCCCAGCAAGCACCACAGGCTTCAGCAGCCACAGGGAAAGGCCTAAGGCTCCTGGGAGCCCAGGTTGGGGGACAGACACATCTGCAGGTTGGGAGCAGTGGGTTCAGATACACAGACAACCTGCAGCCCGGGTGGCCAGAAGTCCAAGCAAACAGCCTTGTGCCTTCCGATTCTAGGGCTGGCTTTTGGTCTCAGATTTTGTCATTTAGTCATCTGGGGGAGACAAGAGCTTTTAGGTATGTTTTTTTCAGGTAGAGAAAGGCCAAGTCCCATAGTTGTCAATGATTGTAGGTTGCCACGGAGCAGCAGTTCTCAATGTTTTTGACCTCAGGAACCCTTTAAACTTTTAAAAGTTATGAGAGCCTCCAAAGTGCTTTTGTTTATGAGGGTCATCTATCAATATTTATAACACTCAAAATTAAAAGGGAGAATTTTTTTTAATATTCATTTATTTTTAAAATGGCAATAATGAATTGATTACATATTAATGTAAATAATCTTTTTAATGTGACATGTAGCCTGAGGATAACTTTACTGCTATTCACTCTTGAAAGAAAGAGAGTGAAAAAAAGGAGGAGTGTCTTAGTATAGTTATGATAATAGTTTTGACCTCGTGGTTCCCCTGAGAGGGTCTTGGCACTCCCCCCTCCAAGTAGTCCTGGAACACACTGTGAGAACCACAGACACAGAGGCAATGGCTAAAACTTTGAGGGTTCTTGACCATATCTGCCATTGTAAAAGTAGCCTCCAGGTTGGTAACTGTAGTACACACACACACACACACACACACACACACACACACACACACACACACCTTTGTAGTAGTAATGAGCTTCAAGGAGAGGTGAGTGACCTACTTACTTTTTATAGACTACCAGATTGGCTCAGATAACTTTGACAACGTAGGCTGTTTATCCTCCAGATTTTAATTCTTCAAGGGGTTTTGCTTTCTTCCCCTTCTGAGCCTTTAAAACTGATTTTTAACAATTTAGCAGCTTGGAAACACAGTTACAAATGATTTCCTCATGTTCGCATTCTTATGATGTAGATAAATAAATTGATTAAACCCAACACAGGTCATCAGCGGCCAGAAGACTGGTCTTTAGCCTCTGATGGGCACCTAGGTATGTCCTGCCTCTCCACACAGGTCTCACTGAGCCCACACGAGCTCCCCGGGTGCATCAGGGACCAGGCTACTGTCCCTTTGTTCATGCCCTTTGTGCAGCAAACTCCAACGTGTTCTGAAGGCCAACCAAAATTGTATTTGGCAATCTATGAGCCCTTCTCCTCTAATGACTCAGAAATTCTAAGCCCTGTTTTTAAGAAAGAACAAACTGAGCCACAGGGAGGAAGGAAATCTCCGCAGATCCCGTACAATTAATTGGCCGAGACAAGAGTAATACACAGATCATCTTCGATCAGCATCATCCACAATCCAATTAACTGTCTCCTCCGCCTCCTTGCAAAGTAGACGACGTTCCTGACTCAATAAGTCACATGTGTTTGTCTTTCGTGTTAAAACTGGAAGGGCATTTATTTATGTTATACCTCTGTTTTGTACTGCACTAAAACAATGCCGAGCTCTGCAACGATGAACGCGATTTGTGTTGAAATCTGAACTGCAAAGTTGTTCAAGAGCAAAGGCTGCCCTACATTCCTTCAGCGTCTCCTCTGTGGGTTCACACAGCACTCTCTGCTCAGTGGCTCCTCAAGAGGTACAGACTCACTCTGTGCTTCTTCTCCTCTCCAGAATTCACTAATTCCAGCACTATTTGTCTCATCCATTCATTCATTCATCAGCCAACAAATATCCATTAGACATCAATCCCATGTGTGAGACGCTGGAGATACATGGCCTCCATGTGTCTTTCTTACAAGGTTATTCACATCCGCAGAGAGTTCCCGAAACCCGTGTGATCTTGGTAACACTGCTGTACCTCCTAAACCCAAATCCTAAGAGCCTTGCCACCGCATCCCCCGACCAACAGGAAGAGCCCCACTTGGTTGACTTCACTCACACAGAGGCTGGCTTCCTTCTGTACGGCTATCCTCCATTAGCTGCCACCTCCTCCACCTTCCGAAACCTTTCCAAATCCAAATCCAAAATCCAAATCCAGCAACGCCAGTACAAAGTCTCATTGTTTTTTCCTGATCTGAGTAAAGGCTGTCCTTTCCCAGCAGGTTCTCTGCTCTGAGCAACCTTAGCCAAACTCAGAAACTGGCTGCATATGTGAAAGTGTCTTCTGTCTCTTGCTCACCTAAGAAGGTCTCATCTTTTGGGAATTTAATTCTTTTAGACGTTTTTGAGTCCATAGCTACTCCATGACTTTAAAGAAAAGTATGACTGGGGGTGGGGGTGGGGGTTCATTTAAAAATTTCTTGTTGTTTCAGCAGAAATAAAGGTACTCCTACATTTTAACCAGAAGTGAAAACTAATACTTCTTAATGATGATTTAAAATGCAGTGTAAGGAAGACGATGTACAATCTACTCCTGGTAGCCTCATAAAATGACCAAGTGTGCTTCAGTAACATCAGCCATTTCCCCAAAGGGAGAAAAATGACATCTGGTACTCTTTGAAGAAAACTGAAAAGGAATAAATGCTGCCTTGCATTCTAGTAATTGCAAAATAGCTTCATTGCTGCTGCTAACACTGGAAATTTCATACCATCTGTCTAAAGTAGAGACCTCTACTGTTAGGTATTAAAATAGCATTTACTATAAATGGCAGTAACTGTTTGTAATCAAACTTCCGTAAAGATTTTGGGTCAGTGAATGGAAAATAACCACAGATATACAATGAATGGGACAGGATCTAAAGCTCTATGATCCATCTTGGTCAAAGCTCTCCTTCCTCAACTGGCATTAGCATCATGGATTCTAATATAAATTCAATATTGTTATCAGTCTATCAATATGTTTTACAAAGAGTTCTGAATACTTTATGGTTTAGAAATAATCTTCCAAGAAAGTATCATCTGTAGTAATTTACCGCTGCTAAAACAAATACTCCTTCCCCTAAGCTGGATAGAGCTACACAGAACTGGCTTTCTCCGTGAATCAGAACATAGATTAAAACATATAAACATTTTAAAGCACTGTGAGTCTGAGAGTCTGCTTTCTTGCACTGGAGTGTCCAGAGCCAATCAATCATGTAGTCTTACTCAGCAAGGAAAAATGGAATTTTTTAATCATTGTTATAGATGAAGACTTCTTTCTATGACACCTGTGTATATTTTAAGAATTATTCTTATAATTATTTTCATGAATTTGTTCAAGGAAAGTTCTAATTTTACAAGGATATTGATCTAGGAATAAGTGGCAGGCAGAGCTATCCCTCCCAAGAGGTCATAATTTTTTTTTTTAACATCTTTATTGGAGTATAATTGCTTTACAATGGTGTGTTAGTTTCTGCTGCATTACAAAGTGAATCAGTTATACATACACATATGTCCCCATATCTCTTCCCTCTTGCATCTCCCTCCCTCCCACCCTCCCTATCCCTCCCCTCTACATGGTCACAAAGCACTGAGCTGATCTCCCTGTGCTATGCGGCTGCTTCTCACTAGCTATCTATTTTATGTTTGGTAGTGTATATATGTCCATGACACTCTCTCACTTTGTCCCAGCTTACCCCTCCCCCTCCCCATATCCTCAAGTCCATTCTCTAGTAGGTCTGCATCTTTATTCCCGTCTTGCCCCTAGGTTCTTCTGACCATATATTTTTTCTTTTTTTAGATTCCGTATATATGTGTTAGCATACAGTATTTGTTTTTCCCTTTCTGACTACTTCACTCTGAATGATGACAGTCTCTAGGTCCATCCACCTCACTACAAAGAACTCAGTTTCGTTCCCTTTTATGGCTGAGTAATATTCCATTGTATATATGTGCCACATCTTCTTTATCCATTCATCTGTTGATGGACACTTAGGTTGCTTCCATGACCTGACAATTGTAAACAGAGCTGCAATGAACATTTTGGTACATGACTTTTTTGAATTATGGTTTTCTCAGGGTATATGCCCAGTAGTGGGGTTGCTGGGTCATATGGTAGTTCTCTTTGTAGTTTTCTAAGGAACCTCCATACTGTTCTCCATAGTGGCTGTATCAATTTACATTCCCACCAACAGTGCAAGAGGGTTTCCTTTTCTCCACACCCTCTCCAACATTTATTGTTTCTAGATTTTTTGATGATGGCCATTCTGACTGGTGTGAGATGATACCTCATTGTAGTTTTTTTTTTTTTTTTTGCGGCACGTGGTGGCCTCTCCCATTGCGGAGCACAGGCTCCGGCCGCGCAGGCCCAGCGGCCATGGCCCACGGGCCCAGCCGCTCCGCGGCATGCGGGATCCCCCGGACCGGGGCACGAACCCGCATCCCCCGCATCGGCAGGCGGACTCCCAACCACTGCGCCACCAGGGAAGCCCCTCATTGTAGTTTTGGTTTGCATTTCTCTAATGATTAATGATGTTGAGCATTCTTTCATGTGTCTGTTGGCAATGTGTATACCTTCTTTGGAGAAATGTCTATTTAGGTCTTCTGCCCATTTCTGGACTGGGTTGTTGTTGTTTTTTTTTTTTTTGATATTGAGCTGCATGAGCTGGTTGTAAATTTTGGAGATTAATCCTTTGTCCGTTGCTTCATTTGCAAATATTTTCTCCCATTCTGAGGGTTGCCTTTTCATCTTGTTTATGGTTTCCTTTGCTGTGCAAAAGCTGTTAAGTTTCATTAAGTCCCATTTGTTTATTTTTGTTTTTATTTCCATTTCTCTAGGAGGTGGGTCAAAAAGGATCTTGCTGTGATTTATGTCATAGAGTGTTCTGCTTATGTTTTCTTCTAAGAGTTTGATGGTGTCTGGCCTTACATTTAGGTTTTTAATCCATTTTGAGTTTATTTTTGTGTATGATGTTCAAGAGTGTTCTAATATCATTCTTTTACATGTAGCTGTCCAGTTTTCTCAGCACCACTGACTGAAGAGGCTGTCTTTTCTTCACTGTATATTCTTGCCTCCTTTATCAAAAATAAGGTGACCATATGTGCATGGGTTTATCTCTGGGCTTTCTATCCTGTTCCACTGATCTATATTTCTGTTTCTGTGCCAGTACCATACTGTCTTGATTACTGTAACTTTGTAGTATAGTCTGAAGTCAGGGAGCCTGATTCCTCCAGCTCCGTTTTTCGTTCTCAAGATTGCTTTGGCTATTTGGGGTCTTTTGTGTTTCCACACAAATTGTGAAATTTTTTGTTCAAGTTCTGTGAAAAATGCCAGTGGTAGTTTGATAGGGATTGCATTGAATCTGTAGATTGCTTTGTGTAGTAGAGTCATTTTCACAATGTTGATTCTTCCAATCCAAGAACATGGTATAACTCCCCATCTATTTATATCATCTTTAATTTCTTTCATCAGTGTCTTATAATTTTCTGCATACAGGTCTTTTGTCTCCTTAGGTAGGTTTATTCCTAGATATTTTATTCTTTTTGTTGCAATGGTAAATGGGAGAGTTTTCTTAATTTCACTTTCAGATTTTTCATCCTTAGTGTATAGGAATGCCAGAGATTTCTGTGCATTAATTTTGTATCCTGCAACTTTACCAAATTCATTGATTAGCTCTAGTAGTTTTCTGGTAGCATCTTTAGGATTCTCTATATATAGTATCATGTCATCTGCAGTGACAGCTTAACTTCTTTTCCAGTTTGGATTCCTTTTATTTCTTTTTCTTCTCTGATTGCTGTGGCTAAAACTTCCAAAACTATGTTGAATAATAGCAGTGAGAGTGGGCAACCTTGTCTTGTTCCTGATCTTAGTGGAAATGCTTTCAGTTTTTCACCATTGAGGACGATGTTGGCTGTGGGTTTGTCATATATGGCCTTTATTATGTTGAGGAAAGTTCCCTCTATGTCTACTTTCTGCAGGGTTTTTATCATAAATGGGTGTTGAATTTTGTCTAAAGCTTTCTCTGCATCTATTGAGATGATCATATGGTTTTTATCCTTCAATTTGTTAATATGGTGTATCACATTGATTGATTTGCGTATATTGAAGAATCCTTGCATTCCTGGGATAAACCCCACTTGATCATGGTGTATGATCCTTTTTAATGTGCTGTTGGATTCTGTTTGCTAGTATTTTGTTGAGGATTTTTGCATCTATATTCATCAATGATATTGGCCTGTAGTTTTCTTTCTTTGTGACATCCTTGTCTGGTTTTGGTATCAGGGTGATGGTGGCCTCGTAGAATGAGTTTGGGAGTGTTCCTCCCTCTGCTATATTTTGGAAGAGTTTGAGAAGGATAGGTGTTAGCTCTTCTCTAAATGTTTAATAGAATTTGCCTGTGAAGCCATCTGGTCCTGGGCTTTTGTTTGTTGAAGATTTTTTTTTTTTTTTTTTTTTTTTTTTGCGGCCTCTCACTGTTGTGGCCTCTCCCATTGCAGAGCACAGGCTCCAGACGCGCAGGCTCAGCGGCCATGGCTCATGGGCCCAGCCGCTCCGCAGCATGTGGGACCTTCCCAGACCGGGGCACGAACCCACATCCCCCGCATCGGCAGGCGGACTCCCAACCACTGCGCCACCAGGGAAGCCCTTGTTGGAAGATTTTTAATCACAGTTTCAATTTCAGTGCTTGTGATTGGTCTGTTCATATTTTCTATTTCTTCCTGGTTCAGTCTCGGAAGGTTGTGCATTTCTAAGAATTTGTCCATTTCTTCCAGGTTGTCCATTTTATTGGCATATAGTTGCTTGTAGTAATCTCTCATGATCCTTTGTATTTCTGCAGTGTCAGTTGCTACTTCTAATTCTATTGATTTGAGTCTTCTCCCTTTTCTTCTTGATAAGTCTGGCTAATGGTTTATCAATTTTGTTTATCTTCTCAAAGAACCAGCTTTTAGTTTTATTAAGAGGTCATCATTTTAAGTGGAAATTCTTGCTCTATGATCCAAAAAGAAAAAAAAACAAAAATTTTTAAAAATTCTCTTATTTCTTAACTTCAGTTGCTTATCAAACTGGAGTCCTTTACCCTAATTACTCATCAACCACTTTGCTGCCCCAATGTCAGCATACACACACTTGACCTCAGCACCCTGTCCTGGCAGGTCCCGGTAGGGGAATACTGACACCAATACCCTAAATGAGGAACCCCTCAACTTGGAAAGTCAGATCGTTCCAGTTTCCTTGACCACATTCTTCACTCCCTCTCTACAGTATTTCGTAACAGAGAAGTAGCATGAGTATTGATGAATCAGCTTGGATTTTTTCCTAAATAAAGGTCGACATACATCTAAATAAAGGTTGTTGCCCAGAAAGGTGTCATCACAGGAGGCTTTGCTCCTGCTGTGCAAAGATTTTTTGAAACTTCTCCTTGGGAACAGCTTTTAAAGCCCGTGGTGCCACCGCAGCAATGGTGGAGCACAGATTTCCATGAATAGTAGATTTGATTTTTGAGAACCTATATAACAGGACAATGTCATTTGTTTAGGAAAATACCACGCTAGAACACTTGTGGGTAGAAAGAAGTTTCATACTGCATGGCCCACAGCAGTGGCATAAAACACGCTTCACAACAGGATGGAATCTACTGAAAAATTCCACTTTACCATGAGCAATGCACTTGGGTATTTTCTATTTGATTCTATTTTCTTAAAATGCTAGTTTCAACTTATGGAATAAATTTCTCAGCCCACTACTTGATCACAACCTGCAACTGTATGAGCACTAGTCTAAAAGGAATCATTAAAACATAGAGAAAGCTAATCTACTTTGAATGAAAACTTAACAGGAATTTGGAGGTGAAAGGGAGGAGTGGGGAAAATGAGGAAAAGGGAAGTAAAGACTGTGGGACACGGCAAGAGGTTGGAAGCCAGAGAAACTGACCAGGGAGAAACCCTCAGTGACAAAATGCATGAAGACTTCTAAGTTGAAGATTAATAATCTGTCTTAAAGTGTCTAGGGACAGCAAGGTAATTAACGACCCCTATTGCTACAAAACAACATTAAAATTGTGCTGCATTTTACAGTTTTGTCTTTGTTGCATTTTGGAGAGACAAACAAGAATGACGGGGCTTCCCTGTTGGCGCAGTGGTTGAGAGTCCGCCTGCCGATGCAGGGGACGCGGGTTCGTGCCCCGGTCCGGGAAGATCCCACATGCCGCGGAGCGGCTGGGCCCGTGAGCCATGGCCGCTGGGCCTGTGCGTCCGGAGCCTGTGCTCCGCAACGGGAGAGGCCACAACAGTGAGCCCGCGTACAGCAAAAAAATAAAAATAAAATAAGAATGATGTGTGCATAAGGCAGAACAAAAAGAGCTTGGAAAACACAGCAAGATCATCCAGAGACTGACATAGGTCAATGAAGTTAAGCTCAGAGCCAGTCGAGACCACATAAAATAACTCCCTCCCTCCCCTAACCCTCCCTTGCAAAAATAAAATAAAATCTTTTAATTCTATACATTATAGTAAAAAATAATAAATAAATAAAATAAAATCAACAACAACCAAAAACTCAGAGATATTTCAAGGGCACTGGATGTCTTAGGACTTGTAGAGTGGAGACAAGTCTATTTTATTTGAGTCTCAAAGGCTAGGATGATTGCAGATGGGATCAAGGTTGCACACCCACAATTTTATTCCTAGTCAAGTCAGGTGAGTAAGGAAAGTTGCCTAGCTGGGTATTTCTGTTTGAAGGAAAGAGTTTCACAGGAAGCAGGCTATCTGTTGAGCTCTGTTCCAGTGAAAACATCAAATGTGGGGACTTCGGTCACTCTCTGCTTTGCATAGATCTTCTTAAATACTTCAGAACCCGATGCCTGGTCTGCCCTTGTGAAGACAAACACTGCAGAGCAAATTCTTTGAGCTCGAAGAAACAAACCAACTCTGTCTTCCCTTGTTTCAACATATGGACTTTCTGAGATGTCAGATGTTTGGCTTTGATATTTGCTTTCTTGATCAGAGCGAAAAGAATCTGTTTTATTCAATATTTATTCTTGCCTTCCCTGGCCCCTGTGCTAGTTTAACCCATCCAGACGGCAAGTTCCTAAATCAATCTTGACCGAACTGGGCCAGAGATCAGTAAGCTTTCATCGACCAGCGGTGCCACCTGAACCTGCTTTCATTGCTAATAAATCAATACTCAGGGAGGCTGGGGAGAGCCCAGGTCAGCTGCCTGCTCACTGCACGTGGGCCATCAGGTGACCTTCGCTGTTAGTCCAAGTCCATCCAACAAGGCTTCTGCCTAAATTCTTAGAGGACCTTATCCCAAACTCCAGTCAGCTTGACTTTGACCCTATGCCCCCCTCTAACCACTGAACCGTCTCACTTGTACTCCCTGTGCTGTAGGCAGGAACCCTAATAAATTGTGTGGATATACACACACCCAACTGACATTGACTGACTCTCTTCCCAAGACCCTGGAGCTCCAGCTGCCACGTCCCATGTCAGGAGCAGAGTTTCTTAAAGACCAGCATTGATCCAGATTGGATCTAGATGTAATTCTTCTGCCCACTCCCCCCCAATTCCTAACCGTCCCTGGGCTGGCTCAGGACCCCTCAGTGTGTCTCACTTCACCCCACCTTCCTCCTCTCACTCTCCTGAGCAAGGGCATCATGACACCCATCCTGCGCCTGCACTCACCCAGCAGAGACAGTCAACATTAGCCCATGTCAACCTACTTTTCGAAAAGAACAAGTATTTTTAGACCCTTTCTGTTTCTCTCCCAAGATATGGCAGTATCTTCATAGAAATGTTTGTCATATTCATAATTTTCTGTCGGACCAAGTCTATCTGCTTACCTGAATCTTCAACAGTTTGAAGACCATCTATTAGAGAAATCCAAATCTCTGAATTCTGGAAAACCACCTCATGCCTCACCATAGACGCCTGCCCTTCCCCTGTGAAACTCCTTCACTCAGCAGAAGCTCTCGCTCTTGCCTTAACAAATGTTCCCTCTACCTGGTCACGGTACTACTCAGAAATATTTCGTGCACTTTAATGTATACTCTTTGCTCTCAAGAATGGTGATTTATTTTTATTTTTATGCTGACGTGAAATAACATATACAAACAAACACAGCATAAGATGGCAAGCACTGCAAATCAAAGCCTGCACTGCCCACCTCTGACATGATTTATATACTCCTCTGGGGGTAGGAGTTACATCTTTCTCTAATCACACCCTGTATATCTTTTTAAATTCCAGTGTATTTACATTAATTTTGATCTAAGAAATTTAGTATCCTCTAATACCCTTGGAAATTACTGGTAATGCCTTAGAGCAATACTATACAGTAGGACACGACACCTGTCTCTCAAACATGTTAGCAACTCACAGAGACCCAAGTCCGCATGTAAACAGATCAAATGCTTCAGAATCACAGATCTTTCTGTATTTCAGATGCCACAGACAAGACGACATTCAAGGTACCCTTTTTCTTCACAGAAGTTCCTCACCAATTATTTAAAGAGGCAATAATTCTATTTTTGTTTGAAGGCAGGGTGGCGAATTCTAATATTTTTAAATTCCTTAAGGAAAAGAATGATCACTGATATCTTAAAAATTTCTTCTCTAAGTGGAGAAGAAAGTTAAATAGCATATGTGATGGTAAAACAGACGTTTCTCTCAAAACTTCCTTACAACATTCAAGAGGCACCTTACTGTCTACCTCATTTTAGTTTTCTTCCACGACAGCACAAAAGTTCTCAAATATGTTTTTTTTGGAGCCCCTGCTGTTTGCTGAGCCTCCTCACTGCACCAGGTTCATCTGGGTGACGGCAACAGAATTAAGCACAAAGAATCATTGGAAAAACAACAAGCAGCAGAATCTGTTTTGCTCATGTTGACTGCAACTCATCTATCAAACTCACTTTACTTTCCTGATCTGTGTGCTACTGACTTTGTCATAGGAAAATTAGTCTAAGAAATTTAAAAAATTATTTCTGGATTTCAAGAACAGGTAACAGAATTTTATATGAATGTAAGATGACTTTGGGGAATTCTACATAATTCCAAGTGCATCACGAGTTGAGAGTTTATTTGTTTCCCCTCATTTCCCTCTTGAAGGAAATTCTGCAGCTCAGGAAATCCTCACCTAAAAGCAAAAGGGCAGGAGACAGTAGCACAAGTAGGAGAACATGCCTCCCACCCCGCCCTCTCTCCCGCTGTAAAGGAGTCTGGTTGAGAATTTCTTCCTAACTGCTGCAGGGAAGCGTAGGTGGTGCAAAGGAGTGAATGTTCCTCCCTTCTGTTCCAATAAACTACAGCAAGATGCAGGTTGAAATTACTATCCAGAGAGGTTTTAACAAGTTTCAAATGTTATCGCTGGCTGCTCAGAGACTTCCCACACGGTTGCATTTACCTTGATGAACTCACTACAGCCCAAGGTCTGGTCTCAGGCTAGCCGGTTAAGAAACCTGATTTTACTGAGCCCTTTGGAAGTAGCTCTGCCACCCTTCAGAGGCAAACTTGCCTTCGTCAATTCATGGAGCCCGAATGCCTGTTTATGGTCATCTAATGAGAAGCAGGCATATGGGAGACCAAGTTATTAGAGGGTTTCATGGCGAGCACAGAGGCAGAACTCAGGAGCGAGGTGACCTTAAAATGAATCTCCCAGCGAACGGTGCATCAGACAGTCACGAGCCACAGGAATAGCTCCGCCAGTGAATCCATAATGTCGATGGACCGAACTCTCCTCCTCCCTGGATGGTGTGTGGACATAACAGCATTGATTTGGGGGGAAATTTCTTTTGTCTCAGCTATCAGACTGACCAACTCTTTTGGCTCAAACGTGTATAGATAATACCTTGGCATCCACTCATTCACAACCACAGCAAGGAAGCCCACCCACTGTGTTCAACTCTCAAGCCCTCGAGAGGGCGGGATAGATGCCCTCTGTGTGCATAAGGCTTACCTTACCTGCTGTGGTTCCCATGTGCTCACAGCAGCGATTAGCTCAATTAACAAATCCACTGATAATTAATGAGCACCTACTCTGCTCCTGGAATCCTACTAGGCAGGATGATATACACAAGACAGGTAAATGTCTCCAGTGCCCAAATGCCTTTGTCTGTCTCTGGAGGGCAAACTACTGCACGTAAAAATAATTTAAACCACAAATGGCTGGAAAAGACCATAAAGGCAACAAGAGTTTTAAACATGGAAGAATTATCATTGAGTTAAAATAGGAGTGGCTTCCTAGAGAAAGTAGGACAGAGCTAGAATCTGAAAGGTGAGTAGAAAAAAATAATAAAAAGTGATTTTCCTGTCTGGAAAAGCAGGATTAACGAAGGAAATAATATGGAAATTAGTACAAAAGTCTGCAAAGTGTTGGAACATAGTAGGCACTCAAAAATATATACTGAATAAGTGAATGTAGTTAAGGGTGCACAGTTGAAACGCCATAAGAAATAAGATTCATTTAGTAATATGAGAAAAAGTAGACTAAGTTTGGAAATCCAGGAAGAGTAATAGACTTGATATCTTATTATATACCAAGAAAATACTGGAGATTCACCTACAATAATTACTTTCCAAGTTCTTTTTTTTCTTTCCCAATTAAGAGGCCAGCATTTTTATCATGGTATAATTCCATCCGCAGAAGTGCTACTCAAAACACACTGTGCTTAGTATGAAATTTCCAGGCAAATTACAGCTAAGGATCCAAGTAGATAGTTTATATAATAACCATTCACCTACAGCATTCTCTACAATTCTTTTTAAATTCAAAAGCTATTTCCAACTTTAGAATTATGAGGGTGGGGAAGACCCATTTATCCTCATTTATTTTTCCCTTTTCCCTTCCCCTCTCTTTCTACATTTCTCATTCATTTATCCATTCAACAAATATGTAGTGCTTATTACTTTTCAGGCCCGTGCTAAGAACACAGTATGTGCTGAAAAAGAAAACTGACAAGATGCTCACCTAGTGGAGAAAACAGACAAGGAGAGGAAAGGAAATAAGGAATGTTCCACAGCAAAACTGTGACGGATCACTACTACATATAAAATAGGTAACTAATGAGAACTTACTGTGCAGCACAGGGAACTCTACTCAGGGCTCTGTGGTGACCCAAATGGAAAGGAAATCCAAAAAAGAGGGGATACATACGTAGCTGATTCACTTTGCTGTACAGCAGAAATTGACACAACATTGTAAAGCAACTATACTCCAATCAAAATTAATCAAAAAAAACACCTGTGACAGATGCAAAACCCAGGATTAAGAGGAAGTGGCAGAGAATGAGAGGAGGGAAAACACTCAGACACAGGGCATCAGGAGGCTTCTTTGAAGGGGAGACTTGGAGTCAAGACCTGCCTGGGAGGAGCCTGCTGTGTGCATGCGTGTGTGTGTGTGTGTGTGTGTGTGTGTGTGTGTGTGTGTGTACGTCTGTGCACAGGGCGTGGTGGTGAGAGCCTAGTGTTCCCGGAAGAAGGGCCTGAGACAGAAGTCCTTGGTCTGCTTGAAGACCCAGCGAAGAGAGCAGTTTGCCTGGCGTGTGCTGGGTTGGAGGACGGGGGTGGGTGGGACCCCAGGCACAGTCCAGGAAGCACCTCACAGGCTGAGTTTGGAGTTTATTCGAAGGGTGAGTGGGACCAGGACAGACTTCTGCTTTCACGGATGACCCTGGTATCTAGGTGGAGGGTAGGTCTGAAGGACAGAGAACAGCGGCAGGTGGGGCTGAGGCGGGAGCCCTGGTGAGGGCAGGGGTGGCGCAGTTAGAGGGGAGTGGGTGCATTTCAGACATAGTTGGAGGTGAAAAGACGAGACTTGGTGATGGACTGGAGTTCAGGAGGGAGGAAAAGGCAAAGCAAGAATGTCTGCTTCTCTCTCCCCACTTCCTTCTGGTATAAATCCCACAGTCTGGTCACGAATGTTTTTATAGTACATATTTCATGGTGCCACCCTCCTTCTTAGGTCAAAGGAGGGTTCAACAGCAGCGAACCCCAAACAAATAAGCATTCTTATTTTAGACAGTGCTAGAAGTAAGTAGAGATACCTGAAGTATAACTCTCAAATGACACTTTTAATTGTATAAGAAAGAAAAGCAGGAGATAATGGCATGCCATGCATTTGTCATCAAACGAGAAACCATTATCATTCATTGGGAATCAGCTAGAGAGACCACAGTTAAAGTTACAACCTCTTCTGCGGATTTAATTAACGTGAGAGGGATTTAATCATATAAACCAATGTAATGTCAAGGAAAGTCCCCACACACACCTCCTATGAAGTGGAAGTTTAGTCCCTATATCCCATGATGCCAGATGCTTAACAAATGAAGCCAAGGAAATAGGGGGAAAGAGGGTGCGTGTCACTGAGCGCAGCCCCCGAATCACAGCAAGAGAGGTCCTGGCCCAGCCTCTCTCCCACACCAAATGAAGCCTCCTCCATCTCCCAGCTGCAGGAGACGGTACAAAGTGATTATAAGGAAGTCCCACCTTTGAATACACACACTGGTTTATGAGTAGAAATAGAACAGGATTTTTTAAGTGTTTTCTCAAAACCACCTTTAGAAGCGGGCTTTCCCCCACCCCCATCAATTGCAAGTTGAAAACTTAAGTCTGCAAGTTCCTTCGTCGCCTGAGTCCTTTTGCCTTAACACAGTCAGTCCCAGACAGGCTTGTTCAATTTCAAGTCTGATCATTAAGTTAGCAGTGACTTAAAACAAATAATTGTGCATGGGATGTTTGTTCCTTTCATGCAGGAGAACACAGAGCTCCCTAACATCCTGTTAGGATTCTGACTCATAACTGTGGCCAAAATAGGTGCTGATCCAAGCACAAAAATCCTTCTCATGTCTGCAGTTCTGAATGAGAAGTGTCTGGATGCTATTTGGTTCATGAATGTTCATAATGCAAGTAAAATTCCTTTTTTAAAAAATTGTTCCTGGGTTATTTTTCTCTCATTTTTAGCTACCACTATGAGGTTACCTTCAGACGGCTCCTTAGCTGCACAACAAATATATCTTAAAGATTTATTTTTTGTTCAGGAACCAGATTTGTCTGGGGGAAAAATGTCAGAAATTCAGAATATCTGAAGAGCACATGTAGGTCATGTCTACCTAAAGCAGAGATGATGGTACTTTGGTCCCAGCAATGGTAGGAGCCGTATCTCAGTCTGACTTCCAGTTTAAACTGGCTCCACATCCAGGCATAGAGAAGAAAGAAGACTTGAGTTATGTCCCCACCAAATGCTTATGTTGAAGTCCTAACCTCCAGTACTTTAGATGTGACCTTATTTGGAAATAGAGTCATCACAGATGTAATTGGTTAAGATGAGATCATAATAGAGTAGGATGGGGCCCTAATCCAATGTAACTTGTGCCCTTATAAAAGTCATGTGCACAGGGTGAACACTGTGTGAAGGTGAGAGGTATGCTTATGTAAGCCGAGGAACTCCCAGAAGCTGGGGGGTGGGGGTGCCTAGAACAGAACCTTCCTTAGCATCTTCAGAGGGACCATGTGGTACTTTGCTACAGCAGCCCTAGAAATCTAATACAAGGACCTCACAAGTATCCCACAGCACTTACCTTCCTTATGAAGGAAGGGCTTCTTTCTCCTGAGCACATGTTAGAAACTCCCAGGTGATTCCCAGGTTCAGCCTGGGTAGAAATCACTGTACATCTTCCCATAAGCCTGAAGAGCCAACTGTGTGACCAGGCAGGCAGGGTTCAGGTAGGAGACCACCCGGGCAAAGCCACTGATACGAGGTGGACCTCAGGCTTCCAGGAGAGAAAGAGGAGTGGAACTCATGGGGTAATTTGGGTGGAGCTTCCCTAGAAGGATTTCTAGATTAACCTAAGTTATGTTCACTTTAGGATTCGGGAATGACCAGAGAATGGGTGGGATGGAATCTTCAGAAGATCGTTTATGAGATGAACCCCAAAATTTCCTGAGGTTAGTGGGGAGAAGGGAGAATCATATAGGAGAGAGTTGTTATACATGTTTTGTATCAGAAGAGTAGTGTCACCTTGAAAAGGACCATCCCAAGTACCGTAGAAGTTCTGCTATGTAGTGAGCCTTCTAGCCCCTCACCTATGGTTTCATGGGTGAAAGTATAAAAGACGAGAATAAAAATCAAAGTGTCTGTGGCACTGAGAGTTCAAATCCCAACAGAATCGGTACCAGCATTCAGGAATGAGAGCCCTCACTCCCTGGAGAAGACAGCATCCTGACAGGGGACACGGCGAGCCTCCCCAAAGGCTTCTGGGAGCTGTGTCTGCCGCATCCAGTCAGCTACACCCCCAGGAATAACCAGCAAACCCCACAATGGGGGGCAGACCACTATGCCACATGGCACGAAGAATCGTGTTCAGAACACATATGAAGCATCTTCTAGGAACTAACTCAACTTCTCTGGAGGATTGTAAGGAGGGGGGCTATGGGCAGGGTGGGGCTATAGGGGAGGAACCAGAAAAATATATGCATTTGTGATTCTTCCTGTCCTCCAATCACTCCCAGGAAAGGGATACAGATTCCTTCTTCACCATAGCTGACATGAATGGAGAGGCAGATCTGAGCATGTCAGTCACGATAAACGCAAATCGAATTGGGAGGACTCGTGAGGCTCTGATTATCTGGGACACTTTACCTAGTAAGTTCACACCATTATTATTTAAAAATCAATTTCATGAATGAGTGCCTATTTGTTAACACTCTCGCCTTATCAAGGGAAGAAAAGATATGAATATATGATTGATATGCTTCAAGGGTCCTTAAAACTTGGTTCAAATTACTGCAGAAAAGACTGACACAGAAGAGGAGAGATGTAAATGGAAAGAAAGATATGGGCAGCTCTGAGAGGAAAGGTGGTATGATGCCATCAAGACCAATAGACCCAACCAGTAAAACCAGTAAAAAAAAAAAAAAGACCTTTAAAAATGTCTAAAAGCCACATGATATACTGCCGACTTCTCTAACAAAGAAAGCAATTTGCCTTTTTATTAAGAGATGCCCCAGTTACGATTCTGGGAAAACTGAATCGCACAGGAAGTTGCTCAAGATCAAATAAGTTATTTTAAAAACTATGAAAAGACACAGAAACTCTGGAATTCCATCCGGTCCCTTGCTCTTGTCAGAACGCTAAGCTTGTGACTCTGTTTGCAACACCCCCCAACCATAAAAAGAGCTCTAAAAGCATGACAAGGGCAGCAAACAGCTCTCCCTCCCGTGTAAAGGAATCTCCTTTCCTGAGCCCCAAGGACTCTGAATTTTCCCTCATATTACCCATCGTAAATTCTGTCGCCATCTGTCACAGACGCCCTACTTACGAAGCTAAACGCTGAACTATTGGCTTAAGGTCTTCTGACTAAAAAAATGGGTGTTTCTCATTTCTGATCCACTGTGTTTGGACACTGCTTCCCTCTGAGGAAACGCCGGCCTCCAGGTCTGACCGCGCTTTCTCAGCTGCCTAAGGGTGTGGGACCCAGGCTGGCCATGGGGAGAAGGGGTCAGGAGAGGGAATGCCACTCAGAGCAAGTATTGGGATGCTCCCAGCTGCATGTGCAGTGTGGGTGAAGGGGAAAATACTGATCAGGAACGCATAGGCACACTTGATGTACAACCACACAGAGAGTGAGCGGAACACTGAGGGTTACGTTAGGGTCAAAACTATACCAACCAATCAGAATATTGGTCCACGAGACTGAGATGGGATACAGAGAGGGAATGTGTGACAAACCAACCATTCAGTCTTCCTTAAACTTAAACAAAGAAAGAAAGAGAGAGAGAGAAAGGAAGGAAGGAAGGGAGGGAGGGAGGGAGGGAGGGAGGGAGGGGGGAAGGAAGGAAGGGAGAGAGGGAGGAAGGGAGGGAGGGAGGAAAGAAGGAAGGAAGGAAGGGAGGGAGGGAGGGAGGAAAGAAGGAAGGAAGGAAGGGAGGGAGGGAGGGAGGGAGGAAAGAAGGAAGGAAGGAAGGAAGGAAGGAAGGAAGGAAGGGAGGAAGGAAGGAAGGAAGGGTGGAAGGAAGGAAGGAAAGAAGGAAGGAAGGAAGGAAGGGAGGGAGGGAGGAAGGAGGGAAAGAGGGAGGGAGGGAGGAAGAAGAAAGGAAAGAAGAGAAAAGAAAAGATAAAGAAAAAAGCCCTTACTATATATCTTCTTTTCTCTACCAGCCCAGAAGCTTTGTGTCACATTTTACTTTCTGTAGTTGGTATTATTAAAACATAGGTATAAAAAAATCATCTACCAATACCACCTTCTCCTCCATGCCAGCATATTCTTCTCTGTTGGGACTCTCAGTCAGGTATTTAGACAAGAAAACAGTAGCCATTTCTGGGGTGTGATGTTGCTCCCTTAGGTATGAAATGAGGGAAAGGAGGATGTGTCCTCACCCAGCGAGGATGGTGTCATGTTACATTGCCCGGGGGGGGGGGGGGGGGGTGGTGACATAAAATGACTTCCCGCACCACAGGGACTGTTTTCAGCCTGGTCTCAAAGTTCAAGACACTCTTCCCAACAAAAGAAAAAAACTTAAGAACACAGTTCCCATCTCTGCTAAGTGAGTTCGTCAAAGATGCCACTGAGCAAGAGACCCAGATACCAGCACATCAGGGACCACAGCATTGCTGGGGTGACAAATAACAGCAGTGGGTATTTTTACAGAATGCTGAATGGAGGATAAACCACTTGGAAAGCAATTGACAAAAACTCTCTATTTAGGGTAAACTTCGAGATTTTTAGCATAAGGTCAGACTAAAACTTCTGAATTTTTTAAAGCTTAAATATAGTTATTTATATGTCTCTGCATATGTACATTAGTCAGTGTCAATACAGAATGACATAAGGTGAGTCTGGTGCAGGACTTTCCAAACAGAATCAGTAGAAAATGAATCATATAAGATGAAATAAGAGAAGTCCCCAGCCCTACTTGGCTAAGGATGCAAGCAATTTCTATTGAGGAAGAATCGAAAGTTTAGAAGTTTATATCAGAACTTCATTGTGTATTACATCTGGTTCACAGCATAACTGGACTTCAGTTAACTGTATGGTGAACTGTTATTCTCATTCCATAAGTTGAGTCTGTTTCAAGTAAGCTTATTGGAAACCTTCTATGGACAATTAAGTGTGCTAGGTAGGCCCTGGAGATACGAAAAGTCTGAGTTCAATCATTTTCAAAATCCTTTTGTCTTTTTGCAATTCCTAGTTAAATCCTCCTCGAAATATTGCCATAACAAGCCAGGTAGAGCCCAAAGGGCCAGTCATAACCCCAGTGGTCAGAGAGGGTGTACAAAACAGGTCATCATCCCAACTGAAGCCTTCTGCCTTAAAGATTTATCCAACTGGGGGTGCTACCTGTCAAAAATGCATTTGTTTTTTTCCTGAATATTTCCATGAACTACTTTTCTGGCTGTTTTTGGCAACCACACAATCCACTAAAATGGAATTTTAAAAGTTCAAGGAACTTTTGAAATCAGATACCTAAAGTGCAGTTTGGACCTTCTGAAATTCTAAGGTGGATACTTTTGAATTGTACTCATTAATGCATGCTCCTCTACTAAAAGTGGAGCAGCCGTGGTTGAACAAATGTTTAAGTGATCTAACGACCCAGAAATCTGGGATTTCTAACACCTTGCTTTCATCTCTGGGCAAAACGATGAGCATTCATTCAAATAAAAATCAAACTTAAATAGCTTGGACTATTCCAAGCTGTGAGCGTCAACCATATGTGCAAACCCTGGGCAAGTTTTGCCTCTGTGGAATTTTGCGAGTGGGAGGAGGAAATAGATGATCAGATGACTGGACAGATGTTCAAAAAGATCCTGGCGTGGCAAGACAACCTTCCTCCATTTCAGCTTCCTTAGAGGCAAATGGAAAGAACGAACAAAAGCCTGGAGGTAAGGCAAAGAAAGCAAATTGCAGCTGGATGATAAAGCAACTTAAAGAGAAGATTCAATTCATAGTAAAACACATTTTTTTCTTAGGAACAAAAACACTCACTGAGAAAAGAAGTAAAATTATGGTGTTGGTACCTAGTAAATGTATAACCACCACAAAGGGTTTGAACCCAGGACAGTTCCTCAAATCAATGTACTGCGGTTGACATAAAAACAAAAGGCTAAGACGCAATCTACATGGATCAGAAGTAACTTTTCCTCCGTCTTTGGCCTCCAAGGAGATGTTGTGGATGTGTTTCCTTCTGCTTTCAAGTTGACTCACAAGTGCCTACATAGGAATTGATCTATGAAAAGAAGCTGAGGAAGGCTGCATGGAAACCTGAGAAGAAAGTGGCAGAAAGTCTTAGAGTCTCTGTTATATGTTACTCTGTAGGGGATCTTGTTCACTGGGTTTTCTTACTCTGGGCATCAGAATCATGACTGTCCAAAACCAGTAGGGTTCCCAGTGGGTTCAATACATTAGAAAAGTGGCTGCCATGACACTTTTTGTAACATCATTAAACAATTCACCAGGGTACCAACTGGATAGAACCATTTCCACTTGTCTTCTTAGGGTCCACACTTCTAGTTCTTCAAAACCAATCAGTGTCTAACTTTTCTGAGTTACATAGTGATGGATATTGACAGATGAGAAGCTGAAGCTGATTTGACTAATCTTCATCACTGCCTGATGAGAACCAGTTAAAAAAAAAAAAGATGTATTTTACCAAACCTTGTGGTTGTCTCCTTTACACAAGATATTGTGTTCTAGGACGTCCTTTCACTTGACCAAATACCTCTCTTTGCTTTGACTTGATTCTACTTCCAAATATATGTTTTGCCAAAATAAATGCGTGTATTTAGTTATCAACTAAGAAATACAGGCTGGGGCTTCCCTGGTGGCGCAGTGGTTGAGAGTCCGCCTGCCGAGGCAGGGGACACGGCTTCGTGCCCCGGTCCGGGAGGATCCCACGTGCCGCAGAGCGGCTGGGCCCGTGAGCCATGGCCGCTGAGCCTGCGCGTCCGGAGCCTGTGCTCCGCAACGGGAGAGGCCACAGCAGTGAGAGGCCCGCGCACCCCAAAAAAAAAAAAAAAGAAAGAAATGCAGGCTGAATTCATGAGGTTTTCTTGCTTCCCCAGATGGGTGCTTATCTGTTTCTCAATTTCCTAAAGAAGCCATTATAGATTCTTCAATAAGTTAGAGATTCTCTGCTGCTTTTAATTGACCTAAGTGCATTTCACATTAAAAATAAGTAAATAACATGAATACTTATGTTCACACAAAAATCTGCACATGAATATTTATAGACGTTTCATTCATAATTGCCAAAAAACTAGGACTATCCCAAAGGTCCTTCACTTGCTGAGTGGATAAATACTTATATACAATGGGATACTACTCAGCAGGAACTTTTTATCCCTAATGAAACTTGTGAAAACGTGAATAAGCCTACAAGGTACCATGCTTAGCGAGACAAGTCAGACTCAAAAGGCGATGTGCTCCATGGCTCAATTTCCATGACATCTGGCAAAATGATCATAGGGACAGAAAACAAATCAATACAAAAGAACAAGGAGAATCTGAAGGATAATAGAACTGTTCTTCGATTGTGCTGACTATACAATTGCATGCAATTGTCAAAGGGTGAGATTTTACTGTATGTAAATTATATGCCTCCCTCAATGTTTGCTGCCCATCAGTGCCTGCTCATAACTTGTCCTCTTAAGACAGAACTTGTAGAAGGGCAGGTAGATCTAAACTTATGAACTGCTCCAGAGACCCCTTCCAAAAGCTGGGGTAAATGGAAGGTATGGTGCCGTAAACAATGTTACAACTGGCAGGGGGGGGTTCTAGGCAGGCCTTCAAACTCCGCCTGCCTACAAAGCACGTCAATAATGGAGCTCTTGCTTCTAGCCAGAGTATGGAAATAAGTGGCCAAGAGGCATACGCACAAGGAAGACGGTCGGTCTGCATCAACTCATTCCTTTCTTGTTGCAGGGCCAGTCCTAGACCAACTTTAGAAATAGATGACGTGAGCCTTTGGCCTTCTGCTTTCTCCATAATTCTTTTCCCAATCTCCTTGCTCCTTGTCTTAGGTGACTATTGTCTTCAATAGATAGAAGGACCATGCTCAGTTCTGCCCCTCCCTACCAGCTCCACCCTCTGGGCTTTCGGAGAGAAAACAGTCAAATAAAACTGCTTCACATTAAAGTATAAAGAACCAAAAGAATCTTTTGCTTCTTCCAAGGGATTTATAATTTAAAAAGAAATGCAGCACTGAGTCAGAAGGCAAACTGGTAAGTTATCTAGTTTAACACAACTTATTTTACATAAATAAATTTTAGCCTAAGATAAAGTTTCTCGCCCAAGACAAGAAGCTTTTTAGCCCAAATAAATCACAAATCTGTAACAAGGTAAAAAAGAGAGAAAGCTAGTAAAAGGAGCAAGGTTTTTATGTTCTGCGTATGGGAACAAAGTTAATGATTTGAACTTACTTAATTCCTGATGTCGCAAGTTGAATCACCTGTAATTTTTCTATTCTTGTTCTCCATCTTACAATCCCTACATTAGCCAGTGGAAAGGCTTACATAGGTAAATTCTCAGCACTTACAAATGCATCCATGAGACAAAAATCCCGCTTCTTTTTCTATTTCAAATCAGTAGGAACTTGTAGTAATCTTGCTGCACAATTTTCCCAAACTTCAATCATTAAGGCACTACCTTCACAATGTTTGCCATACCTGAGATCACAGTACTCACATGTCCTTAATATTTTCCTTTAGCTGAAACTGCATTAAAAAGGAAGACTTATATTACTCGTTAAAATGGGGGCTTAGTAATTAATTCAAATAAATATATCATTCTGAAGAAAAATCTCAGAAAGTGAAAAATCAGCCCTGCTAGTAGTCAGACAGGGATGTCCCTAATAGCGCAGCAGCAATGTTTCTAACAGAACCTATGCAAAGCCACGTGGCTGCTGCAAAATGAACAGTTCTTTCTTTTAAATGATCAGGGCTTTCTTACAATTAATATTCCCAGTGCCCTTTCATTCCTTCTATCCTCTGGGCAGGTATCACTGAGATACCGTTTGCCAAACTGAGGGAAGCAGCAATCCAGAGCGAAGTTAACTCCCTCAACCCCTGTATCCGTTTCCTAGAGCTGCTGTAACAAAGTACCACAAACTGGGTAGCTTCAAACAACAGAAATGTATCCTCTCACAGTTCTGGAGGCCACGTGGTATCCCTGGGGCCGTGCTCTTCCTTGCCTCTTCTAGGTCGGGGTGTCTGCCTGCAATCCTTGGCACTCCTTGCCTTACAGACACTTCACTCCATTTATATGGCCATCTTCCCCTGTGTGTCTTCACATCATCTTCCCTCTGTGCATGTCTGTCTCTGCACCCAAATTTCTCCTTTTTACAAGGACACCAGTCATACTGGATTGCGATTCACCCTACTGACCTGATTTTAACTTGATTATTTCTGTAAAGACCCTATTTCTAAATAAGGTGACATTCTGAGGTACTAGTGGTTAGGATTTCAACATATCTTTTTGGGGGGAAACACAATTCAACCCGTAACAACCCCTTCTTAGAACCTTTGGCACGAGCCCAAACTCTATACTAGGTGGGCCCCAACTCTGTTACTGGGACAGTCCACGGTTCCTCTGTACCCTCTCCCTTCTGCAGTGAGTTGAATAATTTTTTCCCCCAGAAACAAAGGACTTTATTATTCAGGGCACAGCAAGTAGCATGAGCATCATGTTGGTTCGTGTCATTTCCCCATGTCACCAAAGTCTCTTGGGGGTGATAGCAGAGGGGCTAGTGGATGCCACATACACAGTAGGTTGCAGTGTCTGAGCCTGGGGTACCACAGCTGTAGAGTAACCTGTAATTCAGCCTGCTTTTCTTACTGGGCGGGGGGGTGGGCAGCTCTATATCATCTGTCAAGGTTGCTCGCTGCCAACACAACCTTGAGAAATAGCCCAGGGAAGGATGGCTCAGGACCCTCAGTTCTTGGCATACTCAGCAAGACATCATAGGAGCTTAAAGAGACCCGTGAAAATCTGTCTCTGAATAATCGTAACGTTGACTTCAGATGTCTTCCTGGTGGTCTTTGACAGCTGGACTTCAAAAGTTCTAATATCACTTTAGGTTGTTTTACACACCACCAGGGTATACACACCATGCTTTACTAAACTCTGCTTTAACAAGCCTAGTCTAAGCGCAGTACTAACCAAATACCTATGCTAGTGGCATAACATAATGGTTAGAGTGTATAACCAAACCAGAAAGCCTCATAACCAGCATTCAGTTGGGAGCACCTCCATCTATTAGCTGTAAGTTACAGATTCTTTCTAAACCCCAGTCATCTTATCTATAAATAAGGGTATTATAATTGCACTTACCTCATTTGTAATAAAGATTGTATGAAGTCATAATGCACACAAAGTGCTCACTCTACACAGCCTAGGCACATTCTAATTATTCAATTAACGTTGGCAATAATCATGATGATTGATAGTGGTGTCAGTTACTACACTA
The DNA here is from genome assembly GCF_937001465.1 of Orcinus orca. Taxonomy (NCBI): domain Eukaryota; kingdom Metazoa; phylum Chordata; class Mammalia; order Artiodactyla; family Delphinidae; genus Orcinus; species Orcinus orca. The sequence continues at coordinate 14,620,426 of NC_064560.1, read as the reverse complement.
AAACTGTCTGGAGAATAACAGAAATACAATTTCTGGAACTCCCCAGGATCCCTACGATTTCAGAATGATGGTGCTAGATTGGCGCTGAGAGACCCTGGTCCAACTTCCTCATCTGCTGGAGGAAGAAGCTGAGCACGATGGACTGGGTATCATAGGAGACCACCTTGAAGTGTCTGTGGTTCTCGCTGTCAACAGCACACAAAATCGAAAAGCTTTGCTGAACTCTTAGACACAAACTTATAGAAGTCCTCTTTCCTGAAAACAAAGCACAGGCTAATGAATTGTTTCCTATCTGATTCTAGTTTTCCATCAATCCCTTCAAATGTCAATGTTAAATCCTCAGTAGGAGGATTTAATTACACTGAGGGTGGAAACAAAATGTGGCGACAATCCTAATAAAGGCATTTTTAGAAGTGAATTACATTGAAATGCCACTTATTTTCAATCCCACACCTGGCCAAGTAAATAAACAAAATTGAGTTTTATAACTAACTTTCTGAATCCTAGAACACAGAATTTTTCTGGTTGTCTAAATTTAAACACATTCCAAAAATCCAAAGGAAATGGTAGGAATGAACAGCCTTAAAGAAAAGGAGAAAATTAAAATTATAAAATGTATCTATCTCTTTAAATTGTATTAACTCTATTCTTCAAATAATCTTTTATAAAGCGTAAGGTAATTCTTAGTGTTTTCCTTTATTCCCCTGGCCTCAGGAAGTCAGAATGGAGCCCAGTACTAATCGCAACACGAAGATTTAGCAACATGATAACCCTGGGTTTCTGGTCTGATTGGTTACACAAACCTTTCTTCTCTTCTTTTTACCCTCCTTCTTTCTGATCGCCTTCTTCTCTATGACCTTTGATCTTTCACTTATTCTCACATTAATTGAGAGTCTGCTTAAGGAGTAGGTGTTGGCAAAGCGAAATGGAAAGCTGTTATCGCCTGAATTGTGTCTCCCCAGAAATCACACATGGAAGTCCTAAGCCCCAGTGTCTCAGAATGTGACCCGATTTGGAGACAGAGACTCTAAAGTGGCCGTTAAGGTAAAGTAGGGTCATTCAGCTGGGCCTGAGCCAATATGACTGGCGTCCTTATAAGAAGAGATTAGGACACAGAGAAGACGGCTACCGGCAAGCCAAGGAGAGAGACCTCAGAAGAAACCAAACCTGCCAACACCTTGATCTCAAACTTCTAGCCACCAGAACTATGAGGAAAATAAATTTCTGTGTTTAAGCCACCCAGTCTGTGGAATTTCATTATGGCAGTTGTAACAGACTAATACAAAGGCACAATTCCTACATCAGAGAGCCTGCAATTTACAGGCAGGGGTAGGTAAGAAACAGAAAATTACAGTGTGGTAATTGCTGTGACACAAGGAAGCATGAGAAAAAGAACTGATGCCCATACTGAAGGTGGAAGACATCAGAGAAGGCTTCCTGGAGGAGGAGGAAAGGCGCTACCAGGCATTCTAGAACAAAAGAACAGCATGGGCTAAGACAAGGACAGAGTTATAACACACAGTGAGTTTGAGAAAGTGAACACTTCATTATAGCTAATATGTGGGTAGAAGGTGGGAGGGGAAAGTAATGGAAGAGATTGGAGAAGTAGGAAAGGGTCAGATCAGAAGAGGCCTGATCTGCCTTGCTGAGGCCGTTAGCCTGGCTCCAGAGGGCAAAGGACAACAATGGAGGAATTGAAGCAGGTGAGAGAGTGACAGTCAAAGATCACTACAGAAGGACTGTAGAGAATGGACTGAGGTGATCTGGAAGACAAAACAACCTGCTAAGGGGTTGTTAAACCAATCTAGGGTTTAATATTTACTTCTCATAGTTCTGGGAAGTCCAAGATCAAGGCGCCGGCCGATTCAGTGTGTGGCGAGAGCCCACTTCCTAGACGGCAGTCTTCTGGTTGTACACTCACGTGGCAGCAGGAATGTGCTCGTTCTGTGGGATTTCTGAGGACCCCACTCTCATGACCTAATCACCTCCCAAAGGCTCCACCTCCAAATAACATCACTTTGAGGATTAGAATTTCAACATACGAATTCTGAGGGCACACAAACATTCAGACCATAGCAGCCACATTGTATGATTACAGTTTTATGAAATTTCCAAAACAGGCAAATCTACAGAGACAGAAAGTAGATTAGTGGTTGCCAAGGATCTGGAGAGAAGGGGTTGAGGAGTGATTGTTAATGGGTCTAGGGTTTATTTTGGGGGTGATGAAAATGTTCTGAAATTAGTGGTAATGGTTATACAATCTTGTAAATCCACTAAAAACCACTGAATTATATACTTTTAAAGTGTACAATTTGTGTTTGTGAATTTATATACAATTTATAATGTGTGAATTACACTTCAATTAAAAAATAAAAACTTTGGACACAGAAAAAAAATTATCCATCCTATCATATAAGTGATTGTTGAAGTCGTAGGCATGAATGAGTTTTCCCAGGAGGAGCAGGGGAAGAAAAAGTCATAAATCGTGCTTTTATTGTAAAACCTGTAAGTCCTTTTTGAAAATGGCCCAACAAACAAATAAATAAGCATGAGGCTTTCCTTATCTTTTGGAGAAGCTGAAAAATATCTGTGAATCCTTCATAATTTATTATAACAACTTAGGATAAAATGTAAGTGACAGCAGCACACAAAGCTAAGGCTTGTGGTGTCCACCCCCTGCCTGGCCATGAGCTTTGTCCCGATACTTACTGATATATGCTGTCCAAGTCATGGCAAATGTCCATCGCTCAATGACCAATCTGAAATGAGGCTATATTCTAACTTTAATATAATAGTTTATTCATTTAGCTATTGGTCAGTATCCCCACTAGGGGCTGTTAGCCCTTCAAAACAGTGCTTGTTGAGTATTCTTTGTTGCTTTGAGTTAGCTTCTAGATAAATGTTAGCTGTGTAAGGAAAGATGGTGGATGAAGGTGAACTGCACGAATGTGTAACCTGTGGAGGTAAATTTCTTAATGTCTTTAAGGCTGTAATCCTATTTAGTGAATGCTTGTTAAGGGCAATATGTTTTAAAGCCATGGATTTTGCTTACCTTCTACCCATGATATTTGGCAGTGTCGGGAGACACTTTTGATTGTCAAGCCTTGGTGAGAGGTGAAGGTGGGAGTTCCTATTCCATTTAGTGCTACAGGCTAGAGATGCTGCTGAATATCCCATAATGCACAGGACAGCCCTGACAACAAAAATTATCCAGCCCAATATGTCAGTAATGCCCAGGTTGAGACACTCTGCCTTAAAGTAACGCTGACATGTAACGGCCATAATATTAACAGGAGACCGACCACCCATGTTCCAGGATCATATATATGAGTCAATCTGGCATAATGATTTGTTGCAACGAGATCAGATTGGGGCAGGACTTACGCAAACTCTTACCAATTTTTTTGCAACTTCTGCATTAAAAAGCCATGGCATTCATTTTAAATAGCCCACCTGGCATTCCGTAACACATGTAGTACATCGTTTGTGTTTTTTTCTCTTTGCTCTTGTCCTCACATTATCTCCACCCATATCACAGACGGCAAACCAGTGGGGAACTATAACAAACAAGACAGCATCACCTTCTCACAGATCTACAGAGATCCTCAAGTTGGGCAGACCAACTTGCACTGAGCAAACAGAAAGAAGGTTGATTTTTTTTCTCTATTCATCTAAACTAGCGAATGAAGAAGCTGGTGAAACAGGTTTATGGCCTGGTCAAAGTCTGGCACCTCAAAGTCTCACCTCATTATGTGGGCTTAATATAAACATGAAATCAATGTAATTAATCTTGACCATGAGAGCTATAAAATTTCTTCCCAGCAGGATTTCCCATAAACCCTGGGGGATATGCAAGACTAATTTAACCACTTACCTACCTTCCTCCTGGACCAGAACCCTGTGACTTTCTAGCCATTTCCTCCTTCCTAATAACTAAGAGGAGAATGAGAACTGCAGATAATGAGTGAGTATAAAGGGACAGACAACAGAAGTGTGCCCTGTTTTATGTTTGACAAAGATAATTCATCACTTAAAGTTTCAGCTCCTTGGGAATGGAGAGGTCTGTCTGCTTTCCAGCCTCAGGGCCCAGGAGGACTTGAAAATATCTCTCCTCCAATTTTCTGTCAACTGAAATAAGCCCAAGTGTGAATGTTGACAGTTTGGAGAATGAAGACAGCCTTTTTCTGTGAAGGAACCCCTTTCCTGAGCCTCCCTTCCCCTCTGGAAGCCATTTGGCTGGAGTCTGCTAGCCTTCAGGAGAGAGAGAGAGGATTATCTGGGTTTCAGATTATTTCCAAAGAAGAAAGAAGGGTTTAATGGGTTTTAGGCCTGACTTTTTAATCAGTTTTTTATTTCTGATTTATCATTGTCCAGGTGACCACTGACAATTGGACGCATTGTTTTATGAATATGAACATGAATAATAGAACAAAGAATTGATGATTCAACTCACAAGTGACCATCACAACTGCCCAAAACTGGAAGCCAACTGTTCACACACAGAGAAAAAAGTTACTTGATAAGTGAGCTTAAAGGTAAATCCAAAATGCCCACATCAGTCTATTAAAATGAAACAAATGGATAAGCATTCTTTAGGTGAGAAAAAATTATAAAATTTCATTCATTAATCTTTAATTAATCGAAAACAATCCTAGAAAATCTGCTGTCTGCAAAATATTCTGGTAAACTTTGTAGTGAACACAAAGATGAAACAAAGGTAGGCTCTGTCCATGAGGAAGATATGGTCTAGTTTGGAAACTATACTTATAAATATGTAATTATAATGTAAGGTAGAGAAAGGTAATAAGTGAAATAAAATCCTTCAACTACTCTCACAACTTGCAGAACGAAGTACAAACTCCATAGCTCATCAAACAAAACCCTTTATGATTTCACTTCTGGCTACATTTCCTGCTTCGTTTCCTGACATTTCTCTATATGCTCTGGTTACTTCCACCAAAATGAACTGCTAGCACCAGGCCTTCGCACATGCCTTTTCCCTTTAGCTGGAATATACTTCCCACCTCCCTTTTCATCTAATCAACATTTTGCCTTCAAAATTCAACTCAAGCATCAGTCTTGTAGAAAATCTTTCATGAAGACTCTTCTACACTACCCTTAAGGTCTAGGCTTCCCTCATTGTACTGGTCCCTGCTACTGTACCTGTCATGCCACACAGTAAACACTATTTTATTTGTCTTTCCAGCTAAGTCAGGAAGAGCCTAACACAGACCCTGAGCAGTAAAAGAACTTAGAAGATAAGGAGGTTAAGAGAGATTTCATATATCACATAAGTTGTACCTAAAAGAAAGTAGGGTTTGGATAGTCACAGGTCAGAAAAGGGTATTACACCCAGAATGATGGAATGTGGATAACAGCAAACTTGTGTACGAGACACATGCAAGTGTAGAGGCCATCCTGCCTTTACAGGACCTTTACGAGGTGCAAAGAGTATACAAGTTGCTTTATTAATTTATCTTGCTTAATCTTGACAGTAGCAAATAGCATACACTATGTCTAGGGCATAACACTCACCCATTGGAATAATGGGAATATAGGTGGGAAAGGTAAATCAGGGCCATACTCTGAAAGAGGGGTTCGGACTAGGAACATTACCAACTCCTGGGGAGCAGATGGACCTGTCTGTTTGTCAGAGTAACAGGAAGACCATGCATGCTGGACATCCTGCGATATATAGGGCAACCCCTCACAACGAAGGATTGTCTTGTTGAAATGTCATTATGGACCAACGGAACATGCTCAGAGATCTTAAAAGCCAGGCTAAGGAGCTGGAACATTATTTAGTAGCAAATGGGGAGTGGCTGAAGGCCTTATAGTGTCACAGGAATTGTGAGAATAAGACTTTTACCACTTGTATTTCCCCATGAAGCTCTGGTCACATCCCAGGGGGAATCCAAGGAGGAATGGCCGTGAAAGCAGAACTACTCACTTCTTCTTCTCAAGTGTAGGTGGAGATCAAAGCATCCCAGCCAAGAATTCATTTGGAAATTTGCACCGTGCTATTCATCCTGCCCCAGATGTGCTGTATGAACAAACTGAAGCCCCCCAGGAATAGTTCTCGAGCCTCCTCTAGCCTTTTCAGAAAGGTTAAGCTTGGTGTTGAAAAAAAAAAGTTTTTCTTTCACTCTGAGTTGAGATTGAACTGGAAAGATATTTTTACTGCTTTTGGAAAAGACTTCAAATGAGCAACTTTTCAAAAACAATGCATCATTAAACAGATGTTAGAAGTCAAACCCAGATCCAGAGGTGTCACAACAATGATGGTTTAATTTTACCATTGGTCTCGAGTGGCCCTGCTGGGAGGTATAGTCATTAGCCTTTAAGTACAAAACAAAAGAACATCCCAGCCCTCTCATATAAGAAGAGCAGGGCCTGAGTGGTGTTTCTGAAGTAATTACAGACTGCATTTTGGTAGGAGGTGTAGTCCTGAATGCTTCAGGTCTGGACACTTAAGAGTGGAAACTTCAAAAGTAATGGCTGCGCTCTTCTAACTTATGACTCAGAAAATGCGGCAGAACATGGGAATCAGGAGGATAATTTAGTAATTTGACCATTTTGGTGGACAAATTCATACCTCTGTGTGGCCCTGATGGCCCATTTACAAAGATGCTGTCAGCTAGTATAAACCTCACACATCTGCACTCTGAAGATACAAAGTATCCCACCTGGGGGAAAGCAAATTGATGCACTACATTCCAGAACTTCACACCACAGACTAGATTTTGCATTTTACGTTTGCCTAAATGATGAGCTTCTGTCTGTTTTCATCTCTTTTCCTTGGTTCTTTGCATCACCTGCTGCTACATATTTATTTATCTGGGTTTACAGAAGCACTCTGATATAAAAATTGTAAATGTCCTTCTATCCCCACCTGAATCCGGGTAACAACAGCTGGCTCAACCAGCTGCAAAATATCATGTGCTAATGACTGGAGTGAGGGTGCAGCAGGGAAAGGATTATAGATGTGAACTGCTGTAGTTAAGAAGTCAGAGCTCCTGTTTTATGCATTTTTTTAAAGGCCTCTGTCTCTATGTGCAGATGCTAATGAGGCCGAATTTGTGGGATTCTCAGCATGATGCTCTAAGGAGTCCTTTCTTCATTCAGAAGTCCAGAATCAGAGAGTGGCGAGGAGAAGAGGGAAGGGAGATTGAGTTTGATTGGATTACTTAGTTACTGATACATTAAGGTTGCCAGAAAAATACATTTACATTTGAATTTCAGATACACAAAGAACACTGTTTTAGTATAAAGTATAATCCATGCAATATTTGTCCAAGTATTGCATGGAACGTACTTACACTCAAAAACTACCCTTGGGGCTTCCCTGGTGGCACAGTGGTTGAGAATCTGCCTGCTAATGCGGGGGACACGGGTTCGAGCCCTGGTCTGGGAAGATCCCACATGCCGCGGAGCAACTAGGCCCGTGAGCCACAACTACTGAGCCTGCGCATCTGGAGCCTATGCTCCACAACAAGAGAGGCCGCGATAGTGAGAGGCCCGTGCACCATGATGAAGAGTGGCCCCTGCTTGCCACAACTAGAGAAAGTCCTCGCATAGAAACGAAGACCCAACACAGCAAAAATAAATTAATTAATTAATAAACTCCTACCCCCAACATCTTCTTTAAAAAAAAAAACTACCGTTGTATATCTGCAATTCAAGTTTAACTGGATGCTCTGTGTCTTGGTGAAATCTGGCAACCCTAATTAAGATGGAAAATTGATGAGCAGAGACATCCATTCAATTCACAAATTTCAATGTGTTGAAAGGGAGCAGTGATGCCATTCTTAACGACCACAAAGGCATAATGTTTTAAAATCTGTGTTTAGCTTTGAGGTAAGTTGGAGTGTTTATATGTAAATATGGGTGCCCTCTGATGTTCTCAACGTTACCAGTACTTCCGCAGCCTCTGTTCCCTGCCCCGGCCAAATCATCCCAGCAACACATACAGGCTTCTTTTCAAACTAACGGAAAGCAGAAATCAAAGCCGGAAGGTACATGTTTGCCAGTCTTGCCAGAATTTACAACTGAGTTAAGTTTTTATGTTGCAAATAGGAGCTTTTCCTTATTAAAGTCTGTACTCAAGAAAAGTAGATAGTCGATAGTTTGCCTTCAACCAGGACACAGTGCAAAAATCACTGGTATAAATTTGGAAGAAAGAAATAAAAAATGATACGCTATGGGTACATCGAAATGTCAATATATTGTGAAAATGAAGTGTTAGCTTTGGTCTCCAGTGGTAAACCAAGTAGCTGTGTGCTGCTCAAAAGTTTATGGGTAAAAATTCCATCACCTACCAGAAACCCGATGTGTCTCCTGTCTCATTATGTACTAGCTGGGTCATGAAGAGAAGCACAAGACGGTATGTGGGAAAATCAGCAAGTGTAGGGAAGCAAGATTTGCCACCCCAAAATGTCTCTTTGGCATGTGGGTTATTTCAAGCTGAAAATAATCAAGGCCCAAAAGACTCAGGAAGAAACTCTGACCTTCCTCATAACCGCCTAAAAGAATTTAGATTGAGAGCCTGTTCCAAGAATGGAGCTATCACCAGATATATCTGCAAAGAATATGGTACTTGGTGAGGTAGGGGAAACTTGGCAGGGCCTAGAGGTCAGGGTCCTCTCTGTGTCTCCTTGTCACTACAGGACCCAGCAAACATTTGTTTACCAAACATTTGCTTTTCCATCTCCATTTCCTTCCTCCCCCTTGAAGTCTCAAACCACACCCCCGACATTCTCTTTTGTCTTTAATTGAAGATGTTATTTAAGGTGAGGGCTTCAGCCATTTTGGCGAGTTACTCAGTCTTCCTGGATCTCTCCCATGTGTACATGTCATTCTGCTTTTGTTTGATTTTCTCCTTTTCATCTGTCTCATGTCAATTTAATTCTTAGACCACTCAGAAGAACCTAGAAGGGGAGAGGAACATTTCTTCCTCCCCAACACAAGCATTGTTGTTAAAGCTCCCCTGAAAATCCTAAAGATGGACCGGAAATATCGAGACAACACTATCTTCCCGAAACAAAAGTCAGTGACACAAAGGGAAACTGTACTGTAACAAATTCTGCCTCTCAAGGTGGAGAAAACTTAAGCATGTGAAATGCAAAATGACATAAATTGTTGACATTTCTGTGGTGCTGCCTGACGTACAGCCCAGCCAAGTAAACACAAGGCAGTGTAAACAGTGTTTACCAACCATGTCTCCTCAAGATGCTGTGGAAACAAGTTACAGCTGTGGCTTTGGAGGGACCCAGACTGCAGCCTGGTGATTTCAAAGCCAAGTTATTTGATGTACAAATCTGGATTCAAAGAGCTTTTGCGAAGTGGGAGAAGGTGCCAGGGAAGCACCTTCTGGAAACAACTGAAGACCAGACATGAACTTATAGATTGAGAGATATGACCTGAGGAGACTAATAAACTAAAAAGATTTAGGAACAAGAACGTGATCCCAGAACCTTGACTGTCACATTATTTGGCAGAGATGTGACTGCAAAAACACTATGATTTCAAAATGCACAAAAACAGAGTGGGTGTGAAAGTCATATTATAATTTCTCAAATACAGACCTTAGTTCAATCCAATTTAATCTAGCAAGCATTTAGTAAGGCCCAGATGAGTGAGTTAGTATAGCAATTACCACAGATTCTTAGCTGAGCTGTAGCACAAAATACGAGGGATTCCTCCCCTTTTTACCTCTTTCCTTCTGAAAAAAAGTATTGCCATCTTTGGGCTTTAAACATAAATTTGAAATGGATTGAAGAAGAATCCAGTCAGAAAGGGTCAACTTATGAATTAGATTTAGAAAAGTTTGCTAATCTTAGCTTTGATCTGGGAAAGTAAGGATAAATCCACCCTCAAGATTAAACCTCAGGATTTATCAGCAGGAGAATTTTGCTGACCTTCAATGCCCTCCGGGTATAGGAGGCTACCCGAAAAGTCTAAGTGATCTAAAACTGTGACTCTCGTAATTAAAAAAAAAAAAATTCTTTAAGTCGAATCCACAAATATATAAGAAATTATTGCAACTTATAAATATTGGTATATTGAGACTGTGATAAGGTTCTGCTACCAAGAATAGCTCCCAAGTAGCCTAATGTAAGACAGCATATAGAATATATAGACTCCTTTGTATCCAAACAGTAAGATTTCCTGGTTAAAGGTAAGACTTTTATCTGGGAGAATCATTCATTAATTTATGTGCACGAACACCGCAGTGCCTGATTGACAAGTGATGAAATAAGGTTTTCGGAGGGAAATAAACACCAAGCAGGGTGGATGGACCAGATGAGGCATTGAGGCAGCAAGAAAAGCAAGAAGAGAGAGCTTGGAGGTAAGAGGAAGGATGTTTAACAGCAGAATGGAAAAGCCTCAGATAGCTAACTTCCTGCCAAATGGATCCTAGGCACATCAGAGACCAGAGGCATGCTTCTCAAAGCTCAGCTAGCGTACGATGATATATCCCCACCTGCGAGCCTAGGAAGCAAAACTGAGCGACTCCATACGCGAGGAAAGTAAGAGGCGGCAACCAAACGAGAATAGAGCGGGTAGTAAAATACAATGGTGATTTGGGGGAGAAAAGCTACAATTCGGTATGGCTGTGCCATTTGTGAGTAATGTGATTCTCTGACACATGTGGCAATAAGAACTTCACAATTTCCAGCATTTTCCTTCTCCCAGGATATTGCTGCATTGGATATAGAGACCCTTCAAGCCATCCTTATTTACCACTTTAATAAATATTCATGAAGCCCTTTCCTGTAATCCTTTCAGGCTCCCACACTGCAGGGGTGCTACCATTAAGCTATCCCACAAGCCCCCTTCCAAATAAAATGCTGTAATGTACATCCGTTTATACCCCGTATGTTTTGCAGTTGAATTTTCGTACCTGGAATGTTTACAGCTTGGCTCTAAAAGGAAATGCCACCTGCACTTGAGACCAGGATTCAGTACTGAATGCTAAATCAGAAAACTTATCTGACGCGCTAAGCCTCAGAGAATCTACTACTGTTCATTTCTCCTTCTCTAGCCTGTTGTCTAGAACAGAGAACTGCCTTACCGATTTTTCTCCTGGTAGCTACAAAAATGAACTTTTAATCAAACACAGGTTTCCATAGTCATTTAAATTAAATTTACCAAGCCAAGGAATGATAGACTTATGTCTGTAAGGGGTAACATGTTTGCAGGAACTTGATACCCTAAGGAATTTTGCCTCCGTCAACAAGATTTTCGACAGCAAGCTGTGTGCGACTGGCAAGTGCTCTAAACCGGCGGCTCAGCTGCTCGCCTTTCCCTTTTTGCTGCTTTCTGAATCGTTGTTCCCAGCCCTGGGTACTTTTTCTGATGTCTAGTTTTTCATTCACATTAGAATGGTTTTGTTTTGTTGATTTGTTTGTGGTAGGGAGCCTCTCTCCCACTCTTTCTTTTTAGAATTGCTCTCAGGCACTACATTGACTCTTCTCTGAGTTTATTGATTTGGGTGTGTATTCACGATTTCCCGTTGTATCTGGCACCTTAGGACATAAATAGAATTTTCTCTCTCTTGCAGTTTACATTTTGCCTGCCCTTGCTTCAGCTAACACCAGGTCAGCTTCAGGACTGCAGAGAGTGAAGGACAAGTAAATGATTTCCACTCAAACTGCGTGACTTTAACGTGGGACCCTTTACTTCATGTTTTATTCCATTTTTCTGCTTCAGTCGTCAAAGCTTTCTGGGTAGTTCAGCAAAGATGCACTAGTTGCCACTGTTACTTAACTTAATTCTTACCTTGTGAAGACTTCCCCCACCCCCCAAAAGCAAAATCAACCAATCAAAATAAATGCTTACTTCTCAGCAAGGACATGAGTGAAATCAGACAAGGATGGCTTCCCTTCCTGTTGCTTCCTTTCGATTTTTTTTTTGCAGCATCTTTTCACTTTCCACCATGTAGTGGCTTCTTGTTCTCCCTATTCTCTCTCCAATTCCAGCCACCTCAACCTCCAGCTGTCCACTTGGAAAGGTTCAGATAGACGACTATCTCATTACTCTGAGGATTTAACAGAAAATACCTCATAATCCAAAAGAATGAGTCTCTAATGGAAGAATTTCATTCCTGACAAATAGAAAGAAAAGAGATTTGAGGACAGAGGGAAGTTTTCTGATGGTTTTCAAATGGTGCCAGATTTAATACTTCCTTGATCTCTACTCTCTTTTGAAAAATGGATTTGAGGTACCTTATAGGAATACACCAAAAATTAACATGATAAAATTAGGGGTGAGGGTACAAAAAATAAAAGAGGGTAAGATAAGTCGGGGTTAATGTTACCACACAAAATACATATGCAACAACAACTTGAACGATTGCTAGAACTGGCCTATTGCTAGAACGCATAACAATGGTTACCTGAGAATAGGGGTTGGGGGTGTGGGAAGGACTCTGAAGGAGCATGAGAAAACCTGGGGGGATTATGGGTATGTTCCTTATCTTGATTGTGGTGATGGTTTCACGGGTATATGCCAAAATGTGCCAAATCGTCCACTTTAAATATATGTATCTCACTGCATGTCAGTTATACTTCAATAAAGCTGTTTAAAAATAAACACAGAACAAAACCTCTCAAATGCCTCTCTTCTGTGCACATTTCTCTCTCTGGCTCCACCACTGGCCCTAAGCTCTAGCAGGGAAGGAGGACGTGGGTTTAGCTCTGCCCCTCCCAGGGCATGGTCTGGTTCACTGATGCCGCTCGGTAAGTATCTGGTGAATCGTATTGTGATGTCTGATAGTAATGGCTACCATTTCTGGTGTCAATTATCTGCCAGCAGTTTTCACTGATTAACTCTTTAATCCTCCCCCAAAGTTCTCTAAGTTGAGTCCTGTTATTACTCCACTTTGCTCTTGAAGAAACCCAGACACCCACTCCAGGGGCCTTCCTCTCTTTAATATGAACCAGAGACTGCCTTTATGCATTACACTCAAAATAAATGAGAATCTTCAGAAAACTTAAACCAAGACCTTAGCGCCTGTGGTGTGGGGATGCCAGAGAGTTTAGGAACTAAGATAATGAACCCAAAAGACCAAAGGAATAGGACGAAACTTGGCATCAGAAAATTTGGTGTTGAGCCCCAACAGGGCCACCTCAGAGTTACTGCAAGGATCAAATGAGAAAATGACTAGAGAATTATCATGTCAATTGAACAGCATCATGATCAAACTCTAGGATACATCCATTTGGATGATAAGAATTCTAATTAGGTGAGAAGGTTCATGTAATACCTAGTTCTCCCTGCAGCACACTTCCCCTCCATGACAAAGATAAATTTAGATCTCACATGCCAAGCAGCTGGCAGAGTAAAACAAGAGACGCCTTTTGTCACTGTCACAGTCATATTGTTGCCACACGTAGCATATGGTTCTTTCAGGATCCTCATGGTTTGCTCATTCTATAGTCCTGAGGAGCTCATGGAACGAATATTTTGCTTTCATCGATCTCTTTGGTCTCTACTATTCTGTTTGGTTCTTTTATTAAATGTTTAATTATAAAGACATTGCGTATCATGTTTGTACATTTCGTGAGCTTTGTCCTAAGCAGCCTAATCGCTACCTACCATTTATTACATAAGTCACCTACACAAGAGCTAGCCCAGAAGATGCCATAGTACAGAATTATCACAGGAAGTTCACTGCCTGCTGTGCCACAATTGCCAATGTTAACTGTTCGTATTATCAGGTCCGTTTAATAGAATTCAGTGTTGTGTTAGCATAAATGGGTATTAAGTTGAAGGTCCAAGAATGCTTTAAAAGTTTTTCCATTGAAATTAATCATAATTATATACTTGACTTAGAGAATTTACTTTTAGAGGGGTTTTGGGGGGAACAAATTAACCCTTGAATAGTGAGGGAAAGGCTATAAATAATATAAGGAATTAATATAATGGCCTTTATATTTTAAGTCCACAACATCCCATTTTTGGGCACTGTTTCCCAAATTGAATTCAAAGAAACAATACGGGGCCATTGTTCAGATGGAAAACACTGGTTGAAATTAAGTCAAGTAAAGCTATTTTGTAGGATTTCTCAAAAGATATAATACCTAAGAAGAGAACATAGAACAGAGTATTTCCCCAAAATATATATATCTTACACTAATGTTTCCTGGTTAGAAATGAATGTTCAAGTAATTTGAAATTTAGTTGGTTGAAAGTGGGAGACATTTAAGGATATAATCAGTATGCAGTGAAAAAAATATTCTTTTGAATCAGAAGACCTGAGTTCAAATGCTGACTCAAAAGCTTTTTAGGCAAGTGATCTAACATCTCTAATTCTTAGTCTCTTCATCTGTAAATCAACGCAATAAAAATATCTGTTCCACTGGTGTGTGTAATTGAAAGCAAAATGCTATGCAAATGAGAGTTAGTTTGGGGAAGCATTCAGATTTTTCTAGTTCTCCTTCAACTACTCAATTCAGGGTGAGTAAACAGTTCACTAAATTCCGCAATGTATTTTAGATTTCTAAGTCCTTGGACTAATTTAAAAGGTATTTGCCATAGGTAAAATAAATAGGAAGAAGGGGAAATATCCTCACCTTGGGAGGTCTCTACTCAAAGATAGGGTTGACTTAGGCAAAAGTTCCAGGAACCTCAGGCATCACTCCATAAATTGCCCTTCCCTTTAACTTTCATTCTCTTAGAAATCTTCTCTTTCTTTAAGGAGTTTTATACTCCCGAATAATTCATACTACAGTGTTAGTGACAGATATAGGCATATTTGATTTTTTTTTTTTTTTTTTTTTTTCTTTGCGGTGTGCGGGCCTCTCACTGTTGTGGCCTCTCCCGTTGCAGAGCACAGGCTCCGGACGCGCAGGCTCAGTGGCCATGGCTCACGGGCCTAGCCGCTCCGCGGCATGTGGGATCTTCCCAGACCGGGGCACGAACCCGTGTCCCCTGCATCGGCAGGCAGACTCTCAACCACTGCGCCACCAGGGAAGCCCATATTTGATTTTTAAATGGTTTAAGGAAAGACACATAGGGAATGCTGGAAATATTTTTTATTCCAATGTTTCTTCTTCTTTAAGGCTGAATAGTATTCTGTTGTATGTATATACCACGTATTAATATCTATTCATCTGGCAATGGACATTTAGACTGTTTCCACATCTCAGCTACTGTAAAAATTGAGATTTCAATTCTTTGGGATATATACCCAGAAGGTGGGATCATATGGTGTTCTATTTGCTGGACATGGTATCCATTTCTTCTAGGTTATTTAGTTTGTTGGCATATAATTGTTCATAGTCTATTTTAATCCTTTCCTTTTCTGTTATTAGTTGTAATTTCTCCTCTTTCATTTCTGATTTTATTTATTTGAGTCTTCTTTTTCTCTTAGTCTAGCTAAGGGTTTGTCAACTTTTTTATTTCAAAAAAAACAAGTCTTAGTTTTGTTAATTTTTTTCTATTTTCTATCTCCTTTATTGTTGCTTTAATCTTTGCAATTTCCGTTCTTCTGATAACTTTGGCCTTGGTTTATTCCTCTTTTTCTAGCTCCTTAAGGTGTAAAGTTAGATTATTTATTTGAGATCTTTCTTCTTCTTTTATGTATATGTTTATTGCTAGGAACTTCCCTCTTACAACTGCTTTTGCTGCACCCCATAGTTTTGGTATGTTGTATTTTTGGTTTTGTTTGTCTCGTGGTGTTTTTCTAATTTCCTTTTTCACTTCTTCTTTGACCCAATGGAGGCTCAAGAGTATGCTGTTTAATTTCCACATTTTTGTGAAATTTCCAGTTTTTCTTTTGCTCTTGATCTTTAGTTTCATCTCACCGTGGTCAGGAAAGATACTTGGAATAATTTCAGTCTTCTTAAATTTGTTGAGACTTGATTTATGACCTAACATGTGATTTATCCTTGAGAAAGATCTATGTGGCTTGAGAAGAATTTGTATTTTCCTGTCCTTGGGTTCAATGTTTTGCATATGTCTGTTAGGTCCATTTGATGATAGTGTTTTTTGAGTCTTATGTTTCCTTATTGATCATCTGTGTAAATGTTCTCTGTTGTTGAAAGTGGAGTGCTGAAATCTCCTACAATTATCTACTTCTCCCTTCAGTTCTGTCAATGCTTTTTTATTCAGGTGCTCTGATGTTGTGTGCATATATCTTTGTAATTGTTACATCTTCCTGGTAGATTGACCCTATTTATCATTATGTATTATCCTTTTTTGTCTCTTGTGATAGTTTTGGAAAGTCTATTTTGTGTAAATATAGCCATCCTGCTCTCTTTGGTTGCCGTTTGCGTGGGATATCTTTTTCTATCCCTTCACTTTTAATCTATGTATGTTCTTAAATCTTAAGTGAGTTTTTATAGGCAGTATATAGATCAATCTTTTTTTTAAATCCATTCAGCCACTCTTATGTCTTTTGATTGGGGAATTTAATCCACTTATATTTAAACTAATTATTTGTAGAGAAGGATTTACTGTTGCCATTTTCTTGTTTTCTGTTAGTTTCTGTTTGTCTTTCCTGCTCTTACTATCTACCTTTGTATTTTATTGATTTATTTTTGTACTGTATGCTTTGATTCCTTTCTGCTTTTCTCTTGTGTGCATTCTATAGGTGTTTTGATCTAATCTGCTATTGAATCCCTCTAGTGAATTTTTCAGTAGAGTTACTGCATTCTTCAGCTTCCTAATTTGTTTGATATATTTTAAAAATATTTTCTATCTCTTTGTTGAAATTCTCACTTTTTTCATGAGTTGTTCTCTTGACTTCACTAAGCATCTTTATGACAGCTATTCTGAATTC
Source organism: Orcinus orca (assembly GCF_937001465.1). Taxonomy (NCBI): domain Eukaryota; kingdom Metazoa; phylum Chordata; class Mammalia; order Artiodactyla; family Delphinidae; genus Orcinus; species Orcinus orca. Next base: position 14,603,640 of record NC_064560.1, on the reverse strand, counting down.
TTTTTCAAGTAAATCATATAACTATGCTTCATTTGGGTCAGCCTGGAAACTCATCTTGTTCCTTTGGAACATCTTCCCCTAATGCTACATTGTTGTTGACTCTCTGTGTTTGTGTTTTCACACATTAGATAAAGCAGGCACCTCTGCTTGTTCTCACTGACTGGCCTCACACAGGAGATGCCCCCACCAACCTGGGGACCTCTACCAACTCTTTCCGTCCCCAGGGAGAAGCCAGCAGCTGTGGTTTCTATCAGATGGCTTTGTGGTAAAACTAAAGGTGAAGCTGAAGAATGCAATAACTGTACTGAAAAATTTACTAAAGGGATTCAGTAGCAGATTAGATCAAAATACCTACATGGGATGGGGAACTATACCATCTGCTATTCCAAGCTGCCATCTCCAGTCTCCCCCAGGCTGCTAGACTACAGTGGACCCATCCTAGTTCCTACTCTGTGAGGACAGAATTCAGTCCTATAGGGAGCCCTCTCAGAAAAGTTTGGTGCTGGATGTGTGAACCAACCCATTCCCGCCACTAGGAGAAGCTGAGAGCTAGGGAGGCTCTTTCTGATCCTACGGTGCTGCAGTAGGGGAGGGGACTCTGGTATGCTAATTACAATATCTAGGTCACCTCAGAATCTATTCAGTTTGCTACTTTTCTTCGGATTACAAGTCATATGTTCCTGCTTTCTGATTATTTCACGATTTGTGAATATGCTAGACCTTGTGGAGGATACATGGTAGAGAGTGGATTATGTTGCCTTTCTTTAAGTGATATTGCATTTTATTCTGGCAAGCAGTTAATTACTGGCTGATCTTTTCAATCCTGTCAAGTTTCATTTTCTTCCTTATTAGGACAGGTCTATTTCCGTCTTGTCCTTCATCCTAAGGAATGGCCCCTAGTCCAGAGGGTGATCCTTACTCCAAAGGCATGAGCAAAACAGCCACTTGATTTAAATGAAAAGTTGTGCTTCTCCAAGAGACATATAAACAGATCTTCTGCAGTGCCTGTGATAACTTGTTAGTTTAAAATAACTAATTTTTAAAAAGATGATGATGTGTCCTTAGCAGACTTGTGTCTTCTGGTCTTCATATAGTCACTGATACCACCATCATCTGCTTCATAGATCAGAAATGTAAGTTACACATTCATCATCAACCTGTCTGAGAAAATTAAATATCAGTATTTAATTTTTCAGTAAACATTTCTTTCTCTTTTTTTTTTTTTTCGGTACGCGGGCCTCTCACTGCTGTGGCCTCTCCCGCTGCAGAGCATAGGCTCCGGATGTGCAGGCTCAGCGGCCATGGCTCACAGGCTCAGCTGCTGCGCGGCGTGTGGGATCCTCCTGGACTGGGGCACGAACTCGTGTCCCCTGCATTGGCAGGCGGACTCCCAACCACTGCGCCACCAGGGAAGCCCTCTTTCTCTTTTTTAAGTCATTGCTCTGAATAGTTTGTTGTAAAAAAATTTTTTTAACTGACAAACAATAAAAGAAATAAATAGTTGTAGATCAATACTATAAAATGAATGAGTTAATGGAGCAAGAGCATTCAGACCACTCTCTAAATCCTCCGCGATAGGAATGTTTAGCCTCTAGCTCTCACACAAATTTCATATATATATATATAATTTCCCATTTTCCACTGACTTCACTGACCAGCAGCCTGATGATCTTGTGCATCTTGAAGGTTACGGCAAAGCTATAGGACAACTAGCTGATATACCAAGTGGCAACAGGTAACAGGCATCAGATCCTTCCCCTATCATAATCTGAAACAGGAAGGAGTTGAGTTAGTTACCCTTTGCTATTTGCGTCCAGGAGCACTTGGTTGTATCACTGGATGCCCTAAAAAAATAATGCCCTTTAAAGGATATTATTAGTTATCTTGAGTCTGGAAAGATTCATATTAAAAGAGAGATAGGTCATTGTTAGTGGTCTTTCATATTTAACCATGCTTTAAGGTTATTAAAGAGAGAACCCTTTACCCATGCCTTTAATATAATGTGGGATGAGACCATAGCAGAAGATAAAAGGATAAAATGAAGGTCTATCAACCTTCACCGTTACTGTAAATGCAACGATTAACAGTAAGATTAATCATAATTAAAAACCCTATCAATGCAGCTAAATAATTTTTTTAACTGTATTTAAAAGAATTTGGACAAAACTTGGATGGATCCCGGGGCAACTGCTATAACTCAGGATTGATTGTGCCTGGCAAACTAGAATGCGTGCTCACCCTGCTAGATAAGCTACTTGAAGAACAGTGAAATTCTTAAAAATGAAGAGGAAGGAGGAGGAGGGTGCAGAGGAGGGGAGACTATGACTATATGAGAAAGAAATTATATATCCAAGGCAACTTGGAAAAATAAGACTGTTTTTTGACACTAAAAGATGCTGTTTCTGTTCTGGTTTAGCCTGAAACCATGTGTTGTTGTTTCTTCCTACCGCTTTCCAAAAATGATTTGTGCTTACTTAACTGCCAAAAGGGATGAACTAAATATTGTATAAAATCCCTCGAGCTTTCACATATTGTGGTCTCTTTCCAGCCTTTTTAAGCCTAACACATTAAAAAATCAGAAACTTGGGCTTCCCTGGTGGCGCAGTGGTTGAGAGTCCGCCTGCCGATGCAGGGGACGCGGGTTCGTGCCCCGGTCCGGGAAGATCCCACGTGCCGCGGAGCGGGGGCCCGTGAGCCATGGCCGCTGAGCCTGCGCGTCCGGAGCCTGTGCTCCGCGACGGGAGAGGCCACAACAGTGAGAGGCCCGCGTACCGCAAAAAAAAAAAAAAAAAAAATCAGAAACTTTTCTGTGTTTTACAACAGGTTCAAAGCTAACTTAATTTTTTCATCATCACTGTATTTTTATGTTAATGGTGCATCTATACAGAAATATTGTATAATTCCAGTGTCATGTAACAATCTTCATTAAGTGACTTAGGTTTTATTTTCAACTGTGAATTTTAAACATCATTACCATGTGTGAGGAGAAGTAATATTCCTTTTTTCTTTGCACAATACTTGTCATTCCCAAAGCTATTTCTAATGAAAGCAACTCTCCTGATCCTGAAAAGAAAACACAGTAGTCACCCTCTTCACCTCTTCCTCTTCTACTTTCAGCTTACTCGGCATTTACAACTTACACTAATTAATCTGTGTGTCCCTCATTAAACGTGCACTGATTGGAGGCGGCAGTTATGGGCTGAAAAGCTCGTCAAGCAATTTCATCTTCTTTCAGTATAATGAATCCACCAGGAGCATCAGCCATTTCCTGATCTGGGGACTTCCAAGTTGACAACTACCACCCTTGGTTCCACATTGGGGACTGGTCATTGAACTTGATCAGGTGGTAGCTCTGACCCTTGGGCTGGCTCCTAACCCAAGGGCAGTGCTCACACCCTTGGAACTGGAAATGTGGGAATGATCCTCATGAGAAGAGGGGATGTGTCAGTTCTTAAACTGTGGGTTTCCATGACGATAACTAGCACCCTTGAGGACAAGTTCAAAAGTATGAGCTCTCATTCTGTTTCCGGGAAGCATCTGCTTGACCCAACCCAGCCCTTGGTATTCATACGCTTTCATATGGACCCATGCTCAGAAAGGTTTTTAAGATACCAGTAAAATATAAAATATACAAACAGCTCATACAACTTGACAACAAGAAAAACAAACAACCCAATCAAAAAAATGGGCAGAAGACCTAAAGGGACATTTCTCCAAAGAAAAAAGTACAGATGGCCAATAGGCGTATAAAAAGATGCTCAACATCACTAATTATTAGAGAAATGCAAATCAAAACTACAGTGAGGAACCACCTCATGCGGGCCAGAAAGGTCATCATTAAAAAGTCTATAAATAACAAATGCTGGAGAGGGTGTGGAGAAAAGGGAACCCTCCTACACTGTTGGTGGGAATGTAAGTTGGTGCAGCCACTATGGAAAACAGTATGGAGGTTCCTCAGAAAACTAAAAATAGAATTACCATATGATCCAGCAATCCCACTCCTGGGCATATATCCAGACAAAACTGTAATTCAAAAAGATACACGCACCCCTATGTTCATAGCAGCACTATTCACAGTAGCCAAGACAAGGAAACAACCTAAATGTCCATCAACAGATGAATGGATAAAGAAGATGTGGTACATATATACAATGGAATACTACTCAGCCATAAAAAAGAATGAAACCATGCCATTTGCAGCAACATGGTTGTAACTAGAGATTATCATACTAAGTGAAGTAAGTCAGAAGGAGAAAGACAAATACCATAAGATATCACTTATATGTGGAATCTAAAATATGACACAAATGAACCTATCTATGAAACAGAAACAAAATCAGGGACATAGAGAACAGACTGATGATTGCCAAGGGGGAGGGATGGAGTGGGAGTTTGGGATTAGCAGATGCAAACTTGTATATATGGAATGGATAAACAACAAGGTCCTACTGTATAGCACAGGGAACTATATTCAATATCCTGTGATAAAACATAATGGAAAAGAATATGAAAAATAATGTATATATATATACGTATAACTGAGTCACTTTGCTGTACAGCAATAATTAACACAACATTGTAATTCAACTATACTTCAATAAAAAATAAATGAAAAAAGGTATCAGTAAGATATAAATAAACTGATCTCCCTTCTGCAAAGTTAAAAGCACACTGGAAATGGGTCACAGATTTCACCTTCAAGGTTAGAAAGTCTTAGGGTTTCATCTCCAGATTCTGGCTACAGTTGTGTCCCAGCCATGAGAATAAAACAGGATCTCCGAGAGCAGCGCCTCTCTAACTGAGCACTGTGACTTATTGCTGGGTCCCAAGTAATCCAATGGATCTTTTTTTTTTTTTTTGGCGGTACTTGGGCCTCTCACTGTTGTGGTCTCTCCCGTTGCGGAGCACAGGCTCCGGATGTGCAGGCTCAGCGGCCATGGCTCACGGGCCCAGCCGCTCCACGGCATGTGGGATCCTCCTGGACCGGGGCACGAACCCACGTCCCCTGCATCGGCAGGTGGACCCTCAACCACTGCGCCACCAGGGAAGCCCAATCCAATGGATCTTGATCAGCAATTTTTTTTAATGAAACAGAAGAGAATTGAAAATACCAGAAGAATGTGCCTGTACTAAGCATGAGAATTGTTTTCTGAAACATTCATTTAAGCTTTGTGTGTGTACGATGGGCTGTGATGTAAAATATAATTTTTTTTTCCTCTGAGTATGAATCAAAACAAGTTGGAGGAACACCACTGCCTTAAGCAACTCAGTATATTTACTAAGAAAGTACTTATTTGAAGGTGCAGGTGGGAAAAAGAATGAGGACTTACACTATAGTGAGGATTAGAACTAAGGGCAGAAAGTATACATTGTAAGGGACAAATTTCAACTTAGCCAATGGAAGCACAATTCCCTTCCGGTAATGAAACATCCAACCTCTCCAACCTCCCGGGGAAATGGATTGCTATTTAAGAAGGAGCTAGGTGGTCACCTGCATGAGCTATGGAAGCAGTGTTTCCTGCATTTAGTGAGTAGCAGCTCTGGATGATTTCTATCCACTCCTTGGGATGTCTTTATTTTTCTACAATGATCACAAATTCCCAAGTTGCTGATTTCTGCTATCAAACTCTAAGTTTTTAAGCTATTAAGGATGTTTTTAAAAACTTTTTTCTGTAACTTGGCCCTTTTTCTGCCTTTTAATATATGCCCTAATTTTAAAATAGCACTTTTAGGGTTTGGGACTGAGAAATTTCAAAATGGTAAAAAGCAAATGCTGTAGTTGAAACAATAGTCCAAGTTATGTTCCATTTTATTTCTTTTTCCTTTATGTTAAAAAAAAAGAACAATGTATTACAAAATAGGCAAGAACAAATAAAATAATACCAGTTGCAGTGGGAACACTTTAAAATTAGTAGTTATAAAAATAGCCTTATTTTCCACTGAAGGCTACAGCATACTTTAAAATGAGGAACTCTATAAAATGGTATTAGTATGCTTGTGTTTCTCAATGAGGAAGGCATATAAATTCAAGACAGGATGTTATGTTGGACAAAGATGCCATAAAATAAAATAAAATGAGTACTTGTGTGGGTTTTGATTCCTAATTTCAAAATTCAGCATGCTGAATTTATGGCTTCTCAGATACAGGCCTGGACCCTAGTATCTGGTCATAAAAGGTTTAAGCATTTTGGATAGGGATAATCTCCAATAAATAGGATGAAATGCCAGCCTGGGTTTTACAAAGATCATTTTGGTAAAGAAAATTTACGAGTTCACTTAAACTGCATGTGGTTCCACAGTGGAGGAGGGTTCCCGGAGAGTGGTGTGACTTGCTTGCCAGAGAGAATGTAGACTTGGAACACCAAGCTTCTGCTCTATCTTCCATTCTCTTTCTTCCATTCTATTATATTGAAGCTAATGGTTCCTAATTGTCAAAAGGAATCAACTAATTCAAAATCCACAAAGCGCTATACCCTACATTGGCCTTCAGGGTCCCCCATGGGTGAATGTAAAGCCGTGGAAACAAGAAGTGACTTCCTGAGACAAACTGGCAATTCACCCCAACATAACGAGCTTTGGAAGACATGTAGGGTCACAAGCTTTAAAAGGTCAAAATTCATTTTACATTCAATCCACTCAGAAATTCAAGTGCACTTAAGTAAGCTGTGCTGATTAATTCAATTTCTTTAAGCATGCAAAACCGACATTCTTCTATATGGTTAATCACAGGGATTGCAGTATCTACTAAATTACCTCACAAACTTAGAAATCATATATATTCCTAGTATGGAAGCCCAAATTGCTCACCCAGTCCAGCTTTCCATCAGCAATAAAATTTCCACTATAGCTTAAAAAAATTAGTTGGCATAATGAATAATACACAGGAGACCTAGAACATTCTCAACTTCTTTTTACTTTTTCAGTAATGTAGCTGCCTGTGCTCCTCTTATGTAGAAGAATAAGACAGAGTTGGTACAGTGGCCAGTGGTCTAGGATGACAATTTTAAAAGCCCTAGGAATTAATTTAGGCTATTTATACCCTGGGAATGTGGTGTCAACCACTTGTCATTGGCCAATAAGTTCAAGAGCTCTCACCCTCACAGACGTCTGGTCCTTCCTGTCATAATATAATTAGTAATCTCATTATACTAACGATTTTATAAAACATATCCCCATCTATGACCTTAGCCTTTGCCATTGGTAGGAAAGATATCATGTTAGTTAAACAGGATTTTCTTTTCATATGTTCCACATTTTTCTCACTCATTAAAATCCCTGCTAATACAGAAGCATATATTTTTCTCTCATGTCTGTCTCTCTGCAGTCATTATTCCTTTGACAGCACTTCTCATTTGCAGCTTCTTTATCATATTCCTTAAATTTTCTAGTATCATTTCATAAAATTCCTTTTTATTTCCTTTCAATCTCACTGTCTGCTCTTCAGTTCATGGGCACTTTTTATTCCCGTTGCTCCCTAACTAATGAATCTTTTCAGTCCTTCTACTATCTAATCTCTTAGGCCTCAACAAGATTTTCAGAAGTTCAGACTTCAATGTTGTAGGCCATTCCAACTTACTTTTCTGTGTAGAGCAAGGAAGTCTGCTGTGGTTAATTATGCTGTCTCTTAGGAGGCTCCCACGTGCACTCGTGAGTTTTAACTCTTCTTTCTAGTGCACCAAAATGACTCAGTTTCGAAATTCACTTCCAAAAGAACCTACTAAGTGTAACATCCCTATTCTGCCGCCATCTATAAAAATATGTCTCTGGAGCAGCTTAGGGACTCTTGGGTTGTGGGGTTTTCTTTTCTATTTCTCAGCCTTAATTAAGCTTTTTTGATTTTATATCTCAAATCTACCCTTTTTTTAAATTGAATTGTAGTTGATATACAATATTATATTCGTTTCAGGTGTACAGCATGGTGATTCAGTATTTTTAATAGATTGTACTTCATTTGAAGTTATCATAAAATATTGGCTATATTTCCTCTGCTGTACAATATATCCTTGTAGCTTATTTATTTTGTACATAGTAGTTTGTGCTTCTTAATCCCACACCCTTATCTTTGCCCTTCCCCCCTTTCCTCTCCCCACTGGTAACCACTAGTTAGTTCTCCATAACTGTAAGCCTGTTTCTGTTTTGTCATATTCACTAGTTTGTTTCATTTTTAAGGTTCCACATACAAGTGATAACATACAGTACTTCTCTTTCTCTCTCTGACTTATTTCACTAAGCATGATACCCTCTTGGTCCATCCATGTGGTTGCAAATGGCAGAATTTCATTCTTTTGTATGGCTGAGTAATATCCCATTGTGGAGATATCTATCCTCACAGTGGCATATATATATGTATATCTCACATCTTCTTTATTCATTCATTATTCTTTATTCATTCATCTCTTGATGGACCCTTAGGTTGCTTCCATATCTTGGCTATTATAAAAATTCTGCTACGAACACTGAGGTGCATGTATTTTTTCAAATTAGTGTTCTGTTTTCTTCGGATATATACCCAGGAGTGGAATTGCTGGATCATATGGTAGTTCTATTTCTAGTTTTTTGAGGAACCTCCATAATGGTTTCCATAGTGCTACACCAATTTACAATCCCACCAACAATGTACTAGGGTTCCCTTTTCTCCCCACCCTCGTCAACATTTGTTATTTGTAGACTTTTTGATGATGACCATTCTGACAGGTGTCAGGTGATATCTCATTGTGGTTTTGATTTGCTTTTCTCTGATGATTAGTGATGTTGAGCATCTTTTCATGTGCTTGTTGGCCATCTGTTTATCTTCTTTGGAAAGATGTCTATTCAGGTCTTCTGACCATTTTTTAATTGTTTTTTTTAATATTGAGTTGTATGAACTATTTTTATATTTTGGATATTAACCCCTTTCGATCATATCATTCAAATCTATTCTTGACCTGAGATGACAAGTTGCCATTCTGTAACTGACCCAATTAATCCTAACCAGTACCTTTCCACTTAGAACAGGATGCATTCTATATCAGCAGGAGAGGAATGGGGCCAAATCTTAGTTCACCTGTGCCTCTGACCTCCTGCTGGAAAGAACCAGCCACACGCAGCGGTCCTCTGTCCGATGAGATTTCTGAGGACTGGCTCCAATTCCAGGATTTTCCAGACAGTACATGTAGTAGGTAGACCGCAGATTCTGGCTTTGGGTGTTTGTAGATTTGCATCCCAGCTCTATCTACCTCTTACTAACTGTGGGATCTTAGGCAAATTATTTAACCTCTCAGATCCTTGACTGCCTCTCAGGGCTGCAGTGAGGAAGAAAAGACATGCATATAACACAGTAAGGGTTAGCTATTATTATCTTTATCAATAGGACTTCAACAAAGTGTTAATTGCTTCTCTTTCATTTATTTAAAGATGTTGGTGTTTCCCAGCATGTTGGGGTTAGAATAACTTCCATGAGTTTTCCTACTTTTGTTTTTCTTTGGCTACACTGCGCGGCATGTGGGATCTCAGTTCCCTGACCAGGGATTGAACCCGCACCCCCTGCATTGGAAGCACAGAGTCTTAACCACTGGACTGCCAGGGAAGTCCATGAGTTTTCCTACAGCTCAATCTCTATAGGACCTTTATATTTTAGATACTATTATGAAAAGGACCATGTGGAAGAAAGGAAAACAATTCAAGACTAACAGGTGAAAAAATAATCCTTGCTACCCAGACAGTATGTTTCTACAGGATGGAGATTTTCTTTCATTTTTCTTTTCCATCAATTCAATCACTAGTTATTGTGGGCAATACCATGCTACACTCTTTGGAAAAATCTAGAGAAGCGATCACCCGTCTCTGACTTACAGATGTCACAAGGTGATTCAGGAAACCAGACTCACACACATGAGTGGTTGTCTATACAGGATGGAATATAATTAAATGCCAGCAGACATGAGCTGGAAATTACGAGGGGCTAGTTTGGTGCTCTAAACACAGCTGATGTTCAGGCAAAGCTCCTTAACTAATACCAGTAATAGTTTATAACCAATCCCATCAGAAAGTATATGTCTGGCATTCCCAGATAATAATTTTCAGAACATAAAAATGTGTTGTCCTTGCCACTAATACCAGTAGGGTCTGTAAAAGTTGGCTTCCTGTTTTTATCTTAATTAACAAATAAAACAAAATAAAGGGACAAAAACTTGACACACCGCATCACAGGAGAACTGCGTAGAGAGCTGGAGCAAGATGAGTGGAGTGAGGGTCATTTTACCCCCAGGCCCTCGCAATTGCTATAATTCATACATATTTGAGATTCTGTGATACTCTGACTTTATGTTCCCGTGAAACAATCTTATCAGCGAGCTTCCCTCCAGTATTCACCTCTACAAAGCCACTTTCTTTCTCTAGATTCTTGTCATTGTTCCCGTCAACTGCTGCTGAGAGATCAACGGCCCAAACATACCCTGCAGCCTATCTACCTGGAGCACAGGACCCACTGGAAGCTAAGAGAACACAATTTTTTCTTCTCGGATAAATGTCTCTCCTTTGTTACTTTATCCTCAGGTCTATGAACCCCTCTGGCTTGAAAAAGAAACACTCCTAAGAATCTTAATATGAAAAGAGGCCAAGAAAATATTACCATTCCTGAAGCAATATCCAGTTATTATAGTAAAAAGACAGAGAAAATCTGTGTTGGGTAGAAATTTCATTATCCTGCAGGATATTAAAATCTTGATATCAAGGTTGTCAACAATGTGATAATAAATGCAGCCCTAAGAGTGATTGCTTCTTGAAATATATCTTTAAAGATCATTTATAATTCAATAATATCTCTACTACCCTGACCGCTAATATTAATTAGCAGTCAACTGCATTTATCAACTGCATACAATGAGAAACTTGGGGAGTAAGCAAAACAAAAATGAAGAAAAACCAGAAGGAACTTCTGCAGGACAGTTTTTATAAAGGGAAAAATCACCTTGCTTTTCTTTGAATTCTGGCTTCTCTGTAATAATAATAACCAAAAGGAAGCTACAATTTCAATAGAGAAGTAGAAAAGATACAAAGAATACACTAGAAACTTACTATAATACTGAACTTGACTTCTATATTCTAAGTTTAAAAATAAAATAAAACCAAAGGTTATAAGGAGATCTTCTGGGACCTTTAGTAAGAGAGCCCTTAGGGTAAGATTCAAAGTTGTTAGGCAGAGCTTTCTTAGAAGATTCCTGTAGACATTTGCCTGCTCTAAGAGCTGAAAGCCACTATTATCGAAGCCTGGAGGACAAGATTCACAACGGTATGTAAGGCTCCCAAAGTTCCCCAAGTTTGGGAGATGGACCAGTGTATGCAACATTCAAGCAAATAACTCAAGAGGAAGACCTAAAAATGCTCTGTACTATTTATTCAAAAGCACAAGCTATGTCCCCCACAATGTCTGTTTCTAGAATGGTTTCTACTCCATCTTACTTTGGACACACTGGTTGCCAAATAGTACTTTAGCAAATCCCAGGATACGGATATGTGGAATATTTAGAAGATTATATTAATGACAAGGTCACCCAATCAACAAGAGCCCCAGCTCAGATCCCCCATGGCAGCCCCATACCAAGAATGGGTCCTTTCAAGTTACTACAGCAATAACAATGGACTCACCTAAACTGAAGGATGGTTAGTGTTTGAGCATCACTTGCCTAAGTATTCCTATCACCAGGCCCCGTCTTTTATATTCCTGTCCAGAAATAATTCTTGGGATTTCCAGATGACCCTTTGTGTCCACCTGGGTCATGGGAATGCTACTTAGAAATGAACACTCGACAAAGGGGACAGCTGGATCACTATAGCCAATTTGGGCTCCTTGTGCCTCTGAGTCCATAAGCAAAGAAAAGAGTTACTACACTCGTCGGGGTGACTGATCCTGACTACCCAGGGGAAACTGGACTACTCCTCCACAACAGAGGCAAGGTAGACTACGCCTGGAATACAGGAGATTCCTTAGAGTGTCTCTTAATATCACCGTGACCTGTGTTTAAAGGCAATGGAAAACTACAAGACCCAATCCAGGCAGGACTAATAATGGCCCAGACCCTTCAGGAATGAAGATTTGGGTCACCCCACCAGGTAAATAACCACGACCAGCTGAGGTGCTTGCTGAAGGCAAAAATAATGTGGAATGAATAGTAGAAGAAAGTTGTTATAAGGAACAGCTACGACTATGTGAAAAAAAAAAAAAGAGCAATAGAGTAGGAGGGCCTAATTGAGAAGACCTTACAGAATGCTCTAAGAAGGCATATCATTAACCTTTAGTTTAAGGATAGCCACATGTGCCCATGTTGCAAATGAGGCAACTGACAAAGGATTAATCTCCAAAATTTATAAGCAGCTCATGCAGCTCAATAACAAAAAAACAAACAACCCAATCCAAAAATGGGCAGAAGACCTAAACAGACATTTCTCCAAAGAAGATATACAGACTGCCAACAAACACATGAAAGAATGCTCAACATCATTAATCACTAGAGAAATGCAAATCAAAACTACAATGAGATATCATCTCACACCAGTCAGAATGGCCATCATCAAAAAATCTAGAAACAATAAATTCTGGAGAGGGTGTGGAGAAAAGGGAACCCTCTTGCACTGTTGGTGGGAATGTAAATTGATACAGCCACTATGGAGAACAGTATGGAGGTTCCTTAAAAAACTCAAAATAGAACTACCATACGACCCAGCAATCCCACTACTGGGCATATACCCTGAGAAAACCATAATTAAAAAAGAGTCATGCACCAAAATGTTCATTGCAGCTCTATCTACAATAGCCAGGACATGGAAGCAACCTAAATGCCCATCGACAGATAAATGGATAAGGAAGTTGTGGTACATATATACAATGGAATATTACTCAGCCATAAAAAGGAATGAAACTGAGTTATTTGTAGTGAGGTGGATGGACCTAGAGACTGTCATACAGAATGAAGTAAGTCAGAAAGAGAAAAACAAATATCATATATAAACGCATATATGTGGAATCTAGAAAAATGTTACAGATGAACCAGTCTGCAAGGCAGAAATAGAGACACAGATGTAGAGAACAACGTATGGACACCAACGGGGGAGAGCGAGGGTGGGAGGTGGTTTGGGATGAACTGGGAGATTGGGATTGACATGTATACACTAATACGTATAAAACAGATAACTAATAAGAACCTGCCGTAGGACTTCCCTGGTGGCACAGTGGTTAGGAATCCGTGTGCCAATGCAGGGGACACGGGTTTGAGCCCTGGTCCGGGAAGATCCCACATGCCATGGAGCAACTAAGCCCGTGTGCCACAACTACTGAGCCTGCGCTCTAGAGCCCATGAGCCACAACTACTGAAGCCCATGTGCCACAACTACTGAAGCCCGCAGCACCTAGGGCCCATGCTCCACAACAAGAGAAGCCACCGCAATGAGAAGCCAGCGCACTGCAATGAAGAGTAGCCCCCGCTCGCCGCAACTAGAGAAAGCGCTCACGCAGCAATGAAGATCCAACACAGCCAAAAATAAATAAATTTTTAAAAAATTGTTTAAAAAAGAACCTCCTGTATAAAAAATTAAATTAAATTTAATTTAAAAAAAAACATGAAAATGAGCACTGAAAAATAAATAAATAAAAATTAAAGGGGAAAACATGTTCTCTCAGATTCTGAAATAGTATTTAATAAAAGTCAGTACATGTTAAGCATGTATCCAATAAACAGTGACAAAATATATTTTTAGAATTCCCATACATGTTCCTTACATGTTATAAATATTTTAACTTACTGAATATTTATTAAAATAATTTTTAAAACTCCTAAAGCCTATAAGCAAGGAAAAACAAATTGATAAGTTTGCAAAAGACATGAAGTCAATTTACAGAAGAAATCTGAATAGAAAAAGAAACTGAAACGTTCAATCTCACTAATTATAAGGGAAATGCAAATTAAAACAACAATGAAATACTTATGATTGTCAAATATAAAAAAGCAATCCAATCAGCTGGGCCATATTCAGTAGCATTGAAGAGGTGCATACCTTTGAACCAGCAATTCTCCCTTCTAAATGCTACTTTAAGCAAATGATTTTATATCTTCACAGAGACCTGTACAAGAATATTCACTGCAGCACTGGTGGTAATATTTAAAAACTGGGAAAAGTAAGAGAAAATAAATAGTTTTGGGCATATCCAAAATGAACCAATTACATCTACTTTGTCTCAATGGATTAAAAAATATATACTGAATGAAAAAAGTAAGTAGCAGAAAGATAGTGGTCGTATAATACTGTTTATACGAAATGTGAAATTGTGCAAAACAATATTTTTATTGTTTATGGATAGATGCATATTTATTAGTGGCATAAAAAGATGTATAGTTATGATCAACACAAAATTAAGGAGAGCAGTTACTTCCAGGAGAGAGAAAGAAATAAAAATGAGATCAGAGGTGGCTTCTATGCTCCTCTTGTATACTCCCTAAAAATCCTAAACAAATATGACAAAAGGTTTATAGTTGATAAAGCTCATTTGTGTTATGCTGGTGGTCATTTTCTTACTCATTATTCTTTCTATTGATTTTAAGGAAATATTAAAAGACTGATTGGCAGCTCTGTGTCTGAATACGGGGTCTGCTGATGGCTGGGATTCATTGAAGGGCAAGGGAACCAGGAGTTCCCAGTACTCTGGGATCCCCAGATACCAAAACGTCGAGGGCTTTTCTCTGGCAACTTTCAGTCTCTCCTCCAACCTAGGAGTGAATGCCTGCTTGCTGAGAAGCTACCGGTGAACGGGGAAGGGAATGGGGATTCTACTCTCCCAGCACCACGTCTGGTCTCTCTGACGCTCTGAGGTGCTGTGGGACACACTGGAATCTAGCCTTCCTCATAGCACCCATGCCCTGGGGCAGTGGCTTTGAATTCTACTCTACCAGTCACCCTCCCCCCACCTGCTTTCCAACGAAATCACTCAGATTCAGACTCTCCACTTCACTTTGTCCCTGTAGGCTTATCCCCCTTTTGTCCCTTTACTATTATTTTAAGGGGGTCTTTGCAGACCGAAAAGATAATGTGTGTGATAATCTGACATCCTGAGACCAAATGGATAATGAATCTGTATGAAGAGAAAAGTGAAAAACAGAGGGTCTTGCTGTGGACTGAATGTTTTTGCCCACACCACACCCCATTCACATGTCGATGTGATGGGAAATGGACCCAGGGCCTTTGGGAGGTAACTAGGGCATAAGGGTGCCCTGATCAGAAGAGATTAGAAAGAACTTGCTTCCCCTCTCTGCTCTCCGCCATGTGAGGATATGAGGAGAAGGTGGCCACGGACAAACCAGGAAGCTGTTCTTCACCAGACACCAGATCTGCCGGCACCTTGATCCTGGACTTCCCAGCCTCTAGTACTGTGAGAAGTCAATGTTTGTTGTTTAAGCCAGCCGGGCTATGGTATTTTGTATCAGCAGCCCAAGTAAACTAAGACGGGGTAGTAGAAATGTCCTGGGTGACTTGGGTATATTTTCATGTTTCTGCATGCAAAAACTAGCAGATATGACCCAATAACACAAAACCAATATGGAAAAGAGGAATGAGAAATTTCCTTGGAACTGTGTGCAAGTAATTTCCTGGACAATTCCTGCCCCTAGTCCAATAAGCACCAGTGCTTTTGATCTCATGTTCCATAGACAAATACCCTGCTTAGGAGCAAAATAACCCATGTCACAACTGCCTTAGTTAGTTAACTTTCCAATCAATGAGGAGCTCTTCATGAACCATACCATGTACCACAGATGGAGACCTAATGATTGGTGTATATTGTATACCTAAAATGTTTTTAATGCCAAAGGAATATTTTGGCAGCAAAAGTAATACCAAAGAGAGAGTTTCTAATTACAGAATTCATTCTAGAAATTATTCAAATAAATTAATAATCCAATAAGACTTTTGAAAATAAATTCATTTACCCTTGAGTTTCTAATCTAATGTATAAAAGTGCCTGCTAGAAGTGAAACATTTAAGAAAAAGATCAAAGGATAAAAGGAGGACCCTAAGCAGTAGCTTAGGCATGATAAATACCTGAGAATATTTTCTGAATTTTGTGAAATATTGATAGCTTGGGGAAGAATTTTCAATGCACTGCTCTAAGGATAGAAAGTCAAGTTCTCTTGGCCCCATGCGACCTTCAGAGAGCTTCTTCACACTGTTTGGACCCCTGGACTGGAAAACTGAGTTCATGCAGAATCAGCTGGTTCATTGCTCACTGAGAAGACATCGTGGTTTTCAGCAGATTTGGCATTCAAAATATGAAGTGGTTTGTTTTCAGTGATGTCATTCTCCCTGCCTACCTCTCCCATACACACAAATAAACAGGTATTCATCATAGAAAGAGCTCGTGTGTGTGTGTGTTTTCAGCACACGAGGCAGAGTGAACCAAACCTTTCAAATGCTGCACTTGTTCAATCATCTGGAAAAAACAAAAGAAGTAATTTACTTTTTCAGTTTAAATAATGCAAACCCTCTCAACAGAAGATGACAAATGGTTTATGAACACTGTCTCTGACGAACACTACAAAATCACTCTGGTTTTGAGAATAAAAATGCGTGCTGCACACAGGTCAACAGTCTTTCCAGCATCAGCAAGGAATGAGCTGAGCTAATTTCAACACCACAGTTTGTGTCTCTCCCAACAGTAACTGGGTAACAGCCACACGCTGACTGTGTGTATTTTGCTGCTAGTTGTACCCCACAAATGGCAAAGCATCCCACTGCCAGAGACAGATTTGATTTCACATAATTTATGCTCAGCCTGATTTCCCTTTCATTCTTTGTTTAGATGCCTTCATTTTAATCTTATGGATTCTTTATGATCTTTCAGCATACACCTGTCCATCACTACAGCCTCTCAAACATCACAGGACCTCTGCTGAAGGGGATGCTTTTGAAGAATTAACTCATTCAATCTTTCAACATTTTCCAAGCCAGTTATCTTGCATCCTAATGCCAATGAACAAACGGCACATCCAGACTGATGTGAGGTGTGCTTTCATTATCAGGTACATTCAAGTCCCCCAATACCCCTTATACCACTACTTCTCCTGTCACTCATCATCACAGCGACGGGGGTTGAGCTGACAATCTCTCGTTGCCTGTTATCCTCACCCTCAGCAGCCCACATTCTTCCACATCATTCTCCACACTCAGGATCAAGGCAGAAAACTGAGAGGCTAGGAGAATAACTCCTCATTACTTTGGAGGACCTGAAATCCATCCTGGGTGGTACCTTAGTGTTGGAGCTGGCAAGCACCTAGACCCTAACTCCTTGTGTATGAGTCAGGGTTCTCCATAGAACCAACAGGATGTGTAGATAGATACATACATACATAGATACATAGATAATAAGGAATTTACTCATGCAATTATGGAGGCTGAGAAATTCCAAGATCGGGGGTTAGGAAGCTGAAGACCCAGGAGAACCAATGGTGTAAATTCCAGTTCGATAGCCAGCAGCCTCAAGACCCAAGAAGAGCTGAAGTTTCCATTCAAATCTGAAGGCAGGAAAAATACTGATGTCCCAGCTAAAGCATTCAAGCAAGAGGAGTTCCCTTATTTTGAGGGAAGGTGTCAGGCTTTTTGTTCTATTCAGGCCTTCAAATGAATGGATGAGGGCCACCCACAATAGGGAGAGCAATCTGCTTTACTCAGTCTCCCCCATTCAAACATTAATCTCATCTGAAAACCACTCACAGACAAACCCAGAATAACGTTTAGCCAAATATCTGGGTACCCCACGGCCCAGTCAAGCTGACACACAAAATTAACCATCATACCTTGGTTTACAACCTTAGCTGTAAACTAGAATCAATTGAGAGCTTTTAAAAACCTTGATGTCAAATCTGTACCCCAGATCAATTAATTCAGAATCTCTCGAATATGACTCATTTTTAATGAGTATCCAGGCAATTGCAATATAAGTCCAAAGTTGAGAACTACTGCCCAAGAGATCACCCTAAATAGAATTATCCTTTTTGCTTTGTAATATATCATTTGCACCTGAGCAGGAAAAAGCAATTCGTTGACTATGCACACCACGTGTTGGGCAGGGTGTAGAGGAAGTGAAACTCTTGTACAGTGATGATGGGAATGTAAATTGGTACAACCAATTTCGAAAACAATCAGGCAGTTTCTTAAAAGTTAAACATACACCTACCATATGCTACAGTCATTCCACTGTTATTTATTTATTCAAAAGAAATGAATACCTTTGTCCATACAAAGATGTGCACACCAATGTTCACAGAAGTTTTGTTTGCCATAGCCCAAAACTGGAAACCCCTCTAATAACCATCAACAGGCAAATGAACACATCAAAACACACTGCATGGGGGCTTCCGGGAAGATGGCGGAGAGTAAGACGCGGAGATCACCTTCCTCCCCACAGATACACCAGAAATACATCTACACGTGGAACAACTCCTACAGAACACCTACTGAACGCTGGCAGAAGACCTCAGACCTCCCAAAAGGCAAGAAACTCCCCACGTACCTGGGCAGGGCAAAAGAATAAACAGAGACAAAAGATTAGGGATGGTACCTGCACCGGTGGGAGGGAGCTGTGAAGGAGGAAAAGTGTCCACACACTAGGAGCCCCTTCGCAGGCGCAGACTGCGGGTGGCGGAGGCGGGAAGCTTCGGAGCCGCTGAGGAGAGCACAGCAACAGGGGTGCGGACGGCAAAGCGGAAAGTTTCCCGCACAGAGGATCAGGGCCGACCGGCACTCACCAGCCCGAGAGGCTTGTCTGCTCACCCGCCGGGGCGGGCGGGGCTGGGAATTCAGGGTTGGGCTTCGGTCGGAGCGCAGGGAGAGGACTGGCGTTGGCGGCGTGAACACAGCCTGCAGGGAGTTAGTGCGCCACGGCTGGCCGGGAGGGATTCCGGGGAAAAGTATGGACCTGCCGAAGAGGCAAGAGACTTTTTCTTCCCTCTTTGTTTCCTGGTGCGCGAGGAGAGGGGATTAAGAGCTCTGCTTAAAGGAGCTCCAGAGACGGGCGCGAGCCGCGGCTAAAAGCACGGACCCCAGAGACGGGCATGAGACGCTAAGGCTGCTGCTGCCGCCACCAAGAAGCCTGTGTGCGAGCACAGGTCACTATCCACACCCCCCTTTCGGAGAGCCTGTGCAGACCGCCACTGCCAGGGTCCCGGATCCTGGGACAACTTCCCGGGAGAACGCACGGCGCGCCTCAGGCTGCTGCAACGTCATGCCGGCCGCTGCCGCCGCCATCGCAGGCCCGCCCCGCCTCCGTGCCCCTCCCTCCTTCCCGGCCTGAGTGAGCCAGAGTCCCTGAATCAGCGGCTCCTTTAACCCCGTCCTGTCTGAGCGAAGAACAGACGCCCTCCAGCAACCTAGACACAGAGGCGGGGCCAAATCCAAAGCTGAGCCCTGGGAGCTGTGAGAACAAAGAGAAACGGAAATCTCTCCCAGCGGCCTCAGAAGCAGCGGATTAAAGCTCTACAATCAACTTGATGTACCTGCATCTGTGGAATACCTGAATAGACAATGAATCATCCCAAATTGAGGAGGTGGACTTTGAGAGCAAGATTTATGATTTTTTCCCCTCTTCCTCTTTTTGTGAGTGTGTATGTGTATGCTTCTGTGTGAGATTTTTGTCTGTATAGCTTTTCTTCCACCATTTATCCTAGGGTTCTATCCGTCCTTTTTTTAAATTTTTTTTTCTTTTTCTCTTAATAATTATTTTTTATTTTAATAACTTTATTATATTTTATCTTACTTTATTTTATTTTACTTTATCTTCTTTCTTTCTTTTTTTCCTTCCTTCCCTCCTTCCTCCCTCCCTCCCTCCTATCTTCCTTTCTTTCTTTCTTTCTTCCTTTCTTCTTCTACTAATTCTTTCTTTCTACTTTTTCTCCCTTTTATTCTGAGCCGTGTGGATGAAAGGCTCTTGGTGTTGCAGCCGGGAGTCAGTGCTGTGCCTCTGCGGTGGGAGAGCCAACTTCAGGACAGTGGTCCACAAGAGACCTCCCAGCTCCACATAATATCAAACGGCGAAAATCTCCCAGAGATCTCCATCTTAACACCAGCACCCAGCTTCACTCAACGACCAACAAGCTACAGTGTGGGACACCCTATGCCAAACAACTAGCAAGACAGGAACACAACCCCACCTATTAGCAGAGAGGCTGCCTAAAATCATAATAAGTCCAGACACCCGAAAACACACCACCAGACGTTGACCTGCCCACCAGAAAGACAAGATGCAGCCTCATCCACCAGAACACAGGCACAAGTCTCCTCCACCAGGAAGCCTACACAACCCACTGAACAAACCTTAGCCACTAGGGACAGACACCAAAAACAATGGGAACTACGAACCTGCTGCCTGCAAAAAGGAGAACCCAAACACAGTAAGATAAGCAAAATGAGAAGACAGAAAAACACACAGCAGATGAAAGAGCAAGATAAAAACCCACCAGACCTAACAAATGAAGAGGAAATAGGCAGTCTACCTGAAAAAGAATTCAGAATAATGATAGTAAAGATGATCCAAAATCTTGGAAATAGAATAGACAAAATGCAAGAAACATTTAACAAGGACCTAGAAGAACTAAAGATGAAACAAACAATGATGAACAACACAATAAATGAAATGAAAAATACTCCAGATGGGATCAATAGCAGAATAACTGAGGCAGAAGAACGGATAAGTGACCTGGAAGATAAAATAGTGGAAATAACTACTGCAGAGCAGAATAAAGAGAAAAGAATGAAAAGAACTGAGGACAGTCTCAGAGACCTCTGGGACAACATTAAACGCACCAACATTTGAATTATAGGGGTTCCAGAAGAAGAAGAGAAAAAGAAAGGGACTGAGAAAATATTTGAAGAGATTATAGTTGAAAACTTCCCTAATATGGGAAAGGAAATAGTTAATCAAGTCCAGGAAGCACAGAGAGTCCCATACAGGATAAATCAAAGGAGAAATACGCCAAGACACATATTAATCAAACTGTCAAAAGTTAAATACAAAGAAGACATATTAAAAGCAGCAAGGGAAAAACAACAAATAACACACAAGGGAATCCCCATAAGGTTAACAGCTGATCTTTCAGCAGAAACTCCGCAAGCCAGAAGGGACTGGCAGGACATATTGAAAGTGATGAAGGAGAAAAACCTGCAACCAAGATTACTCTACCCAGCAAGGATCTCATTCTGATTTGATGGAGAAATTAAAACCTTTACAGACAAGCAAAAGCTGAGAGAGTTCAGCACCACCAAACCAGCTCTACAACAACTGCTAAAGGAACTTCTCTAGGCAAGAAACACAAGAGAAGGAAAAGACCTACAATAACGAACCCAAAACAATTAAGAGAATGGGAATAGGAACATACATATCGATAATTACCTTAAATGTAAATGGACTAAATGCTCCCACCAAAAGACACAGATTGGCTGAATGGATACAAAAACAAGACCCATATCTTTGCTGTCTACAAGAGACCCACTTCAGACCTAGAGACACATACAGACTGAAAGTAAGGGGATGGAAAAAGATATTCCATGCAAATGGAAACCAAAAGAAAGCTGGAGTAGCAATTCTCATATCAGACAAAATAGACTTTAAAATAAAGACTATTAGAAGAGACAAAGGACACTACATGATGATCAAGGGATCGATCCAAGAAGAAGATATAACAATTGTAAATATTTATGCACCCAACATAGGAGCACCTCAATACATAAGGCAAAAATAAATAAGGAAACACAAGCTTTAAATGATACATTAAACAAGATGGACTTAATTGATATTTATAGGACATTCCATCCAAAAACAACAGAATACACATTTTTCTCAAGTGCTCATGGAACATTCTCCAGGATAGATCATATCCTGGGTCAAAAATCAAGCCTTGGTAAATTTAAGAAAATTGAAATTGTATCAAGTATCTTTTCCAACCACAATGCTATGAGACTAGATATCAATTACAGGAAAAGATCTGTAAAAACTACAAACACATGGAGGCTAAACAATACACTACTTAATAACAAAGTGATCACTGAAGAAATCGAAGAGGAAATTAAAAAATACCTAGAAACAAATGACAATGGAGACACGATGACCCAAAATCTATGGGATGCAGCAAAAGCAGTTCTAAGAGGGAAGTTTATAGCAATACAATCCTACCTTAAAAAACAGGAAACATCTCGAATAAACAACCCAACCTTGCACCTAAAGCAATTAGAGAAAGAAGAACAAAAAACCCCCAAAGTTAGCAGAAGGAAAGAAATCATAAAAATCAGATCAGAAATAAATGAAAAAGAAATGAAGGAAACGATAGCAAAGATCAATAAAACTAAAAGCTGGTTCTTTGAGAAGATAAACAAAATTGATAAACCATTAGCCAGACTCATCAAGAAAAAAAGGGAGAAGACTCAAGTCAATAGAATTAGAAATGAAAAAGGAGAAGTAACAACTGACACTGCAGAAATACAAAAGATCATGAGAGATTACTACAAGCAACCCTATGGCAATAAAATGGACAACCTGGAAGAAATGGACAAATTCTTAGAAATGCACAACCTGCCAAGACTGAATCAGGAAGAAATAGAAAATATGAACAGACCAATCACAAGCACTGAAATGAAACTGTGATTAAAAATCTTCCAACAAACAAAAGCCCAGGACCAGATGGCTTCACAGGCAAATTCTATCAAACATTTAGAGAAGAGCTAATACCTATCCTTCTCAAACTCTTCCAAAATATAGCAGAGGGAGGAATACTCCCTAACTCATTCTACGAGGCCACCATCACCCTGATACCAAAACCAGATAAGGATGTCATAAAGAAAGAAAACTACAGGCCAATATCACTGATGAACATAGATGCAAAAATCTTCAACAAAATACTAACAAACAGAATCCAACAGCACATTAAACGGATCATACACCATGATCAAGTGGGGTTGATTCCAAGAATGCAAGGATTCTTTAATATATGCAAATCAATCAACGTGATACACCATATTAACAAATTGAAGGATAAAAACCATATGATCATCTCAACAGATGCAGAGAAAGCTTTCGACAAAATTCAGCACCCATTTATGATAAAAACCCTGCAGAAAGTAGGCATAGAGGGAACTTTCCTCAACATGATAAAGGCCATATATGACAAACCCACAACCAACATCATCCTCAATGGTGAAAAACTGAAAGCATTTCCACTAAGATCAGGAACAAGACAAGGTTGCCCACTCTCACCACTCTTATTCAACATAGTTTTGGAAGTTTTAGCCACAGCAATCAGAGAAGAAAAGGAAATAAAAGGAATCCAAATCGGAAAAGAAGAAGTAAAGCTGTCACTGTTTGCAGATGACATGATACTATACATAGAGAATCCTAAAGATGCTACCAGAAAACTACTAGAGCTAATCAATGAATTTGGTAAAGTAGCAGGATACAAAATTAATGCACAGAAATCTCTGGTATACCTATACACTAATGATGAAAAATCTGAAAGTGAAATCAAGAAAACACTCCCATTTACCATTGCAACAAAAAGAATAAAATATCTAGGAATAAACCTACCTAAGGAGACAAAAGATCTGTATGCAGAAAACTATAAGACACTGATGAAAGAAATTAAAGATCATACAAATAGATGGAAAGATATACCATGTTCTTGGATTGGAGGAATCAACATTGTGAAAATGACTATACTACCCAAAGCAATCAACAGATTCAATGCAATCCCTATCAAACTACCACTGGCATTTTTCACAGAACTGGAACAAAAAATTTCACATTTGTATGGAAACACAAAAGACCCCGAATAGCAAAAGCAATCTTGAGAACGAAAAACGGAGCTGGAGGAATCAGGCTCCCTGACTTCAGACTATACTACAAAGCTACAGTAATCAAGATAGTATGGTACTGGCACAAAAACAGAAAGATAGGTCAATGGAACAAAATAGAAAGCCCAGAGATAAACCCATGCACGTATGGTCACCTTATCTTTGATAAAGGAGGCAGGAATGTACAGTGGAGAAAGGACAGCCTCTTCAATAAGTGGTGCTGGGAAAACTGGACAGGTACATATAAAAGTATGAGATTAGATCACTCCCTAACACCATACACAAAAATAAGCTCAAAATGGATTAAAGACCTAAATGTAAGGCCAGAAACTATCAAACTCTTAGAGGAAAACATAGGCAGAACACTCTATGACATAAATCACAGCAAGATCCTTTTTGACCCACCTCCTAGAGAAATGGAAATAAAAACAAAAATAAACAAATGGGACCTAATGAAACTTCAAAGCTTTTGCACAGCAAAGGAAACCATAAACAAGATGAAAAGGCAACCCTCAGAATGGGAGAAAATATTTGCAAATGAAGCAACGGACAAAGGATTAATCTCCAAAATTTGAAACCAGCTCATGCAGCTCAATAACTAAAAAACGAATAATCCAATCCAAAAATGGGCAGAAGACCTAAATAGACATTTCTCCAAAGAAGATATACAGACTTCCAACAAACACATGAAAGAATGCTCAACATCATTAATCATTAGAGAAATGCAAATCAAAACTACAATGAGATATCATCTCACACCAGTCAGAATGGCCATCATCAAAAAATCTAGAAACAATAAATGCTGGAGAGGGTGTGGAGAAAAGGGAACCCTCTTGCACTGTTGGTGGGAATGTAAATTGATAGAGCCACTGTGGAGAAGAGTATGGAGGTTCCTTAAAAAACTACAAATAGAACTACCATATAACCCAGCAATCCCACTACTGGGCATATACCCTGAGAAAACCATAATTCAAAAAGAGTCATGTACCAAAATGTTCATTGCAGCTCTATTTACAATAGCCCGGAGATGGAAACAACCTCAGTGTCCATCATCGGATGAATGGATAAAGAAGATGTGGCACATATATACAATGGAATATTACTCAGCCATAAAAAGAAATGAAATTGAGCTATTTGTAATGATGTGGATAGACCTAGAGTCTGTCATACAGAGTGAAGTAAGTCAGAAAGAGAAAGACAAATACCGTATGCTAACACATATATATGGAATTTAAGGGGAAAAAAATGTCATGAAGAACCTAGGGGTAAGACAGGAATAAAGACACAGACCTTCTAGAGAATGGACTTGAGGATATGGGGAGGGGGAAGGGTAAGCTGTGACAGGGCGAGAGAGAGGCATGGACATATATACACTACCAAACGTAAGGTAGATAGCTAGTGGGAAGCAGCCACATAGCACAGGGAGATCAGCTCGGTGCTTTGTGACCGCCTGGAGGGGTGGGATAGGGAGGGTGGGAGGGAGGGAGGCGCAAGAGGGAAGAGATATGGGAACATATGTATATGTATAACTGATTCACTTTGTTATAAAGCAGAAACTAACACACCATTGTAAAGCAATTATACTCCAATAAAGATGTAAAAAAAAAAAAAACACACTGCAGGATTCCACTGACATAAGTTTCTAGAAAATGCAAATTAATCCACAAATACAAACAGTGTATCAGCTGTTTCTTAGGGGACAAGGAGTGGAGGAAGGAAAGACGTGTGGAAATCTTGGGGGGTGATGAATATTCTCATTATCTTGACTGAGGTGCTGGTTTCACTTGTTTATATATTTGCTAAAAGAACAAATTATACACTTTAAATATGGGCAATTCATTGTATTTCAATTACTTCAATAAAGCTTCAAAAATATTTAGGCCCTGACATGTGGCTGTTTACTAATCTTGAGTCTATAATCATTTTCCTCATGGATTAATTCTCAGAATCCCTCTGTCCCATTTGTCCCTCCTTCCAAAAACCATTCTTATTTTCTTTCATCCCAGAAATGCATGTCTAATAGTTCCTTACTTTGTCTTCAAGGCAAAGTAGATATCCACAAGGCATATAAAATTTCTCATGCAATCCTCAGGGAAGGGATTAGAGAAAAGGAAAATCAGAGGTGTGGGGTCCCTAGCTAATCATACACTCTGTAAAATACAGGGAAGCAGCCAAACCACAGCACGAGGCCATGGGAAAAGCATGGAACACAGGGTCATGGCATGCATCCCTCCTTCCCATGGAGTAGAGACGTAGCAGGTTGTGTTTTCCAAAGATGCCCACATTATCTCCCACACATGTGGCCCTCTGTCAATGGATTTGACACCTTTTCCATTGAGAGGTGGGTCTATATTGTCTCCACTTGAATATGTGCAGGCTTGTGACAAGGGCTGAATTGACCCAATGTGACCTCTGAGGCCAATCATAAAAGATGATACAGCTTCTGCCTGGTTCCCGTGGGGCACTCGCTGTTAGAACCCAGGCTCTATGCTGTGAGGAATCTCAGACAGCCATGGGGAGAATTAATGTCTAGGTGTTCTGGCCACTGGCTCCATCTGAGATCCCAGCTGAAAGCAATGTCAGCTGTCAGTCATGTTAGCAAATGAGCTTTCAGATAATTCCAGTTCAGCAGCCATGGAATCTTCCCAACTGAAGTCCCAGATATTGTACAACAGAGACAAACTTTCCCCATAGGCTCTTTCCAAATACCAAACCAACAATATATTAGCTTAATAAAATGGTTGCCTTCTGTCTTTAAGTTTCAGATAATTGTCACAGTACAGCAGTAACTAGAACAGGAGGCCAGGCCATCGTTTTTTTCATTAATTTCTATCTGTAGGAATCTGTCATTATTGCTGTTATTCTCAAAATTACTGTGAAGATACTTTAATTGGGAGGAAAACTCAAAACAACATTCTCTACAGCATGTTTCTGAAGAGGTCATGACCATGAAATACATTGACAAGAGTGTGACTTCAATATAGTGATGCTATGGCAACGAATAACAAAAAAACACACAGGATGCTTTCCATTACAAATTCAAAACCACATATCCTTAAAATGAAGTAATTAATTAATTTAAATGAAGCTAATGTCTATTGACCCATAGGAACATTTCTTATCAGAGCCCTTATTTTATTAATTACCATAGAATTGGAAGCGGAGAAAACAAGCAAAAAAAAAAGCAACATCCTTAGTTTTGGTGAAGTATAACATTTTATAGTAAAGTTAACTTTATTTTGCTTGAAAATATTTTCTCTTTTATATTTCATTCCACCTTCAAAATAATAATACCTTCACCAGCAGAGGCACAGCTTGGTTGAAAGTACATGGATGTCGCTTTGGTTTTCCAGCTCAGTGAGAAAAATCACATATTCAGAAAGTGAAGCCACAATTCTCCAGCTTAGTTCAATATAAATTTATTAAGCACCTACTAGAAGACATGAGTGGGATGGCTCCATTTCCTCTGGCCAAGTTCACTTGTCCACAGACATCTTAATACAGTCAATTTTCTGATGGAAATAGGATATGAAAGGGAGGTCCGCTGAAATGAATGGAATGACACAGTTATTGGCAAATCCCAAGGCACATTCTCTGAGCTGGATGCCATCCACTCAGGACAAATGATGCAGTGTTTCAGAATGAACTGGCTCTCTCAGTTAAATAAACTTTCGGACTAACGGCTTCTCTTAGACTCCTAATTGTTTCCCTGCACTGATGGATCTGACCGGCTATTCTGGAATTACACAGATCCATTACTCCCCATACCTATCATGCCATAAGATGGATACTTTCATTTTCATTTATACAGCTTTCCTGAGCTAACAAAAAGAAGGGCATCACAGTTCCTAAAACTGTCTATGCCAAGAAGCATAAATGAATTTTTCAATATCATTTTTTCCTGCCAAAAAAATAACCATGTGCTAAAAAGAGCACTTATTGGAGAGGTGACATCTGGTTGAGTCATGTCATTGTCACCAACTAGCTCTACGACCTAAGCGAGGTCCTTCTCTTCCTCATTTTTGTTGTGAATCCATGATTCTAATATAGTTAACAGTGCCACTTTGGCTCAATAAATGCGCTATTGCCTAAGGTTGAACAAATATTAGAAATATCAAGTTACAGTTGAGATTTTTGTTGTGAGAATCCAAGTCATAGGACTTTTAATTCCTGATCCAAGTAATAGAATGTCTGGGCCAAACAAATGTCCTTTTAGACTTTCCGGCTCCCAGAGAAGCTGCTTACCTTTGGCAAATCACAGGATGCTACATTAGAGAGAGAATTCAACACCCAGAGCTAGTTTCGGCTTTACTGCTATGACTACTGACACCCTGGCTTTTTAGTTTCTGCGGTTCTTCATTGCTTGGTCACATTTCTTGGCCTTTATGATTTGGTTTGAAAGAATAGAAGAAGAAATAAGCTAACATTTACCAAATGAATAACCTCTGTTGAGTACCTAATCTGTTTCTGGAGAGAAAAGAAGTTATGGTAAGTTTTCAAAATAATTCTATGGGACAGAGATCATTTTCCCAATGTCATCCCAGTCATAACTGGTAGAACTGGGACCTGAACATAGGTCTCTCTGGCCACAGAATTCATTTTCCACCTTCAGTGCAAAATGACATTGGCAAAATACTGGAACAAATATTGACTTCAATGTCATTTCCTCTCTTCAAAATATCTCACCAACAAACTTATTTCTGGAGCCCTAAATTCCACGATGCATTGATCATATCAACTCACTGATATGATACACTGATGTCCATTAAAATAATAATTGCTATGGATAATATAGTAAGCATCTAATTATTCCCATTTTGCTTTATTTTTGTGTGCATTTTATCAAGGCTTTACCAATGTACCTTTCAATAAATATATATATTGAAAAACAAATGTTTACTGGGAAAGGTCTGATAAAGGCTCCTTACCAAATGATAGGGCACATAGATGTTCCTGGACTGGAAGAACTCATGGTCTAGGGAGTGTTAACAGAAATATAAACCTCTGCTCTGCAGCTGTTCACAATCAAAGATCTATAATAGAAGAATACAGAAAGTGATTTAGGGAAGCAGAAGAGTCAAAGAAGGTTTCGACTAAATGATGACAGGTCATTGGAAGATTGGGATGGATGCTGTCAGTTTCCTCCAGAAGAGAAGAAATGTCAAAAAGAGAATGTATTAGTCAAGGTCCCAGTAGAAAAAGAAATGGCTCTCTCAAACTGTGTATTTTGAAGAGGATATAACCAAGAGATGACTTACGAAGTATTGAGACAGGCTGGGACCCGGGACCCTGAGCTGCCACGCTGCAGTGCTTGCACCTGCACACACCTCTCCTCAAACAACAAAATACAAGGAAACTATAAGGGACTAAAATTAACTGTGTGCATGGCCAGTTGGGGCAAATTCTGGACGAAAGATACAAAAAGACCAAAAAACCCCTGCTGCCGCTTTTGAAGAACCCGCAGCAAAAACAGGGTGTTGGGAACAAAAGCAGGGTACCTAGCATGCCCCCTGCGCTCAACACCACCAGAGGGGTGGGCAAACCAACTAAGCTACCCTTCCGGCCCGACCCCTAGACCCACCCCTACCCTCACCCCATATAAGGAACAAGCTCGCCCCCCCTCAGGAAGCGAGCGAGCAAGGGAACCTTTTGCTTGTTCTCACTCCCCACTGCTGCAGCAGGGGCCCCAATAAAGCCCTGCCTGAATTTCTTGTCTGGCCTCTAGTCAATTTCCATTGATTGCGGAAGGCCAAGGACCCTGGTTGGTATCAGTATGGGCAGGTGTAGGGACTCATGGGGGCAACGTAGTGTCCCAGGACTAGTTACCACCCAAAGTGTGAAAGAGCGAAAGGAGAGAGTGACATTGAACACACAGACAGGGCCACCTGACAAGGGGTACGACCTTGGTCTAGAGACAGAGCCCACTGTTGGTAACTGCACTTAGAGGGAGACATGAAGATAAGTACCTCAGCCTCACTCCCCTCCTGCCCTCCAATCTCCTGTGGGTGCTCTCCGTGGGCCAGACCCAACCAGAAGTCAGAGGTCAAAGGAACAGTTTATGTAGTTTGAACAATCTCACCTCCTATGATAGAAAGGAGAGTAGAAAATGAATCTGGGTAGACAAAAAGAAAGTATTCAGGCAGGGAAGCAGGAACATAATTTGTCAACATCCTGCATAGGGAGGAAATAGGACAGAGCCTTAGGTAACAAAGCTTGACCCTAAACCCTGGTTGGACAACTGTTTAGAGCCACGTGTTGATTTAAAACACAGTGAGCAAAGATATGGCACTTTTGAATGTATGCTTGAAGCTGATAGTCTTATCTCATGGAAAAGACTTCATCTTTTTGAGGAAACAATGTAGTGGAAATAATGACCCACTTGCATTTGGAGACAGAACAATAATATATTTTAAAGCCCTTTATCAAATGGAAGAAAGAACAATTCATCAGAAAACTATGTTCCCACAATCTACATACACATAGATAGAATGAGTGCCAACCAAATTACCAGGGCTGAAAAGAATTTGTGTAATCATTACGTTTTTTGAAAGCTAAAAATACACTTTTCCCAGAAACAAAAATAATAATTGAGTAAAAACTTGAAGCAAAGGATCAGACTTAGGAGATTGTACCAGTTTCAGATGATGTCAGATTTAAAGGTTTTATGGTTTCAGGGAATTCACTAGAATCAATCAGTTTTATACACAGTCGGAACCTCTTACATAATGTTTCACTTCTTGAAGCGTCTTCTCGTTTGTTATTTTTAAATCTTTTCCATATTATGTCCTTGTAGAAACTTTGATGATTTAAGAAACTACTAGAATTCTGAGTTTACAGAATTTGAGAAGTGTAATTCCAAGACAACAGACAGGCAGCGTCTCTCCGTATTTAGGGCCACACCTCCTAATCAATGACCAATACTATTCTGGGAGCTCAATTGCCTAGGAAGCTCGACTTAACATATTTCAGAAGATAGAGTCAGAAATTCATTTTCTTTCATAGAAGCCTGATCGGTCAAGTTGCAACGAGCGTAGCCCCATGTCATCTCCAAGAAGATACATTAGACTATCCCCCCAACCCCAAACTCACCTGAATCAAGAGGTCCCCCTCCCAGTCAAGTGTGAGTCAGATAAGACTGTACAGATGCTTCAAAAGCATGAAAATACCCAGAAGAGTTTAACCAGTGTCTTGGACTAGCTGGGCTCACTTTACTCACAAATAGGAAACAGCTTGATTTCTCTCCCTCACTCTCTTTAAGATGCTCTGGTGGCTCTCCCTTCGCCACCCTGAAATGGGAAGAACCTATCATTTTTTCTAGGTACCCTGGGTACTAATAAATAAATAAATATTAATAAATAGTCCATAACCAGGTAGTAAAATGTTCCATTTGTCATCCCACCTATAGCTTCTCCCCTTCCCCATAGCTTAGAGCTTAACCACATTCAAAGACCTCGAGTAGGAATCTTTTTTCTCCTGTCTCAGCGTCCGCCCCCCCCCCCCCTCTCCCGGCACGCAGGAGCTGCTAGTGGTTCCTCAAGGGTTGGGGCCGGAGGAGTCAAAACCAGTTAAAGGGACCAAAGGTCTTTGTGGACTGGTGCTCGGGTGGCAGGTGTTGGTACCCTCCATGTGGAAGATGCTCAAGTGGCAGCTCTTCACCCACATGGCTGCAGGTGGCTGTGGGGCTGTGACTACCTCTTAGGTACCTATGAGCAAACCCTGCCCATGGAGGAGCCAGCACTGGTCTTTAGAATGTGTTCTTCTCAGCTAAAAATCCAAGACCGGAAAACTCACGTTTAACATTCGTTTATATCTTTAAAACTGCCTGTACGCTGTGGAAAAAAAATCGAAGTCATAAGGTGACAGGATCTAATGATAGCAGCCTTGCCCTCAGCATCAGAACAGCTGGATGCCTTCTATGGAATAATTACTGGCTGCATTAGCCTGACCAATTCAACTAACTTTTCTTGGCCTTCGTTGCTTCATCTATATTCTGTACTTGGTTAGATAAGGATATCTCAAAGTCTTTTTCCATATCTAGTATACTATTTTCCTATGAAACTGCTACTGCAAATATTATATAGTCCCAAAGTATTAGAAATGTTCCAACACATACAAGAGATTTCCACAAAGTATCTCTCCGGCATGTCAGAACCCATGTCCAGGCGAATGTAGGACATGAACCCATCAAGCCCCGGAATCTGGAATTCTTGTTGTTTTCTAAAACCTGTCTGCCTACCCCATTCTGCCCTGCCTTCACAAACATCACACACATCTTTGTATTTTCTTTGCATATGCTCTGCCATATTTACATGGATTTCTACCTGAAAACGTTTTTAAAAGTATTTTCAAAAACTATCCAAACCAAATTCAGAAAATAAAAATCTCTGAATTTTCAGGCTGTCAGAAAACATAAAACTTTGCAACGCTCAGACACAGGGTTTTCTGACCTGAAACTGTCAGTCCTTTTCCATCTGCCTTTATCCACTTCTACATTTAACCAATTGTAATTCATTAATTATCAAAACAGGAGAAACTGACAAACATTCTTTTTAATTGCTAATTTGAGGAGCTTCATATAAGAAGCAAAGAACTCAAAAAAAAGAAAAGGAAAACAGACACTCATTAATGGCATTAAGATAGTGCTGGGTAAAGAAAACTCTTGAGAGAAGATTCCCAGTGGTAGGACTTTTGATTAAATCAGACTATAGGTCATGTGGCCAGCTAGGTGTGCACCATTCTGTTAAATCTCAGTACTCTTTTGTAATGAAATAGATACCCGAAAACATACTGGAGACATTACCTAGCCACATAAATTCAGGCTACATTATATACAAACAAATGTACCAAACTATTAATATTTTCAAAGGATCTACTGTGGACAATAGAAACCACTCCAAGCCACCAAATTAGGAGTCATGACTCGTCTGTGTCACTTTGAGTAATTTATTTGAGCTCTCTAGGCTACAATTGCCACCTTTTTTCAATTTTCTCATCAATTTATCCAGTTTATCCAGTTGGTCCAGCACCAGTCCTTGTTGAAGTGCTTTGGCATGTCTGTCAAAATCAATTGGCCACATAAGTGCAGGGCTCTTTCTAGCCTATATTCTATTCCATCATCTGCATGATGCCATTATTATGTCTTTGTTGACATAATTTTAAAGTCTTGAAATCAAGTAGTGTAGGTCCTTCAACTTTATTATTTTGCAAGATTGTTTTGACTATTCTAGATCCTTTGCATTTCCATATAAATTTAAAATCGGCTTGTATATTTTGCCTCCCAAATGCTGCATTTTTAATGTGTGTCATCTATAGATGAAACTGGGGAGAATTGATGCTCAACAAATGATGAGTTTTCCGATCCATGAACAGCAATATTTCATAGTTTTCAGTAAAGCAATCTTGTACATCTTTTGTTAAATTTATCCCTAAGAATTTTAAGATGCATGCTATTGCAAATGATTTTTTAACTTTTGTTTCCATGATTTGTTACTATTTATAGAAATATATTTGATTTTTGTACATTGACCTTGTATCCTGAGAATTTGTTCATTCTAGTTGTTATTTTGCATCTTCCAGAGGGTTTTTGACGTATGTAAATGTCATCTGCAAATAAAGGTAGTTTCATTTCTTCCTTTCTAATATTTATGCCTTTTATTTCTTTTTCTTACTTTATTGGACTATAATCTTCAATACAACATAGAATAGAAGTGGGGACAGCAGGCATCCCTGTCCTATTCCAGGTTTTAGAAGAAAGTATTCAAGTTTCCCTTTTAAGTTTTTGGTAGGTGCCCTTTTCCAGATTGAGAACATTTCCTTCTATTTCTACTTTGCTGAAAGTTTTTAAATTATATATCGGTTTTGAATTTTTCAAATGCCTTTTCTAGATCTGTTTGAAATCATCATGTGACTTTTTTCTTTATCCTGTTCATTTCCGGTTGTTATGCATATTGGTTTTCTAGGGCTGCCATAACGAAGTGCCATAGACTGGTGGCTCAAGCAACAGAAATGTATCTCCTCACAGTTCTGGAGACTCGAAGGCCCAGATCAAGGTGCCAGTAGGTGTGGTTTCCTCTGAGGGCCATGAGGGAAGGATCTGCTCCAGGCCTCTCTCCTTGGTTTGTAGATGTCACCTTCTCCCTGTGTCATGACAAGGTCTTCCCTCTGTGTCTGTGTCTGAATTTTATCTTCTTACCAGGACCCCAGTCATACTGGATTAGGGCCTCCCTTAATGACCTCAGTGTAACTTAATCATCTCTTCAAAGACCCAACCTCCAAATAGAGTCACATTCTGAGGTGTTAGGACTACAACATATGAATTTGGAAGGGAGACACAACTCAGCCCCTAGACACGATGCATCTTCCTTCTGTATGTTGCTGAGTTCCATTTGCTAACATTTTGTTAAGGATTTTTGTATTTGTATTCATAAGAAATATTGATCTAGAACTTTAATTTCTTGATGTCCTCATTAGATGATCAGTCTCCTTTCAACTCTAACAGTCAATGATAGTACAGTGCTGAGAAGAAGAGTGCTATGGAATGCTTGCTTTCTATAAGCTAAGTGCCAAGAGATGTTTCATATGCAAAATGGCGTGACTGGGTCAGCTGCACTACTGCACATGGAACTGTCATGTTTTGCTCAGTAAACTGTCATTAATAACGACTGTGTGGCAGATCTGAGGTTCAAAAGCAAATAAGACAGATCCTTCGTCCTCAATGTGTTCACAACCAAACATAGAGAAAACTGCAGACTCAAGACAGCATCCAATCAAAATCGTGAAGTAGAACACACAATGGAGAACCAGTTCAGACTCCAGAAATGTGAGGATAAAGATACTACTATGATTCTCACTAAGAAAACAGAAACAGAGGAGAAATCCCTAGACTCCAAAAGTAAAACCCAAATGAATGGGGCAGACACAATGATGACACACACGTAGAAACTTTGCAGCCTTGCATGTCCATGATTACACACCTCACGTCCAAGCATTTCCCCATCTCAATGTCTCCCCACCTCCACATCCAAATTCATCCATTCTCCAGGCTATCCCTCCTTCTTTACAAAGACTCCCCCTACATTCCCCAAGAAGAAGTAATTCTCACACTTCTCACTCCCTACCTTTTATCATGTGCATGTGGTCTCACTGCGACTAGAAATACTAAATTCTCTGAAGGGAAAAATAATGTCTGTCCAGTTTATCTGTGTGTGTCTCTCAGAATCTAGGACACAGTGGAAGCATAACAAATTTTAGTAAAGGTAAATTTCTCACCTCCTTACCTGCAGTGTATATACATATCTGTCCTGCACCTGGGCACGACTCACCCACTCCTATGTTCTGTCAAGTCACTACAAGTGACAGTTTTCATGTCACTACAAGCCCCATAGTCTCAGTATGAGACAACCTAAAAACTTGACAGCAAAAATATATGAATCACTTCTCTTCAAATTTCAAAATCTCCTTTTGACTAGACTACAGAGCCTACTTCAAAGACATTTAAATTGCCAGTTGTGGCAAAACTACATTTTTCATAATTTTTAATCTACCCTAATGTTTGCTTGTGATATCTATCTATCTATCTATCTATCTATCTGCCCATATTTTATTACGGTCATAAGCACCTACTTTTTTTTTTTTTTTTTTTTGCGGTCCGTGGGCCCTTCACTGTTGTGTCCTCTCCCATTGCGGAGCACAGGCTCCGGACGCGCAGGCTCAGCGGCCATGGCTCACAGGCCCAGACGCTCCGCGGCATGTGGGATCTTCCTAGACCGGGGCATGAACCCGTGTCCCCTGCATCGGCAGGCGGACTCTCAACCACTGCGCCACCAGGGAAGCCCAGCACCTACTTTTTGATTTATGACCTTCCTGTACTAGAAAATCAAATTGGCGGGCGTTAACAGTGCTTCCAAGTCCTGTACAGTCCTGAAACTCGGTAAGGCAGCAGGACGACTGGTAACGCAAACCATCCTCCAGGAAATAGCTGCTTAATGCATGGTATCTGCCTGCCAAGTGTGAAATGGCGGGAATGGGTTACGGGGAATGGAAATAGATTCTCAAATCTCAACATGCCCTCCTGTGGGATGAGCGCCTGGCTTATTATGTCTTCTTTTAAATGTGATTACTTGGAGAACACAGCTGAAGGAAACTCAAAGTAATTCCGTTTTGAGATACAGTCTTAGCCAGGGAACTTGATTTGGTATCAGGAGCCATTATCCAGAGACTGGGCTCCCAAATGATCTTTCTCTGTTCACTAGATTATGATGTTTTAAGTAACTGGCTTAGTATGCCACAGTGTGTGTCTTGCCTGCCCTAGACTCCTGTGGTCTGGAAGGGTGACCGCATCTTCCAAATGTCTGTCATCTCTAGCCAGGAAATTCGGGGCTACGGTGGCCTGATCTGTATAAACAGCTGTAGTAATAGTTACAGAACATCTGGTTCTCTTATCGGCCTCCCCATTAACTAGCTATCTCATCTTGGGACAAACAGTTAAAACTCCCTATTAAACTGGTTTCCAATTTAGAGGAATTCCTGTACTATAAACACCTTCTAGAGAGGTGTAGAGGTATGTACAGTGTACCATTCCTGCTGGATATGTTTGAACAGAGATGTTTTTTCATGAAATTTTGCTTGAGATGATAACAATTCCTTAGCATACTGGTTTGGGAAACACTAACCTAGCCAGATGCCACAAACAATAGGCCTGACTCATCGGTTACATGTATAAGACATACTGTTAGTATTTGCTAAGCAAGATTGGGTCATGAAGGGCCCAGGCATCACAACTTCAAGGGCCAGGCTACTGATTCTTTGGTTTGAAGAGTAAATGGGGGAGTCTGTGAATGTCAACAGAAACAGGGGTTACCATGAGTAAGAGCAAACAGATGAAAGAATAGGATTGTTTTAAATCCCATTTTCATGGCCATTGATGTAGACGGCAATAAAAGAGAAGAAAGACCCTGCCAGGATTGAGAGAAGCAAAATTTTTCTGTCCTCCTTGGGCAAGCTCCATGGAGGACAAAGCCCAAGTCTTGACTTCTTTGGAGAGGAAGAAAGACATGGTGGATGAAACAAGGGCTCCAGGTTCAGACAGAGCTGGGTGGAGGTGGGCTTTGCCACATGGTCCAGCTGCATGGCAGCAGAGTGCTTGTGTGTGGGGCAAGCCTCGAGGGGAAGGTGTCACCTAAAAAGCAAGGCCTATAGGATTTGTACACGCACGGCAGGAGGAGAGAGCTGAAGGAGGAGAGGTTGTCAGATCATGAGGGGGCCCATGAAGACGGCTTCATCCAAAAGGCAGTAGGTTTCCTCAGAGAGAAACGATATAAGTAGGACGTGATTAGGGAAAGAAAGAACTAGCTTCTCCATGTGAACCATTAGATGCGGGGGAAAAGGAGCCACAAGTCCAGAACAGTGTCCAGTTTTCTGGATTAGGCAATTGGGTGAATGAAGCAAAGATCAGAAGCAAAAAAAAAAAAAAAAAAAAAATTAGTCCAAGAGGCAAAGTTGTGATCAAAGTCCAACATGACTCTCAGATTCCAAAGTGACAGCTGCTCATGGCAGTGGCAGCGGAAAGGATGACAAAGAAGCAAACCCGGCTTTTGCATCCTCATGAACACATCAGCAGCTTATCAATGACTTTAAACAAGAAGAAAAATGCTCACCACAGCGCTGTATTGAGCGTCATTCAAATTAAATAATTTGGATAATGGGGTGAGGTTGGAATCCTTCTAAAGGACTCCAGGCCAGGGCCGGCACCTAGAAAATATTTGAGGCGTTATGGGATATTTTAGAAGGCAGCTGTCTGCTTTGCCTTCCTCACACAAGAAATTCAGTGAGCCTGGAAAAGTTCAGCTTCACCAGCCAGAGTGTTTCAAGGCCCACAAGGTGGAAGTCACTGAAGGTAAAAGAAAATTTCAGGCACTGATGGTTAGGTTTCATAATAAATTGTCCAGCAAAGGACACTGAGACCTTCAAAATAGCACATGGTAGAGGAAATGGCAATGACTACAATTTCTGCAGGGTGTTGTTGGTTCTAATAATAGAGTTTCTTTAATAAAAAAAGAGTTTGTTTAATTTTTTTTAAGTGCCTGTTTAAACAGTGTTGAGCTTAAGAGCTTAGAAGGTCCTTGCCCCTCCTATGCAGAAATCCTGGGTTGTGTGTTTCAGGGAGGGAGCCCCACCCATGGAACGTTAGAAAGAAGTAAAGCTGACTCACTTCCTACCACTTTGCCTGACTGTCTGGGGACAAAATGGAATCAGGCTAGATACACGTGTTGTAGCCTTATTCAAACTCCCTAAACAGTTTCTCAAATGTATATTCTTTCTTTTCCTTTGCCCATAATTCTACTGTATGCTTTGTCTTGCAATGTCCTTGAGCTTCTGTTATGTTTCTTATTTCTCTCACTCGGGGACCTAAGATGCCACCAGGATTTTTTAAACATGGGCTCCTTATATCACCGTCCCTTTTATCATCATCAAGCCGCCTGGGGCACCACCCCTGCGCGGGTTCTGTGCGCTCTCCTCCTCTCTACAGCCGCCAATCAAATGGCCTCCAGCTACAGTCACATCAAATCACCCAAGTTAACAGAACGAAGACGAGTCAGTCCGTGGTCGGAACATCTTCAGTGGAGACGCATGGCTGTATTTACTAGGTATTTACTAGGCATCACGTCGCATTGAAGGAAACATTCCTTCTGTATCATGTTTAGCAAAGTTATGGGAAAATGTACTTATATATTACATTGCTTTTTGGAAGACTAAGTGTGACAGTCTAATTGAAATACAGTATTCAATAGCAATAATATTTAGAGCTTCGTACGGGAACTTTTATCCAATGATCTTAGAGATTTCTCTCCCTCATCACCCACCGCCATGGGAGTTATCTCTAAGGCATCTGATAATCAGACTCACACACACACACAATTCTAACTGCAGGACATGAGGACATAGAGTTATTTCTAATACCTCAGCAGTAAACCTCAATGAAACAACCAACCCTTTAATAATTCTTGTTCGGGCTTTCCTGGTGGCGCAGTGGATGAGAGTCCGCCTGCCAATGCAGGGGACACGGGATCGTGCCCCGGTCTGGGAGGATCCCACATGCCATGGAGCGTCTGGGCCCGTGAGCCATGGCCGCTGAGCCTGCGCGTCCGGAGCCTGTGCTCCACAACGGGAGAGGCCACAGCAGTGAGAGGCCCGTGTACCGCAAAAAAATAAAAAATAAAAATAAATAAAATAATTCTTGTTCCCTGAAAAACATGAAGCTGGCAATAAATCTATAAGGCCAGATCTACATTAGCAAAATGAAGCAGAGAATTAAAGCAATTATCTAAATAATTTATCATGAGCCTGGGGTGGGTAGTTGGATTACTTAAATGACTATTTCAGGGGGAAAATGCATTTTGGGTTTTAAAAAAAAGATTTTTGAAGACTCTCTCTTGGCTCATTGCACATAGAACAGGAAAATCATTATAATGATGAAGTCTATGTGTACATGGAAGGTATCCCTGCTACAGCTTTCCTTTGAAAATGTTCAAAAATGTTACTGTGGTTTAGAATTTTTGGCATTTGGCTAAAAAAATAAATAAATAAAAACCTAGGAAGACCAAACAATGATTCACTCACTTGGGATTCGGTTCTCTCCTCCATTCTTTCCTGGGTCCCACAACGTAAAGGCTCCAAGAACCTTCCAGGTGTAATTTCCTTCCCTGCACTTATCTCTAGGTGAGTCCAAGGTCAACACCTACCTCAACGGCAGAAGACAGAGGCAAATTTGAAAGTTTCTCATGATGAGATATTTCTTCACTTCCTTCAGTGCTCAGCCCGTCTCAGGAGGAAGGTTTCTGTTGCTCTGACTTGGCCTCACTCTGTTCCTACATTCCTGGCACACAAGAGCCTTGGGTCACACCCTCTGAACGGGCCAGGAGGATGCAGGGCAGGGTATCAGGCTCTCCTTCCAAGCTGGGGGATTTTAGATCCTTGCAACTAAAGGTGTAGCTCATAGACCACCAGCAGCGGCAGCAACACCTGGGAGCTTCTTAGGAATGCAGAGTCTCAGGCCCCGCCCAGACCTGCTTATTCAGAATCTGAACCAGCTCCCCAGGAAATCATCATTTGTGAAGCACTGATCACGAGGGCACTGTGGGACTAAGAGAGGAAGGGGGAAATGTTGAGCAAACTGGCCAAGGTGGAAGAAAAAGGAGAGAAGGATCACAGAGGGCTGCAAGAGTCCAGAGATCTGAGAAAAAGCAAAAGGACGGTGAACAAAGTGGGCTGTTGCATCACGAGCGCAGGGCCTGCTGTCTGTTGCTCCCAGCTGAGTGTCAGTGCCTCAGGATCACGGGGTTAATTATGGCCACAAAGCGCTCAGAGGCCCGGCTGTGAATCATCCCTGTAAACGGTGCCCTTCCCTGGAGGCAGGTGATGTATATAGAAGACGTCCAGTCCCTCAGTCGTCACTAGGACCTGGGGGAGGTGGGCTGAGAGCGAACCGGGTATAGATGAGAATGCCCATTTTAACATCTTTCCTCACCTGAGCTGAGCGTGATGCAAACACGCTGTTTCCACAGGACACATTGTGTTAGCTTCTATTTGAACATATTATTGCTGCCATTAATTTGATTATTTTATTGACTGATTTTGCAGAGCTTGCATCCTGAGGCCTTTTTTTTTTTCCTAAGGAGAAAGCTCATTTCAGGATGAATGGACAGATTCCACATGTGGCTGAAACCAATTTCCTCTTGATTTGTCCTCAGAAAAGATGGAAAGCAGCTGGCTGGCTTCTTCCACGTGTCCTTAAAGAGCACAACTGAGTCCTAAGAATGCCCTAATTTCTGAAACCCAGCAGGACCCTGGGGGGCTCCTGGGCACGGAAGCCTTTCTGTGTCCCCCATTTCTTGTTTGTAGGGAATAGGATTCAGCCTCCATGACCTTCCCTGAGTTCCAAAGGACAGGTTCAAACAGCTGCTAATCAGGGAAGGGAGGGGATGCAGAGACAAGGGAGGAGCCGCCAAGAAGCAGTAGCGCAGCCTTGGGACAGGATCCTGGTTCTACCTCAAGGAGGATACATGACAGTATCTTTGAGCTCTTCTACAGAACTAAAACCCCCAACAAATGGACGATGTTGACTACCTGATGAAGCATTCTTCATTCCAGAGAGAAGGGCACAGTTTGATAACCTGGAGAACCACAGAAGCTCCTCAGAAGACCACCAGATGAAAGGCCAGATTGAAGGAGTGCAGGCCCTGCACACACCCTGATACTTCTCAGCAACCGCACCCTTGAACCACTGTTATAAAACTCCTCACCAAATCCCTCCGGGTTGGGACACACAGTTTTGAGGGCATTAGGTCCCTGTGTCCCCCTTTGCCTGGCAAAGCAATAAAGCTCTTCTTTTCTACTTCACTCAAAACTCGGTCTCCAGGACTCCATTTGGCACTGGTGCACAGGGGCCGAGTGTCAGCATCATTTCCAGGCTGAAGAACCCCAGGCCCAATCCCCTTTGTCAGCAGTATCAATAAGACCATTACTGCTGCCAGCTATGTGCGCAGTACGATGCTGTTGTCTCTTAATTTCATAATAGACCCAAGTTCCCACTGGCTTCTAATCTCAGCTTCAAAAACTCCACCATTTAACTTCTCTTTTCCTGACCAGACTACCTGCCCTGGCTGCACACCAGGGTTGTTTTTAACATCACACGAGAACATCCAGTGGGAGGGAGCAGTTCACCAGGTAAAGGCTCACTGCTCCCCTGGAGCTTCTGTTTTCACCTGGAACTTCTTCCACAGAGATTCCCAAGTGGGACACGGAGGAAGCCTGTTACCTGCGCTGACTGCCACAGGCCCCGCTGAGCTGCCACGATCAGTGGTCACCTCTCTGTGCAAATAAGCCAGCCCTCCTATCAGACAATGGGGCTCTGGCTTTCCCTCCCAAAACGAGTTACACTCTCTTGCTCGTTATTAAACTCGTCCAACTTTATATTTAATTCCAACGCTGTCCTTCACACTATTAGCCACACTCGCCCCATTTGCAGCCATCAGTGGGTCCTCCCCAGAGCCCCACTGGGTCACAATCACCCAAACACTATCAGTTACTTCCTTCACCCAGCAACGGCGAGGGAGTTTAATTTATTTCAACATCGAATGTCTTGGCGAAGTCTGACTGCAATTTAACATATGCAGTCAATACTTCAAATGCTCTAGGATGACATGCGGGATTCCAGATACCCAATCTAGTGACGTAAGACTCAGATTCAACATAATGTTCATTCAATAGCGTCTCCCTCTCCATTGAGCCCTGGCCAGGGATTTCAGATTCTCAGTCCTTACGATAGGCTTATGAGATAAACAGCATGATCCCAATTCTACGGTGAAGGAGACGGAGGCTCAGAGATCCTAAATGCCTTCTCCAGAGTCATGCTGCTACTTGGAAAAACTGAAGTTCAAGTCCAGGACTCCCAGTTCCCAGTCCAGATGGCTGCTCACCATGCCACAGTTACCATCAAGAGCCATGTGGAAGAAACATTTACGGCGCCCTTCATGGAAAGCCTTCCCTTTATTACATCTGGGAGCTTTGTAAAAGTGTCTTGAGATGCTTAAAGAGGAATGTCACTTGCTTGATTTAGCTGAATATCTATTTTCCTGTCACTACTTACTTCATAAGGGTGCAAAACACATGAAGTACTGACTGCAATGCTTTATAGTGCTCATCGAAAATGACTCAGTGTTATTTCATATTTGGCAGGGATGAGTATGTTTTGTCAGCCTGAAAGAATTTTTGGCCAACAGGTTTTCTTTGGCTCTACAGTTGTTAACTATTAGAGATGTCTGCAAAAACATTCGCGTTGGGCTGATTGAAATATTTAACTAACAGCCAGGGTCAACTGAAACTGAGAATCTCTGGTTCTATAAGGAAATGCCACTGGCATCCAAAAGCAAAGGAGGATTTCATTGTCCCCCACCATTCAGGACATAGGTTTGGGGATG
This sequence comes from Orcinus orca, assembly GCF_937001465.1. Taxonomy (NCBI): domain Eukaryota; kingdom Metazoa; phylum Chordata; class Mammalia; order Artiodactyla; family Delphinidae; genus Orcinus; species Orcinus orca. The sequence goes on along the minus strand of NC_064560.1, from coordinate 14,560,807 downwards.
CAAATTAAACCTTTCTGTTCTAAGACGAGCTATGTGGACGATACGGTTCTGCAGGTTTAGACTCTCCATCCTGTTGAACTGAGTTGTCATTTATGAGAGGAAGCCCAATGAGTTGTATTAGTTAGAAACTTCATTCAATTACTGGCAACAAAGACCAGAAAGACAGTGACTTCTTTGTTCATTTTCTTAAAGAAATCTAGAGGTAGGCACTTTAGGGCTTGTGTGACAGTTCTATCGTGTCATCAACAGCCCAGGATCCTTCTATCTTTCTACCGACCACTGGCTTCCACTGTGAACAGGGTTTCTTGGTCCTTGCTGGCTGCTGGGGCTCCAGCTAGTATTTCCACATTCCAAGGAAGCAGGAGGAAGGAAGATGGGCAAAAGAAGACCTAAGAGCTGTCTGTTGCCTCCTTAAGAAGCCTTCTCAGACCTTCTACACAAAGTTTCCTAGCTTCAAGAGAAGCCAGGCTTCTATCTTTTCATTCCCAGCCATAAAAACTGGGCTTTCTTACTAAAGAAAAAAGAGTGAATGGACATTGAATAGTTGACTAAGAGTCTCTGTCAGTTACGAAGAGATAAAAGACTCCCTGTCCATCTGGAACATTCTTTGGGTGGATTCCAACCATGGATTCATAAGCTTTTAGAAAGACCTAGTCCAACACCTGCATTTTAAAGTTGAAAAATGGAGGGCCAGAAAAGCCACTGGACCTGGCAAGGACAGCAAAGGCAGTGAGCATTAGAGCTTGGACTAGAAACGGGGGCCTGAGGTCAGGGTCTGAGAACAGGGTGTCAGCAGTTCAGGTACTCGGTGAGGGCTCTCTTCCCAGTTTCCTCCTTTATGGTCATTCCTTGGTGTGTGTGCATGCAGACAGAGAAATCTTCCTCTTTTTATAAAGGCACAAATCCCATCTTAGGGCCTCCACCCTCATGACCTAATTTAACCCTAATCACCTCCCAAAGGTCCCACCTCCAAATTCCATCACATTGGGGATTAGGGTTTCAACATATGAATTGGGGGAAGGGGGAGTGGACACAAATATTCAGTCCTTAGCACCCACCTAACCACTAACTGCCTCAAGCCCCTACCTCAGGGGGCCGGCAGACTGGTGTGGAGGGACACACCAGAAGCCACACCCCCTGCAGGAACCCTGGCTCAGAAGAGAAGGGGCGGGGTTGAGCATGCTCTACACCTTCTCCCAGGAAGAGGAATCCTTCCAACGCCCCGGCAGGGCACAAGAGGAAAGCAAGGAAAGACCAGACGTGGTTCTCTAACGGGTTCCTCCAAATGGAACTTCCTCCACATGAGACCAGAGAAGAAGAGTGCCCCTCCACACCTATGTTTATTTGTACCCTTCATGCTTCCTTCATAATATTCTACATAGCTAGACTGCTGTGCGCCCTCCCTGACTTATTATGAGACGTACTATGTGGTTGGCTATGAGAGGGTCTGGAAAGTAAGGCACCAAAAGGTTAGGAGACTTGCTCCAAGTCACACAGCAAGTTGGGGACCAGCTGAAAGTGCCCCACTTCCTGGGAGTTTTCTACACTTGGCTGCCTGTCTGACAAACCAGCTGTACACTCAGCAGCTGCGGGGCAGCTGGAGCACTGCAGTAGCTCCCGAGGCTTTTGCTGGATTTATATGGCTGCCCCTCGCAGTGAGCAGAAGCCTCTGAGGGTACAGGATACTCAGGCTTCATGACAATGGCTGATGGGCGGAGAATTAACTCAGCTTGTCAAGAAACATTTTCACGCACCTTCTGGGTGCCAGGCTATGAGTGGGATAAAGTGGTTAAATTAAAAAAAAAAAAAAAGTAGCTGAAAGCTGTCTGAGCCTAGTGGGGAAGACAGAGAAGAAGACAGACTTTACAGTGACAAGTACGATGACAGACGAGTGCTAAGTGGGGGGGGGGGCAGGGGCAGGGGGGGGGTGGACAGGATTTGAGAGCAGAAAGCAAGCAGGGGTGGGAGACCATGTCTCCCTCTGATCGTTGCAAGTCACTTCGAACGGCCGGATCACACGATGTAAGAGAAGAACGGAAGGGAAAGACATTTCCTAGGGACACACGCAGGTTGATGTCCCAGCTACTCAGGCAAACTGTGAAGGGCCCATCAAAGTGCGAGGTCATCACAGGGGCATCTGTCACTTGAATAAGAATAAACCTAGAAGACACTCACTTGCAAATTATTCATTTGAACCTCCTTTCAACTGTTCCAACCCCTGTGGTGAAGTATTACCGCTGACATCAACACAGAGCCATCGCTATGCTTGATTCCCTACCAGTTTCCTTTTATGCGGACCCAGATGTGCACTTAGCAACGTAGCTTATGTGTTTCCTTAGATGGACTCTTCTATTTATGCTCAGCATTTTCACTTAAACTTTGTTTGTAGCTTGGCTCCTTTCTGAAGGAGGCCGGCTGTACGTTGGAAGCGACTTCAGATCGACTGGGCACGTTGGAGAACAGATGACGGAACAGGTTGAATGGGAATCACTGAGGCTTCATTCTTAGTCTCCACTTCAGGTTTCAAGTCCTCAGAATGACTTTCTACATGTAGATTTTCAAAACCTCTAAGCCACTAATCCTGCCTCACCTCCGTGGCAGCCCCTGAGATACACTCACAGACCCCTGTCCCCCTGGGAGACACGGAGAAAACCGCCGGTCTTATCAGGGTAGAGATTGGCGGGCAGGGGCCCTCTACATAACGATCCTCCCGGGGCCTCACCCCTCACCCGGGCTGTGGGTATGCAGACGATTGCAGATCACTTCAGCACCCTTCCAAACACCCCCGCCCCCCCCCCCGCCCCGTTCCCTCATAAGAGCTCCAGCTCTGACCTCCAGCCATGCCGTGGACAAGCCAGTTCCAGTCCCATGGGAACAGATGAAACTACAGGATCCCACTCACCTGAGATTCCCAAGCTCCAGTCAAAGGCACACTTCCTTTAAAAATAGCAAATGCAAAACAAGTCCTGTAATTAACTGTTCCCTGTGTCATGTGGTTTCCAGGCTCACTACCTTGAGAAGTTTCTCCTGGATAGATTCCAGTTTGCCAGAGTCTAAGGAAAAAAAAAATTTAAGAATACAATTAAATTCTCCAGAACGGAAGGGCAGAATTATAAAGGATTTTTTTTTTTTTTTTTTGGTGGGAGACAAAAATATTAGTGATGGCTTACAATGTCTGGGCATTTCACATATGTTACATCTTCTAATCTTTAGGTAACAGGTATGACAAAGTTAGATCACCAGGAAGACAGAAAGTCTTTTTCTGGTAGCAAAACCAACAAACAGCAACAAAACAGGAAAACAAGATTCAGGCCTGTGGGTCTTCTTGGATTCTTCAGGGGTCAAGCGCCTTCTCGCTCACAATTCTATGATCCTTAAGGGGTTGCCCTTGCCCTCATGGTCCAAGGACGTATTTCCTTCCAGATGGAAGGAGAGAAGGAAAGACGAGAGAAGGGCGAAGAGCAGGTGCCGCGTCTCTCTTCGGGAAGGTCTGTGGACACCAGCACCCAGCTCTCCTCTTGGGTCCTGTTGGTCAGGACTTTGTCACACGGCCGTATCTAAGTGCAAAGAGCCCAGGAAGTTTATTCTTTTTTTGATGGCCATTGGCTCAGCCAGAATCTATTTTACTCTGAAGGAAGAGGATATAGGTATTTGGGGACGATCAGCAGTGCCTACTACACCTTCCAACAGCTCCGTGAACAGGTGTTAGTAAACTCACGGAACACATGGGGAAACTGGGGGTCACAATGTTTAAATAACTTGCCTGCGGTCATACATCTAGAATGTGCTATAGCCACTACCTAAATTAGACATTTTTATACCAAGCCTGTTTTATTTCCCTTGTATGCTGCCATAATAAGTGTGGAATGACATTTATACAGAAAATTGTCCAATTTTCCTGCAGTGGTATCACAGCATTGGTTTCCGGGACGCTCTGGTGAACTAAAGCAAGTTGCCTTTCTCTTCTATTTCATTTGCCACTGCTACCAGCCTAGTGTAACCACATTGCCTGACTATTGCCACTGCCTACTAATCAGATTCTCTTCCCTTCTCTCCTCTTCTCCCCCTCTGATTTATTCTCCACACGGCAGAAAGGTGGGCTTTTAAAATCTCAACTTTAATCATTGCATTTCGCCACTTAAAAACCTTTAATTTCTCATTGCTCTTTGGATAAAGACCAACACTGTCGGTGAGGTTCCCAGGCCTTGTGCACTCTCTCCCTGCCTACCTCCCCAGCTGCCTCACTCATGACTCTCCTCCTTCCCTCTCCGGGCTACTCTGGACTTCTGTGGACACTCCATCGGTCCTCCTATCTTGGGGCCTTAACCATGCCATTCCCTCTGTCCTCAGTCTCTTCCCCCTATATCTTTGTCAAGTCCAAAAAAAGAAATTCTTCATGATTTTGTTAGGATCTATTAAACTTGTAATTAATTATGGAAGAATTATCGTATTTATGATGTTTAATCTTCTCATTCGGGAATGGGCCTCTCCATTTATTCATACTTTTATATCACTTAGCAGAGTTCTATCATTTTCTTCTTACAGGTCCATTCATTTCTCATAGAATTATTCTTCGGTTTTGTTCTGCCTTGTGACTGGAGTCTTTCTTCCCACGCAGAAGGGGGAGATGTCCAGTTTCCTAATTTTAGAGAATCTGTGTTTCTAAAGCAGAGACTAAGCAGGGGAGGAGGAAAGAGCAGGTCTTTCTACCTACATGTAGGCAGTTATTTATAGATTACTGATGGTCATCTTCTTCAGCCTCGAATTTAGTAAAATTAGTGCTTGATCCTGGCACTAAGGTGGTAGGCAGTCCCAATTTCAGTCTTCTTCTTTCCTGGGTGTTCACAGGTTCTCTAGTAAGAATTTGCAAGAGTCAACGGGGGAACTCACCGAATGTCACTGGGTAGAAAATTTGCTGTTCGTTCTGAGCACAGAGTTTTCAAACAGGTCTCAGCCGTCTGAGAGCACTTTCATTCCTATGTGTATTTTGCCTTATTATCCACAGTGATATCTGGACTGATTTTGCCAAACGTTTTCCTAAAACTAAGAAACATTAGATCTATGTTACTCCCCCAATCTCCCACGTCAGTAAAAAATGCTTTCATAAAAGATGAGGTCAGTTTGGCGTGACTTGTTGCTGGTGATTCCATGTCTTCTAGCAGTCAACACATTCCTTTCAAAGTGTTCATAAGACATCTGCTTTAAATTCATTCTATAATTTGACCAAACGTTGACCAAAGTTAATAGTCTGTAGTTTCTGGGGTCCACCCCTTTTCATAACTTGTGACACTTACTTGTCATTAACTTTCTGATTCTTCACTTGTTGTACACGATTTTTTAAAGATTACCAGTGGTGACTCCCTGATTACATATTTGAATTCTTCCAGCACTCTGGGAGGAAACTTGGCTATACCTGAAAACATGAGCTTATGACATGAATTAAGGCTCGCTCTCCATTTCCAGTCATTTGGGGCTGCGATTCCTTTATTATATAGATTGTTCTACTCTGCTAGAATTCTCTGGGACTCTCCAGAGAACCAGCAGCTGTGGGGATGTTCTCGTCCTTACCAGGAAAAGTATCTTAAACCAACACAGAAAGCAAAGTGTTTCCTGACTTGCGATCAGTGACATCCAGACTTGTGGTGGCACTGTTTACTCTCTGATCTGGTTGCTCTTCCTGGCTTCTCAATTTCTGACCTTTGCCCTGTTTCCTCTCATTGAAAGCCTGCATGCACCACGCCCATTTTGAATATCCAGCTCAAACCTCTGGATTTATATTTTGCCCCTAATTGTTGAATTGGGCCTGGCGTGAGGACCTTTCCACACACAGCCCTGCCCCTGTTGTTTCTGGATGAACAGTCCCATAGCCAGTTCTTGGGTCTCTATGCCACTCCCCCTCTGGCCTGCCCTGCCCTCGCGGCCAGTATTGGTTCCACTGTACGTTCTCCCCGGGAAGTCACACACACTGTGCACCAGGGTCATGGGTGTGTTCCCTCAGACTCCAGTAATATCATTATGAATTTGTCAAACTAGCATGGACTGCACAAACTACTGTCCCCATGGCCCTACTGCGTCCCATCACCCCTCCCCCCCACCTCCCCCCTGATCAGTTCAGGTCAGAAGACCCTGTGTTGCTTCTCTGCACCCATATGAACTGGATCTGGCCACATGTAGAAAATTAATAAATGCTTATTGGAGTGATTTAAGTAATAATGATCTACCTACGTTCACTTTGGGAAAAACTCTATTATAAGTTTTGCAGCTGCCCATTTTCACAAAGCAGATTTGTCCTTCCAGAACGACATCTGAAGCCCAGGAGGATCCATTACAGCTCTATCTCTGATCTATGCTGAGACACAGCCCTCTCTCCGGCTGCCCTCATGCAACTGCCCAAGCCCTTGAAACTGGAGGTAATTCAGACCTGGAACGTTCTAGGCATCCTCAGGATCCTTCAGCTCGGGTTCCTTATCCTAGTGCCCAGGACCTCTCTGACCCCCAGGATGGGACATACTGACAGAGTCACACCACAGCTCTGGCAAGGAGGCTCTAGGTATCATGCAGTATATTTACCTGCTGTGGGGTCAAAGGATGACAACCAAAGGTATCAGAAGTAAGCCAACCTCCAAGATCTGTGTGAAAACACAGAGGCTGAGACATTCTTGTCCAGCCCCACAGGACTGCTAAACTCTGCTGCACCGGACACACATTTCATTCCGACATACAGGCTTCCTGTGGGGACCAGGCTGTGCCTTAAGTTATAAGTCCCTCCACCCCTTCTCCCACCGTACCCTCAGATCAGTCAGATGATCTTTAAGCATCACCAGGAAGTTCTACGTCAATGTAGTAACTATGGATAATCAGTAGGATATTAATTGTATCATTACTTGTCAGCCTTTATTTGCCAATATGGATGTGAGTGGTATACAGAGTTAAGTTATTTCTAAATAGAATAATTTTATTTCATCTATGTAATAACAAGTTTATGAAAGATAGTTTCCTATCATACTGATTATTCATATATTCAATTTTAGCCTAATCTACTGTAGCAAAAGGTATTCAGAAACAGTACACAGCTGCCCTCTTGTGTCACTTTCATATAATTAAATCTATTAGTGTTTAAATACCAGGATTCAATCAGCTATGCATTTTTAAAGGTCACCACATAGCACTACTTTTCTACTTTTGAAATTAATATCCTAAATGGTAATTTACAAAGCACAATATGTAAAAATATGCCAGATATCTCTATCAATTAAACAGAACTTATTGGCATAAACATCTAAATATTTAAAAAGTAATGAAGTTACTCTGTCGAGGTCCTCTCTTAACCCAATACCCAGAAGTCTTTACATGCATTTGCATTATCTCATTATACTTAATTAGTGCTCAATTAATAGACCATCTGCTCTTATTAAGTGCATGGATTTGCACTAATCTTTTGCTACTGGCCACTCAATGGCGCCGGAGAAGGTGAAATGGAAGCAGGTTCTCTTTTGTAACAGTTGGCAAGGGCGTGCCCCAGAGACGGCCACTATGGTCTCTGATGCCATTTACTAAGCACCTAGTATGAGCTAAATCCTGTGCTAGGTTCTTGACAAGCAGAATATGCAGAACATACGTGAAAGAGAAACCTTATCTCCGTTGGACAGATAAAGAAACTCAGGCGCAGGAGTTAGGTAGCGCCTTCCAAGAAGCTAAAGGTGGTGTCATTCTTCAGACTATAGCCCTGCCAACCCAGACGACTGCTCTTTTCTTTGGCATCCCTCCACCATGATAAGCCATCTCCATGAGCGCACGGTCTGCCAGCCATTCACCATCCTGAAAACAATCTGATTAAAGTGAGAGGAAGTTTAGACAATGAAGATAGGTATCATCAGTGTTGACACAAATGGATGTTCTGTTTGTTTATTAAGTTGTTGTGTTTCCTTACTAAGTACTATATGCTTCTAGCTCTGTATAATGTTTTCCACATTAGGAAAGAGTGGATATGAAAACTGAAAACAAGCCATATTGTTTCAGGGAAATTAGGAACTGTGCTTTTGCACAGGTCAACACTTATTTGGTGGCTACCTACAATAACCAGGTAGACAGAGGATCCAGCAGTGGTACAAGAGGACAAACCAGCCGTGCAGTCTCAGTCCCTCACCTCCTGGGAGATGGAGCTTCTATAAGAACTTACAACAAAGAGACAGAAATAAGATGCAGTGAAGAAAGTATAAACTGAGGTCCAACATTCTGTGACCAGGTATGCAAGGAGGTGGAAAGGGTAGCTTCTGGGGAGGCCTGGGAGGTGGAGAAAGGGGGAGGGATGTGGGATACAGGGCAAGGAGGAGACTGCCCCCCATGTTGTATCAATATAGAAACCAGCTCCTCCAGCAGAGCCCGAGGCGGGCTCCCTCCAGACAGGGCATCAAGTGAAATTGATCCTGCTACACTGACTCCAACCTGAGGGAGAGAGGAGAGGCAGGAAATCATCCTTCCACAGAGCGTCATGTAGCAACAGTGATTTGGGGCCTGTAGCAGTGACTTGCTTAGCTCAAGATCACTGCCAGGGGTTGGAGTCAGAGCAGGAGAGACACAGGGCACAGCCTCACTGAAGAGCTGAGCTTCCTGAGGCAGTGCAATGCAACAGGAAAACCAGGAGAGTTGAAACGCTGAGTCCTGGGCTCCTGTCCTAGCTCTATAACTAACTTGCTGTGACTTTGGGCCACCTGGCTCACCTTTCTGGCTCCTAGTTCCTTCATCTTTCAAATGCCTTCCCCGGGCACTCAGACTGTCCCTCTAAAATTCTCTAAATTCAATCCCTTCCAAGCTACACCTGTTTGTGCCTGGCTGCCCACAAGTACTGATTTTTTTCATTCCTCTTATGGGCTGAACTTTGTTCCCCCCAAATTTATATGTTGAAGCCCTAAAACCCAGTACCTCAAAATGTGACTATATTTAGATAGAAGGTCTTTAAAGAGGTAATTAAGTTAAAATGAGGTAATGAGGATGGGCTCTGATCCAGTATTGACTGGTGTCCTTATAAGAGGAAATTTGGACAGAGACAGGTACAGAGGGGAGCACCTGAAGACACAGGGGGAAGACGGCCATGTGCAGGCCAAGGAGAGAAGCCTCCGAAGAGACCAATTCCGCTCAGGTCTGGACCTTGGACTTCCAGTCTCCAGAACAGTGAGAAAATATCAATAAACTCCTGTTTAAGCGACCCAGCCTGCAATACTTCGTTATGGCAGTCCTAGCAGACTAATTCGACTCCATACTCTTTTTCCTAGTCAGCCCTTCTCCTTCACACCTGACTCCTTCTCTGCATTGTCTATTTATACTTCCTCTCCTGCAAAATTCTGTCCGTCTCTCTGTCTCTCTCTCTGTACTGTCTCTGAGGTTTTAACACACAGCAATTGCATATGTAAAAATGATGGCATTAACAGTTTCTGTAACTAAAAGGGGTACTCACAAAAATTAAAACAAACAGTAGCATTCAGTGTCAGAAAGGGCTTGACGGAACAAACGGTTGATGGCAGTATAAATTAGAGGAAACTTTCTGGAGGGTAATTCGGCCATACATACCAAATTGAAAACAAACAAACAAACATTCAGACAGCAGTGCTGCATATCCCAAGCAACAGAATGGAAGACCAGGAAGCTGGGGGCAGGGAGAATGGACTGCAAACAGCCAATAGCATGTGAAGAAAACGTTCAACCTCACTAGCAATCACAGAAATAAACGATGTAAAAGAGGAACAATCTACTGATAGTAGGTATCTAAATTGTAAATTTTGCTGAGTGACAAGTTAATAACAGTATTTATTAAAAGCCTTGAAATTATATGATCCTTTTATCCCAGCAATTCCCTTTTGATGGAATTTACCCTAAGGAAATAATAATGGAAATAATGATATGAAAATAGTCACTGCATTATTTTAAAAGGAAAACAATCCAAGTGTCCGGTAAGGTTAAATAATTCATACATATGATGGAATATTTTCCAAAAATTACTTAATGATAAAAGAAATTTTCATTATGCAACGTCAAATGGGAGAAAGGTCCATCAAATTGTCTATAAGACAATTGTTGTTAAAAATTTACACACATGTATCAATAAATACTCTGCAAGAATACACAGCAACACCACAGTTTCTGATAGTGGGCTTGGAAGTCATTTTTTCCTTCTCTTTACTCTTTTGAATGTTTTACAGTGAGGATGGATTACTTTTTTAAGTAGAGAACCAATACATTCTTTTAAAAACAGGAAACAGAAGGGATGGAATAAAAGGAAAGAAAAGGAAGGGGAAAACAGGATGGCACACAACTGGGAGGGGGTGACTTGTCACGAGCCCCAAATCTATCTTAGGCGTCCAAATCCAAACCCTGCTGGCATCACAAGTGGGACAAATGTTTAAGTGTTTAAAAAGCGCTTGTGGAAATGACATTTAAAAACCAAGCTGGTTAGAAGTCCTGAGGCATTCTAACTACCCGAACGACAAGAGGTTTGAGTTTGGACCAGATGGTAGCTTCACTCATCCTATTAAAGTCCCCCCGGGAGAAGAAAGGGCTGGACATGGAACAGAACGCTTTCTGACTTCAAATCAGTGCTCTAAAGACCCTGTTCTCCTTTTATCTTAATTTGCAGTTGCAGAGTCTTAAAGGAAATGAGATACTGCCTTCCCGACCTGTGATATGAGAGTCTGGACACCATCACTTCTTCTGCTACTCCAAAGTGTCCTTGCCATGGTTTGGGTGATCAAAGCAGGGCACCGCCTGGGATCACTTTCCTCAGCGCTCACAGCTGTGCAGCAGAGCCAGTATTGGGACATTAAAGGAACAAGAAGGGCAGCTCCAGATAAGCGCTCACTCTTCTCCTCGCCATCTGAACCAGATAGAGCGGACGTCAAGAGCAACACTGTGTGAGGGGAGAGGCACCATGATCGAAGACAGAGGAGCTAGGTTTTTATCCACCCTTCAAAGTCCAGCCATTAGATTATGATAGAGGCACCAACTTTCTCAGGCCCTGGTCTTCCAATCAATACAAACGAGACAATCATGCCATGTCTTCCTGACGGTAGGGGTTTGACTGAAGGTCTCTGCTCCCCTGAAAACCTGTGAGTCCAAAGGCAACAAGTGTGGAAGGGCACGCATGTTGCTGGTTGAAACTTGTCCCTCTCAGAGATGTGAGACACCCAAATTCTACCTAACGCGGGACCTACTCAGCTCCGCTCCGATTAACATGGCTTTCTCAGACTTTAAAGGAAAAAACGTCCATATAAAGGCTGGGGCATCACACAATACTAAATTCAAAGACTACATCCCAACTTGTACTCACACAAAGTGAACTTTCAGCATTTTCCAGATGCTTTCTAAATCCATCGTTCCCCCAGAAAAGCTCAGCAACACAACTGAGTGTGGCATTATTTTGTGGACATGACAAAACTGCAAAGACATGGGAAGATAACCAAGGCCAACACAGAGAAACTCTACCTCCTGAGACTGGAATCATTTTGAAAGACCCAATTCCAGTTGAAGCAAAAACTTTGACCTTTCATCCAAGTGAGGCCTTGGGCTCTTCAGATCTGCCCTTGCCCCAGCTACGTCTTTCCTTCTCTTTCCTGCGATGCTACCGTTCCACAGGTATTCACTCACTCACCTGACACGGTCATCTTTGGTACAGGACTTCTTTTGGCCGATAACTCCCCTCCACCCCAATCAATCATAATGTAGATCTTGGATCTGTGCTGAAATATAACTAAATTAACTCTGTCAAATTCTTAAGGATTCTACATTATGAAACTACCATTTTAGGGTCTCCGTCATGATCAAGTAGCATATCATTTGAAGTTCTGGAAATGTTTCAATACCCTTCAGGCATGAAATCTTTCGATAATACTAAGAGCTGACATACTATAATAATGTTCTCATACCATAAACATTTTTATTTGCCTGCTTCGAAAAATAAATCAGCATAGGAGCCATCCTCTCCCCCACTCTCACACCTTTCTAGGACTTAAATCATGGAAGATAGAAAAATCTCCCCGTGCCCGTCCCTTGTTTTTCTGGGTGGAGGATGGCTGCAGGCAGATGCTTTCCACATTCACCTGGACCACTGGGTGGGTCACACAAAACAAGTTTGTCCCCCGGGTTTTCAGGCACCTCTTCTCCCGACCCCACTAAAATGAATGTAAAACAGTGGGCATATGGTTGTAAACAAAAGAAACTGTGTTACAATACAAATATGATGGCTGTAGTTGGATCATCAGAGCTACGCTTTTTGGAAGAAAAGCAACATAACAAAAAGATGTAGAAGTTCAGAAATCGCTTTATGCGGCACCATTTTGAAAGTCAAAACACTCCTTTCTAAAAGAAAGATGTACATGCAGCCAGCAAGTATTTATAAATATCAAAAAGTGTGCCCACACAAGCATTATGAGAGCCAAATACATCCAAAGTATTATCGATCATGAATTTAACTGGGGCAAGGGTACCGCAGATAAAATGTGCAAACATACTGTCAGATTTTTAAAGGAGACGGATGTTCAACAATCTTGCCAGAATTCTATAAACAAAGCTATGATTTACCTCCAAGCAAGGACTTATTGTAAATAATTACCAACAACTATCTTGCTTTGTGAGTGATTTTTCCCTGTGTTGTCCAGTTAATGTTGAAAATCTAACTCATATCACATATTAGATGGAAGGACAATTCCCAAACCTGTGGAATCTAAAACAGGAGAGAACAGCATTTTTAATCAATGGTTCTGCTGCAGACTGTAGGACCGTAAACTCCAATAAGCACATGCTTTCCAAAAATACTCAAGGAGGAAGTAAGGACACAGGAAAGTCTACATAATAACCAATTATCCAAAAAAGGAAGTGAAGTATTCCACATCTGTCCAACTTTGTGTGTATAATTAACTCTTTGCAACCTGCTGACTTTCGAAGTGGAATAAGTCATAATTAGAATAACCAAAGGGTAGGGCATGCACACATATTCGTGCACGTGCATACCCCAACTTTTGTTCATGAAAATTTAATTGAATGAAAATTACGAAAGCCTGCCATTGCTATTTAAATTAAAACCTGGCAGAAGACTAGAGTATTTCTATCATTAGCGGCCAGTGACTAAACTTTCCCACGCATCTAAGGCTTAGATGGACTGAGCTCTCAGTGCGGCTTTCAGCTCAGTTCAAATAGCAGATCCTCAGAGAAGTCTTCCACACCTTCCCCTGCGCCGAGTCCACAGGTCACCCCGGCCCAGCTCTAAGAACTCAGGGAGCACTAGGCTCTCCTTTCACAACATCTCTCAAACTGCAATGAAACAATTAACTGTATTAAGTATACACAACTGTATACAAGTGGATAAATGCATATCATTGGTTGTTTAATGTAAGTCTCCCCTCTACCAATATAATACGAAAGTTCCTGTGTTCTGTTCCTTGAATCACGTAAGCATTGAATAAATCCATGCTGAGTGAGTAAGTTACAGTTACTGCTTCATCCACCTTAATCAAGAACTATCACCGAGGAAACCTGGAAGAATTAGGTATTTCTGAAAGCTCTGCAAAAACAATTCAGCTTTTGTCACTGGGACACCAGTGCCTGAGTCACTCTCTAAGGTGGCCCAGTCGTTCCCATGTTCTTTTCCAAACACTTCGAAGTTGATGAGAACATTCCTCTCCCTATCCTTTCTTTGTACAAACCCCCTGATTGAAGTTAAATTCATCTGTTATTAATTATTGATACCCTTCATAGAGCCTAGGGAAACAACTTCTAACTAAAGTGGTTTTCAGTAGCACGTATACGGTGTAATATGTCGCATCATAAAAGAAAACAAGAGAAAATTATTTAAGACAACCTTGGAACATTTCAACTGCAAAAATGTAATTGGCATTTCAATCACGTTGGCCACTTGGTCTTTCGTTTGGGGGACACCCTGCAAGTGTTTCCAACATTCATGAAATTTGTTCCTTATCGAGACAGGGGGAGGTGGCCTCACATTGGCAGCAGGACCAGGATAGAACCTTGAGCATCTGACATGGAGTGTGGCCGCTTCCTCTGCAGCAGGGGCTGGGGCTCCCTACTCTCAGGGGCCGCCGTTAGCAAGAATCAGTGTCTTCCCATCTCCAGGGCTCGTGCCACCACCAACCATCCACTTTATTTTTGGCTCCATCTGTCCTAAATATCTTTTCCCCATCTCATGATCTTTCCCCATCTCATGCTTTCTGCTTACTCACAGCTCTGCTTACTCTTGACTTCCTCCTCCTTTCTCTATGTCTTTTAGCTTTTAATAATCAGACCAGTTAACCAACCTGCTCTATACTGTGAACTTGGGCTTCTCAGGGAGACGTGGACAGGTTCAGTGACCATCATTCCTGTTGGGCAAAGTTCTTGTGAGGCTCCTATCAAGGGCTCCTGGGCATGCTATAGATGGGTCACCTCCATCCAGCTGCCTGTCATGAGTGGCGAGATAACAGAAGTTAATAAGGGCCACGTGGCCTTGGGTAGAAACCCTCTGGAAAAAGTGGGCTGGCTCAAGAACCAGAAACGAGTCCATTTTAAAAGCAATTGAGTAACTAAATTTGGAATGCAGAAAAGTTCCTTATTTTCTCAAGTGAAATAACAGCCGTTCAGATTTTGCTAATTTCTCTATTTTAGTCTATTATTCTCTTTCATGTTTGCTACTTTTTTTAAAAAGTGAAAGCAAAGATCAAAATGCCACAGTATAAATACAAAATCAGTAACCGGGTCCTTTGTTCTAATACTGACTTTTCACCCTTTAAACCCATTTTCTCATTCTATTTTTCATCAGAACTCTGCTGCTCCCAAGTACAAATATAAATGGACAAAGGCCTGAGAATTTTGCTTAGAACTTCAGAAAGGGGTTGAAGTTCACACTTGGACCATATCCAGTTTTCTGCCATCACAAAACTCTATTCAATCCCCCTGCTTAGGAGAAGCAAATTACATAAAGAAAGGAACAAAACTTTCCTTTTATCTACTTTTCAATTTATTATGTATAAGTATTTTTGTAAAAAGTTACTTTGGTAGACTTCTAGTGGTCACGTATGTCTCAATTACCCGTACAACTAACTTCACAAATTTTTAAGTTAATAAAAACATAAGCATAGTTTATCCTAAACCTAAATTATTTTAATTCAGAAAAAAAAAAATCTTACTAAGTTACTCATTTCTCTGTGGGTTGGGTTCCAAAGAGTAAAATCTGTGAGCATGGTGGGGAAAAAAAACTTCGAGAGAGAGAAAAAAAAGTAAATTCTTCAAATAAATAAATGAGCAAGCTGTTTTGTCATTTGAAATATTATCAGTATGTTTGCTGATTAATATCATACAAATATTCATTTCATACTTTTGGAATATGAGAAACACAAAATTCAAGATTATGAAGCGTGTTTACTCTATAAGCAAGAGTACTAAATGTGTCATCAGCAGAGTTTATCAGTTTACAATTAGGAGGGTTTAGGCACCATCAAAGAGGAACTTCTACAAGATAACACAATAAAGCTAAAATCCTAGTCTCAGCAGATTTATATGAGGGCAAAAAAGGAAGTAACTCACTTTTTCCAACTATGGGAAACAGGAAGAAAGCAATTCTCCTCTATGATAAATGAGCCATTCTGAGCTGGGAAATCAGAGCATCTCCCTGTTTCATGCACTCCGTTTGTGCACTTCCTATTCTTTGCTGCAAGCTGTTTCTTTCATCTTACAAATACAAGAAAATTAAAACTGTACTATTGAGGATATATGAGGAATTTAATCTTGAAAGAGGTGAACTACGATGATGTATTACTATAGCACTCTGATATAAAATCAGAAGGAGACTGAGCTTGCAAAAGCATAATATTGTTATCATTTAAAGCTACGTTTATTTGGGGGAAGAAGACACATTCTGAATGACTCACCAAGGTTAGTGCACTGAGGCCACCACAGACCTTCGAGGCCATTTGACGTGAGTTGTCTCGATAAACCCATACCCAGGGTGTTATCAATGACCCCTGCTCCAAGAAACCAAGGTGAGAACCAACAAGTGGAACCATTTTGTTATATCCTGCATTTATTTAAGCAAACCGAATGTGTAGAGATAGGAAATTAAAGCGTTATCATGTTTTACAAATACAGAAAGAAGACACAGAATAATAATACCCTGGAGAGAGCGCATCTGAGAACGCGGTTCTATCACAGGAGAACACTTGCAGGGACCACTTGGAAGCCAAGGCCGATGCATCCATCTGTCATTCTTGTTCTGACATCGTTGACGTCGTTTTAACAGATAAATCAGCGATCTGCTCTTAAACGAATGGTAATACTAATGATTATGGTAGCCGTGAGGGGTTTGTGAGTAACTATCTATACATACATGATGCTAGGCTTAATGTGTTATTTCAATGCCGCTGTACATTATGCAGGGGGAAATAACGTCTTGTTACACAATTCCTGTGACATCCACTAAAATGTGAACTAGTTTGCATAGGTTAGTCCTTTGGGCAGCACGATGTTGCTCTAGTCCACCAAGGCTTAAAGATTCACAGTGTAGAGGAAAAAAACATGAATTAAAGCATTTCTACTAAAATATATTTTAATAGCTGGTGTTAACAATTTGCATAACAAAAGCCAGATTATATTAATAACATTGTATTGTTCTGTAAGCCCCTTCATTTTAAAAACATGAAGCGTTTCCTGTAAAACTGTATGCTCTCAAAGTTAGTACAATCTTGCAAATTAATCATCAACCACAATTCTACATATTTTGAGGCAAAGAGAAGCCAATCTGCACAATGATTCAATTTGGGGTTTTAATCACAGGTCAAAGACCAACGGTTCCACACCCCTCCTGTAACACACTCGGTGCTGCTTCTAAATGCTCAGCAGTTCGTTGTACGAACACCGAGGAAGGGAACTATGATGCAGTTTTCTCTTTTCCTTTAAAATAAATCATTCTTAACAGCAACTGGATTACAAAGAAGTATATACTATGCAAATTGAATACCACATATCAAACACAAAAAGCCTATGGAATTCCCACGAAGATACTGAAGTAACATGGACAACTGGGGAGGAGGTGTGCCTTAGGGATCCTTCCAGGCTTGCGGATCAGGGAATGATGGCCACAGAAGCATCGTACAGCGTCTTGCCTTTTTTGGATCAGCACTGGTTGGCAGTGCCTGGAAAGAACCCTAATGGGCACGGAATACTTCAGAAAGAGACCTTCATTTTAGCATTCTTAACTTGGTTTACACAGCTTCTTATTAACCAAAGCTTTCTCACCTCCATGTCGAGTTACCCCAAACAACCGTACTCTAGCCACTTTCAGATTATCAGAAGCAAATAGCTAAGGTATAATGAATTTATGAAGTGAATTTCATCTTATGTAATGAATTCAGCCTCATAACATAACTCTTCTATCTTACAATAGGTATTTTAAATCTCAAGCCTAAAGTTAATGTTTATGCATCTCAACTATATATAAATCCACAAAGAACCTTTCAGAAATAGACGGAAGAAGTCAGTATTTTCTAAACCTCTAGAGGTAAAATACAATCATCTATCACCTTTCGTATCTGTCAGGAGCATCTCACTTCCCCACCATAAAAAATACCAATCATATAATAAAATATTACTATAGAATAGGCAGAAGCTTGCTTGCTTGGTTTTCTTTTCAAGACCATAGTGAATAAACAAGGGTAATCATAAAGGCACCTATATATTTTTTATATCTCTGTATTATAATTTTGGTATAAACTATTAATATATCCACTTTATATAGGGAGGTGTTATTAAAGGATCACACACATTTTCTTTATCTTTTCATTAAAAACATTCTACTGGAGATGGACAAACCTGAAAAAGAGGTGCACCTTGAGCTTCCACTGTGTGTTTAGAAAAGTCTGCTTCCCAAATCCCAGAGTGTTGTCTAGCTCAACATGGAGGATAAGGAAAGAAAGACTGTGGCGAGACTGGCGAAAAGGCGTCTTCGTCATCCTCATGCAATGAACCTGGTGGCAAGAGAGGGGCTGGTCTAATCGCATCCATGTTCATACAGGGTGCTCCTGGGAACTGTGCTTGCAAATTCCTGTGTGGTGTCTGAGGTGGGGGAGGCCTGAGAAGATGCGGGGACAGCGCGGAGATCTGACAACCAGATGAATATTTCAAAGTGGGCTACACTGCGGATGTGTAAACAATAACAAGAAGACATGAAGACTCTGTCTTGCCACAGGTTAGAAATAGAAAGCTCTCCCAGAGAACGAGAATTAGTAAAAACGCCTACTACAAAAACTTACGCCAAAAGCAATGTATTCTGTTGCCATGCTCTTCTCAAGAGAGAGATGATCCACGTACAGTTGTGTTTTCGGAACTTTGAAAAGCGTATCAAACTGCCCGTGTGCTTTTATCAGGATTGAGAACACATTTAGAAAATCAGGTGCATGCTCTCTGTCTCAGGCACATACACAGTCTTCTTTAACTTGATTTTTAAAAGGATTGTTTTTGAAACCATCCTTGTGCTGTCAGCGTTATATGTAGCATCTGCCCGCTGCCAAATCGAAGGCGAGAGGGGGAGTGTGGAAAGGGGAGAAGTTGTCCGAGAACACAGTTTTGAAAATGATGCTGTAAAAATAGCGCTTTGGTTTTATACATCTATTGTTTCCTATGTTTCTGCTGAGATGCTTAATATCCTGACAGGCTTTAGTAATGGTGACAACACTATCAAATCATAGCATCGGGAACATGTGCAACTGGTCCTCCCTCAGTCTTTATTGTAAAATAACTGCTCTCTAGTTAAATTCTGATCCGATCTTAACTCCTGAAGGCTGGGAAGGAGAAACATTTTACTATGCAAACATTATGTGAGGCTTAACATTTTAGGAGAATTATTCCCCAAATAAGTATTGACGTTTACATTCAGTGAATCTGATTTTGAAATCAGTGGATGAGGAAAAACAATGAAACATCAAGCTGTTACTTTATGGTTACTTCCCCGATTATAATCATCATTTCAAATCGGTCTCCTTTGAGCTTCCTATAAATGTGCTATTTATCAAAAATTGTACCCGTCTTACATTTCCTCTGCAAATTTAATCAACAACTACTCTTTTATAATCACAAAAAAGTAGTCTGTCTGGGTGAATCTTAAATATTTACTTAATGGTATAATAAAATTAATAAGCAAGCTTATTGCCCTCAGTTTCAATGCACAGAAATTTTTGCAAGAATATTGCAAGTTCCGCTTGTCTTTGCAGGTTTTTGTATAAGACACCAAGATCGATATGGGGTTTAATCAGATGAATCACAACTGGTCATTTCAATGACAGAAAATCAGCTAAGCTGGCTATGTGGTAATATGTAAAACCCCCTCAAAAAATCTCTAGTTATTTGCCTGAATTTTTCCCTTTTCAATTTTACATCAGTGTCATGTAGATGCAGCTTGAATGCAATAAACCTTATTTAATTACTCTTTTAGCCCGATGAAAATAAGACTACAGATTTTCAAAATGATGTGCTTACTTTTCAAAGGTGTAAATGAATTAACATTTGCCTTTGGACCAATAAACATTTCAGTAAAAGATGTTTTACAGCATATTTTGTTAATTTCTTTGAATATATTATTAAGGCAGAAAGCCCCAAGGCCCATACATTTGATTACATTTTTGTAACTTTACTTTTTCAGTTTCATTACAGCTATAGAGTCAGGCCCTACATGACTGCTACCCTGTTGCAAGTATCACTAAGGGCATGGTCAGAAAAACACAGAGTTGCTGATGGACCTTAGTCTCTCCAGTGATCTTGACTGTGGACTCCAGGTTAAACTTCACGACATGACGGTCACGGCTGTGAATCCAGCCAGAGCCTGCAATGTCACTCATTTGGAAATGAAAATGTGACAACGATCTCTTTTTAAATGAACAACCTGTTGGGCCTGTACCTCAAATCTCTGGTGACATCCCAATCTCACCCCTGGATGTGATTTACAAAATAAAAACCAGAAAGTGGAAAGGAAGTCTTTTCATTAAGCGGTTTTAGTGGCTAGATTCCCATTCCAGAATCTGAATACCATTTTCCCAAATAAGAAACCAGATCACCTGTCTCTGTGTGCGGAGCTGGTAATCTTTTGTTCGCTGGCTTCCCCCAGCACACTTTGTATTCCGACTTTGTAACTGGCTTTTATGAAGTTTTCTTTGCTTTTAAATCAATAGCGGCATTAAGTTAATGAAAGCTGTTCAATAAACACCTAAATCACTTATTTGCTAGAGTATACATCTATTTCCTAAGGTGTAAATCCTTCAAAACTAGAGTGCAATGCGGCAAGAGAATCTCAAGCAACTTTTCAAGTTATGTTTTTCTGATGAGCTGGCAACTAGAGGAAAGGGCTTTTAGATATCGGCCACACTTTTTGTTTTAATAACAGGAACAGGCAGTGCAGCTGCCTATGTTACAGAAGCTTGAACCTACATGACATGCAACAGGGTAAAGGCTATTAGTATCAGGGAAATAATATAGATGACCTTAAAATTTGCCCTTTGTAGAGTAGCTGTGAAGTAATTTGGTCCTGACATTCTAGGCAGCCAAGCATATACTTAGGTCCATAGAATGTAAATGGAGAGTAGGATACACCTCGGTACAAATGAGAAATAAACAGACCCAAGTTGGCCCAGGGAACAAGGAAATTTCTTTGTTCGGTAGAAGTTTCTAGATCCCTAAGGCCACCAGTCAATATAATTTTAACCAAACTGTCATTCTGCCACTGCTTACATTTAATATATTTAGGCAATTTTCACTTGAATTGGAAATTGCCTCGTGACTCAAAAGCTAAATGGTTTTTAAATTATCGGCTGTGTTGCTGAATTAAGAGGACTGGCTTCTGGTGATTCCAAAGGGACAGCTAAGAAATTTCATATACTTGTGACATTTAAGGGACAATCAACGTCTCTATTAAAGTCTACAAAAATACATTTCCCCAGAAGGGTTCACGATAGCCAATCAAAGGAAAACATTAACACAATTAGCAGCACCAGGTCTCCAGACCTAATTATTTTGTTTATACGAATTACCGAAAATGCTGCTGTTTTCAGCCCAGAAGTCATTCCTTCTTCCTGGTACCTGCGTGTCTAATTGTCAAAGGAAGGATAGATTACTGTAAAATAACTGCCAAGTTGTCTTAAAAGTATCTTCTACCTTTTAAAAAGATTACGTTTAGTGTACATTAGAACAAAGCTCAAAGGGCAAGGAAAAATGATTAATTAACAAACTCAATGTAATTCGCCGGAAGCATCCCGGTTTTCCCAGTTCTCTGCACCGTGCCGTACATCCAGCCGTCGTCGATGGGCTGCACGTTGACGATGTAGTCGCCATCCCTGAAGGAGACTTCATCTTCATCCTGGGCACTGTAATCGTACATGGCTCGGTAGGTCCTCTGAAGAGGGAAAGACGGGGTCACACGATGGACACCAAGATAGTCACAGCCGCAAATGCGGGTCGCAACAAACCAACCCACGCATAAAGTAACTATCAGGAATCTTCCCAAGCACATCTATTTCTGGAGTCCTGCAAACCAGAGCGTACTGTCTGTCCTGACTGTGTTCATCTCAAGGTTACTAGTCTGGCAAAAGACGTAATACTGGGGGCCAGAGCAAGCCGCTAAATACAATAGCTAGCCCGTCAAAAAGTAAGCTCTGAAGCAGTAAAGCCACTCCCCCAGCTTCAGATAAGCCCAGACACCTTAGATTATGTAGATTCTCCACATTCTTCAGAGAACAAAACCCACCATAGTGGCAGACAGGTCCAAGTCACTGCCAAATCACTACCGTCGGTCTCCTGGCAGAGGTAATGAACTTGACTAAAAATTTTTGTTTCCTCTTAAAAATATTTAAAACAAATAAAAGAAAAAATCCATAATATACTCAATAGGTTTTTGTATCACAGTGATAGAAATCTAGCATATAAATGTCCTGAATATTTAAGTACATATAATTAAGTCCTTGTTATAATGAGGAAATTTTTTAAATGAGTTTTACTATATTTGTTTTCATTTGAGGCCAAGAGTTTAGCTAATGATATCAGACAATCTCAAAATCAATCATAGACTGAGGAAACTGGCTGAGATGCAAAGAACTTTAGAGTGAATAAAGATACCTTACTACCAGTTATAAAAAATAAGTAGGTCACAGACGTGTGACGTATAGCCCAGAAAAACAGTCAATATTATAATAACTTTAATGGTGCATAATCCATAAAAACACCAAATCACTATGTTGTACACCTGAAACTAATATAATATTGTAAGTCAACTACACTTCAACAAAAATACATTTTAAAAAAGGTATTTTACAAGCTTAGAAGGGCCACCTCTTTCTAAGTGCACAGGCGAAGGCCAAGGGACTGTGTCGGAAGCCTGGAGAAGCAATTTCAGCCTAAGATGCCACATTTGACTAAATGACCCGGAACACTGCTTCCAAGCCTTACATTCAGTGAATGAATCAGCACTCCAAGATTTCCAGAGGAGGACTCAAAGACATATGCTGGCTGTGTCATTTAGCTCTCAGTGGCCATTCTGATTCACTAGTTAACGTGACCAGATATTTGTGCTTTTTTTACTGAATGAAGACCGTAGTTGACAACTTCCAATCATGAGATAACAATGAGGTTATGGTACTGGTAGAGTCTTTGTATGTTTTACTGTTTGCATGTTTTCTCATCGTGCCTCCCCTTCTCAACGGTCTACCCCTATATGTCTTCCACTTCCTTAGGGAAGCCTGTAAAAATGCAACACATCATCATTTACCCTTTATATAAAACATGTACCCTATTCAATTCAACTGTATTCTATGTGCATTTACATTCTGGAGATAAAATATGAAGACCAGGGAAGGAGGAACGCTTCAAATGGGCACTTACTAGATTTGGTGAATGCTGCATTGACCTCATGGATGACAAGCTGGTCTGATGCATGTACCCATACCCTTGAGAATGGCTTTGCTGGTAGGCTCCAGGAAGAACAGGTGCTGGGCGTTAAACAGACACACACACAAAGAATCCTTAAACCGAGTCTCGAAGTACCCCTCCCAAGCCCTCAGGTGACCCCATGCTCTGCTAGACATTTCTGAAACCAAATGCCATTTTCAGTGTCATGTGAAATTTGAAGAGTGACATTGTAAGTGATCTCTAGAGCAGTATAAATGGCAGTAATTAAGGACATATACAGGTAATCAGTTTAACATGCAGTTAAATATGTTAGAAATATTTGTATTACACTATTGCAGATGCTATGTTAAAACAACACAAATACAAAACAGAAATTTCCCGCAATCCCTTAACAAGATCCTGTTTTCATTTGGCATGGGATCCTTGTAGGTATTTTCCAAAATAAAAATAAGAAATTTAAAGGAATTTACAACAAGGACCTATTGTATAGCACAGGGAATTATTCTCAATATTTTATAATAACCTATAAGGGAAACTAATCTGAAAAAGAACAGATTTACATATATATGCGTAACTGAATCACTGTGCTGTACACCTGAAACTAACACAGCATTGTAAATCAACTATACTTCAATTAAAAAAAAAGAAATTTAAAGGAATTTAATTGGATTGTCAATGACAGGGTATAAGTGTTTTCACAGGATATTTAATAATGGGTGCTTTCAATATTTTGAGACATATTGTTGAATATTACCTCTACAAAGACGGTAAACATAGCATAGGTTTAGCAACAAATGTTTGTTAAGCCTTAAAAGAAAATTTTACTTAGAATATTACGAATTATCCATTTTATTTTTGGCTATAAGTTAGCTGGATAGTGTTAGGAAAGCCTGAGGAACGAAACCACTTAAAGAATTTCGTAAACATTATCCTTCTATAATACATAAGAAAAGATAGTATTCACTTAGTTTGTGCTGTTCTCACGACTAATTAATGACATTCAAAAGACATAGTTCCTGTTTTGAAGAAAACTGAATTCTAGATAAACCAATACAGAAGCTACATAAAACCCTACGAAATCAGTAGTGTGTGTTTAAGTATTTGTAACCAGAATCATGGGCTATAAATGAAGGTATTTTAGTAGGCATGCCCTTCGTTGTGGTTTGAATAATTATATGATGCACTAGTAAAACTTTTATGATATACGTGCTATAAAAACCCACAATAGGTTGCCATCTTTGTTCAATCAGGTTGAGTATATAAAGTAATTATCATGGGTTGATTTATTCAGGACAGTTATAATAAAAGAATAAAGCAGATATAATTCTTGGGTATTATGAATAATTAATATTTTATAAGTGGCACACTCATTCTAATGATATATGAGAACATCAAACTTGAAAGAATTTAATCATCAGAAAATTACAAATCATTAATCTGTTCTCCAGATAATAATGATATTAGGTTAAATGGGGATTTTTTAAATAGTTCTTGAATTAATTCATATTACAATGTTGTTACAACTGTGTTTATTTAATGTCTTTTTCGAGAAAGATCTTTACTTGGATTGTAGTATATTATAAAGTGATTAAACATCAAATATGTCAGAAAACAGCACTTTTTAACATTATCAACTCAATTTGAATATTAACATCAATAGATGTCAAGGATGTTGTCATAATTCACTCATGAAGAAAAAATACTGGAATTCCCATAAATATCTAGACCTACTTAACTAGCTGAGTAAAAGAGCTTTTTCTTGTGTTGGAAGCTGGAAGCAATGACCATTCATTTATTTACTCCCTTGACTATCACCAAGCATTTAAGAGACTTCATGCATGCACAGAGCTTACTACCTTTCCTGTCACTTAGTAAGCTTGCATGGATGTTAACAATAATCACTGCCCGCTATGCTCAAAGCATGCAGGTATAAGAGAAGTGACAAAACTAACTGCCCTCCTAGAGCAGTGATGGCCTTGGACATCTGTCCTTTGCCCAATGAAGGAAATGGCTCAGGATACTTAGGGCATTTCCTTAAATACATTATTAGTCAACGACTCCAACTGCATCCCCAGGCTAGCAGTCTTGAACTGGTTTTTATCCATTTAAAGAAGACATTTCTTCATTATTATTTTGATCTATCTGTAAATACTTAAGATTAAATAAGTAACCCTTGACAATTAATAAAAATAAAGAATTAGACACTTAATCCTTTGTTACACTACTTAACTATGACCTTTACATTTTGATGTATAGAATCATGCACAACCATCTTAAAATATTTTGGGGAAAAAAATGATCAGGAAAGGATAATGATGAAAAAACTCTTAAATATGTTATCTCATCAGCTGTAATGCGTTTATGTTTACACAGGTTGTGCATGATAATCCCAGTTTAGCACCCATCAGTACTGACAACTCAAGAATGTCGTTTAACAGTGTTCTCTAGATACAGAACCATAATTCAAAAAGACACATGCACCCCAATGTTCATTGCAGCACTATTTACAATAGCCAAGACATGGAAGCAACCTAAATGCTCATCAACCAATGAATGGATAAAGATGTGGTACATATATACAATGGAATACTACTACTCAGCCATAAAAAAAGAAATAATGCCATTTGCAGCAACATGGGTGGACCTAGAGATTACCATACTAAGTCAAGTAAGTCAGACAGAGAAAGACAAATATCATATGATATCACTTATATGTGGAATCTAAAAAAATGGTACAAATGAACTTATTTACAAAACAGAAATAGGATCACAGATGTAGAAAACAAACTTATGGTACCAAAGGGGAAATGGAGGGGGCGATAAATTGGGAGATTGGGATTGACATATACACACTATATATAAATAGATAACTAATAAGGACCTACTGTATAGCAGAGGGAACTCTAGTCAATATTCTGTAATAACCTATATGGGAAAAGAATCTAAAAAAGAATGGATATATGTATACGTATAACTGACTCACTTTGTTGTGTACCTGAAACTAACACAACATTGTAAATCAACCATACTCCAATAAAAATTTTTTAAAAAAAGAAGAAAAGTGTTCTCTAACTTTGGCTTTTAAAAATGAAAATTCATGCCTACTCAATTGTTCAAATCCGACCTTCAAAAGGAATCTGTAGCTACTGTCAAATACAGAAGGAGAAGAAGGTATTTATCCTAAACACGTGTGGGCTGGAGAGAGCAGGAGAGTTTAGAATGAGAAACCTTGTCCTTACGGTCTCTCCTCATGCCTTGATTGATTATTTCCATCTCCCTCTCTGTTTACATTATTTAAGGCAAGTCTCTTTGGGGTTATCAAACTTGTTATCTACCTTATACCTGGTACAATAGAAGATATTTTAGGAAGCTCCTATTAGGACTATGAAAAATATAACTGAGAGCTCAGAGGAATCAACTTACTAAAAGCAAATCCCTATTTAAAAAGAGGCACAGACATTGCTTTCTTCTTGTTGTGCTACATGAATGTTTTTAATGAAACATAGATGAAACAAGCAAAAGGGAACTTCAGGTAATGGCTTTGGAAGTTGGGTTTATTATGGATTTGGGTAGAAGACAGCTATTCCACGTGAGCATGAGACACTGTCCACAAAAATATGGACTTCAATGGGTTTTTGCAAAAGCAAGATGTTAGGCTAATTTTGCAACAAACAAGTACTTCTTATGAAAGAGAAAAACACACAGTGCCCTCCTTATTAAACTAGTGGTCAGACAGCATGAGCATTTTTTTTTTTCTTTTGGCCGCACAGAGCGGCATACGGTATCTTAGTTCCCCCTGACCAGGGAACTGAACCCGCATCCCTTGCTGTGGAAGCACGGAGTCTTAACCCATGGGCATTAGTACAGATGGTGGTAAAGGTATGATGGTCTTCCAGCCCAAGAGTCTTGAGGTTGAGCAGTTTCTATTTCAATAGCATAAAAGCCACAAAACAGTAGCTTTCATTATACTAAGGCAACAACGAAACACAGAAGTGTGACTCAACTTTCATTTCACGTTGGTAAGATTTATTGACCAGAGGTCTGGAAGATGACTAAAGCTCTGAGGGTTTCAGGCTCTATTTGAAATGTCCTATAGTATTTATAAAGCTGAAATCTCTCTTCTAGTGCACAAAAAATTCTTACATAAACAGCCAACACTAATATTTTCTAATTAAGGCTTATGATTGAAGGAGGTAAAGTCAAGACAAAGAAAGAAGTAAGTAGACAGGAAGATCATAAAACAGAAGGTAAAAACGGAGGAAGAAAAATTTTTAGGAGCCTTCAGAAATCTGAAACTGGAAAAAGAAGGAAATACATGTAAACATACAAAGATTGGAGTAAATGAACCACAGAAATTCACCCAAATTAAAAGTAGAAAAAGCACCCCCAGAAACGTCCACTCTGGGGAAGGTACCCAGAGCAGATGGGAGAAGAGAAAGAGAATTATGGAAGAGTCCTCCGTGTGCCTGTGCTTTATGTATCGCCCCTTAATTAACAGAATAACTCTCTAATACAAGCGTCATTCCCACCTCATAGAATACAAATACAGAGGCTGGGAGATTAAGCAGGAAGGCATCAGAACAATCATCTCTGCACAGTGACACCACAATAAAAGTCTCAGGTCATTACAGAAGGAGTGGAAGTTTTGACGGCCTCACAATGACCATAGAGTAATAGTATATGGCCAAACTCCAAATGCAGAACATAAAAATAAAAATGGTGCTTTACTGATGTCTTAGGTCATCTGGGGTGCGTATAAAAAAATACCACAGACTGCGGGGCTGAAACAACTAACATTTATTTCTCACGGTTCTGGAGACTGGGAAGTCCAAGAGTAAAGCTTCAGCAGATTCGGTGTCTGGTGAGACTCTGCTTCCTGATTCACAGAAGGCCATCTTTTTGCTGCGTCCTTACATGGCAGAAGGTGAGGGAGCTCTGTGGGGTCTCTTTCATAATGGCACTAAACCCCATTCATGAGGACTCCACCCTCATGACCTAATCACCTGCCAAATGCTACACCTCCTAGTACTATCGTATTGGGGGTTAGGATTTCAACATATGAATTTGGGTGGGGGGACACAAGCATTAAGTCTATAGCAATTAGCTAACTATAGACACAGAATGAACAGAGAAAATAATTTTGGGGTTTTTCTCATAGGCTTACTTTTTTAAAAATCTAGAATAAGGAGAAAATCAGTCCTCGGGAATTTTCCAATGAAGAATACAAGATGCAATGAAATCAGAAATATTTTAGATATTTAGAAATATTTTAGATATTTAGAAATTCTAAAATATTTAGAAATATTTTCTAACACTTGACTATGGTTTTATCAGCTAATGCATGTCAAAGAACTTAATGAGGTTTTTTTTTTTTTTCCCTAGGACAGAAACATCTCTATTTAGACAATCACAGGAAAATTGCTAAACTGAACGAAGACGTAAACGTAAAAAAGAAAGTATGAAGATGCTGTTAGTTTTGAAGTAAATATTAAATAATGAGCTAGATCCTAACTAGATCTCATGTAGGCCATGAACCAGGTGGTTGAGCTAACTGGTAATAAAATAGGCCCATGATGTGAACCTTTTTGCTCAAATGGCTTTTGCACATGCCATCAAGAGTTCCATGCCAGGGCCGCAAGTCCTCGTGGCCTGATTCTCTCCACAAGCTACAGTGGGTACTAAGTCCACAACAATTATGCCTAATCCAGCAACAAGATGCTATTTTTTAATCTGAGAGAATTCCTAGCACTATAGAAAATGCTTTTCCGTCCCTGCAGTAAACAGAAACAAGCCAGACTGCCTCTAGGTTTTAGTTGTTGGTTTTTAATGATAAGCTGTGAATAGACAACTGCCTAAGAAACAGCCTTGCTACATAAGAAACTATGAATAAACAGACTTTAACATAAAAGTGAAACCAACCATCTACCACTGAGTTAAAACCACCAAGTTTTAGAGACAGGCATAGTCATCACTGTGATATAAAACATTGCTCAAACTTTGGAAGCCATATGTAAAAATAAAAGCAATCATTACTATATCGTATTTTACATTTTCAGCTCCAGTGTGGGCCATGAACTGTGGGAAGGAAAGGAGGAGAGAGGAGGATTCAGGTACTTGCAGTGAGTTTCAACCCTGGCTGCATATTAAATTCACCTGGGATGTTTTAAAACCATGCTATGTCCAGGTCCCCCAGATTAAATCAGAGTCTCTGGGGTGGGAGTGGGAGGGAGTGGACACTGGTGTTTTATTTTTTAAATCTTCCAAGTGATTCAAATGGGCAGCCACGATGAAGAACAACTAAGCTACTGCTGGTGTCCTTCTTCTCCACCTGACACAAATTTAGAGGCACATGTGACCCTATTTATGCTACTCCCAAATTCCCTCTCTCCCCCTGCAATGGACTAAATGTCTGTATCCTCACAAATTCATATGTTGAAATCCTAACTGCCCCCCCTACAATGTGATGGTCTTTGGAGGTGGGGCCTTTGGGTGATTAGGTCATGAGGGTGGAGCCCTCATGAATGGGATAAGTGTCCTTATGAGAAGAGGCCAGAGAGTTAGCTAGCTCTCCTTCCATCACGTGAGGACACAAGGAGAAGATAGCAGTCTGCAGCCAAGAAGAGGGCCCTCAGCAGACCTGACCATGCTAGCACCCTCATCTCTGCCTTCCAGCCTCCAGGACTGTGAGAAATAAATATGTTTCTAATCCACCCAGTCTACAGTATTCTGTTATAGCAGCTGAACAGGCTAAAGCACACACACACACCATGACTTTTTTCTACTTGTGGAGGAAAAGGTTTAACCCAGGGCTCAAGAAGCAACCGGGGATTGTGGGAAGAAAGCTGAGCCACGAGGAAGCTCACCACAGGATAACTGGGCGGGGGGTGGGGGTGGGGGTGGGGCTAACATTTGACACTCCTGGTGAGGCAAGAGCCACGTGGCACCAGCAACGGGGTGGGGGGGGGAACTAATAAAGTCCCCACTTCCAGGTCACCATCTGAGAGGAAAGGGAGACTGGGCAGCCAAGAACCATCTTTGCAATAATAAAGCCTCCCTTTCCTCCCCAGAGAAGACTTGCTTCCTAACCAGGTTGATACAGACAATGTCTCCCTGTTGGGCAGGTTTGCTAGTGGTCCCCTTACACGATTGCGAGTTTCCTGAGCTTAGCACTTCTCAGCTGTGACAAAGATCCACTGTGTGCTCAGCATCTACCTGCACTTGCTCCCATGACCCACCGGCCACATTCTTCCTTGGAACTCAGGGGGTGGAGGGGCAAGGGGAACTGTGGCCACATGAAGCCCATGCTGCCTGCTGTGTCGTGGGTATAAAGGTTTCTTTGTTTTCTTACCAGCTGGGTTTATGAAGCGTGGTGAGACAGCCCTGCAGCTACACCGCACTTAGGGATTGCTTGATCACTTGATTTAACAGTAGCAATCTGTGATTATATTTTCTTTTGTGTGTGATGTTTTCCTGGAGGTAATCGTTCACCTCTTTTATTATTTGCAGTGTTCTAGGCATTTGGGATACATTTTAAAAAACATCTTGGCAAAATCAAAAATTATCTCTCAAGCCAATGCTATATTCCTAACAATTTCTCCTTCTAGACTCCCATGTCATCTTTGTTTTAATTTTCCAGTCTTTTATGAATTTTATTACTATAAAGTACTGCAAACCTCCTTTAAGAAAACGCAGTACACATGAAGATGTTTAAGCACCTAGGTATGCGCTTCTGTGAACCTTAATGAGGGAAAGATGTAACATAGGATTCCCAGGGAATACAAAATATGAATATGATAAAATTTGAATAATATAAATGAAATGCTTACAACTAGGAGGACAGTTTGCTTGGAACTTTCTCGGGTTTCACACTGAAGGTTCTGCTTCCCAGGAACCTCCTTAGTCTTGGGCAAATGGGCATGGTCTGTCCCTCTCCTTATGCCATGCGGGGCCCTGTGCCTAGAGTGTCACATGTGTGAGCTGGTGGAATCATCACCCTTTGACAGATGGTAAATGCCCATTTCACAGACAGAGAGTCTGAAGGTTAGCAAGATTCATAACTTGGTCAAAAATATCAGAGCTATGAGGAGCTAGTATTTAAATGCCAACAGTCTGACTCCAGAAACCAAACTCTGGGCTGTACCACACCAAAATGATCATGGAAGAAATGACAAGATAGCATGAGGTTAATTTACAAATAAGCATTGTGAATTCAGAAATGTGGAAGAGCGCTATGGTCTGGAGAGGAGCTTCTAGGAGCGGGGAGGACCCGACCTGAAGTCGGAAGAGTCAGCATCAACCATGCACTCCTGCCAGTGGGGCAGAAAGGAGTTAGAGGGAGGGAAAGAAGAAGAAAGAAAGAGGTTTAATGGGGAGATATGCAAAGCAGGCTTCTTATGCTCACAGGGGCAACTCTAGTTGTCACTGACTTTTCTGTGGTAAACTCTGGGGTACAAACCCCCCAAAAAGTTTCTGTGTCTGTGGTTGATGAGGTGTGCCAGGACATCCCTGGAAGGAATCATAGTGAGAACAATTCATTCACTTTTGGAAAAGCAAGCTCAAATCACAGACAGTAGCATCACTTCTGAAGCAATGGCTTTTAGGTTTCTTCTAAGGGTCATTCTGGCACCTGATAATTCTCTGGAGTGTGTGTGTGTGCACACATGTTTAACCTTTGCTTCTTCTTCCCATTGCCAATACTATCCTACGTTACCTAGGGCGCTCGTCATTCAGTCACCTCATCCTGTATGAATGATTTCAGGTCTATGTTCAAATCACGTCTCCTAGTATGAATCAACCACTTTCCCACTGAGCAGCAAAGACCCCCATCATGACGCCACCGAACAATTTTCAAGGTCATTCTGTAGAAACTGCCTGAAAAATGTCACTCTCTTGAGTCATTATCAGCATAGTGACAAGCTCTACTCCCACAGACATTCCAAGAATCTAGCTGAAAATACAATTAAGTCCAGGAGACTATTTAACTATTTTCTTCCCTAAACTTAAATGATAGACTTATAATGTTGCTTCAATCAAATATAAGTTGGCTATTTAAAGATTCCTAATTACCTGTTAACCGCAAAAGGAAACATATATAGGTTATGTACTTTTTAGAACCATGCATACATACATTACATTTCACCATTTCATTTACATATTTGGCTTAGTTGTCTCAAGCAAGAACTTCTAAAATATTGTTTTGGGACTCTGCAATTCCTAAATGTTGAAAAAGACACAAAGTTAGTTATATTTTAAATTATCTGCCAGTTACACTTAATTACTCTCGAAAGCCCAGAAAAGCAGTACGTTTTGATTTCAAAGCTGTTTTTTCTCTAGAAAACGTAAGTCTGTGGATGTTCTCTGACAGAACCGAGCTAAGACGTAATGTGGTTTGAATAGAAATAGAGCACTTTGGATTGAAGAATGCCTGCTATTTTGCTTCAGAATAATCTAGCCAATTTACTCCTACATTTAGATTTGAATTTCAACTTGCGTAGTTTTTTTCTCAGATTTATTTCTAATTTTTAGCTATCAAAGCCAGAATAAACTCCCCAACTTGTAACTGTAACCCAACCGTAAATACGAGCAGGTCTGTCACTGATGGAAAAGGAAATAATTTCTGCCCCAGATTAGAGAGTCTTTAATAATATTCTCATGGCACAAAATCCATATGGCATGTATCTGTGTCTACAGGCATATGTACACGATCCCTCAAAACAAGTCAGAAGGGCTTCCCTGGTGGCGCAGTGGTTGAGAGTCCGCCTGCCGATGCAGGGGACACGGGTTCATGCCCTGGTCCGGGAAGATCCCACATGCCGCAGAGCGGCTGGGCCCGTGAGCCATGGCCACTGAGCCTGCACGTCCGGAGCCTGTGCTCCGCAACGGGAGAGGCCGCAACAGTGAGAGGCCCGCGTACCGCAAAAAAAAAAAAACTCAAAATGAAAATAAAGTAATGTACAGTGTAGATGTGTATGTGGTTTCCTGACAAGGACTATATAATTTGGGGCAGTTCTTTGATAAGATGAAAGCAATAGGATAGCAGGTAGATGGGGACGCTGTTTCCATTTAGGTAAGCCATACCACCGAGACTAGCTTTTACACACAAATTATGCCATGACTGAAAAGTCAGCTCATAGCAAATCCCAATTTTCCTCAGTGACCACGACTGCTGGTATTGTGTAAATCAGTCTTATACAGCAAGATTCATCATCATTCAAGTACAGTGAAAGAAAATCTCATGACACTATTGAAGAGGTAATTCTGTAAATACTTGCTGGATCGATATACATAATATATTCTCAAAGACTTAAAACTGGACTATGCATTTAGTTTATTCTCGCACTAATCAATTCAGATACTGACCCTTAAGGAATACCATCAATCCACGAGGAGTTCTTGAATAGTTTTACATTAGACTCCCCTAGCAATAACCCACACTAAATATCACATCTAGACATGTCTCAGTATTGATTACGTTTGTGAATGAGCAGGTATATTTTCTTCAACCAATGAACATTTATGAAACTGACTCAATGTGTTCCTGACATGATTTGAAGACAGGGAAATGTGGGGAAATGAGTGTTAAAGGATTGTCTGGCTTTCCCAGAGCCCAAGCTCTAAGTTCAAGGTGAGTGGCAGGGACTGGTGAAATAGGCAGGTATGAAGAGTCACAGGCAGGTAGGGAGGTGAGCAACGGGTCATTGTGATCAAAGGCACACAAGTGTAAGGACCTTGAAACAGGGTCTAGGAAAGAGCTTGACAGAGAGACTAGTAAACAATAAGTTCAGTACACATGGGCCAGGTAGATGGCATAAGATAAAGATCAACAACCAGAATGTATGAGAAATGCAGCATGGACAGATCAGGAAGATTTGCGGGGAGGGAGATCAGACAATAAGAAATAGGAAGTCTGGTCACAAGAGAAACAGCACGTGACAACGAGGCCAGGCAACAGGAGCTAATGAGCAAACGAAAGGCAGAAACTCGATACATCGCCCAGCTGTATCAGCCCGTGGACATCTTAAGTAGTTCCTGTAAAGTCAGGATCCAACCCTCATGACCTACTAGCCTGGGGCTTGGGACGGGAGGATGTGGGCACCTAGATGAAATAGGAAGTTGGGGGAGAACAGGGAAATTCGTGACTACAAAGATAACATTAAGACTTGACTGTTTTATGTGTAAGACAGAAATGTAAATATACGTACACTCAGTCTAGTATCCAACCTGGACATCAATTTTGATCCATAAAAAACAAAAACTACCACTTCCATTTTCATTGCCAATGTTTAACAGTACCTAATAATAAATAATAAACAAAATAAGAAATAAAAATCCAAGAATACCTATTCGCTCCTTTACATGTATGCCACTTACGATTTATAAAGCTCTTCCAAAGTTTACTCATTTGACACATATGCTATAGCCACATTTATATCCTTCCCTTCTCTTTTTCCCAATCAGCTCAGCTTCACAGGAAATATATTTTTAAAGTTTTATTGTTTGCTACTTTAAGTGTCAGATGGTTCTCCTTCAGACACATATGGAACCCTTTGATTTAATTTTGGCAAATCAATGAAAGACACATGTGCATCTTGGAACAAGTGCTATTCATTAGTATTTGATCCTTTCCCCAACTTCACACTCAGAAAAGGAAACTTATGACGTTTCTTTCATTCCAAGTCTATTGATACTAGGAATATGAGCTTCTCTAAGGACTTCAAGTTCAGTCAGTCCTGAACCTTTTTCTTGGGGGAGTAACAGAACTAACTAAAAGTTTCTAACAATTTACATTGTGTGCTTTTTTTCTAGGCTAGATGTACTGCCTAGATGGCTAAATATAATTGTCATATTCTACTAATTGGATTTCATATTATAAAGGAATCAGTTGTTTTCCTATAGATTAGTTTTAATCACAGAAATTTTGTATTTCAATCATCAACTCCTTAAATCTTCCTAAACTTAA
This sequence comes from Orcinus orca, assembly GCF_937001465.1. Lineage (NCBI taxonomy): Eukaryota > Metazoa > Chordata > Mammalia > Artiodactyla > Delphinidae > Orcinus > Orcinus orca. Next base: position 14,525,928 of record NC_064560.1, on the reverse strand, counting down.
ATGAAGATACTAAACCATCACTTTTTTGACAGATGCTAGCAAACGTCTCAAATTTCGATCGGAAATAACAGTCAAATATAGAAGGGAAATAATACAACTGGGATTCTCGTACTGAATGTATTTTATTTACAGAAGTCAGGCTGGGAAGGAGTTGGATTTTTTCCAAGGGATTGGGGGTTGTCAATCAGTAATCAGAAAATGGAATTAGTGGCGAATATAGAATTACTGGATAGTTTATTTCAAATGATGGCAAAGAGTTTAAAATTTGGAGTGTATTTTCTTGTAGGTTGTTCTGGTTATCTAATTTTAAAATTGAAAATCACCGAAAGCCAATAACATGAACTTGGGACAGAATGGCGTCTATAAATCATATGACATAGATTTTCAATGGCAAAAGAGAATCAACAGAAAAATTAATGTGAATACTGGGCAAAGGATTATGACTTTATGGACACTTGTCATATTAAAAGAGATTTGGAAACAGTGCTGGTTGGATACAATCCATCCCTTTCAAAATATATTAGTAGTTTATTATTGTGCCTGCGTTCAACATTTCTGTTCCCAGTTTCATTGCAAATTCAGCTCTTAATGACAGCTATTGCCCTTAGGATCTTAAGGCAGATCCTAGCGGTCTTCGCTGAGCCTAGGAAAGCGATGGCTTGCTTTTGCTCTTCGCTGAGCACCCGCGGTCCTGTGCCAGGCTCTGGAAGGAAAGCCACATGGTACATTCTATTCTCTATCTCCATGGAGTTCATGATTGAACAATAAACTAGAGTACACTGAGACTGAAGCCATGAAAGGTATGAATTTCAGAATTCTGATGGGCACTTCTACGCTATTGAGTCCCTACTGAGGACAGACGTCCTCAATATACAAACAAAACACTGAGAGAGAAGTATTTATACGAGAACGGAAGTGTTAACGTAGGGATAATTTACTGATTTCTTGGTTCTGAAAGGTAATTAGCTGACTCAGGTTTTGTAATAAACACAGGTCACAATGTTACATGCTGGTGATAATCCTTCATGACTGCTTTTTAAAAAGTTATAATAAGGATTATTATTGCACTGTTACTCTCAGGTCAAAGTAACTTTAATTAGACCCTAAGAAATTAAAGACTAATGCCAAGTTTTAGTGAGTTAACACATGCAACAAAGCCGTTTCTTTATATTTCAGATCAGATTTAATTTGAATATATTTATATATTTAACAATATTTACTGAGTGTCTAATACAAGTACTGTTCTAGGTGCTAGATATAGAATAGAGAAGCAAGCATGCGGAAAGAGTCTGTTCTAACAGAGTTGATATTCTGGGGGAAACATAGACACTACACAAACTAATTAATACATAATGAAATGTCAGGTAGTAAAAAAGAGTTATGAATCCTACTGAGAAGTAGGATTGCTGGAACATATCTGGAACATTTTGAAGAACCTCCATACTGTTTTCCATAGTGGCTGCACCATTCTACATCCCCACCAACAGTGTGTGAGAGTTCCAATTTCTCCACTTCGTCACCAACTCTTATCTTTTTTTGGTTTTGGTTTTGTTTTGGTAATAGCCATCCTAACAGATGAGGTGATATCTCATTTGATCTTGAAGAGATCTGCATTTCACTGATCTCTAAGAGACATCTGTAGTCCCTTGTTCACTGCAGCCAGACGTGCATGCAACCCAAATGACTACTGGCAGGTGAATGGAAAAAGAAAATGTGGTATACACACACAATGGACTATTATCCAGCCTTAAAAAAGAAGGAAATCATGCCATTTGCAGCAACATGGATGAACCTACAGGACATTATACTAAGCAAACAGAAGGGCAAATACTGCATGGTTCTACTTAGATGAGGTACCTAAAACAGTCAAACTCATAGAGCAAAGAATAGAATGGCAGTTGCTAAGGGCTGGGGGTTTAAAATGCTCTTTCCTTATTTTTACTGTTAGGTATTTTCTATTTTCTTTCCACTCCTGAAGAGGCAACTTTCTTTCTCTTTCACCAAACCTGTACCTCACCTACTTTCCAACACCTCTTTCAATACTTACTTCCCGGGCTTCCCTGGTGGTGCAGGGGCTCAAGATATGCCAAAACACACCAGGTTTCCAATGTGCTGTGTTCTCTCTCATATGCTACCTCTCCTCCTAAAACATTTCTTTCCCATTTCTCTGCCTGGCTAATTCTAACTCTTTATATTACTCTATCATAATGCCTTCCTGAGCACAATGGATGTATGTACCTGGTTCACCCACCAGAATGCAAGTTCTCTGAAAACAATAAGTATATTTTTTGTTGCTGTTGTTTCCAGCATCTCACACATATGGGAAATACTGGATAAATGTTTGGTGAATAAACAGATGGAGTTATGGGTGTTTACCAGGGCTACTGGCTACCTAATTGGTGCACTGCCCTCTTGTCACGCCTATGGACAACAACTGAGAGTTCCAGGATGTACTGAAGCACCTCTTGCAACCTAACCTCTTTTGAGGACATATTACATGGGATGGGGTGCTATAAGCACAGCACAGCTGGGGCTGTCCTAGAACTCAGAAACTTGTTTTCCACCAGTTAAGGCAGGACTAGGTCATACCAATAAGATTCTTTCACAGCAAAATGGAAAAGTTCACAAGGTTGGAACACTGACAATGTCTGCTTTGAAAAGTGCATCTGGTTTTCCTCCCCATCACACCCCCAGCCACTTTACGCTCCAGAGGAAAACAGAAACACATAAAATACCTGAAGCAAAAAACTGAACCCAAGTTCAAACTGAGAAGGGTAAATATTGGGTGAGATGGCAAACACATGAGAATACCAGCGATACAAAACACTGTGAATTAAGGAAAACCAAAGGAATACAAAGCAGTACCAGAAGGCAAATACATGTTGCTGGTAAGTGACCTAAAGACAAACACAGAGATCAAAGAAAACCTCACAGTGAAATGAGCAGAAACCATCAGGATTGTTTCCACTCAAGGAACTGTGTGTCAAGTGAAAATAAGTTAACCTAATCTAATACCAAAAGTCAATAAAGGTAATTTCAAATAATACTATGCAAGAATCAAAACAAAATTAGATGAAATTGAAATAAAAGCCTCCTTTATTGAATCGAAGTAACACAGTAGATATGGAAAATGCAAACCCTTCGGTAATGTAATACCTCAGATAGTAGACCCAAAACTAAAGAAAGTCCAAAATAATCACATAAGACAATGAAAATATTCAGCAATCAAAGCAAGATGGGAAAACATCATGAGAAATGCATAACTAAAACAATGATAAAAATGTAAAGGAGAAGGCTTTTATGTTAATGCTCATGAAAACCAAATGTGAATGATGAAAACTTTGTACTTCTGCCTCAAGGAAATGAGCTGATTGTTTAACCCTTCGTCCTAACAAGCTAAATTTCCTGTAACTCAGAAAAAAGGACCCTGAAACTATGACTCTCATAACTGCCCAGCCATTTAATTCAAAAAGTAAAACAGGTCACCTTCAGGACATAAACACATTCTCATACATAGAAAGAAGAGAAAGAAAAAGGAGTTTATTTAATTCATGGCACTTAGCTTAGGAAATGTAAAGTATCTTAGAATAGAAAAGCTACTTGTTCTACATCCTTCTTGTTACAGATGTGGAATCCGAGCTTGATAAGGTTAGGTGACCGCCTGAGAACCCAGACCAAGCAGTGGGAGAGCAGGATGGTCTCTTGCCCCCACACAGTGTTCTGTCCACCACGGGACCGCGCTGCCACACACGTCACCTCAAAGGCGGGAAGACGGCCCAACATTAAAGGACACCTTTCTAGGACATAACACATTTTATCATATAAAATTCCAATCTAAATTTAAAGAAATCAATACAATCTGGAAAAAAGGGCTTCCCTGGTGGCACAGTGGTTAAGAATCTGCCTGCCAATGAAGGCGACATGGGTTCAAGCCCTGGTCCAGGAAGATCCCACATGCCGCGAAGCAATGAAGCCCGTGCGCCACAACTGCTGAGCCTGTGCTCTAGAGTCTGCGAGCCACAACTACTGAACCCACGCACCTAGAGCCCGTGCTCCGCAACAAGAGAAGCCACCGCAATGAGAAGCCCGCGCACCGCAACGAAGAGTAGCCCCTGCTCGCCGCAACTAGAGAAAGCCTGCGTGCAGCAACGAAGACCCAATGCAGCCAAAAATAAATAAGTAAAATAAATAAATTTTAAAAAATCATATTAAAAAGCTATTAATGAGATTTAAAATAATTGTAAGAAAAAAAGATGGCATCTCTCAATACGAACATTACCTGTTTTTCTTCATCTTACCACTAACAAGTATTGTTCTAAAATTCTTTCCAATTTCTAGAATAGTATTTAAATAAATGCATATGATTAACTAAGGACAGTAAAGGTTTTCATCAAACAGCTGTCATCACCATAAAAGTTTCCTCCTTCTATGGAGTCACTCAGCATCTCATTACCAGGGCCCAGTGTAATACACATTTCAAAGGGGACCCCAAATTTCAAAGCAACCAAGACATCATGGAGACTACTTCTTTGCCTCCCGACCAGAAAAGAAAACACCCTGGGAATGTTTCCACTTTAGGGTTTTTTTGTTCAGCTATGCTTTAATGTCACTGAAACATATCAAAACATCATCAAAACAAAAATGGAAGAATTTTCTTGAAAGGCTTCCACAATAGAATTTTAATTTTTAAAAAAACTCACATGTATTTGTATATTCAGTTCTAATTTTTAAGATATTAATTTCTGTACACCTACAATTATTACAATGTATTACTACAATAATACAATGTTGTATGTCAATTATATTTCAATTTGTTTAAAAAGTGAAGTGGCATGAGTGGAAAAAAATATTACTTTGACCATTTCATTCATTCACCAAATATCTGCTGAGTGCTTACTCTAAGAGCTGGAGATAGAGTAGTATACAAAATAGTCAATATCCCAGCCATTGTGGGGCGTCTATCCCAGTGAGGCAGAGGCAGACGAGCAGATAAACAAATAAATACAAATTTCAGGTGTCAAGTGCTATGAAGAAAGAGTAAAGGGACAGACAGAATGGGAAGGGGTGCTGTCTTATCTCTGGTAGTTAGAGAGGGTCTCTCTGATAAAGTGACATCTGAGCAGAAACATGAAGCAAAACGGATCCAGGCAAGCACATGCCTTGGGTGTGGCAGGAGGGCGAGTGTTCCAAGCAGGGGGAACAGCAGATGTGAAGGCCCAGGGTGGGTGCTTTCTTGGAAGATGTGAGTAAAGCAGGGAGACCGGGATGGCGGGAGTGGACGAGTCTACCGAAAATGGAAGCAAATGGTTCAGGGCGGCAGTCAGGGCTCATATCAGGTGCAGGCCCTGGAGGGCAACGGTAAGGATTTGGGATATACCCCGAATGAAATGGTAGCAAAAGAATGACATGATCTAACTTGTGTTTCAAAGAGATGCTCTGGTTGCCACGTGGAGAACAGACCAGGGCAGAGGGTTGGTGGCTCAGGGTGGAAAGAGCAGAAGCAGAAAACTAGTCTGGAAGCTTCTGTGATGACCCGAGGGAGAGAGGGCAGTAGCTGAAAACAAGCGGCGAGGGCAGAGGTGGGCACAAGGGGTCAGATTCTGGATATATTTTTCCCGGGAGAGCTGACAAGATTTGCTAATGGTTTGGATGTGGATGGGAGTAAAAGACAAGTGTGGAGGATGATTCCTAAGAGTCTGAAGTCCGTATCTGGAAAGCCGCAGGTGCTACTTAGCAAGCTGGGAAGCCTGGAAAAGCAGCAGATGTTGCGGGGAAGGTGGGAAGGTGGTTTTGGACTTACTAGGTTAGATGCGTCACTGATCATTTGAATACAGACAGACATAAAGTACCGATCAGTAGAATGTGATGGGCTTCACTTAAGATAAATAGAATTCGGAGCATATTCCCAGATATTCTAAAATCTTTTTGAATTAACTCAGACACCCTGTGGGTATGCCACCACTCGTGTTAAGGTTATAAAACTTACTGGTGCATCTTTACTTTTGCTTCATACCTCAATATCGTTTCCAAAACTGGAAATGTCACCGAACACAGGTCTTGTAACAGGTAACTGAGAAATGACAGGTTATAAATGCCTCCGAAGAGTCAGCTTTTCTTACAAGGCATTATTTAAGCTACTGAGACACTCCTTCCTGTCAAAAAATCTCCCCCTACCACCTTCATGGAGTCTGAAATTCCTCCACTTCAAAAAATGTAATCATTCCCTCTTAACCATGCGTTACTCTTCCCCAAATTCTTGTATAAGTGCAAGAATATTTATGTGTACTTTCTTTTAATGGAGACTTTTCTTATGCAGTTTGGCATTGCGTAGGGTCCTCTTGCTAGAAATACTTAGGAAGAAAAGGAGTGGTGGCTTGAGAGGAGAAAGGGGAGGTAAACCAACAGCAGTAGGTTTTTAGAATGCAGCCTTAGAGGAGCCAGTGGAATTGGAGACGCGCGAACCTGGCGTGGAAGGAGCTGGGGAACCTGCCAGAGGGGTCTCAAATTCTCCTTCTCCGCGTAGATTCATCCAAGACCTGATCACGGACACAGGTGATGACTTCCGCATTTATCTGCAGTGCAGCCTCCTCCTGTGGACTCTGACTGCCTGCTCGATGCCTCCATTTGAATGTCTCTTTGATGCACCACTTCTGTGCTCTGTTCTCTCGAGGAGAAACATTATTTTCCCAAAGCCCCCTTGGCCTAGTTAACTTCCATTTAGCATTCACATCTCAGCTGAAATCTTCCTTCCCTGGGGAAGGCTTCCTTGACATTGAAGCCAGATGGAGTCCCCCCCCTCTTTGGGGCCCCCATGGCCTCCCCTCAGAGCACTTACTCAGTCCATAATTATATATTACTTGGGTAAGTATCTGCTCAATGTCAGGGTCCCCCGCCCCAGACTCCAAGTGCCTTAGAGCAGATGCATATCTCTGCTGCTCAATGCTGTACGTATTGCCAGACCCGAGCTCTTGGCTGGTGTACAAAGAGCACTCAAACATTTGGTGAATAAATGAATGAATGCCTTGTTTGTGTGTACAGACGAGAAGTAAAAGGGTCCCTGACGAAGCAAACACTAAGGTGCGTCGCATTTGCGAGAGACATCAGCTCCAGTACACTGAGCTGAGTAAAGTTAAATAAGGTTGATCGAAATTCGTTCTCGTATTTGCTTTGGGTTTTATTTATCTCATCAGGCATCAACATTATTCTGTACCTCTAGAGCCACTGAAGGGAGAAATCAACAACCCTAAGTCCAAAAAAAAAAAAGTTACTGAATCCTTTGTTAGATAAGCAGACACATGTCTGTAGTAGTTGCCAGAGGTTGGGGGGTGCGGGAGGTAGGGAGAGATTGGTAAAAGGGTACAAATTTTCGGCTATACAGTGAATAAGGTCCAAGGATCTAAAGAATAACACAGTGACTATAGCTGATAACACTGTATTGTATAGATGAAATTTGCTGACAGAGTAGAACTTACGTGTTCTTGCCAAAAAAAAAAGAAAATAAAAGAAGAAAAAAGATAAATCCGTGAGGTAATGGATGTGTTAACTAACTAGGTGGGGGGACATCTTTTCACAACGTACACATATATCAAACCACCACGATGTACACTTTAAATATCTTACAATTTTATATGTCAATTATACCTCAACAAATCTGAAATTTAAGAAAAGAAAAACTTTTCTACCAAGGTAGGGCCAGTCTGAATGTATAATTTAAGACATATTGACTATAACTGATTTTATCCTCATAGGTGCTTTCCTATGAATGCAAAAAACAATTACTCAACTACAAGAGATTTCATAGCTTCATCAGGTCCTCAGTCCCATTACATTTTCCCCCAAGATGTTAAACTGCTCAACTTCAAATCTCCTGCCTCAGGGATTTCAGCCCTATGGACTTTGGCTGAAAAGGAAATTCCGTTTTCCTTTTGTTCTTCTGTGCTCGCTAGTCTCTCCGTCCCCATGTCACTAAGCCGTAGCTACACCTCAGTCTCAACCTTTAACAACAGCTTTATCAGAAGGAGTAGTTAACATCCAAAACAATTTCAACTACCAATTTCTAGACCTAGCCCACCAGCTTGGATGCAGAAAACAGGAGAAGGTAGAGGAAAAGTATGGTTATATAAAATACAGAGAAGATTATTAACAATCAACAGTATTTTCCATTGAAAAAAATCTCATATCCCAAGTACATACCCCATTTCTTTTTGGCAAGATCTAACTCTGTCTGCAGCTATATATCAATATTTAAACACACAAATTCATAGCAACCTCTTAGCCACTCAAATATAACCGTAAGATTGATTTTCCTTAATGGAAATCAGATACGAACTCCGTAGAACTCAAGTTTCCACTCTGGCTGTGTATATCCATCATATACAACTCCTGTGAAACAAACTCACGTAGCAGATCCCAAGACGCTGTTGTCATTAAAGATCCATTTGTAGCAAAAACAGTGAAGTAAGACAGGAAAAACAAGCATGCAAAAATGCAAATTAGTAGTTAAAAAAAAAAAAAGATTCAACTTTCTAAACATAATTTAAAATGTTCAGATACACCCAGGCCAAACGCTTGCGCAAAAGTGACAAATTTGTTAAAGACACGCTTGTGGCACATTAAAAAAAATTTCTGAGAGTGGTTAACGTCTGATACCTCCTTCATCAGACGGTCTTGTTACCTCACTGCAGCACGAAAAGCTACGGTAAATCTCGGATATTTCTGATTTGTCATCTCCCAGACCTGTACCAAAAGTACTGCTCGAATGAGATCGAGACCGTTGTCTCCTATAATGATTCGCCTTTTCTATATTGGAGGGAAAATATTCATACTTGTGATGAAGTGACTTGAAGAACAAAGGAAACAAAAAAATTACTTAAAAATTTAACAAGGAAGAAAAAGAATCCCTTATTAAATTACAATCCAAAAGCTCAGGTATTAGAAATTCTAGTCACCTATTCCCAAACTTCAGCACACATTGCATCAACTATATAAATGACTTAACGATCATTCATACTCATTTTTTGTCTCAATTTTAAAGGAGAGATGAGGGATGGGAAATTGACAAGAACTAAGAAAACACTGGCAAACTAGTAAACTTCTATCAAACAAAAGGTTTGGTTATAAATAATTCTTTTCAAATATCACCAAGGATACAGCATCTGTTGCCTTTATTTTTAGAAAATTAAATACAATTTGGCTGATTACGTGGATCAAATTAACTATACAAATATTAGAATCGCTACTTTGCCTTGGGCTTTCAATTTTGTTAATGTCGGCAATTAAACGTGGAGTTAGAAATCAGGGGGCAGAGCAAGCCCTAAATGATATATCTATTTATATTCTTAAAATACTTGCATAACTGTCAAATCTTCGGTTTGCTAAATGTGGTCTGAAAGTCTGAAAAGTCAACCCATGCTATCGCTATACCCAAACATCCAAACCATTTGGGTTTTGCTTTTAATTGTAAACATGCAGTCTAAGTTAAAAGCCAAATAAACTTCCTAGGTAAACGACAGATTTTGCATTTTCTAAAAACCCAGAGATAAATGTTAAGGATACTTGAAAATCTATTTTAAGACATTTATGATACTATATAGAAAATCTCCCCACTGTTTTACATAGAATTATTTAAATTGAAGAAGTCTTTAAATTAAAGAACTATACCTTTAAAATGTTGTGTTTTTCATGAAACAAATCTCCTTTATGTCTTAGCAGTTTAGTGCAGTCCAAATGGCTGCATTTGAAAGCCCAGAAAACCTCTAAAATCATATTCACTAATAAAAAGGAGATGTAAGTAAGCTCTAGACACCTTTCAAATAAATCTAGAACAAACTAATCTAGGATATATTAAAAAGCCCTTTGGCAAGTTTTGTTTTCATAAATGATTAAATAGCACAGCAACTCTGTCAGTTTTTCAAATCCCAAACTTAAAAATTTACACTACACAAACGGCACAATGAACCTCCACAGCTCACAGTAGCTTCACTTTGAGGACAAAACCACGTAAATGGGAAGGAACTCAAAATGTAAGCAGTACCAGAGAGCATATGTAGACTTCTAGACTGAATATTGTCTTCCAGGGGATCAATGTCGAAGATGGAGCCAGGATCTGTGCGCCAAACTTTGAGGTCTTTTACCAAAGGAAGAAATCAACAAATCAGGAATGAATAAAAAAAAGTCAGCACCCAAGAGAGTCAAGCAAAAGTCTGAAAAGGGGCGAATGCAAAAAGCAAGCATGTAATAGGCAAACCCACTGTACAGCCTACTTCAGAGAACAAAGGGATATTCACACTCACTGGATTTGCTAAGAAAACTTTGTGATCAAATTGAAGTTGCCTAGTTCATTGACCTTCCATGGGGAGCCTGCGAATCATCACCCAACACACGTGCACGCCAGACAACTCCCTGCATCCCTGAACCCTCACCACTCGTGCTCTCCACACACTGAAACAGGTAAAACGTTGGGTTAAAACTCCTGATTAAGGACATGTGAGTAATTCATAAGAAGCAACTAAAAGGTTTTTGTCTAAGAAAACAAAATAAAAATCAAAAACTTCTCCCCCTACAACAGAAACAAATGTTGAACAAATTGAAAAATTAGTAACTTTCCTTTCTAGCCCTGCCTTAGATTTTAGTATAAGCCTTGCTCTGTCACCATTCAACACTATGTTCCTAAGATTTGCCCAGGCTGACAAGAAGGAACAGCAGGACGAGAGGTTCCTTCCTCTCTGATTTGTGAGACTTTCAGACAGCCCTCGATTCTCCCAGTTCAGAGATAATATTAAAAAATATATAAGCTATTCATATTCATCAGAATCATAATCATCAGAATCTCTCTGGCATGTCTATTTGCAGTAAAAGGACGTAAATGGGATTACTTCTGTTATGTCACCCACGCAGACAATGTCTGCAGTACAATTATACAGTACCTAAGCTAAAGGGAAACAAAAAAATTGCTCATCCTTCATTATCACCCATGTCTGATATCTGGGCTTCTTTGCATAACAAGTAGGAACACTCTTAAGACCAGAAGGTTATTAAAGACAGAGGACGTCCAACAACAGAATGGATTTGCAATGATACCTGGCAAAGGCCATGAATCCCATCCAACATGGTGTCAAACAATATTACCTGTAGTCCACTTTCACCTGGGCACCACCTCAAGCATTTGAGGAGGAGTCCGATGAATAAGGAAGCGAATTTTAAAGCCAGGGCAAGCACGATCTTTTTGACTGTGCAGACTTGCCAAGCAGGCCCGTCAGCTTACCAACGATGATTCCAGGTCTCCTATCCATCTCCACGATGTGAGGATGGACACCTTTATAGGCAGCATCGCTGACAACCTGGGTGTTCTTCCTCACTCGCTCTGTCACGGGGTCATCCACAACAGGCGTAAAGCCCCTTCCCTTTGTCTTCTCAAAATCTTCATGATATTTCACCTGAAAAAGTGAAAAACCATATTAACTCAAACTGAAATTTCCTGATTGTTACACAACTCACAAAATTTTGATATAACGATAGTTGTCACTGTACCAGCTGCACCTATTTTCTACATAGATGTATCTTTTCCAATTATTCCAAAAATAATGTCTGAAACTTCCGTTTCCTAGCATCAGAAATCAAGCTGACATTTTCACAATGTTTTTCATCATTACGGTTAGCAGCTCTTTTAATATACAAACCTGTATATCAGTAAGAAGTGTTAAAAAGATATATTTTTAAAATCCTGGTTACTTCCTAAAACGAACTCACTTAGGTATAAATTAATATCCTATCTCTTAAACTTTAGTATGCAGTAAAATGATAAGGTATTTCTACACAATTATTCAAGAAAACCATATTATTTAAAATTAGATTGAGAGTTACCAATAATTATATATATACATTTTTGTATATAATTACAAAAACATATATATATTTCAAAACATGTTTTTCATGTTCTGAAATTGGATTAGGGTGATGGTTGTTCAACTCTGTAAATTATACTAGAAACCACTGAATTGTATACTTTAAATGGGTGAACTTTATGGTATATAAAATACATCTCATGAAACTGTTCTTAAAAAATACATATTTTTATATTCCTTAAACATTTAAACACACCAAACTCAACCTTAAAATGAACCGAAGAGAAGTCCAACCAAATATCTTTCATAAAGTACATTTACAGTAGTCACGTTAGAAATAAAAAACACACCCAAAAAGTCACTGAGAAAAATTATTTTATTAGACTAAATATTTTTATTACATTTCAGTGTGATTAGAAAGCTCCCCCCAGAGGACGGGCCCATCGGCCTTTCCATGCTTTGTTAGTTATCCAGATTAATGGTGAACAACGCCATCAGTGCATTGGGTGGCACCATTCCTTAGTATGTTTTAGTCACAGATGGAGGACCTGGTTGGACCCTACCATTGAAATATGATTTTGAGCTTCTTTGACATGTCTGAGACCAGGTGTATCTAAAATCAGACTTGGTCTACCTTTCATCTGTCTCTGGTCCTGGGTATATTTTACCTGCAAAGTAAATAGTAGAACATATTTAAAAATAAGACAATTATAATTGAAAAAAAATTACATAACTTTTTCAAGCTTCCCAAGTGAGTGAAACATATACAACGTATCGTGAATTACTTCCCAGGTAACTTGTTTGGTGAATTACATTTCGTTCTAGAATAACAATCTAAAATTTTACTCTCGATGGTCTCCTTTAAAGGCTGCAGCCAAGATGACCTAAATCTCTCTACCAACTGAAAACAAATGTGTGAGTGCCCAACATCCACTAACAATGTGTCAGTAAAAGTGGTTATCACACTTAAACAGGGAAAATCCAAAGCTAAATGGAACCGAAATTTATTTTTCCATTTCTCTATTTCCCCATTTCCCACCATAACACTGAAAGAATGCATACGGAACATCCCTCTATTTCCTTTTATTTGCCCACTGCAGACGACAAGAATCAATAAGTAACAAATTTAGGTTCCCTCTAAGCAGCCACCACTTAAAGGCAGTTTATGTTGAATACAATCAGCATCTCTGGACAGAAATACCACTAGAGAGCTGTGCATTGTAAAGCCTAAATGCTGATTCCTAGGCATAAAGCTCTTTTTGACATCTGACCATCAGCACACTGCTATTTGCGAAGCTGATTATGTATAAGATTAGGATCCCAATTATTGCAGACCCGAGGGCATATGTGCATTCAGAACGGAAGCCCTGGTATTTCCTAAGAGAAAGCACACTCCCCGAATAAGACACCGATGTGCACCAAGGGAGTTTAATGAGTAACTGAATTCTGTGTTAAATATATTTAAAGATTTTTTTCCCCTCTAAATCCTTACTTTGGAGTAATGAGTCATTTCTTATTTTGTTTTGCAGAGAGGATTTAACAAGCCACATTCAATGGAATACATCTGTAAAATAACAATTGTTTAACTTACACACCAAAGACTTTACTACTTTCAAAGACACTGGCTAAAATAACATGAATCATTATTTAAATGAACAGAATACAGTTTAAAACAAGACTTTAAATGTAAGTGTTGGTCACATCTGGAAATATCAACAAAGAGTTGCAGGATAATATAAAGTTAGACAGTGGCAGCTTTTGGAAGTCATCTGAAATAATACATGGACTTATTGCATATATTACAAAGGTTTCTTGGAAATCGATTTTATTTTCACAAGGAGGAAACAGGTTTGCAAGTAAATAATATAAAGGACATGTCCTTTGCGATAGCCCCAAGTGAACAAAACAACTTGCCGAACTAATATTTTCTTGGTTCTTCTTTACTCTTTCCATTTCAGGAGTTATACTTAAAGCCGTAGCTCTTCCAGGCTGACCTTTATAATAAACCTGTCATTTCAGAAAACAAAAGCAGAGCACTGTGAATCAATTCACCTAAATAAGAGTCTCATTGTACTTATTTTAAAGAGCTAGCCAAGGAAAGGAAGCTATGAAAAAAAAAAGGACGCTATCAGAGGTTAGGTCATATTTAAAATGCTTGCATCTTAAATCATTCTATTTTAATTCATCCCATAGCAGTGAATCACTGTGAATGAAATCACTATTAATGTACTCATTATATGGGCATACCTTCTGTAAAGCTGTAATAAGCATTTTAACACAAAGGAGTATGATATGAAATGTCTTCATGGATATTACTTTAAGGTACTCTTACCTATATAGAATGCTGCTATACTGTTATGGCTTTAGTAATTAACTGTGGCAGAACTTCTGCCAGGATGCCTAAGTAGTAACCAGAGTCATCCATGAGGCCAGCATTCTTCCCACTGCTCCATCCCTCCTTCTCCAGAATCATGTTCCCTTTTGAGAGTAACAGAGTTACATCAACTGTGACTCTGAATATATTGGGAAAAAGTGAGCATCTACTTCTCCAAAATATAGTTGTCAGGGAAAGTGCCAAACAGGGAACTGTCTTTCCTTTGTAATCTGGTCAAAAGGATTTTAAAGGCTTGAAGAATAAAAGATTTCTTTGAATCTAATAGATCTCCAAATTTCCTCTTCCAAAGAACCCAATTTATATGTTAATGACTGCAAAAAAGGATTCTCTCAGTGAACTGCATCCACGGATTACATAACAGAAAGGAGTCAGAGCAGGACAGGAGTTGGTGTCTGAGTAAACACTGACAGCCCCTCAACAAGTGCCCCCCGAATGGACCTGTCCCATGTGACCTATTCAGCCAGGCACACTTTATAATTTTCCCCCAGCATCAACCAAAAATAAAGTGACAACAGCTGGGAGTGGGAGTCAGGGCCGGAAAGGCTACAGAATGAGAATATGTATATATATGTAGGAAAGGGACTGGGAAAGCGTATTTGTAGGGCCAAGATGCCCAAAGCTGCCACTGTAAGCCTTTGGGGCACCACAGAAACCACAAGCATGAAGGAAGACCAGAAAGGAGGGATGCACAGTAACCTGCAAACAAAAATCACACTGTAGTCCCTGGGAACTCTAGCAGGGAATGCCTGGCTGGACCCACAATACCTAAGACCTTGAAACCTTTCCAATAAATTGGCAGTCAATTGAGAGCAGAGTATCAACTCCAGGTCATGAAAACTTTGTAAACACGACCCCTTCACTGACATGTTGACAATATGTTTGCTCTTGTAAGAAAAAAGTTACTAAGATCACACATTGCTGAGGTTCTTCTGGTTTTCTTTAACCCTCTTCAGCTCTGGTGGATCAGAAATTGCCGTTGCCTGTTTAATCTCTCCTCTGTATTTTACCTATGGAGGAGAAATAAGACTTTTAACAAACAGTAGAATGGTCTCCACCCAAATAACAACAGAGGATGAGCCTCAAGATTAACCCTAATTTTTAAACATGTTTTTCCACAGTAGACACGTGTCAACCTTTCAGTTCAAATGCACCTGGATTCTGATTCTTCTAACTTAGCAAGCACGAAGTGTTGTTGTGCTTCTTAAAAATGATTTTTTTAAATAAGTATATTGCTGTTCAATACCAAAACTAATTGCAAATGCCACAACTAAATGTAATGGAAATATAAGGGGAAAACACTGTAATGAAATCATTACAAGAGAACTATAGTGAAGTAGCCACGGCAGCCTGGGAAGCTGGCTTTACTCCCATTCTGACCCTGGAGCCTCCACTTTCAAAAGGAGCTGCAGATTCCTCACTCCTACCATCATCAGGGATCTTGTAAGGATGAAGCAGTCATCAGCCTGAACTCGCTCTTAAATTTTAAAGTCTCTCAAAATTACCCGTTTTAGAAGAAGGTTACTGTTTATAATGGTAAAAGTTCCATAAAAGGGTGAAAGAATGGGAAAAATAACTATTGGGGGACACATCTGAAAGAGATTTCTGAATTCAGGGAGGCCTGGGTTCAAATCCCAGCCCTGCTGTCACAAACCGTGGGTTCCCAGCGTATTCTCTAACTCCTCAAGCCGTAGTTTCGCACACCTACAAACCAGGAGAGCAAATCGTGCCAACCTCATGGATTTATATAAAGCATTTAGCACAGGGTCCACATTAGAGGAACCTCAGGATTGTTAACTACCATTCCTTTATTAGCAATAGATTGCTGACTGATTGGATAATGTTTTGTTTTATTTATAAGGTTCCCTGCCCTGACATTATGTCTTAGAACCCCAGTCAAGCCAGGTCTTCTTTTGCCTTATGCCAATAGACAATCTGTTTTCTCAGATTGACAACAGACCCACGATACTATTCTTCAAATCTGCGTGTAGTTTTAGAGATTTACCAACTATGAGGTCTTATCCATCTTTGTGTACCAGTGACCAGGATAATGCCTGGCACGTTGCCTAATGAAGATTTCTTGAATAAACAAGCAGGACTGAAGGACAGCAAGACAGTCCCCAATTTTCTGGACTCACACGAGAGGTCTACTGTCCCAGCCCCTCAATATGTGACTGTGGAGAAGAAGCGGCCAAGATGTAGAGGGTCTAATGCCTTTTCAGAAGGCGTTGTAAAAAATAAAAATATATACTGTTCGGTAAAATATAAGAAGAAACAGAAACAACTTGCCGTGCTCAGCTGCTCCTGGTTTTTCCTCACTCTCTCTATCTCTGGCGTCGTGCTCACTGGAGTTGCTGTGTAACATTGCTCTTTGTACCGGAGCTGAGAGACAAGCGCAAAACAGTGTGGGATTATGGGAAGCAAGTGTGAGCTAGCACACTGCAACTGACTAAAAGAAACATTACACAGTGACAGAGCATTCATTAGCTAAAATCTTCATTAGGATTTTAGAGTGAAATATGCTTTGCTAAAAGACTTCGTCATCACAGTGATCCCAGATCCAAGCTTTTTCTTGCCCAAATGTTTTCAATTCTACCTTGGGTTGTTATTCTGCAAACCGCATAATTTAGTGGTGGCCTCTCTGAGTTCGATCTTATCAGCAATGATAAATGATCCCTTCTGTGAGCTTACAGCACTAAAGCACCATTACCAAATGACCGTTTTATATTTAAAAATTAAAATTCTGCACTCTTATCATTAGAAACAAGGGTTATGCCAGTCCTATGCCTGCACCTCACTGAGTGGCTGTCACTGTGTAAAGAAACCCTGAACCTCAAAGTTTCTTCCTCTACCAAGTTCCAACATTAGAAGCCCATGCTCTGGCTAGCATTACGGAGATATTCCTGACTGACTGCATAGAGGTGCGCTTTCTTAGCTGGGGGATCAGACCCAACGTTTGTGGTCAGCTTTCTTGGCAATTCCACAACACCCCAGGAAATAAATGAGGATCCAACACAGACAGATAGAATGACATGTCCATCAAATGAATTTTTGACAGGTAAAAGGAAAACTAGAGGTTAAAAAATCCCATTATAAGGAACTCCACGGGGACAGTCTTAATCATTTTTTGGAGTTTAAATTTAGTGTTAGAGAATTTTTTTTTTTTTTTTGTAAGACATCACAAGGCCTACAGGGCCTGCAGATAAAATGGACTTGAGATGTACACCCTCAGCAGTGCATGTGCAAGTGAACAGATATTTGATAAGCCTGGAAAATAAATGAGAAAGGGTCAGGTCCCTGCCAGTGTGATTTCTTTCTCTGTGCCGTGGTATGCAGTTTGAGAGTTTAGGCAGATTCTGTGTCGGATAACTGCCTGAAGTGAGGAAAGGTCCAGTGCAATCTCTATTGATGGCAGGATACAAAGAAAGATTACTCTGGGCTGAGTTCAGAGGAGAAAAAATTGTTGAACAGCA
This sequence comes from Orcinus orca, assembly GCF_937001465.1. Taxonomy (NCBI): domain Eukaryota; kingdom Metazoa; phylum Chordata; class Mammalia; order Artiodactyla; family Delphinidae; genus Orcinus; species Orcinus orca. The sequence goes on along the minus strand of NC_064560.1, from coordinate 14,508,220 downwards.
TTACTGATGTTGAGAAACTGTTGTAGCCAATTTCGAGTGGATATAAGTTTGGGGACATAAATTTGATACGGAGACTCTTTCTGTATTGCATTCATCCACTCACAAACATGCTGAGTCTTTACAGGCAATATCTCACTTAATATTCTAGTCTCTGTTTTATAGATGAGGAAACAGGCTTGGAGAGGGGTTGGTAGCTTATGAAGGTTATACAGCAGGTAGGGCCTGAAGCTGGGATCAAACCAACAGTCCAGGGCCCACATTCTTCTCCACTACTCCAGTGTTATCCAAACTTCCACCATGTACACACCACTTCCCATATGACATGCCAGATATCACCTGTGCTGTGATTTATAGTATTTTCTTATTAAATTAACTCATTATTATTTTCAAATAGTTATTTTAAGGGAGTGTTATGTTTCTATGATAAATTGAAAACTAGTAACCCTTCTTTTAGAAAAAGGGACACATTATGACAATCTCTAGGCCATACTGAGTGAAGTAAGTCAGACGGAGAAAGACAAATATCATATGATATCACTTATATGTGGAATCTAAAAAAATGGTACAAATGAACCTATTTACAAAACAGAAATAGAGTCACAGATGTAGAAAACAAACTTATGGTTACCAAAGGGGAAATGGGGAGAGGGATAAATCGGGAGATTGGGATTGACATATACACACTACTATATATAGAATAGATACCTAATAAGAACCTACTGTATAGCACAGGGAACTCTACTCAATACTCTGTAATGACCTATATGGGAACAGAATCTAAAAAAGAATCTTTTTAGATATGTATACATATGCATGCATATCTATACATGCATATATAGATATGCATATATGCATATGTATAACAGATTCACTTTGCTGTACAGCAGAAACTAACACAACATTGTAAATCAACTATACTCCAATATAAAATAATTTTTTAAAAAAGGACACATTAAAACAATTTAATCCCTAAGTCAAGGCCAGAGCGGCAGCAGCCACCGTGTGCATCTGAATCACCATGTCGGGGCACTGGCACTGCCAACAGCCTCCTCATGGCCTGAATTATGATTTCTCTCTCCACCACCTTTCTCCTGCCATCTTCCAGCCCGAGTACCCATCACACCAAACCTTCCCCTCTTTGAACAGATCTTGGATCCTGAACACATTCAGCTTGCACTGCCAGGAGGGCCCTTTCTCACGAAATCCACCCCAAACTTTTATCAATTCCTCAAGATCTAACTCAAATGTTACTCTTTCTCCAAGGGTTTTCCTCTCTCTCACTGACATAGCCTTCCTTCTCTGCATTTCCCCAGCACTTTGAAAACAGTATTATTACTTAATATTAAATGAGATATTGCATGTAAAGAACTCAAAAAGCGTAGTAAACACTCAGTAAATATTAATTATTGTTACAGCACTTAATGCACCATCTTTATTTACTGCCACAGCTGCTTCTCCTAGAGACCCTGAGAATACACACAGCCCCTAAGACCTTAACCTCATCTCTGAATGCCCCCAAGAACAAGAACAGAGTAGGCATTCAATACCATGTTCTTTAATAAGCAAATACACATGCTTGGTGTAATGCTACCCCAACATAAATATGTGTGAAATCTTATCTCCACCTTTCAGGAACTGGCCCTCCTACAATGGTATTCATCGTAGTGGTACTTCACCCGGACAAGTGTCATGCGCACAGAAAACAATACTTAAAGGAATATGATCACACATTGCTGATGTTCTTCTGGTTTTCTTTAACTCTCTTGAGCTCTGGTGGATCAGAAATGGCTGTTCCATGGTTCATCTCTTCCTTGTATTTTACCTGCATGATTTATTTTTTAAAATGTAAGTTTTATTCAACACAAGGCTTAAAAAATAGTTAAGAATTCTTCATTTGTAACTACTGCATAGTTGAATTTTTAATTCCAATATTAATTTTCCTTCAGTGGGAACACAAATTTTTATTTCATCTGGTGCTTTCAGGATTCCTTTATCCTGAAGTACAAAGAAACCCATATCCATTCACCTATCCATCACTGAAGAGTTTTTTGTTTGTTTGTTTGTTTTGTTTTTTTGCAGTACGCGGGCCTCTCACTGTTGTGGCCTCTCCCGTTGCGGAGCACAGGCTCCGGACGCGCAGGCTCAGCGGCCATGACTCACGGGCCCAGCCGCTCCACGGCATGTGGGATCTTCCCGGACCGGGGCATGAACCCGTGCCCCCTGCATCGGCAGGCGGACTCTCAACCACTGCGCCACCAGGGAAGCCCTGAAGAGGTTTTTCAATTAAAATAAGCATATATTGCTTGTGAAAATAAATTTTATCATCAGGCAGATGCACCAAAAACCTTGGAAATTATCTTAATATAATAACTTATTATTTTCTATTTGAAAAGCAGTTTCTATTTATTAACATGTTAATTGAAATTCACCATGTATTTAAAGGCAAAAGTCAAACTGAGTTAGCTACAAAGTCTTGGAAACACTGTGTATCTGACCGAGAGTACCCAAATGATCCAGAATAAGAAAAAAATAAAAGAAGAGAAAGGGGAAGGTGGAGGGAAATGCACTACAAACAGAGGCCACTGAGTGCTGATCGCTATAGATGGGCCAGTGGCAGAAAGTCAGGAAGTGTCTTCTACCCACACAATCATGTTATGTAAAGCCCGCCTATATCCCGGCATTTGCTTCAATCAAAAGCTCCTCGTTCAAGTCTATTTAGAGGAAGATCAACCAGACAAATGATAATGCCAACACACAGTTATGCCTGGGACAAGCTCTTTAAATTTACGAAATGATTAGTGATGCTATCGTATCAGGTGGTATTTTAATATGTGTAAAATTCATGGAAGATTGGACTCGAGAAAAAGGACACACACATATATGTACGGAAACATGGGCTAGACTTAAGAGGCATATGTTGACATTTAGCCAAGACTTAAATCTACATAAAACATCTTTTAGAAATCATTTGGTAATGTTTAAAATGATTAAAGCTGAAATCCACACTGACAGTCATAAAGAAATGATACCTAAATATCTTTGCGATCATCTATATCTTAGCATCTGTATATTTAATGTGAGATATGAGTAACAACGTCAATATTAGGCCAGATCCAGAACAGTTGAATGGAGAGTACATTGAGACAGACTAGCTCTAACTAAGATTCAAAAGTAGTTCTTAACGGAGAAAGCTAATAGCCCAAAGACTTTTACTCTGGAGGTGGAAAATGTCGAGATCTTTAAATGTTAAAGAGTCCTACCTTGGTTTGACAGATCTAGCTAATCTTGAAAGGGCAACTTTCCATTTGAATACTAAGCAGGAGTTTAGGGCCCAACCTCACAGAGATACAGAACTACTATTGTTTGCTAGAAGGGGCAGTGGGATGCTGGGAGACGAAATGATAGACTGTACTACTTTCTGTGATTTTCCTCGGGTGAGAAGCTAAACATGATTAAAGATGAACATTTCTGTTTTTCATACAACTCCAACCAGTCATTTCACTGTAGGCAATAGAACTGCACGGTACAGAACGTTTATAACATTATATACACCAGTACACTGATGGGTACATTTCAAATATTATCCTTTGGAAGTGAAGGAAACAACCGTTTTACATTTCTCAGCCGAACGAATTTCTCCACCAGACTCTAGCGTTGCCTGACACAGGCTCTCGCCGTGGCGGATCGGAATCCTCACCGTCAGGTCCTCCTCCTTATGCTTTCCTCAGGAGATAGCTTCATTCATGCTACAGGGATTTTCGTGCACAGCTCCGTTCATGCTACAGGGATTTTCGCGCACAGCTCCGTTCATGCTACAGGGATTTCCGCGCACAGCTCCGTTCATGCTACAGGGATTTTCGCGCACAGCTCCGTTCATGCTACAGGGATTTTCGCGCACAGCTCCGTTCATGCTACAGGGATTTTCGCGCACAGCTCCGTTCATGCTACAGGGATTTTCGCGCACAGCTCCGTTCATGCTACAGGGATTTTCGCGCACAGCTCCGTTCATGCTACAGGGATTTTCGCGCACAGCTCCGTTCATGCTACAGGGATTTTAGTGCACTAGGATTCTGCAGATTTTTTGTAAGTTCATTTTGAAGTCTGTTTACCACAGCATTACCTTGCCTCTCCTACTCTGTCTCCACAAATGCCAGTGCACACATATTCTAAGATGCCAGGTAACCGTCAGAGTTCCTGACAGAGGAGTTTAATCAAGGCAGTTCTACTTGGATGACTTCAAGAAAACTCTGCCTCTAAGGGCGAAGGTGAAGAGAAAGGTCAGGCAAGGGCAAGCGAGGAAAGAACCCTACTGAGTTCCTCAGCAAGAAGCTAAATACAGTAGGCCCTTCACTTCCTCAGTGTGAAACAGTGGATATGGAGGGCCAACAGTAAGGCAGTTGAGCATCTGCAGATTTTGTTATGAATGTGTGTGAGTGTGTGTGAGTGTGGGTTGGTGGGGCTCCTGGAACCAACGCCCACGGATACCAAGGAATGACTGTATAACAACTATTACCAAATATGCCTATTGGTAAGGATAGCAATTATCCATTGTAAATGTCAAGCACTGAATGAAGAAGTTTTTAATCCATAACATTAAACACCTCCTCTACCCTTCCCCCAAGCTCAAAGGGAACAGGGGGTGGGGAAGCAGGTAATTTATTTTACAAAATTATAGTGAAGGTGTGTGCTTTCCTTTGCTGGAAATTGGAAGAAGCAGAAGGCGAATGGGGCCTCTTTGAAATCTTCTCTTAAGCCACCAAATGAATGTTCTAGGGCCTTTAATCATTCTGTCAGGGTAAAATTTCTTTCCTCCAAGTTGTGGAAAGGTATTGAAATGTATCCTTTCTCTGAAAAATTTAATACACTTAAAATTCTGTTCAAAAGGGTGAAATCTAATCCTAGATTTCATTACTGTACTATTAAAGTGATCTATCTCTTATGCCCTATGATATATCAAGATGAAATACTGCTTTAGGTTCAAGGGGAACAAGGCTACAGTTTTCCTCTGAAAGTTAGACCTTTGATATTTGATGAAATAGTGCTTCAACAAAGTGAAGAAAAAAAGGCAGCCAGTTTAGTAAAGAACCAAAAACATTTATCTAGCTTATGTTTGCTTTTGGAAAGGATGATTAATGCTATAGAGAACTGGGGGCTTCCATGGTGGCGCAGTGGTTAAGAATCTGCCTGCCAATGCAAGGGACATGGGTTCGAGCCCTGGTCCGGGAAGATCCCACATGCCACGGAGCAACTAAGCCCGTGCGCCACAACTACTGAAGCCTGCACTCAAGAGCCTGCAAGCACAACTACTGAGCTCACATGCCACAACTACTGAAGCCTGCGCACCTAGAGCCCATGCTCCGCAACAAGAGAAGCCACCGCAATGAGAAGCCACGGCAATGAGAAGCCCGTGCACCGCATTGAAGAGTAGCCCCTGCTCACCGCAGTGTAGAGAAAGCCAGCGCACAGCAACAATGACCCAATACAGCCAAAAATAAAAATAAATAAATAAATTTATATTTAAAAAAATGCTATAGACAACTTACTGAACTAATATTCTGCTGATTTTTCTTCACTCGTTCAATCTCTGGAGTATCTTTTACTGCTGTGCCAGCTCCTACTTCTTTCTTATAAAGTACCTTTATTATAAGAGAAGGAAAAGAATAACTATAAGCTTATTAGAATTCAAGTCCTAGAGATCTGATTCTTAAAAAAGAAAATTTCTCAGATTTTAAAGTAATGTGAATACAGCTTCTATTTATGAGAACCAATGTCACGTTAATCAATTAAATAATCCATTATGAGAATAAATGCAAAACTTTGGTTTTGTATTCCACAATATTACAGTAAACCTCTACTACCTGTTCTAGGGTATGCTTGGTAACTTACAAGGTTTGATCTGAGAATATAAATCAGCAAACTAGAGTTTCCTTCTCAAATACAAATACATATCACATGTGTATTTGAGAAAAATCAAAGGACATATTAAAAAAGCTCACTAAGCAGCTATCATTTAATTCAAAACCAGCATGAAGTTTTAAGCAACTGCTATTCTCCAAATGAGAGCAAAGATGCTCTCGTTCTCTTCAAAGAAAACATTAGCTCTATCTTCAACATCAACACTAAGTCAGCCTATTTTCCTTATCTTTCCACTTATTCCTTAGACCTTCCCATCCTTACCAATACCCACCCCTTTCAAACACAAAGCAAAAGAAAAAACAAAGTGTCCTACAGAAGAATAGAATAATTATAAGGAAGTCATACGAGGACAGAACTACTCCCTCTCTTGATATTTGTTAACCCGCGGGTCCCGTGAGTGTGTGTGAGTCGGGGTGGGGAGAGGGGGGCCCTGGAACCACCAGGACCAGTGGGGGTCAGGAGAGCAGGACATGAGAGATGTTCCCCTGCAAAAGCTAGAAATTTGGGAGACCGTGGAATCACAGGAGGTAAGAGCCACACTGCCCTTCTCCCTCATCGACTCCTCCAGCAAGATTTCTTCATTTCTCAGCACCGCCTGGCTGTGAAGACCCTAAAGGTACCTGAGCAGCACAACTGGAGGGTTAAGAGCTTGCCAATTTACTAGAAGCAGAAAATATTCCAGAAATCTTCAGAAATAATAGAATTTATATTTTTAATAACACATTTGCCTAACTACTAAATGAGTTCATTCTACATTAAAATATTAGCTGTACCATCAATTTTTATTTTAGAATTCAAGTTTATATATCCCTTAAATAGAAGCCCAATATCTTAATGAATGGTGCTGACAAAATTCCTATGCCTCAGAACAAAAATATGAAAGTTTAGGAACTGGTTACAAACTGCTAAACCCCTAAGTATATTATCAATGTAAATAATCAATGACCAGGAAGGAAATCACTTCATATGACTATTTTCATTCTTCAAAGTAAAATCTGTGTGGAAGATTAAGATCTCTTTCTTGAGTGAAATTTTAAAATTCAGTTAAAAATAGCAGTTGCTTGTACCAAAGAAGGAGATAGGAATTTGTAATTCTACAACAATCACGATAAATTATAAGTTGTAAGAACATTTGGTATTCTTATTATTTTAAAGAAGGAAAGATATACATTTGACAGAAAATTCTAGCAATGCAGCCAAAAATCAGACAATGAGGGAAAAAGGCCCTCCTTACAAAACATAATTTCAAGGTGGCAACTGAAAAGAAATAATGACTACTCACCGCACTAATGTTTTGTTGAGTTGTCTTAATTCTCTGGATTTCAGGAGTATCTGCCACAGTAGAATAGCTAGAAAGCATCTTCTCTGCCTCATCTTTATACTTTTTCTAAAATTATAAACAGTGAATGTGAATCTGAAACTCTGTGTGCGCATGTACGAGAGACAGAGACAAAGAAAATGGCACTACTTTTTCCAACTCTATTATATACCACCTGGCTCTAAATTATATCTTAGGATTCAAAGCAGTTGTTGATGTGCTTATGCCATAGTAAACATAAAAGCATATGCAAACAGAGTAGGCAAACAGTCTAGGAAATCACATTCACCTCCACTCAGGCAATGAATGCCTCCCAACCCAGACTATTCAAACGCCCTGGGAGGGCTTGACCTTGATAGCATTCCTACGCCTAGAACCTACTCTCTCAGGAGCAGTCCCAGTTCCTGTTCAAAGTAGCCCTTAGAACTCCTACCAGTAACCTGACTCTCTTTGCTTACTTGTTTTCATGCTTCTGGATTTATGCTTTGCTTCCTACTTCAGATAAAGATACATTTGATTAAGAGAAAGGTACTAGTATTTTGTAGTGGAGACTGAAATCTCAATTTTCTTTCTACTAAATGTACTCTGAGGGCTTCCCTGGTGGCGCAGTGGTGGAGAATCTGCCTGCTAATGCGGGGGACACGGGTTCATGCCCTGGTCCGGGAGGATCCCACATGCCGCGGAGCAACTAGGCCCGTGAGCCACAACTACTGAGCCTGCGCGTCTGGAGCCTGTGCTCTGCAACAAGAGAGGCCGCGATAGTGAGAGGCCCGCGCACCGCGATGAAGAGTGGCCCCCGCTTGCCACAACTAGAGAAAGCCCTCGCACAGAAACGAAGACCCAACACAGCAAACATAAATTAATTAATTAATAAACTCCTACCCCCAACATCTTAAAAAAAAGAAAAATGTACTCTGAGCTCTGATACATCCTGGGCAATACCTTCTACTAGTGCCAGCATTTACATAGTATTAGGTATTGTCCTAAATACTTAACACACATTAACTCATTTAATTAACCCCACAAGCAGATACTATTATTATCCACTCTTACAGATGGGGAAATGTAGGGATTAGCTAAGAAGTGTCAGAACCAGGATTTAAACCCAGGCGCTCTGGCTCCAAAGTCAGGGAAGGTAACTGCATGGCATACGGATGCTTGTTAGGAAAGGTAATTCCTGTTCATGTTGAAATGCACCACAGCATCATTACACCGTTTTAAGTATTCCATTGTATCCCAAATAACTAAAATTCCTTAAATCAGATGTACCCTCATCATACTCAAAAAATCAACACTGTTAAGTTAAAGCAGGAATTCCAACAGCTCAGGCATCACTTCCTATGGGAAGCTTTTACTCTTTTTTTTTTTTTTTTTTTGCGGTACGCGGGCCTCTCACTGCTGTGGCCTCTCCCGTTGCGGAGCACAGGCTCCAGACGCGCAGTCTCAGCGGCCATGGCTCACGGGCCCAGCCGCTCCGCGGCACGTGGGATCCTCCCAGACCGGGGCACGAACCCGTGTCCCCTGCATCGGCAGGCGGACTCTCAACCACCGCGCCACCAGGGAAGCCCAGTATTGGATTCTTGAGTGACAAGCCACCGAAGCTGAGTCCTGTAACTCTCTCATTTCGAACCAGTGAATGTTTAGACTCTTTGCTCATGTCAACCAGAATTTTGACAAATTTGGTCAAATTCGGTTAAAAATTATTTCAACACAAACCCCACTAACCAAATTCAATTCCTTCATCATTTTTCTTTAACCATTTTATTTTTTTCATTCCCTTTACTATTTTTCCATTAGGATTCATTCTTTTTGTAACAAATTTTATAACAAAGAAATTATTCACTAATGAATATTTTTGCCCAAATCAGATTTTATCTGATTAACTTTCTTCTTCCAATAAACTTTCTTTTGTGGTCATTATTTCTCTCACATCCAGTTTTCTAGAGGATATGTTACGGGTGTACCTGGCAAATTAAATTTTATCAAGAAAACTCAGTTCTTCCATTAAATTTTAGTTAATATTCAATTTCACCTAGTACAGTTTTATTCACTCAGTTTCAGTTGATTATTTTAATTAAAACATTCATGATGAAATGGATAAAAGACAAATTGTTTGTAATTTTTTTCTGTAGTATAAGCATTAGAGCCAAGTTCACAATAGAGTCAAAAAATGGAAATTAAAAAGGTCAAAATGCCCTTGGACCCAAAACAGAGGGCCCCAACACGGGCGCTCTGACACTCAATAATGTCTGTTGAACTGAATCTACAGCAGTTGTCCCTTTCATTAATGAGGTAATCAGGTTTGGTCAATGGTTCCTTTATAATAGAGTGCATTGACTTTGAATAGAAAGCCCTCAAAAAGACACCAATCACAGAGACACACACAGCACAAGGTGACTGGATATTAGAATACATTATCCTAAGCATCTTCATTCTCTACCAACCTGGCTATAGATTTCAGATGCCCTCTTGGCTCGAAGCATATCCGGGATATCCATGCTCACTTGCATTCCTTTCCCTTTAATTTCATTTTCTAAGTCTTTCTTATATTCTTTCTAAAAGAACAGAAAACAATCTTCAGAGCTTTGCATGGCCTTCCACAGCAATGTAGATATTTATGTGTTTGAATCTCAATGCCACACATATGGAAACACCACTTATACTTTTCCTGTATGCAATTCGATATGTTTGTTTTAAACTGTGTGTGCCATTAGTTTCTTACCTGGCTGGCCATTTCAGATGCTTTCTTAGCTCTCTGGATATCGAGGGTACCTGTGCTCACCTGCATGCCTTTCCCTCTAATTTCAGTCTCCAGATCTCTTTTATAATCTTTCTGCAGAAAATAAAACCTGCAATTAGGGCTTTATAATAATTTGAAAATCTGTGTTGAAAAACTCGATGTCATTTTTGACATCAAGATCATGGCTTTTAGAAATAAGTCGGACCTTTATGTCTTTTATTTCTAGGAAACAACAAAGATTTTTAATTTGTGGCAAGAACACAACTTGGAGTGATGTATTCACAAGGAATCAGGAGGTTTTCTCTACTAACCTGACTTAAAAAAGAAAACAGTGAGCTGAAGGAAAATGTTTTATATTTTAATATGGTAAAATTGATAAATTATTGGTTAATATATAACTCAGTTGATGAATATCAATAAAATGTGAGTATAAAATTGTCAGGTCTTGTTCAATAATTGCTGGTTGCTTCCCTGGAATCCCACTCCTCTTTTTCCTTCATTAGCTCCTTGATTTGCCACTGGGCAACTCACTGCTTCCTGTTCTAAGCCCCCAGCTTGGCTGAGACTGGCCACCATCCAAGGGCCCCATTGGGCTTAAGTAAATCATTATAGCCCACCCCTGGCCTTTCATGATCGGTTCAAGGATAGGTACATTTCTTTTTCCACACAAGGTATCAAGAGACTTTCTCTTTCCTTCTGGACATGAATGGAGAAGTCTTAGCCCTAGGATCTGCCAGATGTCTCTTTGCAAACAGGAGAAAAAAGCCTGCCTGAGAACAGAAAGATAGAAAATGAAACGGAATCACACTGTTTGAGTCCTAGATCAAGCCACACCCAAGAATTCCTCTACTGTTTGGTTACAAGAACGATAAGTTATCTGCTTTTTTGAGCCAGCTTGAGGTGGATTACCTGTTACTTATAATAAAATGTCATAAGTACACAGACACAACTGTCTTAAGAGACTCTTGTCACATTCTAAAACTGATTATAAAATTCAGCAAGCTGTACTCTTATAATTGTACATTTTTCTGTATGTTTTTCGTCAATGAAAATTATATTAAAAGGAAAAAAACTATTGATTACCTCCTATTAAATTCTTTCAAAAACAGTTATTTTCTATTATGTTGACATACTGTAGATTTGTGATTCCCTGCTCTAAAGTAAATTTCGCTTTGCTTATTTGTGGTGTTCTAAATTTAGAGAAGTCGTAAACAAAAATCTCAATCTCAGAGAAATACTATATTTTTCCCCATCTACTACCCATAAATCTGCCTATTTTCACTGACTTACAGTCTCAGTTTCACTTTTCGAATGAAAGTTCAAGTACTAATGTTTAACTTTCAAACTAACAATATTCAATTATTACTATGTCTGTAAAAAGCTCTGTTTTTAGCCAGCCTCTTTAGGCCCGAAAGCAAAACACCTCATTTGAAGGGCAATATATGTAGAAACTAAGGTACTGATCATAGATTTTGCCACCAAAGTCTCATGGTAGAAGTATGTCATCTAATTTTCCGATATGAACTTTCAAATCTAAAAGCATTCAAAAGCACATAAATAGACTACATAGGACGCTAATCACATCAGTTAATATTGATGCATAATAAAATACCCGAAAACTTAAAAGAAAAACATGATGACATCTAGGTTCCAAGCAAGTCCCAATGCACACATGCTTTTAGAGCCTGAGTCAAATGTGTTAATGACCCAGTGGCTAAAGAAAGTCACATGGTCAAGCCCACAGGTACAGGAAGGTTTGAATATTAGACGTCATTTGTGTAATAATATAGCACATTGACTTTACCTGAAAAAATAAACACTGAGCTATAGCAAAGTCCCTAAGTCTGGTTGAAAAGGATCTGAGAGCCTGTCATTTAGGCAAACTGGGACATGGTTATAATTACATGCAAAGGACACCTCCGGATTACAAACATAATAGCCTCACCAAAATTGGTTTAAGCTACCTGTAACCACAGTACAGCTGACTCCCCTAGGCCTGTTTTTCCCATAGGCTCTCAATGACAAAAATGCACCATTTTCCTAGTAAGTCTGAGCCGTGAACAACACGGGTTTGAACTGTGCGGGTTCACTTATACATGGATAGTTTTCAATAGTAAATACCACAGTACTACCTGGCCTGTGGTTGGATCAATCAGCGGGTGCAGAGGAACCACAGATACATAGGGGAGACCATAAATTATATGTGGGTTAACCCCCCATGTGGTTCAAGTGTCAACTGTGTACAGTCCCAAGATACTCAGAGAAATCTAAACCAGCGTATGGCTGAATAACGTATCACCATATACTAAGGAAAGATGCAGCACTCCAACTTCTCATAAAAGGAATACGTCACAGAAGGTTCTTAGGTAAAAGTGTGAAATGCAAAATCTCTATTCTTCCCACATTCTTTTCTCCAGAGGAAGTATGCTTTATTTTGGCTTCAAGTCTCAGCCCCATGAGGGTGATTTGGAAAAACTCTTCTACAGCTCCAAATTCCCCACCCCACTCCCACACTCCAATCCAGGACCTTAACTAATACTGGATGTCACACTCTCCTCATAATAACAAAAATAGCAGAAAATTGTTAAGTAGTGATTTGATAGTTACTGGGTAGTTAGCTACTCAGAAGCTCAAGGAGGCCACCATAAGAAAGTACTAATAAATCTAAGAAATGAATGACAAGAGAGAGCACGAGAAAGAACCAACCATGCAAAACCCAGGGGGAGGAGTATGGTGCGCATGCTGCCCATGACTGGAAGCCACTGGAGAGTTTTCAGTGGAGGAATCACATAACTTAATTCTTCCAGGATTGTTCTGGCTGCTGGGTAGAGAATGGGTACTGAGAGGTCAGTGATGGAAGCAAAGTTCTGGTTAGGAAGATACTGTAATGATCCAGGTGATAGAGATGGTAGCTTGGATGAGGGTGGGGGAGAGTAGATGGATCTAGAAGTCATTATGGGGCTGGAGTCAATGAAACTTGCTGACAAGAGAAATCAAAGTGGTTTCTGGGATTTCACTGACACCATTTGCTAAGAAGAGGGTGGAAGAGGGAAGCAGACCCAGGGAAAAAGTAAGGGTTTTCGGCGTGTAATGTTGAGTCCCTGTTACAATGCACTTAAACGCCATTTACATGTGGTCGTGCCTATGGGACATTCGATGTAAATGGTTGCATATTCACATCCACGTTATAGAATACAATTCTTCTATAAGAATGAAGTAGAACTATGTGAAGCAACATGGAAAAGGGTCCGTAATATTTAGTGAGAAAAGCAAGCACAAAGTACATGGTATTTATTTAAGGTTTTTTTAAGTCTCTGTGTGCACAAGTGTATAGTTACCTATATACAAATAAAAGTGGACCTGGAAGGCTCTACAGCAAATTCGTAACAATGGTCTCAGGGGGATGACAGAATTAAGGGCAGAGTCAAAGAAGGTTTTCAAGTGCCTGTTCAGCATGCATCCTCCCACCCACCCCCACCATTTCTAAATGGAATCTCTATTGGTCAAGAATTCTCTGGCATCCCTAGTTTCTTTGACTAAGTCAGTTATGGCTATTCCATTCCCCTGGCCAGTACCTAACCCTGGGGATGGAAGCAGATCCCAACACAGCAGTAACTCCGCCGGCAGTAACCTCTCAACCTCCAGATTTCCTGGGTGGGACTCAGTCCTAAGCCAGCTCTTCCTAACTGCACTTGTCACATCGTAGCTCTCCCAGTAACCCAACTGAAGCCTCACCCTAGCCAGGCTTGAGGTAAGTGAGCTACACCCCTTAACCTGTACCCCAACTTTCTCTTTATACATTCTTCTTCTAAGTCATCTCTTCCCAAATACTCTCTGCTCCAGTGGCCCTGTTACATTTTCAAAATTTCTGGGGGAATTCAAGAGATGTGGAACTGATTCTGGGGAACTGCCTTCGAAAAATACACATTTCCTTCTGACTGCTACAACTTTGTTATCTTGTATCTATCATGTCATAGCATCTAAGACAAAACTTCTAAATTAATATCCTGTTGTTCATGTGTTACATGAAGAAGAAAACGGCATTAGAGGAATGAACCTCAACCCAAAATTGCTGACCCTACAGAAATTTCAGACATGTTGATGAGGTCAACAGAGGATATTTTGAGAACATGCAACCAAATCACACAGAAATGGCATGATTGCCATGTTATAGTCTCGATGTGTGATTTTCAAGTTCTGCTCACCAAGTTGGAAACGCAGATATGCCAAGTAGCACACGATCCATCCTTCAAGAAGAAATGGTATGAAAATATTTATCATAGTTTAAAATTAACATGAGATTTGTATTACGGAATAAAGTGAGCAGGTGTGTGTGTGTGTGTGTGTGTGTGTGTGTGTGTGTGTGTCTGTGTCTGTGTGTGTGTTCTATTAAAATGCCTTTCCCCAAGTTTTCTTTGATATACTTGAAGTTAATGAGCAAAGCAGAAACTGTAAATTTTCCCAGTAAGCATGATGACTGCAGATGGTTTCCATTCCAAACTGTTAAACTAGTCACAGAAAGCTTTGGAAAATGTCATGTACTAATCAGTTTGTTACTATGATTTGTACGAGTCTCAAGGTCTGCATCACTCACTCTACTAACCTCACTAGCTATCTCAGAAGCTCTTTTGGCATGCTGAATTCCAAGGGTGTCAGTGCCAACTTGCATTCCCTTCCCTTTAATTTTTGATTCCAGATCTTTCTTGTATTCTTTCTGTAAAAAAGCAACATTTTACAACACTCAGACACTAAGGGGACAAACATACATCTGTATTCAATGATACCAAAAATGGCTAAACGTATTTTTTAAAAAAAGAAAACATAGTTTACTTTGAACTATGAATGACCGCCTAGAACTAAATTTTCTGAACTGATTAGAACTATATTCACTATTCTCACTGAAGAAGAGTATATATACACTCTGAAGATTTTTATTATAAAAAGGCTATTGCCAGGTGAGAATCTTCACTGACAATTGTCTTGAGGCCTGAAGGACAGAGGCAAGTTTAAATGAGTTGATATTTTAGAAAGAAGACTGATTTTGAGGTCAGAGCACTCTTGGCTGTGTGTGTGATGTTGGAAATCTTTCTTCACATTTCCGGTTTACTCATCTGCAATTGGGGATAACAATTCCTCCACGCAGGATCACTGGGAGGGACAGTGAAACAGCACACAGCCTAGTGCCCAGCACAGAGCGGCTGCTCAGTAACTGACAGCTTCTTCTGGTCTTTTACTCCTATACCCACATGCGAAGACCTGGGTTTTTGCTGCTCCTGCTACCGTGTTGCCATTCACCTTTCACTGGCTGAACTCTGCCATTGAGAGTTTAAAACAACTTTTCCAAGTATTATTGACAAGTGATTTACAAGATCTGACTCTGAATGTCACTGGATATGTCATCACAACAGAAGAATTTGTAGAAAATTACTAACGCGGGTAAGTGTAATGACAATATTAGCCAGACATCGTGGCAGACAGCTGCTGTTTCTGCCCGAACAGCATCTATTCCTCCCTATTCCGGCCAAAACTTCTACAATTTTCTCTTGAGGAATTACCTCTAACCCCTCTCAATCCATAAACTTTGGGTGGGTTGATTTCCTACTACCCACATATACTTTTAATTCCATTAAAATGCTTTTAATGTTTCCTTTAATTTATGTAAAGAACACTAGCCAAAGACGAACGTAAATCTTTAGAAACACATATCAATTTAGACTATTTTATATTTAAAACATCATTAAACTACCTAGAAAGTTAACTGACTCCTGACTCCAGTCTTGACTGGGTCAAGTGTGGGCACAGGACAGAAGGTGACCCAATGAGATTCAATCCTTAGACCTTAATCCTATTCTAAAGAAGCAGATGCTCACTTCCTACTGGGATTAGTGACCACAGACATGAGTTATCCTGTCGTGAAGAGGGGCCACCACACAGAAGCAGCCTCTCACAAATGAAGCAACTGCGAAGATAACAGAACTGAGGGATGAAGGAAGAGAGACATCATTCGAATTCCAACCTGAAGGAAACCTGATCTTCGGATTTCTCTGTTCTTCAACCAAAACAAAGTTTCTTTGTTGCTTAACCCAGTTTGAGTTGGGTTTCTATCATTTGCAACCTAATAGGGTCATCACCGTCATCACCACCACCAACATCGCCACCGTTTATTAACATACGGGGATAAAGCTTTAAATTTTTTCACTGCTAAAGTCAGCCAGATTCTCCTCAAAGCCCAGTGCCATTATTTACTATTAAAGTAACGACATAACACAAGGAGTAAAGGATTTAAAGCACTTCAGAGGTACTTCATTCTTATAAATTTCATGTAAAGTAAGTAATGGCCACTATCATTTTATACAGAGGTTTAAGTGGACTCACTTAGTAGCTAGGCAAGGACTAGGACAGTCATTTTGTTTATGGGCATGACAGCATGGGAACTTTTTAAAATTTTTTAGTTTTTATTTTTTTTGCGGTATGCGGGCCTCTTGCTGTTGGGGCCTCTCCCGTGGCGGAGCACAGGCTCTGGACGCGCAGGCTCAGCGGCCATGGCTCACGGGCCCAGCCGCTCCGCGGCACGTGGGATCTTCCCAGACCGGGGCACGAACCCGTGTCCCCTGCATCGGCAGGCGGACTCTCAACCACTGCGCCACCAGGGAAGCTCCAGCATGGGAACTTTTAAACTACAGTTATTGACAGACCATGATAACACACCTTCCTAATATGCCTTTCACTTGTTTAAAAGAGGAAGTTAAACCTTATTAAATTATTTTCGTTAATTATATAGAATTTTCTCTAAAATGAGGAAATGGTCATTTGTCTCACACCACATAGACAGGAAATGGTGAGCATCATTTTTTTTTAATTCATCGATGGGGAAAAGACTCTTTTAGGTCATAGCTACTTATAATCATCTTACACATAAAAGCTGTGGAACATTTATACTGTACACAGTTGACCCTTAAACAACAAGAGGATTAATCCACCTATGACTCATCATCGGCTCTCCACATCCTCAGCATCCACAGATCCACAGATGCAGCAACCACGGACCGTGGAGCGCTGTAGAATTTACAACTGAAAAATACTATAAGGGGACCTGCACCGCTCAAACCCACGTTGTTCAAGGGTCGACTGTAAAATCTCTGAGAAAGGTTTACAGACAAGGAGATCAGCTGAAAATGCATACATTCTCAATTGTTACATAAATGTACTCACCTCACTAGCCATTTCAGATGCACGTTTTGCTCTCTGAATATCGAGTACTTCTGAATTAAGTTCCATTCCTTTCCCTTTTATTTCATTTTCCAAATCTTTTTTATATTCCTTCTATGAGACAAGAATATTATTGCGTGAAACTTACTAGGAAACTCTAATTTATATATCTTTTTTTTTTTAACATCTTTATTGGGGTATAATCGCTTTACAATGGTGTGTTAGTTTCTGCTTTAATAACAAAGTGAATCGACTATACATATACATATGTTCCCATATCTCTTCCCTCTTGCGTCTCCCTCCCTCCCACCCTCCCTATCCCACCCCTCCAGGCGGTCACAAAGCACCGAGCCGATATCCCTGTGCCATGCGGCTGCTTCCCACTAGCTATCTGCCTTACTATATATTGTTTTACATGTTTTCCAGAGACCACAGAAAGAAAATATTTCTAGAAAGGAATGAACCAGATTTCGGAGCATTCATGCTCTATATTTCCTACAGATACTTCATTTTCTTTTTTAATCATGCTTGAGTGGCTTCCAATATTATCAGTCTTTTTTCTTTCATCCTTTCCTCTCATATATTTTGGTACCATATTGGTGCCGTATTTTAAAAAGACATCTTCCCTTTAAATGGTGAGGAAGATCTTAGGAATGCATGTTTCTTACTAATTATTTGAAGTATTTCTTTGAAAGCTGTCTATAAAATACGAATCATCAGAAGAACATAATTGGAAAAGAATGAAAAACTACAAAATCAAAAGGACTGATATGGCCAAAATTTTTTTAAAGTTTCCGTTTTATTCAAAGATTTGTAAAACCAAATAATTTCCTACAGATTGGTAATATATAGTCTGAATTTTGCCCATTTAAATATATGTTAAGTAGATCCAAATGTCTTTATTAATCCTTACATATAACATGGGTTTTTTTGTGTGTGCTCATGAATTTCTTGTCTTCTTACTAATTGAATTATGAAAACAATATATATCTTAATCCAATTCAACTAAGCTGCCTTTATGACTAACTTGTCAGATGAAAGATGAGACTTCCTTTAATGATAAGAAATCATGTTCTAGTTAATTCTAGGATTCATTTGATGTTATTTTCTCTTTGTCCAGTTTAATTAAATTAGCCAGTACTCTGCTTAACTAATAGCCTACAAGACATTGTAATGACCTGCATGTAATTTTGGAAAGAGCTCTGGAGTCAAATGACCTGGATGAAAGTCAGAGTTCTTTCACTTATTAGGTCATGTGAACTTCAAGAGAACTTTAAGTAACTGAGCCTTGATTTCCACAGAACAAAATGAAAATAAAAGTACTTGTCCTACCAGTGTCAAGGACAATTGAGGAAATCAAATGAAATGAAGTATAAAATGATACTTTGAATACTTTAAATGGCAACAGAAATGCAAAGACCATAAAGTAAAGAATGAGAAGACAATTTAAAGCCAAATGCTCACACTTTCAAAGGGAAGTCACAATTTCATTAAGTTACTGAGTCTCTTTCTAAAATTAGACATCACTATAACTTAATCAAAAGATTTTTAATCATTGTCTCTAGGCTTTTCTCCTACACTGATGCATACATTCTAGATCAGTAAGTCTAAAATAAGATTCACTCAAAAAGATAAATAAAAGAGACTGGCGATGGCGTGTATATTAAAGTCGTCTTTTTTTTTTGGCCACACCATGCAGGATCTTAGCTCCCTGACTAGGGATAGAACCCAGGCCACCTGCAATGGAAGCATGGAGTCCTAACCATTGGATCACCAGGGAATTCTTAAGTCATTTATGATTCTCAAAATAGATCTCACATTGTCATTTGTATGTAAATAAGAAAAAGATTCCCCTTTAAAAACTTCATATAAATAGTGCATATTTTTTAAATGGAAGACAATAATAGCAGGGAGCTGCCACATGATCACCCTTCAACTTCAAAAGCTTTTATAGGATCTAGAAGTGAGAAGAGGTAGGGTAGCAAGGACTCTCTTCCATAAATTATATGCCTGTTTCAGCCCGGCATATATACAACAGTGAATCACATTAAATTTCTAAAAGCAGTTAAATGGTAAAGGCCAGTTGGCATTTGCTTATTAAAAAAGTTCATGATGATTCATGTCTGTGTAGGTAATTATACTCCAATTTATTTCACTGGCTTAAGACATTTCTTTCAGGAATAGTTTCTTCAGTTCAAAATTCCGGATGAAATGGAGTTCTCTAACGCTTTCTCTTAATGTAAAGAGAATCTGTTTAAACAGGGAATTGGGGCTTCCCTGGTGGCGCAGTGGTTGAGAGTCCGCCTGCCGATGCAGGGGACACGGGTTCGTGCCCCGGTCTGGGAGGATCCCACATGCCGCGGAGTGGCTGGGCCCGTGAGCCATGGCCGCTGAGCCTGTGCGTCCGGAGCCTGTGCTCCGCAACGGGAGAGGCCACAACAGTGAGAGGCCTGCGTACCACAAAAAAAAAAAAAAAAAAAAAAAAAAAAATTAAAAAAAATTAAAAAAATAATAATAATTAAAAAAACAGGGAATTGAAAGAGCTCCAGGTTACTTAGCAACCATTTTTTAAAAAAAAGAAACAAAACTTTTAAACTGTGAACATGATATTTTTAATTGTTAGATTTGAGGGCCTTAATATTCAACAAATTTAATACACTGTGAGCCAAAATGTACCACTAAGTTTGGGGTTTGGGAGGACGTCCTGCTGAGCATAAAATGAAAAATGGACAAGAATTCCTAGGTTCTATGTGCTAAACATTATTTTTCCCTACTTAGAACAAAAACCACTTATAAATGTACCATTTATCCAGACAGTCACAATAAGCACCTCATTTCTGATATCAAATGTCATGAGAATGCTGCAGTGCAGGGAAGGAACAGGAAACAATGGTTCTAATACATGTTCTTACAATAACTAAATTTGAGAGAATCAAGGTAGCCTCATCCATATTGAAAATAGTTTTTTGAAAAACTAACTGCTATAAAGCTGTGAAACTACTTATAGAGCTTCTAAGCTACAACCCAAACACAAAATCAAACTATTTTTCAAGTTTTTCCAGGAAATCTGGGTAATTTCTTCCCTCATCTTTAAACGGAAATGTTAACACTTACCTGTTTTTAATGAAAATGGAAAACTCTATTAGTAAAGCTCAAAGTGAGGGAAAGAGTAATGGATGAATAACTCAAACACTGAATTAGAGAATTAGTAGAGAATTGTTTAGTACCTATTTCCTGGGTTTTTTCTTTAAATGTCTTTTGTAGAATCGTATAGCAATAGTAGGATCATACCTCCTTCAGAAGGCTGGTGATGTACTTTACATGTAAAAACTCTGGAGTCTTGTCTAAATCCATCGATGACCTTCCTTTAATCTCCTTCTCAAAATCCTCTCTGTAAACTTTCTGTTAGATAAGACCACATGATTTTAAATTTAGAAAATATTAGTGACTGTTGAAAAGATAATAGAACAAGGGTTCCTGGAACAAAACTGATATTTTTCATATATAATTCTACCACCTCTGAATATTTTATTTACAGGAAAATAACTCCAACTTTATCATAAATTTTAGAATTCTACCAAACAAAAGCAGGCTCTTCAAGTACACCGGCTCCCTCTAGGAAAGCATTCTGAGAGGGGCTACTTAACATCTCAGACTCTGTTACTGTTTGACATCAGCCCGTTTCAGGAGGAGAACCAATACCACTGGCTATTTGACTGGATCCCCTGATTGGTTCACCCGAAAGACAGTGGATCCACCCACTGGAAGAAAATCTAGAGGCATGGAAATCCACTCAAACCAAAGGAGAATGAACGTTTATGTCCTCATCGTCCCTCTTAAATGTTAGTCTTATGTGAATTCAAGGAAGACCATTTCTGGAAATTCCCTGGTGGTTCAATGGTTAACGCTTGGCACTTTCACTGCCGAGGGCTGGGGGGGGAGGGGGGCGGTTGGTGGGGGGGGTCAATCCTTGATCCGGGAACCAAGACCCCGCAAGCAAGCCACGTGGCACAGCCAAGGAAAAAAAAAGACCATTTCTAAAATGTAATGGAGGCTGGAGGGGATCTTCCTTTAATAATTTTGGCATTGAGAATATTTCTCTACCATCTATGGAGCTGACATGCATCAAGTTACACTGTGAGGAGAATCTTATCTGGAACCTGATAAACTGTTCTTTGGGTAACAGTTCACGACAAGAAATGAAAGGAGATTGCGGAGGGCCTAAACCCATATCCCCATCTGCCTGTTTGACATTGCCACCCTCTGGTTATCAGGCTCTAAATTCTACATTTGAGCTAGGCGTTTGAAAATCAGTGGAAACCCAGGATTCATGACTGTAAAAACAGTCTCCCTAAATAACACAAATACGCGTCCATGTGAAATATTTACCAGACAAACAAGGGCCCAGAGTTTACCAGCTCAATATTTTATTCAAATTGCAACACAAAGATCATACAAATAAATAAATTCTGCATGAATTTATTCCTATTGATACAAAATGAAAAGCTATTCCCAGGATCATTATGTACTTATTACAGGGATAGGTAACTGTGCACAGAAATTCTCCAAACTGTGAGGGAGGATAAGAGAATACACTGTCCCCTCCCCTACATTTGAGTTACACATGGCCATTTAACAAACAATCCAGGAATAGCCATGAGAAATAGATGTTCTATAAAAACTAACAGAGCTAATTAAGAAGAAAACACACTGAATTAAAGGAACTACAGACACACCAAAGAACAATGATGAGAAGTGGTCCTCTTTATGTGGAACTAATTGAGATCATAATTATAAAGCTGAATCTAGGGCATTTTGAGGCCAGAAATGACTCTAAAAAATGAAATACAAATATATGTACATTTATTTATTTCTTATTTTTCACTTCAAAAGGGCCTTCTCTCAACAAAAAATTATTTGACAGAAGTAACTCACTAAGGAAGATTGACGATGACTTGAACTCACCAGTATATGACTAGAAAATAGAAAAAAAACACTGAAGTATGCTTTTTGTAGGAGAGCTCTATTTGTGGAACAGAAGACAAAGAACTTTTCAAAGCCAGATTTAGAGATTTCTTCTAGAAAACACACTGGCTAAACCTACATCTGGCATGAGAAGAAAGTGAGAGCAGCTTAGTTATAGGCTATAACAAAAACATGAGTGGCTTCTCCTGAGCTCATACTTAGCTTTACCTGTGGGAGGCCCTTAAAGAAGCACATGGTCAAGCTTATCCCTTAGGAATCAGAACCATCTCTTGTATCTACTTCACTGGTCCTGCATTTAAAGACATCTTTCACATCCAACTTTGTCTAAGATTTTTAGGTATATTATTTTTCTAGTATAAAATGTATCTGCCAATTTATACAGAATACATTATAGAGTATAAATCTTTATAGTATAAATGTGGTTCAAAGATATTTTCCATTGGAAGATTTCTTTCTCCTCAAGCCCTGATGAGCAGAAACATAATTGCTGAGCCTAAAACTCTAATAGCCAATGGCTATAAATTTAAGGGAAAACATGTCTCAGCCTCTGCAAAGGATAATTCTCCCCTAGTGACAATACCAGAAATCAGAATAGCAAAAATTGAAAGCCAATATTAATGAAAGACCCACACCGTCCACAACGTAAGTTAATTCCACAGCATATAATAAATGTATAACAACAGTTAAACATTAAAGCTGATTTACACCTAATGTCAGAAACAGCCAACCACTGCAGTGTACTTTCTTCCGGACCCACTAAACATTCTGAACCACTCTACTGGTTCCTTTCAATGACAAAACATCAAATTTGCATTAAACAGTTGATGACAAAACAAAGGGACCCACCTCACTCTGCATCTTCTGAGCCTCCTTTGAAGCTTGATATGATGGTGTCTCAACAAATTCAAGCATCGATTTCCCCTTATTTTTCTCATACTCTTCTTTGTACTTAACCTTCATTGAAAAACAGTATAAAAGGCACATAAAGCTCACAAGCCCTTACACAAATAGAGCAAAGTCAAATAAATACATGTGCAAAACCAATCACCCTATCTTCTAAAATCACACTCTTCTGGCCACTTAGGTTGATGACTGGGTTCTCTGTGGTTAATGATATACAAGGAAAGTAAACAGGTAATATATGAAAAACCTTAAGGGGTAAAAATGATTCAGAACTAAATAATGTAGTTCTAGGACTTGTATAAGTATTTAGACAGCTGGGATATATAGATATGTATCATATACGTGGGGTTACGTATGTATACACACATGTTATACACACAGGTATAGGTACATATAGAGAGAGAAAGACAAAGAGACAGAGAGGCTGAGACAGAGAAAAAAGGAGAGAGAAAAAAGACAGAGAGAGAGAGAGAGAGAGAGAGAGAGAGAGATCCCCGTGATAACTTTGAATGCCTAGCAGTAAATCATGAACAAGAAGAAAAACATAGGGCTTCCCTGGTGGCGCAGTGGTTGAGAGTCCACCTGCCGATGCAGGGGACACGGGTTCGTGCCCCGGTCCGGGAAGATCCCACATGCCGCGGAGCGGCTGGGCCCGTGAGCCATGGCCGCTGAGCCTGTGCGTCCGGAGCCTGCGCTCCGCAACGGGAGAGGCCACAACAGTGAGAGGCTCACGTACCGCAAAAAAAAAAAAAAAAAAAAAAAAGAAGAAAAACATAGCTGTGATTCTCTCTTTCTGACAAAGGAAAGACAGTGTTCTTTGGGACTGTTGAATTTTTCCATAGACACTGAGTGAAACACACACACAGAGCTTTTATGTGACTTCTTTCAGTTTCACTAAGCATTATTTAATAATATCATAACATGAATTATTTATTTCAGTTACAACCAATTTCAGTCACAAACCAATAAATTTCGGTTTATAAAACGATCGATATTTTCTATCTCCTGAAAACAAAAACTAGAATTATATTCTGTAAGCTGTCAGGGTGGCCGGCTTTTTTAGCAATATACCTTTTTAAATTAAATTCACAGAAAAGTTTTGATCATGATTCATTTCATTCAGAAATGTATTTTCATTAAATCCTTAGGTATAATAATTACTTATGAAATTGGTTCTTAAGTTGTATTATAATAATAATTTTAATGGTAATTAAATCCAAAAGAACATTTTCAAAACTTAGAACTTTGTGGTGGCAGGAAATATAACAAATTTTTAAATTCCTATTTTTAGGAATACTTTTGTTTTAGAGAAGTATAATAGAATGATCGATGAGAGTGTGTGAAGTACAATAACATTATGTTAGGATAAAATTTTGTGGGGAAAATGAAATAAAAGTAAGAACACAAGAGAAAAACACATACATTTCCAAACCTTAAAGGAGAGCTGGTTTGTATATTTTTTAAATAAATGAAGGCAGATATCACATCATTATGGAATTTATGTTCCATGGGATACATTTAAAAGCGTGATGTAAAATTTTATCTTAATAGATGCTGGAAATAACATCTTTTGCAACCATTGAAATTCAGAACCAAAGAAAAGTTATCAACTTTAAAGTGTTCAAAAAAAAAGATATTTTTAAAGATTTCTTTCAGAGAGTACATAGAATTTCATAGTCGAAAGAAACATTAATGTAGAATACACTGGTAAGATAGTTTTTCCTTTTTAATACACTTATAATTGAACTGAGAAGTTATAATGAACTTTGTGCCTGGAAAATTACTTCTGCAGCTCAAAATGACAAACCAGTACACTATAAAATTGAAATTATGAGATATGATCATCATTTAATTAATTAACTCATATATTATAAGTTTTAACTTGTGTATAGTAACTATAATATTATGAAATGCCTGCATATGAAACATGGTTCAAGCTTCCCCAGCCCAATAAATATAGTGTTTGAGATTTTTTTCACGACGCACATTCCTTCCAGCAGCTACACATTCTTGGTCCAGGTGCCCGGCAGTGACTGTTACAGGGTCTGGGTTGGGGAGGTCTCATACCTGACTCTGGAGCATGGCATTGCCTTTATGGTGCAGGTGTTCCACAGCGTCCGTGTCAAAATGATACATGCCTTTGTTTTCCTCAAAAAGCTTTCTATACTCTCGCTAAAATAGAGAACATGAAAATAAAGTCAGAATAAAAGAGGCTGATGAGAGCAACTAATACTTAGGAATGCAAACTGAAAAATGCAAGCCAACAAGAACTGCAAAGCTACCACCAGGCTCCCATGGCTGGTTGTACAGATTTCTGACCCTGCGCTAAACCGACAACACAAGATAGACCAGCTCTAGGTGGTCAATGTGAACAGTATCTAAAACACTGAAGAGAAGCAGAGGACAACTGGCTGTAAACACAATGTAAAAGAGATTTGCGACACTGAGGAGTGACAACAGAAAACCCGTGACTTGTGTGAACAGGCAAAGTGGGCAAAATAAAGGCAACTTGTCCTGCCCTTATTCTAGAACAGAAATGTATTTAATTTCATCTATAAGAAGAGAAGGAAAGAAAAGAAGAAAGAACATAGGAACGGAAAGCTGGAGTCAGGAAAGAAAAATAAGTTGTATACAACGGTTCAGCCCTGAGAAAGATTGGGGTTCATAAGGAAAATTAGAGGGTGAGAAATAATTCAACTAATTTTCCTAAAAGGAGAGGGTAGGAAGTGCCTGGAAGAGAAACTGAGGAATCTGGGTATGGTTGGTTGCATTTTTAAGGTGAAGAAACTGGATTAAGACATTATTTAGACATACAGACAAAAAGGTAAATTTGGGGCTTCCCTGGGGCCGCAGTGGTTAAGAATCCGCCTGCCAATGCAGGGAACACGGGTTCGAGCCCTGGTCTGGGAAGATCCCACATGCGGCGAAGCAACTAAGCCCATGCACCACAACTACTGAGCCTGCACTCTAGAGCCCATGAGCCACAACTACCAAAACCGGCGCACCTAGAGCCCGTGCTCCGCAACGGGAGAAGCCACCGCAATGAGAAGCCTGCGCATCGCAGTGAAGAGTGACCCCCGCTCGCCGCAACTAGAGAAAGCCTGTGCACAACAACGAAGACCCAACGCAGCCAAAAATAAATAAATAAAATAAATATATTTATTTTTAAAAAAAAAGGTGAATTTGGAAGAGACCAGAATGGATAAGGATGCCACATTTGGCAAGTGTAGGACTCTAAATACAACAGGCAGCAATAAGACAAAAATTGCTTCCTGATTTTTATCACTGGAGATTGGACACTTAGTTATTTTGCCTATTTGGAAGAGACTTTTAGAGGTAAATAGTAACTCTCAAAGACTTTTAGAGGTAAATGGCAACTCTCAAAGACTCACGTCTACAGAGACTTCAGCTAAAGTTTGTTGCTCCTAAGACAATGAAGATTTCGGTGAAAGTGGCAGAGTGAGGGCGAGGTAAGCAGCATCTGAAAGGGAGCAGGAAAGAGCTAGGACATTTGGGTCTTAGGAGATGCTCCGTGATCTGAGAGTGAAGCAGGAAGAAGGCCCAGTGCCAGGGATGGGAAGGATGGAAGGTCCAAGTGGCCTACACATGAAAACTGCTTTCCCTGGGGACGCAGCAATGGTCCCCAGAGGCATTTTCAGCCAATTAGGGAACTAAGACATGTGTCTCCCCAAACTCTAACCAGAATACATTAGGGAGGATAGCACCCCCAGGAAGCTCATGAAAATGTTCACATAGTACATCTTGACGCAAGAGAACAATCTCTAAATAAATTTTGGCTTCTCTACTAATTTTTTTAAAAAAAGATAATTTCAAAGAATAACAGTATACTTAGAGATGTTATAATTTGATTACAAGTTATTTTATAATATATATTTATAAAATAGTTATGAACTGAATGTAACAAGCTAGGATACATTCCATTACTAAGTTAAAATCCAGAACTAATAAAGTCTGGGATAACGGGTATATACTGAGAAAAGGTCGAAAACTACTGTCCCTAACTCAAGGATCTATTGTAGTTACAGAGAATTTCAGAAACTCCTGTTTTAAAACCAAAACAAAACCACCCTATTTGAACTAAGATCTGTAAAAGGTTACCAATACTTGTTTTTTCTTATATAATAGTCTCTGTTGCCTCCTAGTGGGAATTATACAGAGTAACACAATATATATTTTTTTAATTTATGCAGTTATAAAAGAAACTGAAAGCTAATAGAGCTCTATTTTCCAAAGGAAAATGTTCTCTCAAAAATTTAATCAGTATGGCTGTAAAAACTCATAAGGCACTAATTTTACTCTACACACTACAATTTTTAAAATTATGATTTATATCAAAGACATTCAGAGGTCTTTTAAAAAACAGCCATTTATAACAAACTGACAACTAATTCTGGCAGAATGTCTGTTTAAGCATTCCCTTACTCAATCTTTTATTAAAATTAAGTTGCCTTTATAAATCAACAAAATCCCAATTCTCTTCACATTAAAATTTAAAAGAAGGCAATTCTGATGTACAATAAATTCGAGCCAGTGTAACATCGTGCAACTTTAATAAGTAGAAACTTCAGAGTAACACCTTTTTTGGCTCAAACTTTCTCTTCCATGAAGTAACTGTTCAGTCACAATTCTATGACTGAACGGGAAAAAAATCTATAATCCAGGCAAAAGCAACCTGAATGAAGGTTTAAACTTTATAAGTGGTATATAAAACAAGTGGAATATACAAATTTGGTGGGTTTTCTCTGTTGAAGAGAAAATAGAAAAATTACTATTATTGCTTTTCACCACTATTATAAAATAAAGGTCAATTTTTTTTTTTTTTTTTTTTTTTTTTTTTTTTTTTTTTGCGGTACACGGGCCTCTCACTGCTGTGGCCTCTCCCGTTGTGGAGCACAGGCTCTGGACGCACAGGCTCAGCGGCCATGGCTCACGGGCCCAGCCGCTCCACGGCATGTGGGATCTTCCCGGACTGGGGCACGAACCCGTGTCCCCTGCATCGGCAGGCGGACTCTCAACCACTGCACCACCATGGAAGCCCAAGGTCAATATTTTTAAAAAGAAATATTGCCTATGAGTGGCATGCCTTTTTTCTAGCTACCAAGTTTTTGAATTACCACCATGATATTTTTGTTGGCTTATTTACACATGAAACCTTGTGTCCTAAGGAAATTTAACCCAAATAGGGATGAGAAAGAGTCCCAGGTCAAATGCTACTGCAATGATCAAACTGGATGAGCAAAGACTAAACATAAAGAAAGCAGAGGCTCAGAGCACAGCAACATATTGATTTTTAGAAGCACACCTATGAGTCGTGGCAGAAAATGTATAACTGAAACAGAGCCACTCAAGGAACAGAGGCATGTGTGCAGAGGAGCAGGGGATAAGCATTGAAATGGCAGGACAGCATGAATTAAGCGTCCAGGGACTGAGTCTAATTCTGTGCCTGACAGTCTCCCAACCTTCATCCCTGCTCAACAGACAGGAGAGAATAATGGACTGCTTTTCCTCCAGGGACCAGTGACAATTAATTAATTAATCTCCGTGAATACAAATTATTTACACGCAGATTACATTTCAAGAAGAAAAGAGGATTACAAAGTAATGAACAGAAGTTTCAATATATCAAAGCCAAGGGTAGACATTTTTAACCTGAACTGAAGCCGTTATCTCATTATTTAATGGTTTGGGAACCAGGTTTTGACTACAGATTTTTCTCATGCATGACCATGGGTACATCTCTTGAAGATGACTGTTTTCGCTTTTTCACATTCTTTGCCAACATATCAATACTTTTCCATCAAACCTGTGCCTGATCCAAAGCAGATATATGATAAATTTGGATAATTTTTGAGTAATTATTAAAATAGGCATAGAAATAACTTGAGGTCAAATTAGAGTTCATCATCACCGTGGGCCATTCTGAGATGTAGGAAATACAGGCACAGGTGAGCCAGGGTCATCAGGAATGAGAGCCAGTGAAGTCAGGGTTCAGACGCACTGCGTGCTGGAAACAGCATGTAGGAGCTGAGCTCTGAGGGAATGGACCACTTGGCAGTGGACACAGATATTTTCATCAGGACATGAGGAAATCACCCTCTCCTCCTAGTTGCGCTGAAGAAAACATCGAAACCTTCATAAAAGTATAGCATCAACACAAACACCCTTGATATTTATTTTTAGAGAAGATATAATTTAGACTAAGATAACTTTTATGCTACCTACTGAATACCAGACACTCTGCTCTGGCCTGTACAAAATAAAAGATCCCTGACTTCCAAGTGGCTTCAATCTACTACAGAGAAGGAAAGGGGAAGGAGAAAGACAGAAAGGACGCTCGTACAAACACTTGGAAGGGTAGCTGTTCAACAAGAAAGTTTGTATTCAAGAGATATTAAAGAGCTAGCTTTGTAAAGCGACAGCCTGGGTGGGAATTTAAGCAAGACACTACTTTTCATTAAGTGAGTTACTGAGGGAGGAGTGAAGGCCGGGCTCGCCTAAGGAAGCAGGTGCGCTCATGAGCACTGCAGACACATCGGCTCCAGAGACACACACCTACAGTTGTCAACAAACGACCACTTACTCCGCTGAGCATTTTGCTGGTTTTCAAAGCGTGGTTTAAAAACAAGTTTGGGAGATCTGAAACTGGATCATGCATATTTTGAATGTCTTTCTTGTACTTCACCTATGAAAATAACATGGAACAAAATACCATCTAGGAGAAGAAAATATTACGCTTTTGCATTATGGCCATTATTATTTTAAACACAACAAAGTATTATTTAACAGGAAATTGACAAATGAATTTACAAGGAGCCACTAGATGGTGCTCATTTACTACGGAATGAATAAAAGAAAACTACAGGGACTTGAAAGTATTTTGGTAACTCCTTTTGTTTACTTGGTCAGAAAGGGTGATGTTAACAGAATCAACTAACTTTAACAGAAATTCTGCTTGCAAAAAATGAAGAAAATAGAAACTTTACTCTTTAGAAATTACCACCATCTTTCTATTATATTTTGTGTCTATCTTAGAGCTTCTGGTGGTTTTCATCCTATTACTATATAGAATGTTTCTTTTCTCTTTAATCAGTTGCTTTGGAAACATAATAATATTAGTAATAATAATAATAAAATGTTAATAATAGAAAACATCAAGCACTTACTGTGTAAGTAAGTAAACAAGTAAAAACTTTTCTGTTTAAACACTTTATATGTATTAAGTAATCTCCACAATCCTAGTAGGTAAATACTTTAAATATCCCCATTTTACAGATGAGGAAACTGAGGCACAAAGATGAAAGCATAATATTAAGTGGTGGAGCAAGATTCAAATCCAGGCAATTGATTCTAAACCTTGAGCTTTCAGTACTGTGCTCTAGGTTCCTTTAAGTATATCCCAACTCTATTTGCTTTACATTTGTACACACACAAAAATAATCAAATAAGAAAAATAAATCACTATGATATTCCCAAAGGTCCTAAAAGACAGAAACACCTAATTCAATTGCTGGTAACAAAAGCTGGGTAATGAACACAAATTACAATACCTTCTAAACATTAATGAAAATAAAATATACCAAGTCCCAAGGATACGACAGGAGTTGAAAGGTTTAAATGCTCTAACAAAGCAACAGTTCAACAATAGTCAAACTTAACATTTAAAAAGGTACTCTATACATCATTCAATTATAGCAAAGTAATTGATTTCTTTCCATGTTTCTTTTTTCATATTCTTCCTAATTCTCATAAAAAATTAAGACATCTTTTCTTATAAATTGAAACTTTATTTTTAAAGACATGAAATGAAAACAAAACTTACGAAGAGGTATTTCACAGAATTTACATAAGGGATAAGAAAGAAATTGTAAGCCATCTCAAGTACAATTTCTGGAAATTTCCTTATGATAAACTACTATGCACCAGGTATACTTTACAATATGCACAATTTCATGCATAATTACGTGAGTGAACTATTGTCATAATCA
Organism: Orcinus orca; assembly: GCF_937001465.1. Taxonomy (NCBI): domain Eukaryota; kingdom Metazoa; phylum Chordata; class Mammalia; order Artiodactyla; family Delphinidae; genus Orcinus; species Orcinus orca. The sequence goes on along the minus strand of NC_064560.1, from coordinate 14,477,142 downwards.
CTAATTTATGATACTACACACTACTTTTCTGAAAAACTATATAATCTATTTCTATTCTTGATCGGCTATAATAGTTTTATTAGCAATATTGTTCCTACTTATTAATTAGTTAGTAATCAGTAACCATTGATAGTAAATTACCATATGAAATTTTTCTCAGAAAAGCTTCAAGAAAATATGCTTCAGCTTTTTCTAAAATTATTTGGAAATGACATGATCTTGATTAAGTATCACAAGTACCACACAGCCAAGTCCGACAAAACAAGAATCAAAATATACTGAAAATAATCTTCTGTGAATTACAAGTCAGGAGGCAGAAAGTAACTTACATTACTCGCCAGGGCAGTGGCCAGCTGACTCTGCCTAAAAGAAGCACTTTCAAGAGGATTGTAATGATGTTTCTTATCCTTCATTTCATTATCAAATTTTTCTTTGTATTTAACCTTCCATAAAAGAAACAAAAAGGATCAATTAAATGGCACATTTACCTTTAAGCTTTCAAAGTAACATGTTTGATTTTTAATTAGATCAGATAAAAGCTACCTTAAAAATGTATGATAGCAAAAGTTTAAATTCCTGGTATTTCCTCCCACACTCCCCCACCCCCGTATAAAGCTTAATTAGGCATAAAGGGTTTTTTTTAATTAAAAAACACCTCTACTTGAACATGGATCATAAATGCAATTAGGCATGAACTCAAATCCTATTAACAAGAATTATATACTAAAATCTGGGGATTTTTAAATGTCAGTTTCCACTTCTGCATTCCTAACATTTATGATCAGTTAGAAATCAAGACCACAAATGTCTTAACATCTACCACATTTAGAAAATGGGTCCTAAATCTCAGAATTTGAATATTAATTTTCCTAAGAGAATTATTCCAAATGCAGGACATAGCTGATACCATGGTTTTTCTCATCATTTCCCATTTGTTCAAAACCTCATTGTTAGGGATTACATTTTCTGAAACATCCTGGGTCTATTTAATGTCATTTTTCATTTCTCTGCTTTCACTCCACAATTGTATTCAGTGGCAGAACCATCTCCAATCTTCACTGTGGATTTTTTTTTTTTTAAGCAGTCTTAAGGCAACCAAAAGAAGGATTATCAACTTATCGTGTAGAACTATATTTTTCTCCATGAATAGAGAAGTATGTGAATGTATGTTATGATAATTAATTAGAATATATATACAAATTCTTTACAAAAATAAAACAAAAATAGCTAGTCTCATTTCACATCCGCTTTTATTCCTGTAGGTAGGAAAGGATGCACAAATCTTAAAAGCAAAAGTAAGCTCTTTTGTCTTCTTGTAATATTTTTTATTATATAATGATTCTTACACTATTTTGTTTTCTTACAACATTCAGAATGCACCTGTATTCTACATCCTAAGCTCTGCCTTGCAGAAACCTTTACAAAAAAGCAGTTTGGGAATGGCTCATGTTACCTCTTTTAATCTAGTGTGTATTGGGGGCTGGTCTCCCTCAGGGACACATGCCCCGTACCTACGAGTGGGAGCTTGTGAAAACCCTGGTGGGAACACATTTGGAAAATATGTCAAGATGGTTCACAGGGAACATCTTCTGTTGCAGTTCCATTTGCTAATAATAACTTCTGATACTCAGTTTACCTTATAAATTCAAGCAAAATGTCATTCGTTCTAATTAACAGGCAAGGCCTCCCTAAAACAAGAAAAACTTTGATTTTTGAAAATTATTTTATCTTGAAATCAGGGCCAACATCACCAATGGAATAAATTTAGACCTCCTTTACTACTTTCCACAGTAGCTGCACCAAAGCCAAGATTCTCCCTACCTGGTCCTCCCCTAAACACACAATGCCACTCCTCAGCACTCCTCTGCTGTGGCATTTTTCACAGTATTCTTAGCTGTGTTTTTGTCTCTTCTAGGTTCTAGTGCCTGAAAGGTATTCACTTAATGACGATAGTAGATTCTCTGAACTGACTTCCCCTAGAATGGCACTCCTGATTCAGCCAGATTCACCAACACTTTCCACCTACTGAGGAAAACATGCTGCCTGATGCCACAGGGCCGTGAACACTCTCAGCCCGTAGCTGTTTCCATCTAATCAACTGATTCTGCTATGTAACACGGGCTTGCATCATTTCCTGTCAGTTATTCACAGTTCCCAACCTCAGGCACCATGAGTATCTTAGTTATGTATTAGCTAAAAGGCAAAACTTGAGCACAGAAAGCCCACCATACTGTCTTTGTACCCACCCCTGGGGTTCCCAGCACAATTACCCTAAGCCCAGAGGCAACATGGAAGGAAGTGTTACTTGGAAATTAACCTGACGCATTCTCATGTGTTAGATAACCTGGCAGCATTTACTCTTTCCAAGTAAATGCATAATTTCTGAAAAACAATAATCAATCTACACTGTAATGATTCCTTCCTTCCTCTATTCATTAAACATTGAGCCTGCACTGGGTTCCTACTATGAGTTAGGATGAGTTCCTACCTGAGGTTGGGAATGCTGATATGACCCTCTCCACATGGAGAGACACACTCCATCAGGCTTGGAGTCAGTAATCTCTTCCAAAAGCAAACCTGATCAAGTCACATACATGCTTAAACTCACTTCTTATTGGGCTTAGCATGAAGACCAGGATCCCAGACATGGCTACAAGGTTCAGTGGGACCTGGCATTCCCAGCTCTCCAATGTCCCCTTTAATTTCTGTCCTCTGGCCATCCTCGTGTTCTGAAGTTCCTTGAACATGCAGCATGTGCCCCTCTCTGGCCTTCCGTATGCTGTCCCCTCTGCGTCAGATTAATTTCCAAGTAACACCCCCCTCCGTGTTGTGTCTGCTCCTAGTGTAACTGTGCTGAGAACTACAGGGGGTACAAAGGCAGTCTGATGGGCTCTCCGTGCTCAAGGATGATATGACCTATTTTTGCCATTTAGCTAATACATAACTAAGACACTCACGATGTCTGAGGTTGAAGAATATGAATAATTGAAAGAAAACTTGATGGAAGCCAGCACTGCTCAGCTGGATTAATTGATTAGATTTAAATACTTCAATACAAACAGAACCCTGCATTTTTTCACCTGACGTTTTACAAGACACACTTTTAGTAATACTAACCTATTATTAAAGGTGAGTTTTCCCTGGAAATATAAGGTTAGACTATTTTCTAAGTTTTGGACATATTTGAATTATCTGTGTATGTCTGCTCTCCCATTAGACAGTGAGCAAGAAATAGATTTTTATTCATTTTTGTATCCCTAGTGCCTGACACACTAGTGCTTTGAATGGATGTGGCACTTAATATATGTTTATTAAAGAAACATATAAATTAAAGGGAAAATGATAAGCAATCAACTCTCTATTAGGACTCAGAATGAGTCATACCCTGAGGGAGGCGTTGGAACTATATATAATACTGCTCTAATTTCCCAAGTCTGTTCCCCCAACACACACCCTCCACAGTCATTGATAAATTGGTTTGAACAACATCCTATTAGGAAGAAAAAAATGCAAAAGGAAATGAAAAACAATAGATATAAAAATAACATATTACATCTGTATCATACTTTATAGTTCCTGCCAGACTTTTACTCATTCATTCAAGAATTATTTATCTAACGCATACTCTACATCACTTACTATGCTGAAGAGTTCTATACTGAAGAGATTTGGGAATCAGGCGGTAACTGTCTTCAAACATTTGCAAAAACAGAAAAATAGCATTTGTTCTAGTACAAAAGGTAAAGCTAGTATTGATGGGTAGGAGTTGTAGCCAACGAGATTTCTGCTGGTTATAAGGAAAATGTTCTATCAGCTGAGCCGCCCACCAGTGGGACAGCTTTCCAGTTCTGTTTTCCCCTTCTGCTTTCCTGCTTCAAATCACTGCTTCCTACCTCCTCCCAATGTTCACCTGAAAAATTTCTACACATCTTGCATCTGCCCAAATGTAACTTCTTTCTGAAAGCCCTCTCTGACCCTCTAAACTATAATATTTACTGCTGATATACTTTTGAAGCACCCCAAATTTACCTGGTCACTCATCACACATTGCTGCAATTACCTGCAAAACTGTCTCTGGTGTTGGTCTTCCCCATTAGACTCTGAGCTTGGTGAAGGCATGGGCTATATCTGTTCTGTTCACCCTTGAAAATCTAACCCCAAGCATAGTGTCTGGCATGTAACATCTGGTTCAGTAACTGTTTTGTTTGAATGAATAAGTGGATGGATTACACTGAGAAGGGATTCTTTCATTGAAAAGCAGGACCAGGTAACTTTCATGGTGTCTCCAAATTTTGCAATAGCCTTGTAATAGATCTTTATGAGAACTTTATTCTTAAAGATTTCTACCACCGTTATGCATTGGGCTACACACCCTAAAATTTGAATTTTAAAATGCTGTCTAACCTTTCCAGGTTATTTCTGTAGCATGAGATTAATTATTTAAAGTATATCTGTCATTCATGTACTTTTAATGAGTTTAATAATAAGCGAAGTGTTGTGAAATTTATCTTATTTTAACCTTCAGAACTCCGTGTGATCTGATTTAAAAGATACCTAAAGAACAAAAATGCAAGAATTTCCCTCATTAATTAACCAGAAAGTAAAATAACTGAATTACATAAAAAGTATATTTACCAGACACTGATACCAACTGTTTCTTATCTTGCTGTAAGGTTTGCACATAAATGAACTAAGAAAATAGCCAAATAGTTTGGTTCACTCACTGGTTCACTCACTAACTTCACATACACACCGAACATTCTATCCTACTTTTAACCCACAGTTCACACATCTGAGTGTCCACCTGCTCACGCACACTCGCTTCTGCTAAGGGATCAGGGTAATGCTTTCCTTTCATTATAATGGGTGACTCAGCCATGGAACAAAGTATCTTCCTTCCAGTTTTAAGACCATTTGAGACAAGAGGAAATAGGTGTTGGGTGACTTTGCTATGGTTTTAAGGCACAGTGTTACCCCTTATACCTAAATCAATCACTGGAAACAAATGAAAAGTTATATCTGTGACTGATTTTATTCACATTATGAATATCATATCTAAAAGTTAATGACTACCAACTTTTAAAAAAATATAGGTTAGGTATATGGGCTGAAACTCCTAAAAGTTTTATCAAGAATTTTAACAGACTTAGCAGAACTTTCAGAGGTACACACTACAGAAAAACACTAGACCTGTTCAACTACAATGATAGAACTTAAGCTAGTTCGTCATAACCGCATCTGAACAGGGCTGTGTTTCAACAGTCAAAGCCTGGCTTCCGATCTCCGTAGTTCAAGCTTTCAGCACAAGGAGTGCTGGGCTTGGTGACATCACCTGTGGCTCGGTTTCACAAAGTGCCAGAAAAGCAGGCAAAAAGCAGACCCTGAACGAAAGCCTTTCATCATAGTCATAGAAACACATGCCAGGAAAGAAGTGGAAAACTGGATAAGTGCACTTGATTATCAGGGAAAGTGAAAAGTAAACAACAACACAATGCCACACATCCATGGGCATCAATGCCCTCCAATTTTGGATGAAACTGAACTAAAAGCTGTTGAGGAAGAGAGTAAGAGCGGATTTTTATGTAGAATTCATCATAAAATCCATGTGTTTAAGTCTGAATTTTACCCAAAATATACTCTGCCCTTATTTTCATAATAAAATAATACCTTACTGACTTTGAACCAAATGTGAATGATCTAGAGAAATTTGTTTAATCAGTCTCTATGTAATTCTTGAAAGCCTAATCTGTGCCATGAACGCCATTAAACCCTGTCCCCACAGAGCCTGCTGAGTGGTAGTGAATAGATGTTTAAAACACACACATACACATTTATATGACTAATATACATTGTGTTAAGAACTATAAAGAAAAACAGAATAAAGGGGAACAGAGCAATATAATTTAAATCAGCAAGTCAAAGACGTGACATTTAAGCCAAAAGTTGGGTGGAAGGAGGTTGGAAGGGAGAGTGCTTGCCCAGAAGGGAGAATGGGAGATTCTCCAAACCAGTTAATACCCCTTTACAAGTTAAGGACAATACTTACTATTAAATTTTAACATCAATCTGATTAGTAATTTTAGGTTTAAAACCCTCTCTTACCAATACATCAAATGCAATTTTAGAAGAAACACTAATTACTATAAATACAAAATTTTCTTTGATATTATAAAACTAAAGGAATTCCATTCATCACATAGACAAATTCCAATTCATAAGTTAAGATGATCTGTGAATATGAAAACAAAATAACCAACTCTTAGAAGAACTTTTTTAAGATGATGACTTCAATAATTACTGCCCTGATATCTGAGATACTTATAAATACACCCATCTCTTTATCTTAGCACATGAGATTTCACTTTCACTTTTCACTGATTTTCTTTTAATTACTTGACCATAATTTTATGTGCCTCCTAGACTTTACAACTATGGGAGCAAAGCTATTGTACAAGTTAACATAGGAAGAGTTTTGTTTCCATTACTTTTTCCGGGTTCAATCCCACAGAGCTCAATTTCCAGGTAAAATGGGAGAATTGTGCCCTCTCGCTTTCTCTTTCTGTCTATTCATCAGGGGTGTCTTATCTCTCCACACCATGGGCACTGCCCCGTCATCGCCTTCCCTCTCACAATCCGGGTGCTCTCTTACTCTTTCTGTTCTGCATCTTGCATCCTGCCCCTAGCTTCCCAGCTTACTGCATTCCTAAATTATTTCCCTTCTACGTATCTACTTGCCTTCGTGGGCTCCTATATTCACAATCTCATTAGCTTAGGAGCAAGAGAATACATGATCTCCGAAGTTGTCAATAAAAATAAGAAATTACACTTTCTGCCTTTATTTCTAGTCAATGCACCTGAAAATACAAATGAACATACCAAGTTCATTCCAGAAGTCCTATATATTCATCTGCCCAGTTTTTCCCTTTTCTAATGGGTTTGTACGCTGTGAGATCAGCAAAAATGTCATAAAAAAACAAAGATGACAGATATAATGTAACTTGCAAATTACAATCTGCTTAGGCATCTGATAATTCAGTTATTAAATGATTTGAGATTTTTTTTTTTTTAAGTCTGCCTAAGAACCCAGGTAGGATCAAATGGTAGGATTTTTGGTGACTGCATTTGAAATGTGAAAATAAAAACTCAAATACTAAAATTTTCTTCTAAGGACTCTCAAATAAGATTGTAAAGGAATGAATTTAAGACCAGAATCTAAGGGCCAGTCAACTATTTCTGCTTCATTTTGTGCATGAATTCATGTAAAAAATGCAGAGTAGAAAACTATTCTGAATAGCTACAGTAAAATTATTCCTGGGAAACGATGCAGTGTTTCTATGGGCCAGGCAGTGTTTTAAGCTGCTCCCAGTAATTCATTTAATCCTCACAACAACCCTAAGAAGCAGTATTGCTGCCATGCCATTTTACGGGCCAGGAAACTGCAGATGGAGAAATTAAGCCATCTGTCCAAAGTCACTCAGTGAGCCGGCGGCAGGACCAGGAACTCAGGGTCCAGGTCCACAGCCCATTTTCTTAATTACTCAGCCAAATTGTACTGCTTTTATAGAACCTGCCGCTTCTCCTACACAACCGATAGGAACTCTTTGCCCCCAGAAAAGGCTGAAATTGTAAGAAGTCAGAAAATCTAAAGCGATACCGCAAGAGTTGCCAGGTCTGTGCCAATATTCCCTGCTCTTCAATTGAGTGTTATTTGGGCTGAGAAGAGCTTGGAGTCACGGCCCTTCTCAGGCCCTCCAAAGCTAAGAACATAGTAGGTCTTCTCATTTTTTCAGATAGTATTTTATGATCTTCAGTTAGATTTTACAGCTTTCCTCTTTTACATCTCTCCATTTTGAAGTATAATCGAATTAAGACTTTTGCAAGTTGAGCAATGGACATTTTCAAAGTTGAAAACACTACACATGCATAAAAATTACTGCTTGTTATCATTGACTTTGCAAATGTTACCTTTTTCCATTACAAGAGTTGTTAATTTTTATATAGTCAAGCATGTCTAACTATTATTTTATAGCTTCTGGTTCTCCAGTTTTAAGAACTCTGTTATCCCTATGTGGTATATATAGTCTCTTGGATTTTCTTTTAAGGTTTAAAATATTTTTTAGGTTTACATTCACATCTTTAATCCATCTGGAATTCATTTTGTAGATGGTTTAAGATTCAGGTCCAATTTTACTTTTACCCAGATGGATGGCCAGTTATGTCAGCACCGTTTATTAACTAATACAACTTTTTCCCACTGACTTGAACCAACACTTTTATCATATATTAAATTCTTATACACATTGGAACCTATTTCAGGATTCCCTAGTCTATCCTACTGATTATTTTATCTCTTACTATATCAATCCCATATTGATTTAATTTCAGTGGTTTTATACTATGTTATGGTAACTCACAACTTAAGTTCTCCTTCACTGGTCTTCACTTTCATACTTTTAAAGGCTATTCTCAGGCATTTCCTTTCCATTCAAACTCTAAGATCATTTACCCATACTTCAAAAAAACTGTTGGATTCTAATTGAAATTGCATGACATTTATATATTAATTTTGGGAAAACTGAAATTTTTATCTATTGAGACGTTCTGCCAAAGATATGGCATGTCTTTACACTTCTCCAGATCCTTTTTATGATTTCAATGTTCTCTTCATTTACATTACCTCTTTTTTACTTTGTGATTAAAACATTTAAAAATTGAGAAAATTGCTATTTTTCTTACTAAGTTAAAAGTTCTGTGTATGCGTGTAGAGATAGAAATTTAATTCTTCTTCTAATCTAATTGATATGACTCTTGCTAAATTCTAGAAATCCTAGGAAATGTGACAACATGGCTGAACTCATACAAAAAGGTTAGAATTTGAGCCAGGAGAAAAGAAAACTTAGTTTTATGCTTAAAATTGGACTTATTTTATCCCTTACTGAAATTTACAATTATTGTAATCCTATCTGACATGGTTACAGAAACATTATCTTTACGTATTCTTGCAATTAAAGACATTACCTAGAGTAAAATACCTTCCAGTGCTGCTAGAAACAAAATCTCTGAATAAAATCATTGTGGAATCATCACTAGACTCTTACTTGACTAGAAAGTTTAGAAGCTTCCACAGCATGTTCAAAATCTGGTCTTCCAATTACAGCGGGCTCTTTATTCATTACTCCTTGCCCTTTCTTGTATTCAGCCTAAAATGAATAGATAAGAGAATGTTGAATATTTCTACTTTCCAATGAAAAATTACATTGATAATAGCCAAAATAAAATTGACCCTCAGTCCATAAAAAATGATCCTTACAACTCACCAAATACTAAAATGCTGACTGCTAAGAAGGAACTGATTTTATAAGAACAACTTTTTTGTAGTAAAATAATTACTAAGTTTGAGTCCATGAATCCAGTCATCACCATCATTGTGTTTATTTTATCCAGAAGAAATTTCTAGATAATTGAGACCCTGCCTTCTGCATACAGATGTCTTCCGGCTTTGTTTAGTCTTAGGAACTGATCTAACACTGTTTGGTTAACATGCAGTTGAATTTAGTAAATAATTATTGATTTTTTAAGGTGAGTATAGCCCATGTTACTCAAATATTTGGTTCAAGTTAAGTAATCATTTTTAATCAGTATGTAAGGTGTGTTTAAGTAAAATGGTATTAACCAAGAAGGATGTCTTAGGGAAGATAAAAACAAGCATGATGGGCTTCCCTGGTGGCGCAGTGGTTGAGAGTCCGCCTGCCGATGCAGGGGACACGGGTTCGTGCCCCGGTCCGGCAAGATCCCACATGCCGCGGAGCGGCTGGGCCCATGAGCCATGGCCGCTGAGCCTGTGCGTCCGGAGCCTGTGCTCCGCAATGGGAGAGGCCACAGCAGCGAGAGGCTCGCGTACAGCAAAAAAAAAAGAAAAAAACAGCCATCATGTATAGGAAATGTGCATTGGTAAATGCTGACCAAAGAGAACCTGCACAATTAACAGCAACAAGATGGAAACAAGGCCAAGTGAAGTTCTTTGGGACAAGGTGAGAGATACTATGGGACCAGACGAATGACAAACTTGATTCTCAGGCTCAGACATTTGAATGTTATCTTATGTCTGAATAGTACTTATTTTTTTTAAAGCATGACGACAGTGTCATGGTCAAGTCAAGTCTGATCAGTTTCTGCACATATCCAAATAATTTACATAGTGAAATGGATAATTCAGATGAAAAAATTGAGATGTCATTAATTCAGATGGATTAATTTCACTAACTAAATTAACCATCCAACAACCAAAGCCACTTTGTCTCCTGCAAAAATGAGAAATCAATTCTGCTCAAGAGAAGAAAGAGAGATTACATTGCTTATGATCTTGGAGATCTGTGTCGCCATCTTGATGTCTGGTCTGTCAAGCTCCGCACTATACACGTGGGTGTCCTGCACATCTTTTCTATAAAAAATCTGATCAAAGAGACAGTTTTGATTGAAAAAGAGAAAACAGAAATGAATAGTTTCATATAGCTGCTAGCCTTAATGTCCATAACACAATTTATCCTTGCCATAATCTTCTAAGAAAGCCACTGACCCTAAGTTGTTTTTTTTTTAAATTTTTATATGCAACATTTATTTGGATAACTATATTCTCTTTTTACTATGCCAATGCCTCACTAACATTATTGCATATGAACTGAATTTATACAACATAAGAAATATAATCCCAAGACCTTGGCACAGAATCAATCTTATAAGATTTTACATATACCATCCTTATAAGCATGTCATTCTGTGTAAGTATATGTGTGCATATTCACATACAGAATATCCTCACCAAGGGCGTTAACTTGTCTACCACACAGTCTTGACCCCTAGGGGATACAGGATAAGCTCCAGCACACGAATATGGAAAATCATTTCCTGGGGTGAGGGTATGTGAAACTCTGCAACTCTCCAGCTTTTTCACCCTCCCAACCACACCTTTATCTTCCTTTTCTGATTGGACTCTTCAAATGCCCCTTATCTGGGAGGCCTAGTGATGGGTACTGATAGTTTTATTCTAGTAAATATCACTGCAATGACTTGATCCTCCAACAATAAAAGGATCCACATTAAGGAATATTCATCCTCTGAATACACATTAGATACAATCAAACCAAAGTGTGGAAAATAGAAATTTAAAGAGAAAAATATATATAAGTTTTGCCAAACATACTTTAGATGACAGTGGTCATTTACATTAACTTGACTGACAAATGAGAGGAGAGACCAGAAGCCAACTCATATAATCCCTGATGGGCAAACATCTCACTGTCTATCTGCTTCTCTATTTCCTGAGATCGGTCATGAGCTGAAGAAATATTTATCTATTTGCCAGATGGAGTTCTATGTGGCAAATTCACCAGTGGATGGCTAGTCAACTTGTCCATTACATTAGATTCTATTAAATGTATAATGCAAAGCGTGTAGTAACAGTCACTTTTAAAACCCATCTTCACTTTTTCAAGATGTAAAAGGTAGAACACAGAAATGTACAGCTGAACATCTATACAAAATGCACAATTAATTGCATTTGTACAAAACAAGTATTTCTAACGTTGCCTGCAAGCTTTCTGCAATAGCATCATCTGGGGTACTTGTTAAAATTTTTAGATTCCTGAGATCCATCCTCAAACCTCTGTAACAGAATTTTGGTAAATGGGGCCCAAGAATCTGCATTTTAATGAATTCCCCAGTTGACCACTATGAATCAGTGCTCTGGATACTATCAATGTATCTTGGTATTTTCCTTTCAACCTTGCAGCGTTAAAAAAAATTGGTACATTTTTATTTCTTTCAAAAATAATATCAGGTGTAAGAAACGATAATGCATTAAAACTTTCATAGGATCCCTAATGCATTGTATGATTTTATTTCAATGAAGTATATGTATATATACTTCTATTTAAGAGCTTGCACTGGGACTTCCCTGGTGGTCCAGTGGCTAAGGCGCCGCGCTCCCAATGCAGAGGGCCCGGGTTCAATCCCTGGTTAGGGAACCTAGATCCCGCGTGCCACAACTAAGACCTGACGCAGCCAAATAAATAAATTAATTTTTTTTTAAAAAAAGAGCTTGCATTGGCCTCACCACCCACTACTTTTTAAACTATGTTTATAATCATGAACCTGTCTGACAAGTGAACACAGCTTAAATATAATTAGCGTAATTTTGGCAAGAACATCTGTTTCCTTCACTACTTGCATTTTCACAGGCTTTACGTTAAGCAATTTTAAGTAGGTTTTGTGCACACCAGTAGCAAAAGAAACAAAAATAATCTGAAAACTGAGTTATTTTGTTGGGTGAGTTTAAAATCTTCAGGGATTTAAAATAAGCCACTTTTGGCTGGTTTCAAAAAGCAACACACTCATCTACCAATGATGGCCAATCAACCTCAGCCTGCACCAAGTTAAACACAAACTGTGTCAACAAAAACGGACTCTCAGGTGAAAACAAACCAAAATTATTACCCTCCTACAAGACTAACTGTTTCTAAGTTACTACATTCAGATGAAAGCCGTAGGGGGGGATGTCTTTTTGTTTAGAAAAGAATGAGGGTAAAAATGTAAACCCTTACTTTTTGAAAAGAGCTGCAACCTTTCAGAAATCTATGCTTTACATGGGTTACCTAATTATATGCTGTTCAGCCTAATGGCTGCGTGAAGAGAGGTGAACAGCACAAAGGCGGCGGGAGCGGGACAATGAATAGGGCCCCATCATCCATGTAAATTGCAAATTAGAGGCCAGCATATGTGACTCAAAACAAATATTAAGATTGACATGAGCTGCACATTCAAACAAGCGGACACCACAGAGCCACACAGGAGAAAAGCCCAGGAGCCTGTCTCTACCGATCTCCCAGAATATCAAGGCTTGAGGTCATCCCACAGGAACGGGGGCTTACACTGAGGGACATGGAGAGCGGCAAGCTCCTGATTTTCGCTAGCTGCAAGGATGTCTGAACATCGGAAACAAGGTTACCCGAGCAGATTAGGCATCTACCTCCACCTAACCTGTTACTTAGGGCCAAGGGAAGCTCATCTGACATTTCTCAAATGTCTGCAACATGTGTTTGCTCCCTTCCTCAGGCCGTCACAACTGAGGAAGAATAAAAATGTTACAGTGGAAGAGAGGTTTGTCAGAGGAAGGGCAAACACACATACACTCTTTTTTTTCTGAATAATCCAAACCCTAAATGCTCGCTGTGTTGAGACAACGACGACAGATGGGACCCCATTCTCCAGGCAGTCTTCTCAAGACGAGATGGTGTTCTATAAAAAACTGTTTTGAATAAGAAGAAAGACAGAGATTCCTGAAAATCTCTGAAAATTCCTGAAAATCAACCCAGGAAAGGTGCAGGCCTGAGGGTCAATGACTGATTTTGCCTCGTTTTATTTAATCTTCTCTTCCCTATCATGTCCTCAGAGTAAGAGAATGAAAAAGAAGGCGGAGGGAGGAGAAGTGAAAGGGGGAGGGAAGAAAGAGGAGAAATAATAGTAATAATAATTGTCATTTTAGGCCATTTATTATGTACCAGCTACCATATTAAGGACTTAACATTCACTGTCTCACTCACACATTTCTTAAATGTATGACTATAACGATTTATATCCATTAAACCAAGTTCCCTTTATGACTCTTCTATTTCAAACTTTTTCTTAATTTTAAACTAGTTATTCTCACTAATGAACATCAGAATAATCCTAGTAAGTTCCACATAGGAAATAAATGGAATTTTAATGGGCATTGCACTAAACCTACCAAACAACGTAGGGAAAAATGATATCTCAATAAGATTTCAGTCTGTTCACAGGAGAAGGTATATTTCTACATTTCTTTAAATCTTTTATTTTAGCTTTCAGTGAAGTTTCATCCTTATCTACTATAGGTCCTATACAGGAAAATACAATCATTATCATTTTTATACATTTATTTTGCACTCAAGATAAACTGCTTTATCTTTTTAGTAGTATATAATATTTTCACAAAGACTAGTTATGGTTTCTTCCTCAGGAGCACCTAGAATTATTACTGTACATGCTTGATCTCTTCCTTCCGCCTTTTTTTTCCCCACTGAATTTACTTCCTTGCCCTTTTCCACATATCTGGATCATTTTCCTAAATTATTCCTTTGTAGTGGACATGTGTTAATTTTTTAAAAATCTGCCTAGCAGCATTATTTATTTGGAAACTGCCTCTCCCTCACTCCACGGGATCTAGCGGGGCCATCAAAAGCAGCCTTCCTGCCTAGTGACAGGAGTGGCCATGTGACAGGTTGTCCAATCAGGTACCCCAACCCTTGGGAAACCATGATTAAATCGAGGGCAGACACATAACCAAGCAAGGCCAGGGTCACTGATGGATCTGAGGCTGGGGGAAAAAAGAACTGCTGTCCTTTCCTCTGGGATCAGTTGCTGTGAGGATGATTTAATTTTGGAAACACCAGCCTTGAGACCACCTAGACAGAGTCTGTCTGCAAGTGAAGTCATACAGAAGCAAGCGGAGCCAATAGATGGGAAGAGAAGGAGGGTCCTCGTGACACTGTGGGGACTTTGGAGCCAGTTATGCCTGAAGGTAGCTTGAATTTCCCAGTTACCCAAACCAATAAATTCTCATCCTTCACTTGAGCTAACATGAGATGGATTCCTGTTACTGAACCTAGAGACTCCAAATGCAGCCTCCATTTCATATGTTTTTCTGCAGTGTCAAATCTGTTCTTTTTTGCCTCCAATAAAGATTTTGATTTTATCACCTGAAACTAACACAATATTGCAAATCAACTATAGTTAAACTTTTTTTTAAAGATTTTAATTCTATCGTGGGAGGGAGGGACACGCAAGAGGGAAGAGATATGGGAACATATGTATATGTATAACTGATTCACTTTGTTATTAAGCAGAAACTAACACACCATTGTAAAGCAATTATACTCCAGTAAAGATGTAAAAAAAAAAGATTTTAATTCTATCAAAATCTGTCATTGAATTTCTTCTTTATCTCACCATGGTCACTTTCTCCCTCAGGTTGTATTTTCACCTCATTTCATTGTCTTTTAATCTCAGCTTATTCTCCCCTTATAATCTTTCTACTCCTGTTTCATAAGGCCACATCTTTTGCATGTATCCTACAGTCACGCCGAGTGTCCCACGTACCAGGCACTGTTCTAAACACTTTAAACACATTAATTTCTTAAATCCTTACCCCTCCCTTGCTGTGCTCGATTGTCTGTACTCAACTGGGCTCCATCAACACTCCCTCCCAAGGCTAGAACTAGTTATCCAGAATCCCCTTCCTTGTATCGTTCTCGGTTGGACTTGGCCAATAAGAGGAACTTTCAATTAGATATTGAAAATGGAAGTGAAATGGCTGCGTTTATTCTTCACGTACAGCCAGACACATTGAGCAAAGGATTCCCATTGACTCTGCAGCAAAGCTCTTCATGTTTAGACAACAGTGATTTGAGATTCTTCAATAGGTGAGTTAATAAACTAGAGAAAAGCAAAACCTCCACCATGATGGTCCATACAGTGAAATTCAAGCACTTGGAGATGCAAAGATTGAGAGCTGAGGGACGGCAGGCAGGATGGAAGCCACAGACAGACACACCTGTGAGGCTAAGGGCAACGTGAGCAGACAGACTAAAAGAAATCAAATCCAACTGGCCCCGAACTCATTCATTCCCTTTGCTACTCTGGTGAAGGTTAAAATGATTCTTGGTGAGAAGAAACTAGACAGGATAGGTATGTAGGACATAAGTAAGTAGTGTAAACTGTATTCAGTCATAATCTCAAAACATCAGTTCAGTCAGCCTCAAGAAATTCTTTTGTCATAAACTCTTACATTAGAGAAGCCCTCCAAGTGTCATCAGGTAGTCACATGGACTGGAAATTCTATCTTAATAAGACTTATTTCTGTTTGGGTTTGCTGCATGTAAAAAACATCTAAATCATTAAATCATAAATATTATTTTTAAAGGAAAATATAAACCTTTGAAATACAAGTAAATGCAGGATCTGATATTCATCAGAAAACAAAACTGTTTTTCAATTTTCTGAACAGTGGAGTAAAATATAGAGCTGTTTATCATTATTAGCAGTATTATCATTGTTTGTAAAAGCATTTTAGAGTTGACAAAAGTTTTCTTATACATGATTTAATTTTATCACCACCACAATCTTGTGAAGAAAGCAGGATAGGTATTACTAACTATTCTGCCTTAGAGATGAACAAAATACTAATATACCTATTTTAATACTAAATTCTAAAAGCGCTGTTATTTTAAGTCACATCACGGAATCACAGAGTCACAAATGTTTTTCCAGTATCATTTAACTGATTTATCCTTAAGATTTCTGTCTGATGGAATAGATATTGTCTGCTTATTAGGTTTTTTTTTTATATTTACTGGAGTATAATTGCTTTACAATGTTGTGTTAGTTTCTGTTGCACAACAAAGTGAATCAGCTATAAGTATATATATATCCCCATATCTCCTCCCTCTTGAGCCTCCCTCCCACCCTCCCTAACCCACCCCTCTAGGTGGTCACAAAGCACCGAGCTGATCTCCCTGTGCTATGCGGCTGCTTCCCACTAGCTATCTATTTTACGTTTGGTAGTGTATATATGTCAATGCTACTCTCTCACTTCGTCCCAGCTTACCCTTCACCCCGTGTTCTCAAGGCCATTCCCTACATCTGCATCTTTATTCCTGCCCTGCCACTAGGCTCATCAGTACCATTTTTCTAGATTCCATATATGTGTGTTAGCATACAGTATTTGTTCTTCTCTTTCTGAGTTACTTCACTCTGTATAACAGACTCTAGGTCCATCCACCTCATTACAAATAACTCAGTTTCGTTCCTTTTTATGGCTGAGTAATATTCCATTGCATATATATGCCAAATCTTCTTTACCCACTTGTCCGTCGATGGACATTTAGGTTGCTTTCATGTCCTGGCTATTGTAAATAGTGCTGCAGTGAACTTTGTGGTACATGTATCTTTTTGAATTATGGTTTTCTCAGGGTATATGCCCAGGAGTGGGATTGCTGGGTCATATGGTAGTTCTATTTGTAGTTTTTTAAGGAACCTCCATACTGTTCTCCATAGTGGCTGTATCAATTTACATTCCCACCAACAGTGCAAGAGGGTTCCCTTTTCTCCACACCCTCTCCAGCATTTATTGTTTGTAGATTTTTTGATGATGGCCATTCTGACCGAGGTGAGGTGATACCTCTTTGTGGTTTTGATTTGCATTTCTCTAATGATTAGTGATGTTGAGCATTCTTTCATGTGTTTGTTGGCAATCTGCATGTCTTCTTTGGAGAAATGTCTATTTAGGTCTTCTGCCCATTTCTGGATTGGGCTGTTTGTTTTTTCTGATATTGAGCTGCATGAGCTGCTTGTATATTTTGGAGATTAATCCTTCGTCAGCTGCTTCGTTTGCAAATATTTTCTCCCATTTGAAGGTTGTCTTTTCGTCGTTTATGGTTTCCTTTGCTATGCAAAAGCTTTTAAGTTTCATTAGGTCCCATTTGTTTATTTTTTATTTTATTTCCATTACTCTAGGAGGTGGGTCAAAAAAGATCTTGCTGTGATTTATGTCAAAGAGTGTTCTGCCTTTGTTTTCCTCTAAGAGAAAACTTTTTATTAATGTTAAGAAAGTACATATACCATTCTTGAAAAGAACATTATGTCTCTGGTTTCCCCTGCTGGATACTTCTTTCTAATACACATTGAACTGATTACCAATACGGCATTTTGGGAAAGTTTACCACTCTAATTTCATCACAAGTCTATACAGACCACATTATTTATAAAACTTAAAATGGCAGTTTAAAATTTGTTTGACTTACTTTAGGAGTACTGGACTTCATGTCTCTGATAAGATTCATGAAAACTATTAATGTTACTGGGGTTTTCATTTCAAGCCCATCTTTAGGGGAAAGTAACAGGATAGAATATCTCCAGTTCCTCTAATTACATTAGAAGAAATTTGGCAGGGGTACATCCCTGAAGATACAAAAAAAATTTAGATTGGCTCTTTTAAATCATTTTTTGACTGCAGTATCAACAAGATAGGTAGTTAACTGGGTTCAGGAACCTTCTGAATATGCCCTTCTAACCTAAATGCTTCTTAATATAAATTTCATATTGATTTGGCCTTTTTAGAAATCTCATCTAGTTTCATTGTTTTGCATTAACTATGATATCACCCTAAACTTTTTTTTTTAGTATCTTTATTGGAGTATAATTGCTTTACAATGTTGTGTTAGTTTCTGCTGTACAACAAAGTGAATCATCTATATGTATCACCCTAAACTCTTAAATCACCCTTTAAAACTGAAGGAGGACCAAACAGAACTAATATTTTATGGACTGGCTCTTCTACAGAGCCCTTTCCATATCATATCTCATTTATCACTTGCAAGAGCCCTCTGAGATGGGTATCATTGCCCCAACTTTACAGATGAAAAAAAAAAACAAAAACAGATTTGGAGACATTTGTAACGTGTCCAAGGTCATCCAGGCAACATGTGGCAAAGGAAGCATTTTAACCCTGGCCCGACTCCCAACTCCTTTTCTATCATATGTGACAGTGGAGGATATTATGAGAAATAATTTTTTCCTGTTCCATGATCATTGAATTTGGGGTGAAAGAAGAGACTACTGCCCCCAGAATACTCTTCCCCTTGGAACTCTCAGTTATTCAGAGGTGGAAATTCAGTTGGTCAGTCAAAGAATCCTCTCCCCCACCCTGCTTATTCACATCTCCAAAGGCATAAGGGACAGTAAGGTTCTGAAAGAAAAATGATTCCATTTGGCCCATTGATGATTGACTCCATTTGGCCCATTGAAAAGTTTGACCAAAAAGGAGGTAGAAATTAAAAGCTATTAACTGTAATCATCCCAGTTTCTTGGTCCTGTAACAGATATCAGAAAGCTGACTCGATTTTGGTGGAAACATAAAAAGATAAGCAAAGATGCTGACATGCACTGTTTCTAGGTAAATCAGATGCACATGTGACAACGTATTTTATTTTAAATTAAATTAAGTCATTAATAGGCACAGTGCAAAGTGACATTCCGCGTCATGAAAAGGTAACCCTATTAGTTAAATTCTCTGCAAATGAATTTCATTTGACTGAAGTCTTCTGGGAGACACGGTTTTGTCTTTCACAGAGATGCTGCAGCCTCACCTACTGAACCAAGAGACGTACTTGCTTTCCTGTGGTCTTCCAGACCCACGTTTAAATTTCATATCTTTGGGACAACAGATGTATTATTCTAAGTGACTTGACTCTAGGGGAATATCAACTACTTCACAGGTAGAATACAAATATCATTCTCCCCTTAAATCTGAGTAAATAGTCTTAAACACTTTCTAAATCCTATTATATGTGCAAACTTTGCATGTAAAGGTTGAGCCAAGCAGACACAGGACTGTAAGTAAATACATCCTCCTCCCATAAGTACACAGTATTGAATGGAGGAGAAAAGGGCTTTATACTCTATTCCCTCAATCCCTCAATCAAAGACTTTTTAAAAGAAAAGGCAGAGTTAAAATAATAACCTCAGGTCTATGATAAGGAACTTCCGTATTTGAATTCCATTGAATTTTAGAGTTAGAAAGGGTCTCCCCAGGAGCTGTGTAATGCCAGCCATCTCCCCAGACCACCAGACCACCTTCGAAGCCACGCCATCTGTGGGAGTTCAAAGTTTCTTCCGCTCCAAACAGTGGAAGCTCAGGGTCCAGTTTTTCTTTCTTGCAGATGCACTGGATCCACTGATCTGAATTCTAATGATAACCTATTTTGCCCTACATTTTAAAATTTTCATTTAAAATCTTGACCAATAACCAGTGACCTTCAAGAGGGAGGCAGCAGGGTGTAATGGAAAGAGTGGACTAGGGAGTTTGATTCTTTAGTCTCATTTTCTTCATCTGCAAAATGGGAATCAGTACACGGATTTTGCAAGAACTGGAAATGATCAAAGTCTCGGCACCGTCTCTTGTGCGCGGCAGTGCTCGCTAAGTGGTAGTTATTATGATAGTCAAGTTCTCATAAAGCCTCCTGGTGAAATGGCCTTGCTGGTAATTACAGCCATGTAGCTTCTTCATCTCTTATCAATCTTAACCCATTTTAGAAAAGCACTTTTGGTATCGGCATGTGTTTATACATTTGGATTAAAATGTAAAAAGCTCACTCAGCTTTTACTCAAACATTGACCTACTGCAATTTAATATCAGATAACTGTTGCCATCCTACAAAGAGACACTGCACAGCTGGGGCTCTGGAGGCCCTGAGGCAGCAAAGCACCATTCAGTAAGAGAACTAAGTGGTGGGGCAGAGCCTGTGTGAGATGACAGAGATGTTTCAGGTACTTTTCAAAGAAAGGGAGCTTTTTAACCCAACGAAGGCAAACACTTTATCTTAACTGATTCTAACGCAAAAAGAACCTGACAAACAGTTCCTACATTCCTTCTAGAAAGCAAAGAATTCATGATAAGGAGACAAATAAGCTTCCACTGAAATTTCAGGAAGAAATATTCTTCTAGGCCCCCAAGATAGTAGTGGTAATTGAGCAAACACATGAAGGTTTTGATGTACTTGTTACCTTGTAGCCAAAGAATAAATGTGTTTTCTATGGGCTTGTTTCCTCTCTCTCGACTTCTGCTTCTAAGCCGGCCGTTACACATCTATTGCTTTCCTACTCCTCTTGGGTCTTAAGTGTGACAATCTGCCCCTCACATGAATTCCAAAAGAAACCCCAGTGGGGTACAATCTCACTAGCATCCCAGTTCTTCTGCAATTCTGCACTGTAAACCATGGGAGTAATGCCATCAAGTCACAGAAGTTCTAGGAATTGCTGTTAAAAACCCAATTTCCCAGGTCTGCAAGTGCCTGACATTTTGAAGGCACTCTACAAGGTTCTAACAACAATTGACAGAATAATTCAGATGTGCTTCTGACTGAACACTGGGACATAAAAGTAAAAGAAACTTTGAAGTTCTTTTTGAACAGGAATGTTGTAACATTTAAACTTCAACAACATACCCATCAGCCCTGATGTCAGTTAACTACAATTTTCCAGCAAATCATGAGGAATGGCTTGCTTACGTGACTCTGGTGCTTATTCACCTCCATGGCATGTTTGATCTCAGGCGGTTCCTTCATGTGGGCATAATCTGAGAATCCTTTGGCAGCATCGTGCTTCTGCTTGTAAGCAATCTTAAGAAAAACACAAATAATTGTTACTTTCATTTACAGGTGTATGAAATTTCTTACCTTTTAAATTTCAGTGTTCCGTTAGGATTTCATATAGTTGAATACCACCATTAATGGTCAAATTTGCCTAAGCTTCTATAACAAAATAATATACATAATACTTTAATCTTTGTGCTTCTGTTTAGACTCCTAATTCTAACTCTTTGTCATTTATTTCAAACGTCTTTGTCCACACACTGAAATCCCCACTCGCATTCATCTAGCTTCAATCTCAGCTATGGTTTTGGGAAATCTTCCACATCCAAGAGGTTTTAGGGTCATAAATGTTCAAGGTTTGAAGCTTGGGAAAGCAAATGACAAAACTGGGGAAGTGACTGGATATTTAAAAGTGAATTGTTCATTTTTTAATTGATTGTTATGCTTTTATGGAGGCACAGCTATAATAGAATATAAACCTTATTAAAAGCCCTAAACTTTGGGAGAAAATATAACAAAATTCTCACATATGTCAAGCCTTGTTCTCTGTCAGGGAAATAAGCATCATAGCGATGCCACCCATCACCACCACATTAAATCTGTCCCACACAGGGTTGGAGAGAAGACATGAGAATAATCAGAAGTACTTCAGAAGTAGAACTAACCAACCTCAACAGAGTTAGAAACTGAAGAAGATCCATAAGACAGCAAATTATCCCCTTACTCTCAGTCTAATGCCATATTATCCTATTTATTCCCTTCACAAGTTTAAATTACTCAGTTTAATTTTTGTAAAATTACTTATTTTCTGTCTTCTCGTACTAGAATATAACTGTCTAGTTCAATACCTGCTCAGAACCCAGAATAGTGCCTGACATAAACTGCAATAAATATTTGCTCAGTGAGTGAAGAAATAGGACCCCAGAAAATATCTGAAGAGATTATAGTCGAAAACTTCCCTAACATGGGAAAGGAAATAGCCACCCAAGTCCAGGAAGCACAGCAAGTCCCATACAGGATAAACCCAAGGAGAAACACGCCGAGACACATAGTAATCAAATTGGCAAAAATTAAAGACAAAGAAAAATTATTGAAAGGGAAAAATGACAAATAACATACAAGGGAACTCCCATCAGGTTAACAGCTGATTTCTCAGCAGAAACTCTACAAGCCAGAAGGGAGTGGCGTGATACACTTAGAGTGATGAAGGGGAAGAAACTACAACCAAGATTACTCTATCCGGCAAGGATCTCATTCAGATTCGATGGAGAAATCAAAAGCTTTACAGACAAGCAAAAGCTAAGACAATTCAGCACCACCAAACCAGCTCTACAACAAAGGCTAAAGGAACTTCTCTAAGTGGGAAACACAAGGGAAGAAAAGGACCTACAAAAAAAAACCCAAAACAATTAAGAAAATGGTCATAGGAACATATATATCCATAATTACCTTAAACGTGAATGGACTAAATGCTCCAACCAAAAGACACAAGCTTGCTGAATGGATACAAAAACAAGACCCATATATATGCTGTCTACAAGAGACCCACTTCAGACCTAGGGACACATACAGACTGAAAGTGAGGCGATGGAAAAAGATATTCCATGCAAATGGAAATCAAAAGAAAGCTGGAGTAGCTATACTCATATCAGATAAAATGGACTTTAAAATAAAGAATGTTACAAGAGACAAGGAAGGACACTACATAATGATCAAGGGATCAAACCGAGAATAAGATATAACAATTATAAATATATATGCACCAAACATAGGATCACCTCAATACATAAGGCAACTGCTAACAGCTATAAAAGAGGAAATCGACAGTAACACAATAATAGTGGGGGACTTTAACACCTCACTTACACCAATGGACAGATCATCCAAAATGAAAATAAATAAGGAAACAGAAGCTTTAAATGATACAATAGACCAGATAGATTTAATTGATATTTATAGGACATTCCATCCAAAAACTGCAGATTACACTTTCTTCTCAAGTGCGCATGGAACATTCTCCAGGATAGATCACATCTTGGGTCACAAATCCAGCCTCAGTAAATTTAAGAAAATTGAAATCATATCAAGCATCTTTTCTGACCACAATGCTATGAGATTAGAAATGAATTACAGGGAAAAAAAAGTAAAAAACACAAACACATGGAGGCTAAACAATACATTACTAAATAACCAAGAGATCACTGAAGAAATCAAAGAGGAAATCAAAAAATACCAAGAGACAAATGACAATGAAAACGCGATGATCCAAAACCTATGGGATGCAGTAAAAGCAGTTCTAAGAGGGAAGTTTATAGCTATACAAGCCTACCTCAAGAAACAAGAAAAATCTCAAATAAACAATCTAACCTTACACCTAAAGGAACGAGAGAAAGAAGAACAAACAAAACCCAAAGTTAGCAGAAGGAAAGAAATAATAAAGCTCAGAGCAGAAATAAATAAAATAGAAATAAAGAAAACAATAGCAAAGATCAATAAAACTAAAAGCTGGTTCTTTGAGAAGATAACCAAAATTGATAAACCATTAGCCAGACTCATCAAGAAAAAGAGAGAGAGGACTCAAATCAATAAAATTAGAAATGAAAAAGGAGAAGTTACAACAGACACCGCAGAAATACAAAGCATCCTAAGAGACTACTACAAGCAACTCTATGGCAATAAAATGGACAACCTGGAAGAAATGGACAAATTCTTAGAAAGGTACAACCTTCCAAGACTGAACCAGGAAGAAACAGAAAATATGAACAGACCAATCATAAGTAATGAAATTGAAACTGTGATGAAAAATCTTCCAACAAACAAAAGTCCAGGACCAGATGGCTTTACAGGTGAATTCTATCAAACATTTAGAGAAGAGCTAACACCCATCCTTCTCAAACTCTTCCAAAAAATTGCAGAGGAAGGAATACTCCCAAACTCATTCTATGAGGCCACCATCACCCTGATACCAAAACCAGACAAAGATACTACAAAAAAGAAAATTATAGACTAATATTACTGATGAATATAGATGCAAAAATCCTCAACAAAATACTGGCAAACAGAATCCAACAACACATTAAAAGGATCATACACATGATCACGTGGGACTTACCCCAGGGATGCAAGGATTCTTCAATATACGTAAATCAATCAATGTCATACACCATACTGACAAATTGAAGAATAAAAACCATATGATCATCTCAATAGATGCAGAAAAAGCTTTTGACAGAATTCAACACCATTTATGATAAAAACTCTCCAGAAAGTGGGCATAGAGGGAACCTACCTCAACATAATAAAGGCCATATATGACAAACCCACAGTAAACATCATTCTCAATGGTGAAAAGCTGAAAGCATTTCCTCTAAGATCAGGAACAAGACAAGGATGCCCACTCTCACCACTATTATTCAACATAGTTTTGGAAGTCCTAGCCAGGGCAATCAGAGAAGAAAAAGAAATGAAAAGAATCCAAACTGGAAAAGAAGAAGTAAAACTGTCACTGTTTGCAGATGACATGATACTATACATAGAGAATCCTAAAAATGCCACCAGAAAACTACTAGAGCTAATCAATGAATTTGGTAAAGTTGCAGGATACAAAATTAATTCACAGAAATCTATTGCATTCCTATACACTAATGATGAAAAATCTGAAAGAGAAATTAAAGAAACACTCCCATTTACCATTGCAACAAAAAGAATAAAACACCTAGGAATAAACCTACCTAGGGAGAAAAAAGACCTGTATGCAGAAAACTATAAGACACTGATGAAAGAAATTAAAGATGATACCAACAGCTGGAGAGATATACCATGTTCTTGGATTGGAAGAATCAATACTGTGAAAATGACTATACTACCCAAAGCAATCTACAGATTCAATGCAATCCCTATCAAATTACCAATGGCATTTTTTACAGAACTAGAACAAATCATCTTAAAATTTGTATGGAGACAAAAAACACCCCGAATAGCCAAAACAGTCTTGAGGGAAAAAAAAACGGAGCTGGAGGAATCAGACTCTCTGACTTCAGACTACACTACAAAGCTACAGTAATCAAGACAATATGGTACTGGCACAAAAACAGAAACATAGATCAATGGAACAAGATAGAAAGCCCAGAGATAAACCCATGCACCTATGGTCAACTAATCTATTACAAAGGAGACAAGGATATACAATGGAGAACAGACAGTCTCTTCAATAAGTGGTGCTGGGAAAACTGGACAGCTACACGTAAAAGAATGAAATTAGAACACTCCCTAACACCAAACACAAAAATAAATTCGAAATGGATTAGAGACCTAAATGTAAGACTGGACACTATAAAACTCTTAGAGGAAAACATAGGAAGAACACTCTTTGACATAAATCACAGCAAGATCTTTTTTGATCCACCTCCTAGAGTCATGGAAATAAAAACAAAAATAAACAAATGGGACCTAATGAAACTTAAAAGCTTTTGCACAGCAAAGGAACCCACAGACAAGATGAAAAGACAACCCTCAGAATGGGAGAAAACATTTGCAAACAAATCAACGGACAAAAGATTAATCTCCAAAATATATAAACAGCTCATGCAGCTCAATATTAAAGAAACAAACAACCCAATCCAAAAATGGGCAGAAGACCTAAATAGACATTTTTCCAAAGAAGACATACAGATGGCCAAGAAGCACGTGAAAAGCTGCTCAACATCACTAATTATTAGAGAAATGCAAATCAAAACCTCAATGAGGTACCACCTCACACCAGTTAGAATGGGCATCATCAGAAAATCTACAAACATCAAATGCTGGAGAGGGTGTGGAGAAAAGGGAACTCTCTGGCACTGTTGGTGGGGATGTAAATTGATACAGCCACTATGGAGAACAGTACGGAGGTTCCTTAAAAAACTAAAAATAGAATTACCATATGACCCAGCAGTCCCACTACTGGGCATATACCCAGAGAAAACCATAATTCAAAAAGACACATGCACCCCAATGTTCATTGCAGCACTATTTACAATAGCCAGGTCATGGAAGCAACTAAATGCCCATCGACAGATGAATGCATGAAGAAGATGTGGTACATATATACAATGGAATATTACTCAGCCATAAAAAGGAACGATATTGGGTCATTTGTTGAGACGTGGATGGATCTAGAGACTGTCATACAGAGTGAAGTAAGTCAGAAAGAGAAAAACAAATATTGTATATTAACGCATGTATGTGGAACCTAGAAAAATAGTACAGATAAACCTCTTTGCAGGGTAGAAGTTGAGACACAGATGTAGAGAACAAACGTATGGACACCAAGGGGGGAAAGCCGCGGGGGGGGGGATGGTGGTGTGATGAATTGGGCGATTGGGATTGACATGTATACACTGATGTGTATAAAATCGATGACTAATAAGAACATACTGTATAAAAAAGTAAATTAAAAAAACAAGACTAAACGGATGAGAATAAAACAAGAATAAATTAATGAATTATTTTAAAATTAATTTAAAATATATATGTTAAAAGTTTAATAATAAGATACTAAATGGAATTGGAATTACTTGGCACAGAATAAAGGTAACTTAAAAAAGAACAGTGGTCACCAAGAACAAAACAAGATCTAATTTTTATTGAAAGAATACAGTTACACTTAAGGGAAAACTTTTTACCAACATGAGCTCCTTGAAAGCTGTGTCCGTATCTTACATATCTTTTAATATCCTGTGCCAGTCATACTGAATGACACAGAACAGAAATGCAATAAATGTTTAGTGAATGAATGAATAAATGAGTTTATTAAACATTCTCATGAGCTTAAACTCCTCGTAGGCTTTAATAAGTAGAATTAACCACCCACTTAACTTAGATAATATACTTGTCTAAAGGATTAAAGTGATAATTACAAAAATAATTTTTTTAAGTAAAAGCATCCAATCCTACCAAAAAAAAGGGAACGTCATCTAGCACAAATATCAATGTTCAAATCCCTTCTCTAGCTTCCCCCACCGAGCTTTTCTTGAAAACTTCCAGTGAAAGAGAACTCAACCTGGGTATCACAGTCTCTAAATTTTGAAGATGCTGATACAAAGTTCCTCCTTTAATGAAACTCAAGTCTATCTCCCAGGAGCTGCATCCATTTGGCCATAAGGGAAGAATCTGGTTCACAGGACAGAACTCCAAACGTGGGAACACAGCTGTCAGTGGCTTCCATTCCCTGGACCTGTCTGCGTAGATTAAGGTACTGAACCCCTGTACACTCTAAACGCTCTCTGAAGTACAATTCCAACTTTTCCACCTCTTCCTTAAGGTGTCCACAATATCCCAGATATGGCCTGACCTATCCTAATTAGAACCGTTCAGTTTAATCTAGGTTATCATCTCAAATGTGCTATATGCTATTAACACATCCATGGATCACACAATTTTCCTTTTGATTACTGTGTTGAGATTTCTGTCAGCTAATGCCCCTAAGTCTTGTTCACTCCTGCTCAGCCCTGTTCCCACATCTGGTTGAGTATTAGGCCTCGCATACAGCACCTCACATCATTCCAGGGATAATTCATCTTGCTAGAGTCTGTCCGCTGATTTAATCCATCAGGTTATCTAATTCTGATGAACTTATCGTTTACATTTTCACCAATTAATTATGTTAAACAGGATACCCATTAAGAACCTCCATTCAGACTGAGAAAGTCCATTATCTCAGTTTCATTACATTATATATTATAACTTGTGGGAAGGAAGGAGGAGTTTAGTGAGTGGCCAAGTCTCTTAAGCCAAGAAACAACTTCTATGAGATCTGTTATAAGGAAAAAAAAGCTAGCATATGCCTGTCTCCTTTCTGCTGGATGCCTGGTTGATTTGGCGTTTTTGACTATGATACTTGTGAACTTATAACCAATGCAGCTGATCATTTTGTGGGTTATCATAGAAGCGGTGAGTCATCAAGCACAATTTTAAAAAGCACTCTTTCTTAAAAAGGCTATGTAATTTTCTACTTGCAGCATTAAAATAGTCATTTCATTTATAGCTGCTGCTAAGCACCACTTTAGAATTAAGATTACATCAAATTGGAGGCAGCTGAACTTTATCATATTAATTTTCGCCCTTAAAATAGCTAATGGAAAATTATGTCACACTAATAAATTTTCTGATAAATTTGATTTCTTAGGATTTGTCATTAATGTGTGGCACTTCCCTAGATTAATACTGTTTTCTTCCAACCTTGTGAATTAAGGTTGCTACGGCACTAGATGCCTAACTAGTGGAAGATACTTGCAGTAGTCTTATATAAATTATACGTAAATATGTTTACGCAAATAATACACACATTTATGTTATATATTCCATCTTATATGTTTATATCTCTATATACATATATTTCTGATTTACAGTATATTTCATAACTACTATATAGGTAAATGTACTTTTAATCCCATAACACAGGCAGCCCTGAAGCTCCTGAAACAGGACCTTGTGGCCACTGTAGATAAAAACATAAGCTCTCATAAATCTCCTCAGGTCGGACGCCTGAGTAGCCTATATCACTTCTGTGATAAGGGATTATTTAGTCTCTGCTTGAGACAGCTCTGGTGAGAAGGGTCACAGCACTTCATGGCACAGCCCATCCATTTCCAGAAGATTTCTTTGTGATCTTTGCCTGTAAAAGTTTTAATGAGAGTTATCTAACAAAATGGCTTCCTAAAATCTCCACATCTGTCTCTCTCTCTTTTTTGTAAGGCGTTTCTTCCTATCAGCCATTTTCTACAAGGAGTATTAACCTAGCTAACTTCACCTCATCACTCTAGTTTGGATGTAAGCATCTGAGAATGTTTGCAAATTGATTTTAAGATAATATTTTGTTCCAATGTCAAAAGTTGAGGATACTTTTCAATAGAAGTTGGAACACAGTTAAATTTTAGTATTTGCCTAATACTAATACTCTAATTCAGGTTGGCACAAATCTGATACTATTTGGACACAGTAAAAGGTTAGTTCTATAATTATCACAGACACTATCAAATAGTTCTACTTTCTTGCCTGTCTTATTAGGCAATTGAGAATTGAAATTTTAACAATAATAAAATAGATTTATGTAAATCTAAAGAAATGTTATTACAATTACATAAATCTTTGAAATAGATACCTTCTTTGGAATCCAGGTTTTTCCTTTCTAACAAGTTCAGTGACTATAACACTGGGCAGTGATGTTCCTTGAGAGCACACATAAGGGTGCATATTCTAATGTAAGTGATAACCTATTCTGGAAAAAAAGAGATAGATTCGAAAATGTACAGTATGGATTATTTTGTATGTTAAGTTCTATGTGCACATATTTGTGTACTATAGATGTGTTTATGCCATAAAAATTTGAGAAAAGCCGTGCCCTTCCAAAGCAATTAGGATGTAAATACCTGAAAATCTTACCTTCCCAAGTATAAAAACAAGAAAAGATTGTTTCTTTTCTTTATCGCATAATTGTTGCTTATTATTATTATTATTGCATAAATGTTGTCAAATATCAAGTGTTGTAATTTCTTGCTTTATAAAGTAGTCCGTGTGATCAGCAAGTGGCTGGGTTACCAGGTGTTGGCAGGAAAAAAGGGGGCATATTAGTCATGGTCAGCCATGCAGAACCCTGGCATATATTTTTAGCTTCATGTGCAGAGCTGAGATTAGCTTACTGCCAAGCTGGGTACATAGTGGACATTTAAGTTTGTGATAATGAAGTACTTAAAGATATTCTGCAAAGGATAACAATACTTGGTATTGTTCAAGAGTAATTTATTTTCAGACTATTTTAAAATTATCTAGGTATCCTCTACTTAAAAGTAAAAAGATTCTGAAAAAAGAAGTAACTTGTTTAATAAGAAAAAGAGGGATAGAAATAGTAAAAAGCGGTGGTAAGGGGTATAGTTAAGAACCCAGACTCTGGAGCCAATCTATCCATGTTCATGTGCTGGCTCTGCCATGTATTAGCTGTGCAACCTTGGGCAAGTTACCTAACCTCTCTGTGCTTCAGTTTCTACATCTTCAAAATGAGGATATCTCATGCAGTTGTGAGGATTAAATGATATAAATATATGTGAAATGCATAGAACACTACCTGACACATAGTAAGCATTTCTTTGTATTTATTATTACTAACCAAAAATGTAGCATGAAAAACATAAACTATGTAAAAGGAAACATCCCCTTAGAAAGGAAATCAATAAATTGAACAAAAATCCATTTTACAAGTGTTTACTGAATCCTCCCTGTGTTCCAGGGACTGTTCTAAGCACAGAGGTGGAGCAGGGAACAAGACAGATAAGGTCCCTGCTCTCTTAGGGATTAATAAAGTAACCAAAAAAAAAAAAAAAAAAATCAGCTCGTGCTATGAAGAAAACAAAGCAATAATAGGAGTGAGAAAGAGGCGAAATATTCTGCTTTGAAATTCTGTTTTAAGAAACACAATAGATTAAATGCATTAAGGCTTCCTTCTGTGTTGATGTACTATAAAAAGAAAATTATGTGGATTCAAAATGAGTTTACATGATGACAGTTCTTAAGTTCATCTGCAACTTGCAATCACTAAAATGGCCATTTCCGCCTGGTGGAGGCTCTTTGTTGGTAGCCTGAGATATGCTACCAAGTGAAAAACACCATCCATGGAAAAGAAATTCAGGAACCACTTGTCTAATTGATGGAGCACAGATCTGTGGATCCTGAATTTAACCGTTAATTTTTTATGCAACTTTTAATAAGCTACTGGAATGTTCTCCCCTTAAAGATCATAGTTAAATTAAAGACTAGTTTAATATTTGCTATAAGATTGTAATCTAAGTAAACTGTCTAAATAAGATTAGAATTTGCTCTATTAGTAGTGGTGAATGGAACTAGGAAAAACAGCGTCATGTAACTGACATACTGGCAGGTCCTTGTCATTATCTGATTCCACCGGCGACAGCTGACAGCACATGGATCAGTCGCTTCCAACTTTTCACTCCGTATTTAATATCTAAGACAAACAACTCTTTTTAAAATGCTAAACAATTTGTACTAGGTATATGTTTGGTCTACACAATTATATAATAATTCAGGAGAACCACACCTCACTCTGTAGCTGTGTAACTTCTCTTGCAAAGACACTGTCAATTGTGGCTGGCATCTGCTTATAAAGAGAATTGGAAAGGTCCGCCTTAATGGTGCCTTTGTATTTTGCCTGGGCGGGGAGAAAGAAAAGGGAAAAAATATTTCTTAGCTTTTTTTATTGTGAATATTGAAAAAGAATAAAAAAGTACTTTCTTCAGAAACACAATCAGTTAAAAAATATAAAGTCCATTTTAATCGTAGATACTGAACCCGATGAACATACTTGAAGAAAGAAAAAGAAATCCAGTTTATCATGGTAAAACCTTTAAATGAAACATGCAAGAAAATAACGACTGGGAGAGGGGGGTTGAACGATGGGGGAAATGGGTGAAAGGAGTTAAGAGGTACAAAGTTCCAGTCATAAAATAAATACATGGGGACATAAGGTCCAGCAAGGTGACTATAGTTAATAACAATGTACTGCACATTTGAAAGTTGCTAGGAGAGTAGATCTTAAAAGTTCTCATCACAAGGGAAAAAAAAGAAATAAGATGTGTGACTCTGTGTGGTGACAGGTGGTAACTAGGCAATCGTGGTTATCCTTTCACAAGGCATACAAGTATCGAATCATGTACACTGTGCACCTGAAACTAATAAAATGTTAAATGTCAATTATACCTCAAATTAAAAACCTTAAATCAATTTGGTAAAAAGTAATAATGACTATTTTTCTGTTTAAACCCATGCACACTTCTCAAAGTAAATCTATTTGCGTGTATTGACAATTTCATGTTTGATCAGCAAAGAAACATGAGAACAATGAGACATTTAAATTGTTCCAGAAAACACAAGTCATTAGAATTTACAGTCTAGAACCTGAATGCAAAGGACAACATTCCTTTATTCAAGTCCTCTTAACTCCTTCCACCACAATGGCGGGGTGCAGGGGGTGCTTTTTTGCTGTTTGTGCACCTTCCCACATGCAATCTGCACTGTCTGTAAGTGATCTCAACCGTTACTCATAAAGAGAGACACTCATTCACTATTTACTCTTGGGAACATTAAGTTCAAAGGAACATAACAGATTGCCCTTTTCCTTTTCTCTGTGCAGGAGAACTAATAGCTGACACAAATAAACAAAACCGTGGTTTTCCCCACTCTGTCCACAGGTCCCTGCTGTTACTCCCACTTGGAGCTAGATTTGAGTGCTGATTTATTGAGCATATAGCCTGCGTAAGCCTTGCGTTCCCATAACTCTTTGGATTTGGGTACTTAAAATTTACCAATTTTCTTCAAAATGTTTTCACGTTGACAGAAATAATCCCGAGGATATCATATTGATCTTTTTCCAACATAACTTACGAAACACTAGAGGTCAGTCATTTACAACACTATCTAATCATCTCCCTTTCAAGTTTATCTCTTTGAAATGATATATTCACAGAAACCAGCAGTGCCTCATCACAGAAATTACCGTTAACACTGTGCTTTATAAGACAACATAAGTTGCAGTTCTAAATGCTCTCAGAAAAAGACTCTATGTTATTTCAGCTGGAAAATGAATGTAGTGTATTTCTCACTCTATGGTTTCATAACAGGTATCTCTGTTGAACTGATCCTACTAAAAAATAGTTCAAACTGATTTAAAGTTACTTACCAAAGATACCACATTTTATGGAATCTGCTGGTTTCACTTATTTTCAAAATTATATTGAATCATTTATATCTAATAAGTCTGTTAAGAAATAAAATAATGGAACTTGCCAATACTTTCTATTGAATAAAAATATCCCTTTTTAAGAGTAATTTTATATAAATAAGAAAGGGTTAGAGTCAAAATAGGCATATAATAAAATACATCAACCATAAATAATAAAACTTATCAGTTTACATGAGTTAATTGACATAGTGCACAGAATTATGTAATATACAGATATCACCAACATTCAGTGGTGTTATCAAAAATATTATTGTCTAACTTTCATGCACAGGCTTTTACTTACATAAATAGAAAAAGAAAATGAAAGCCATTTTGCACGTTTTGATACCTTACCTCAGAAATGAAAGCGCCAATACGTTTTACATGTTTTAGCATAGGCGTGTCAGTCACAAATGTACACTTGTCTTTAGACTTTTTATACTCTTCTTTATAATGGATCTAAAAGAATATTTTATATAAGGAGAGAAAGAAAAACAATTTTAATGCTCCTTTTTTGAACAGAAGAATTAACTTGAGAAAATCTGTTTTCTGAAGTAAATACTCCAATGTGGAAGGATGCTCAAAACAGGCCAAATCAAATAAACTGATATCCAGCCCAGAACAGCAAAGGTGATGAGGCAAAGGCGGGAAAAGGCTGCTCTTTACATAAGCCAGGGTCTAGTTATCATCAAGGATCATGTGCAATGGCTAATGAGAACCTACCGTATAGCACAGGGAACTCTACTCAATGCTGTGGTGACCTAAATGGGAAGGAAATCCAAGAAAGAGGGGATATATGTATATGTACAACTGAGACACTTTGCTGTACAGCAGAAACTAACACAACATTGTAAAGCAGCTATACTCCAATAAAAATTAATAAAAAAATAAAGTTAAAAAAAAACAACCAGGGGCTTCCCCGGTGGCGCAGTGGTTGGGAGTCCACCTGCCGATGCAGGGGACACGGGTTCGTGCCCCGGTCCGGGAAGATCCCACATGCCACAGAGCGGCTGGGCCCGTGAGCCATGGCCGCTGAGCCTGCGCGTCCAGAGCCTGTGCTCCACAACGGGAGAGGCCACAGCAGTGAGAGGCCCGCGTACCGCAAAAAACAAACAAAAAACAAAAAAACCCAACCAAACAAACAAACCAAAACAAGGATCATGTGTATTGGACCCACAGTAACTGTGGGTCCTGTTTGCCCAGCTTGTTCAGCATGATTATTAAACATTCTCCATTTCACTCATACAACTGTCCTGGTTTATTGTTACTTTTAAGCCACAGACCCTAACAGGTAAGCCTACGGTCAAACAGAAACATAGCTGCCTACCTCTAGGTTTAAAACAGGCGTCACCAGGACAGATGTAACCAATTGAGAAGAGGCAGAAATTAAACAAATGGAGAATACTTCTAGCATCATTAGCTAGACATGCTGGCTTAGAGGAAGAGGCCTAAATTGTGGCCACAATGGGCTTCCTGTTACTAATTATGCTCAAATCAAACTTACCCAATTTATGAGCACCCACAGGCCTCCCCAACCTCCTCCCCACCCCCAAGCATAGAACCCACCCAGAAAGCCTGCCACCTGGTGGAGATCACTGCAGAATGCCCCCTGTGGCAGGCAGAGGAGCAGGACAAAGCCCAGAGAGGCTTAGCTGGGCAACGCTCATTGCTTCTCTCCAACTCGCTAGTGAAAGGAGTCACTCCTTTCCCCCCCGGGGAGAGGCCAGAATTAATCTGGGGGAAGATCCCACACGGACACATGAACCAAAAAGAGGGACCTAAGATAATCCCCCTGTCACACTAACAGCCATCCAATCTAAAAACTGACCAGGCAAAACTTACGACTAGTTGAGAGGATGAAGGTAAGTTGCTAAAAGTTGTATCACCCTGTAATAAAGTCATGTTTATCTACCCAAGACTATAAATACTTAGGCCAAAAAAAATGTCTTAGTTCAGATGATAAATTACATGGTCTCCCGGGACTTCCCTGGTGGTCCAGTGGTTAAGAACCTGCCTTCCAATGCAGGGGACGTGGGTTCGATCACTGGTAGGGAAACTAAGATCCCACATGCCTCGGGACAACTAAGCCCACAGGCTGCAACTACTGAGCCCGCAACGAAGAGTCCGTGCGCTGCAGTGAAGGCCCAGCGCAGCCAAAAAAATAAATAAATAAAAATAAATAAAATAAAAATTAAATTAAAAAATAAAATATAAAAATTTTTTTAAAAAATTACATGGTCTCCCTAATTACAGCCTAAAAGTGAAGTTTAATTGTATACACTACCTGGTTCTTAAAGATCATGACTAATACTGATGTTACACTTTAACATGACATAGAGATTTTACCATATTCAAACCTGATTTGAGGGGCATTATTTGACCTGAGGTATAACCAGACACGAACATACTAAGTAACATTCTTTTAAAATGCAGTATCTCACGGCTATGACTCAGATATTAGATGCTGACCACATTAAACATTTGCTTTATTCATGAAATCAACATTAGAACATATTTATCTTATCTGAGCACTAAATTGCTTTTTTTTTCTTCTCAGAGATTAGCCATAATTTTAGGTCTCTGCAAATCACCCTCCTCAGTCACTAGTAATTAAACCGTTAATGGCAGTATGATAAATAGTAGGCTATTTTGATCATAAGGAGGAAAAAAAAAAGGTATCTCCGTTATATAATTAAGTGTGAGAGAACATAAGCTATCATTAGGCTTAAGTCTGGCTCATTATTTTTATCTTTCGCCACCATCTCTTCCCTCGCAGCGCAGAGGTATGTGCTATGGCTACAGGCCCCTTGATAAGCTCTGACCTGAGCAGAATGTTCAGGACAGGCGCTCGGGATAAGGGTGAAGTATTTACTTCCTTTACTATGCAGGCAAATAGTTCAGTCTTAAGTGTGCTCTCCATTCCTTTCTCTGGTTTTTATTTAAAAGATACACACACACGTATTATATGCTTATTGTCACTCGCATTTCTAATGAAATTTACAATATGAGTGACAACAAGCAAATGATCTTAAATTTTTATATAAAGAATACTACATATTAGTAGCCTTCCTATACCAGGAGAATAGGAAAAAATGGATGAAAGGGTACTGCATCGATGACTGATACTAAATCTCAGGTAAAATAAAAATCACTGAGTAGACAGTCAATTCCTAATACAACCATGGTCCCACCTATTGGATAGATTGCATATCCAATCCCTTTCTTTGCTAACAATAGAACTCAAATGTATTTATGAAAGTAGACATGCAACTACCCCAGCCCCAGAGGACAAACTGCTCTGAACTAGGTATGGTTTTCTCATTCCCCTTGGCCAGTGATTGGCCGGGGAGGACAAGTGCCTAGCTCTGGCCATGAGACATTCTTGGAAGACTTCCCAGCATCATTACTGGTGTAGCTGGTATAAAGGGAGAGACTTGCTGACATGGCCCTTTGACCCCTGGCTCTTCCGCCTTTTGTCTTCCCCAACCACAGGGAAACAGCCGCAATGATGCCATCATAAGACAATAAGCCATCATACCAATGATGGCAGAGCAGAAGGAAAGGCACCTGAGAGACTGATAACATCCACTGCACCAAGACTGAAGCCCCTACCTCCAGGATTCATATGTGAAAAAAATAGACATCTGTTAAGCCTCTGTGCTAGGATCTTCCTGTTACATGCAGCCATCTGCACTCACAACCAACACACAATCCAAAGTTGATGACTTAATTTAAGATCAATAAGATGCCCTAAATATTTACTTTCTGCTTTAACCTCACCCATTAATCCCACCATGTCTCAACTACAGTTAGAGTTAAATTAGTTGAGTGAGCTTCCTCCTCTGAGCCTAGTTTCTTTTACTTACTATGAGATCAGCTAATGGCTGACAGTAGATGACAGATGTAGAAATGTTAGAGGACATTTCCTTTTAGAAGCATTCTTAACCAAAAGGAGCTAGGAAGGCTTTTCACAAATGGAGCCACGCTGGCTAAATGCAGTGAACCCCAGAAGACAGAACTGTGGCTCCTGCCCTGTGTGTTAACTGGGGCGCTCGGAGGCAAGGCTGCTCTCTCAGGTTTCCTAACACCATCGGAGCTTTCTCTGGAGGGGTAATCACGGAATTCCATGTTCTCAGCACTGGAAGGGTTTACCCACAACAAACAATGTTCACTTGCCTGGAAAATGTTCTTTCTGCTGCCACGCAAACGAACACCCTAAAAAAGGTCTGAATCAAAACACTGAATCAGAGACTTCATGCAGATGTGGACTGATTTTCTCTGCATAGACTCTTTATCCTAATTTACAAGAAACATATAAAGGGTCCCTTTTAACCCGCTGTTTTTTATGACCACCCTACAAAAGGCTCCCAGATCCGTGATTCTGACTGTTTAATATAGTCAGTAGGTTTGATGTATTCAAAGAACTGATTAGATAGCTGAGTAACAGGACAAAATAACAGAGAAAGGATATCTGGGGAAATAAAAAGCATTACACGGTTAACAGAAAAATAAAAAAGGCTGCCTCGGAGGACCAGGGGTCTTTCAAGACTGGGAAGTGAGTTATGCAGAGGGAACCCCACAACATGGGCAGAGCATGTGCAAAGCGGAAACTAGGTGAGGCCCAAAGAATTTGTTTTGAAAAATTCCTCATACTGATCCCCAAAATGAAGCCACCTGATCTGAAACACAGACATTTCTTTCTGTGGAGAATTCTAAACAGTGCAGCCCTCCCAGGACTTACCGCCAGGCCATTCTTATTTAACATTTTAATAAATTATCTGGCAGGGGCATGATACAGCGGAGTCTGCAGGTCTGCTGATGACCCCACGCTCTCATGGAGAGGGAAATGGTAAACTGAAAGAGATGAACTGCGGAAGCTCTCAAAGGGCCCTGCGAGAGGGCGGAAAACTACAGATTACATCACTAGCAAGGGACAAATCATTCAAACTATTAAAAGAGGATGGGCCCTACGTGATCAGCTGCAAGTCAAAAACTAGGACTGAAAATGGCTGAGGATCATGCCCTTACTGAGGTTGATCTGACAGCTTCCTGCAGCCCTAAGTCCAAGAAACACTAAATATCATCACACAGGGCGCAGAAACATCATCCTTCCCCACTCATAATCACAGCCACCCACATCTGGACTTCTGTGCACAGTTCTGGTTATTATATCCCGATAAAGACACACGAAAGCTAAAAGAGGTCCAAAGAGGGATGATTAGAATGATAATGAAGGGGATGTAGAGAGACTGCTCCATGAAGAGAAACCCGTAAAACTACCCTCCTCATTTGAAAAATGGAGCAGAGTAGCGGGTGGCTACCAGCCAGGCCAGATCTAAACCTGGATCTTGTCCCCACCCCTGAGTAGCCAGGTGGCCGTAGACAAGCTACTCAACGTTGGGTTTCACCACCTCTGAACTGAGGCTCATAGGACCTAGGGCACTAGCTTGCTGTGGCCTGAAATACAATATTGCACGTGGAGTGCCTGGCACACAGCAGCAGAGAAAGGACATCGTGGTGGCCAAGGCTTGGGAATCAGACAGACCTTGTTCCAAATTCCAGGTCAGTGGCTCACTAGCTGTGTGATTTGATCAAGAAAATGTGAGTCTGCTTCTTAAAGCTTCAAGATGTAGGACTCTACAAAGCAGGCCAACAAAACACCAAATTCACTCGGTGACAGGCTGGGAACAGATTGCCTTCAAACAAACAAACAGGCCCAGGTAAACACATGGATTCCCCCCCTGGGATATAAAGGATTATAAAACAAAACTAAAGTCCTCGAAGCTTTGTCTTTAAGATTGAGACCTGGGCAAAGACTGGTGGACTAAATTAAATGTGAACACGAACAGATGGGCACTATCAGAGACATAATAAAGTCTTGACTGGAACTCCAATCTAACTCAATTCGTCCTTTTTTATATTTGTTTTCAGCTCCGTATTGATGCAATTTCAAATATACATTTTAGACAACCATCTAGACATGCAGACAACACAACAGAGAAAAGAACTTCAAATCTAAGTTCATCGGCTCCATATAAAAACATGGATGACACCAAGAGTGAATAAGCAAGTTATTACTTGATAATATTATTTAACCACACTTCTAAAAAAACCAGAAATTTGATTTAGTCCAATATCTGAAGCCCTTCCAGAAAGGGTAAATTAAAATCTAATTTTCAAATGACTGTACAAACTCTTCATTTTTTTAGAAACAAAGTCATTGTTCAGACTGTTCATTGGGAGATATAAAAATTCCAAAAATTAAACCAGTATCTTCATAAGTATGGAATTCTCTTTGGAAATAAAATGTAAACATGCACACAGATATAAACGAGACCACAGCAATATGATCTAAATATTTAAGTAGTACAGGCATTCTGCCTTGCAATATAAACCTATACTAAACAGAAATTACTCCCACGCATTTGATGTCACCTGCATGAGAGTGGAATAACGTGGCTTTCGCTTTGGCAAAACGGTAAAGGCCATCGCCCCTCCCCACAAGACTGAAGTCACTGAGAGATGCTCTTATCCAAAACAACTCCAACAAAATCACCTACTAACTAAAGTTGCCACTTTAGTTTAATGGTTTATATAATTTAGCTCAGCCACAAATACACTTCAAACAAAACATAACAACACCAGAAGAGGTACTATCTCCAGAGTTATGGAACTTAAGGTTTTAAATGGTCGCATTACTATCACTAATATTTGTGTAATACATAATGATAAAGCTAAGGTAAACTGCATGAAAGCTACAGTGAGAGAGAACATGGCAAACTGGCTAAGAGAGAGGACTTTGTGTTCAGGTTCTACTCCCCACTGCTTAACTGTGTGACCCAAGGAGGTTACTTAACCTCTCTGAGCCTTCTCTTCTTCACCTCTAAAATGGGAAAACAAGAGAATCTATCTCACAAGTTGCAATGCCTGGCACATAGTACTCAATAAATCTTAACTGTTGCTGATATTATTATCGTTGTTGTCATTATCATTTCATTATTATTAGAGTTTACAAAGAACTTTTACATACATTAGCTTGTGACTATTATTAAGCAATGGCACAAAGAAATACTCAATTTAAAATTTGGTTACGTTGCATGTCAAGTATACAGGAAGGGGTCTGATTCCCACCATCCTCTGGCTCTTTCTGACTAACCAGAAGGGAACACAGTATCATATATAAAATGTGATTGGACAGATACAAAATTAATTTACAGAGGCAGTAGTTAATAACAGCTAGCATCTCGTGAGTACTCACAATGTTCCAGACAATTTACTAAACACTTCAGATGTGTTACGATTTCTTAATCTTACTATTAGAAATGCTGCCCTTGAGGAACTGAGCCCAGCCAGCCTGCCCAGAGTTACTGTGAAACTGACTCAGGCAGGTTGACTTTGGAGAACAGACCGGCACATGACCGTAAGGCCCAGGATTGACTTCCTCCACAAACAAATGTTTGTAAAATATTCTGATCACTTTGCTTAACAACAACAGAAACAACCAGTTCTCTGCTCCCCTCTCTAAATAAGACAGGCACCCGTTCACGCTTCACGAGCCATCTTTCCTGTGGACCAGCGACTTTCCTACAACTGTTCCAATGAGGATCATCTAAGCTCTCATCCCGAGTGAAGAACACATTTCCCTGTGCTTCTGTAATTCTAGTTTACATATTTACTATAGATAGACAGGTAGACAGATAGATATAGAGGTATATACATATGAATTAATTCCATAATTCTAGGATTCCCTTGAACTATAACATAAACCGATCCCAGTTAACGAAAAAAGTCACAACAAAAATGCTCCTTTCACTAATATCCATCATCATCATATAGTTCAGGGCTCTCAACACACAGTTCAGTAATCCGTGAATCCTAAATTGTTAATAAGTGTTACATGCAGGTATATGCATGATTCTGGTTTGGAAAACTACTGAATTCATCAGATTCCAAAAAAGTTCCCCAAAATGCTAAAAATCATTCATTTAGATAGAGATCCTCTCAAAACAAATTACATCATTATACAAATTGTAAAAAAGCTTTGGGTTCCCAATGGAGTATGTTCTGAAATTCGATGCTTTATGATTTCATGACAGAGTGACACTGAAATTCAAGAAGGGACAAGATTCTGGCTTAACAACACGGAGACCTGTCCCCACAGAAATTCTCTGTCTGGGAGACCTTGGGAAAATCACCTAAAATATCCATGATCTGGAAAATCACAATGTTTTAAATAAATGATTTCAAGGTTTTCCCCTCAGCTCTCTGATTCTATGACATAATAGTGCCACACGTGCAATGCAAAATCAGGCAAAAATCACTTAAGCCACTTACATCACTAATGAGTTCGGTGCATTTTCTGGCCAATTCCATGCTCAGGTCTTCAATAACAGGCTTAAAGAACACCTGTCCAGAAAAAAAAAAAAAAAAAGGGAACATTTTTCTAATCATCGACCTCGAGGAACAAATACCGTTCTTCAGCAATGCCTTCTCACCCACCTTGTCTTCTTCATTTTCTTCTTCCCCTGTTTTTTCTTCTTCAGTTTCATCTTTCACATCCTCAAATACAGGGACCCTCATTTCTACTCTTTCTATATGTGTGTGTGTGTGTGTGTGTGTGTGTGTGTGTATATATATATATATTTTTTTTTAATTCACTAGTGCAGCACCTTTTTCTATACTACGGCACCTTGAGGTCTTGGCGTTTCTGTGTTCTGGCAAAAATGACCGTGCCCAGGCCTCCTCCCTATTTAGCTCACACTTCATCCTCCTTATCACAGCGGGTGTGAGTGGATGGAGCAGCGTCACTGAGGTCGGCCAGAGCGAGCCTCATAAGCGGAAATACTATTTTAACAGGCAAAATTCAATTTTGAGAACGTTTAAAGTCAACATTCTCTAAACTGGTTAAGAAATCCAAAAGAGACAACTTATTAATATTTCATGAATTCAATTCATTCATAAAATCGTTTGAAAAAGACTTAAAGATTCTGGGTGAACCACTCAGCTGTAACACTCAAGATAGCAGAGTGCAAAGCCTATTATCTCAAAGATTCCTCAACTCCATCTAAATAAAGCTTTCACTGGAATGTCAGACATATCCCAGATTTGGTATGGTGAATCTGGATCATTCAAACTCATTTCATTAACCTAAATTAAATTTTTTATGAGACATACATGTACTTCTCCAGTCTAAAAAAAAATACTTTACATTAACTGATTAAAGGCTAGTAATTTATTATGAAAAACCTTTTGAACCACTTCAAAGAATCTATTCTGAGTTAATTATGACTGTTAATCTTATATTGCTATTGTATTATTTTAATTGTAAACATCATTAAACATGAGAAGCTGCAGTTAACATAAGCTGATATATCATTTAAGAATTCTAGAAACATTGTTTCAAAAAATAATAATTACCCTTTTTCAATTCTGCCCACTGTGTCAATTTTTACAAATCCACTAGTTACTTGTATATTTCACAATGTGTAATACATGCTTGGAAATGTTTGGAAAAATAAACTATAACAATATTTATAATGTGGTATATGTTATATAATTTAAAATATATTTCTCAAAACTAATCCTTTAATGTCAATTGAGGTAATTCTAAGACTATACAGCTCAATTTATCAAATTTGGTTATTTAAATCCTAGGATAAATTAATATTTATAAAGCCATAGCATATCAATGTGGGACATAATAAAAAAATACCCTAAGGTGAATAATGAAACTAATGATATAAAATATAACTTTAATCAAAAAATACATCATTCTATAGTGAGAGGCCCACGCACCGCAATGAAGGGTGGCCCCCGCTTGCCGCAACTAGAGAAAGCCCTCGCACAGAAACGAAGACCCAACACAGCCAAAAAGTAATTAATTAATTAATTAAAAAGCAAGTTTTTTTTTTTAAAAAAACATCATTCTAGGTAGACAAGTAATACTGTTTTCTCTTAATATCATATTTAGTTTTAAATTTTTAAAATTACCTTGGCCTTGCCTAAAAATTCCAAAAAGAAAAAAATTCTATACAGTCATCATGTATAGATTATTTCTCAAATTGTGTTCTATGAAGCTAAAGTTCCACAGAATACTTGGAGGGGAAAAGGGGGTTTCTTCAACGAACATGTTTGGGGAAACCCATATACTAATCTCTCCCCCTGCCACTTAGAGATCCACATGGCACAATGGCACATTAGAAGCTCTAAGAAGACCCACAACCAAGAAAACTATTAAGTTTGCTTAACCCAGCATTTCCCAAATATGAAACCTATTCATCTCATCTAATCTAACCTATCTACCTACCTACTTACCTACCTACCTACTTACCTATTTTTTTATTGACATCTGATACTCTAGAAAACTAACATTCTTCTGTGAAATATTACTTGGGCAAACATTGTTTTATTCTGAAACAACGTTGTATTCTATAAGAGTAGTTGATTGTTTCATGAAATGACTTTTTTTTTTTTTTTTTTGCGGTACGCGGGCCTCTCACTGTTGCGGCCTCTCCTCTCCCGTTGCGGAGCACAGGCTCCGGACGCGCAGGCTCAGCGGCCATGGCTCACGGGCCCAGCCGCTCCGCGGCATGTGGGATCCTCCCAGACCGGGGCATGAACCCGCGTCCCCTGCATCGGCAGGCGGACTCTCAACCACTGCACCACCAGGGAAGCCCAAAATGACTTTTAATACAGGCTAACTTAATGGCATCACATATCCTGTTTACCGGCAAAATGCCAAGAAGAAATGCCCCGAGGGTGCTGAAATTGGAAACCTTAACTTTAAAATCATAGTCCTGTCATGCCTATGTAGAGAATTCTACAAGGAAATTCTCTGTACATGATATTCGTTCCATAAAGGAGCAGAATGTGTAGACTCTGCTTGTTTCCCTCAAGTTCTCTGCCAAAAGACTCTTCTAATATTCCATAGAAGCTCTATTACATTATCTTTATTGGGAAATGGGGAAAAGAGCACTTTCTATAAGCTTTTCTCGCAAACTTCTAAAAGCGCAGGGAGAAAATCTTGGCAGAGCTGCCTAAGATGCACTGCCTGGCTAGTGTCTGAGGTGACAATACCTGCGATGCCCATGGTGACATCTATTCCCCACAGTGAATTACCTGCGTCAGACTTCAGTGGCTGCTACTTTTCTCATTTCCCACCATACAATAAATTCTTATTGTCTCTCCACTGTGCTGGAAGAAAGTGATCTGTTGAGATTATGCACACAAGTTTTGAAAGCAAAAACAAACACCATATACAATGTGAACACGCATTTTCCATTTGAGATTTTAGAATCAGAATTTTAAAGCTACAGGGGTCCTTAAGGAATCAATCCTACTAAAGCCCTCTCTTTCACAGAGGACAAAATTGAGGTCAAGAGAAATTAATGACTTGTCTTATTCACAAAGTTACTCAGGGGAGCACTAGGACCAGAATTTAACTAGAGCCCTACGTTCATTCATGCGAAGAAACGTGGGTAGTTATGCCAGGCACTGTGCTGGGTATTAGAGATGCAATGGTGAGTAAAATATACTTTGTGCTAAAATGAGATAGGAATTGTTTTAAAAAACCATCACTCAAGATTTGCTGGAGGAACTCCTTAATGGAGTGTTTGGCAAGCTAGATACATTATTACTTTTGATTGAATACATCTTTTTTCTTTTCACCTGTAGGTATAATATAAAATTCACGTAAAGTTTTCTCTAAAATATTTTAAGCCCTGAACTTAATTACAGCAACGCTCTCTTGTCAATAGCTCCAAAATGTAACTTGGGGAATATGAAGAAAGTGTTCATGGATAGCTATC
Source organism: Orcinus orca (assembly GCF_937001465.1). Taxonomy (NCBI): domain Eukaryota; kingdom Metazoa; phylum Chordata; class Mammalia; order Artiodactyla; family Delphinidae; genus Orcinus; species Orcinus orca. The sequence continues at coordinate 14,432,344 of NC_064560.1, read as the reverse complement.
ATGTTTCAAAATTCCCCCATTATCCTCTTTTTTTTTAAAACCATGTTAAATGTTGTACTTTAATACATATTTGCATCTTGGGGCGCCCCAAAAGGGAATATCTGTGTAGTTGCTAATCCCTTTCACTTACTGAGCATTTCATTTATGTTGTCTATTTTTTACTTTCGCACTCTACCCATGCCCTGGTTGACAATGAGACCAAGGTGGGAATCACATTATCTACAGCTAGACCCCCTACTTCCAGGTCTGGCTCACCCACATTCTCTAGGGGAAATTATTTAATCCCTCTATGCCTCTAATTCTCCATCGTTAAGCAGAAAAACTGAATTGCCAGAAGTTAATACAAGGAAAGCACCTAAAAAATAGGAAAGCCCCTTACAAACAAAAGAGTTTTCAACTATCAAATAAAGGTACACAGTTCCAGGGAAAGTACTTGGTATGAAAGGATCTCCTCATTTGAAAGGGTAAATTCTATACCATCAATATGTTTTTAAAGGCCAGTAGGGGGACTTCCCTGCCTGCCCAGTGATTAAGACTTCGCCTTCCAATGCAGGGGGTGGGGGTTTGATCCCTGGTGGGGGAGCTAAGATCCCACATGCCTCTGGGCCAAAAAACCAAAACATAAAACGAAGCAATATTGTAACAAATTCAATAAAGGCTTTAAAAATGGTCCACATCAGGACTTCCCTGGTGGCGCAGTGGTTGAGAGTCCGCCTGCCGATGCAGGGGACAAGGGTTCGTGCCCCGGTCCAGGAAGATCCCACATGCCGCGGAGCGGCTGGGCCCCTGAGCCATGGCCGCTGAGCCTGCGCGTCCGGAGCCTGTGCTCCGCAACGGGAGAGGCCACATCAGTGAGAGGCCCGAGTACCGCAAAAAAAAAAAATATATATATATATACACATATATATATATATACATATATATATATATATATATATATATATATAAATAAAGCCCAGGAGGGCCTCATGCAGCATAAAAGCCCAAAGATAAGAGCTAACTTGTGTATTTGTAATAGAGAAGTCTTCCACCTTTTTATAGTTTGATGTTTATGTGTAACCAAATATATTTCTGTAACAACTGCCAGGTCCTGGGGGGGGGGGGGGTCATTCAGGTCTCTGGGGACACAGCCCCTGGCCAAAGAAACAAGTCTATACCACCATCACAAGCCATGCAGTGCTCGACTGTCTTCACGTTCTTAAGGTCACATACAACAAGAATCTCTTGGATTTTGAGAAATGTTTCATACTTATTTCACTTCTTTCTCCTTTCTTTTCTCTACAGTGATAGAAAATGTGTTCTTCCCCAACATGGTGATGAAGTGACTTGCAAATGAAAATCCATATTAAACAACTGAAATAGATTGAGATACAGCTCTGTGTGAAGGAACATTTACAGAGATAAACTGAATATTTCCACTTTGAAAATTAATTCAACATTTCCTGTTAAAAAATATTCCCCCTAGGGCTTCCCTGGTGGCACAGTGGTTAAGAATCTGCCTGCCAATGCAGGGGACGCGAGTTCGAGCTCTGGTCTGGGAAGATCCCACATGCCGCGGAGCAACTAAGCCCGTGAGCCACAACTACTGAGCCTGCGCGTCTGGAGCTTGTGCCCCACAACGGGAGAGGCCGTGACAGTGAGAGACCCGCGCACCTCGATGAAGAGTGGCCCCCGCTGGCCTCAACTGGAGAAAGCCCTCGCACAGAAACGGAAGACCCAACACAGCCAAAAATAAATAAATACATTTATAAAAATATATATATATATTCCCCCTAAATGGTAGATGAGAGAGAAATTAGTTCATCTGACTTGTCTGCCTGCCTTGGCAGTCTTTTCATGTACTCATTTTTAGTTGCCTGGGTTTCTTTTATGACTATCCCCAAAAGGTTCCTGCTTCTCAGTTAAATCCCTGGTTATTTTACTTTTGCCTCATGTATTTCTTCATCGTTTGGCATCTATCCAAAAGAGAACTTTACTAATAGATGAGGGAGAGAAAATTTTTTTTAAAACAAGACATGTAAGCTCTCTAGGGCATTTTGTCTTCTTTATAAAAGAGAAGAGTTCTGCTTATTATTAGCCCAATCTATTTTTACAATTAACATTCATTTAGCCTATCTTCTCCTTCCTAATGGCTATTCCACTACTGTTTGTTAATTAGAAATCAAAAGAATACAAAACAACCTGAATAACTGTCACCATAATCAATTTTGCCATTAAAATAAGATTTATTAGTGTTTTTCTATATTCATACTCCTATTTTCACAAATACAGATCCTACTGACAAATGAAAGCCACACATCTAGACTGGTGTTGGAGAAGAACAAGAAACCAAAAATTGGCTCAACAATTTTCAGGTTGGGATGCCAAAATGTAAAATACCTATTCTTCTAAGCATATTGACAGGAAAAAATAAGTCCTCTTACTCAGAGTCTACATTAACATAACCACCAAGTGAACTGAAAGACTTTGATTTAATTTGCTGCTTACTTGAGATATTTGTTCCAATTTAATAACCACAAAACTAAAACCATAAACACTTCCGCAATCCTTCCCACTGAGAGAAGCCCAAGGTTTGAATGGCCTCTTGAATGGCTTGCAATCAGAACCAAAGGGTCAAGCATGAAAAAACAGCTTGGCTATCCCAAAAAGTATCCCTTTCCTGAAGTTCTGTGTGAGATGTGTCAGGAAAAATTGTGAAAGACTTTGAAACTGACACACACAAAAAATTACACCATGTCTTAACTAGTGTTACCTTCTGGCTAACTTGGCCTTTCACTGTCTTTGAACTACTTTACCACACCTTAAATTGTTGAAAACTGGTAACAATGCTAATGATGCTTTAGCCATACAAATGCAAATTAATTGTGTCCTGGGGAAAAGCAATTGATTATTGGCTTGTTGCTAGACCCTTTTGTATCTATCTGTAAATTCAATTCCAAATTCCTTATTACTCATTTACGTTTGGTCCTTCAAATTCACCTTTGAACCAACTGTAACATCTTATTGGTGGCCTCTTTAATTAATAAGTTAAAATCTTTGAAATGTGCTCCTTTTATGCTTTACTAGTATCATGATTTCACCTTTTCTTAAGAAAATCCTTTAACAGATGCAAATGATTTCATTTCTTCTCTTTAACATTCAGCAAAAGCAGAAATTGAGAAGGTATTACTGGATAAAGCCCTAGTCTCTAAATTGTGAGATATAGCTGTAAAAATTTTTGGTATTTATGAAAATTAGCTTTTTGTTTTGTTTTGTTTTGTTTTTTTAAAGGTCTGATCTCATTTGACTATTGGCAAATGCCACGTGTGCTTGTATATATGTACATTCACACGCAAAACACACACACAACACACACATGCACTCAGGCAGAGTTAATTCATCACAGCTGCCAGTTCCCTCTTGAAAAGCGTACAAGGCTTCAATAAATGCAAAGACTTAATTACTTCTCACATCTGGAAAAACTTGAATATGAGAGTGGATTTATTGAAGAAGCTCTTTGCTTGGCTGTCAACACCATATCAACAGCCAGAGAGAGCAGGCTTGATCAGTGTTGGCAATTCTTTAACCCTTCCGAGATAGATGTTCCACCAATTAATTCATAACATGTCCTGCTTACATGATTTATGAATTTTATGAAAACGCAGTAGATAATTTCCTAGTCATTTATGGAGAAAAGCTGTTTCTCTCATGTTTCCAGACGGGAAGAATCATATATTAAAATGTGGAAATAATGAGGAAGTTCTTATAGTCAAGGAAAAAGGGAAAGGCTTTGGAGTTGAAGAGCATATTGGAAACAGCCATTAGAACAATAACTTATGTAAATATATGTGAAACTCAACAAATTCAGCCCTTTTTGGAGAAAGTTTAACAATGTCTCTAAAATCCAAGTAGGGAGTTACATGAGCTCATAACAAGAAGATTTAGCAGAAACCAAGGAATGGGCAGATCTCCCTCTAGAGAGAATATTTAAGCTGGAATTAGGCAAAGAAACGGGGTGTAGGGAAGACATCCAAAGAACATTTGCAAAGACCCAGAGACAAGATTTGGAGGAACCAAGAGTTCAGTGTCACTGGAGCATACAGTGGGGAGAGATGAGGGCGGCAGGGAGAGCTCCCTGAAGTAAATGTATGGAAATCACTTTTCCTAACACAATAAGCCTAAGCGGGTTTGAGCCATGAACCTTTACGAATAACACAGTTCCTGGTCAATTAACTGCAAAAACATCTCCTTTACACCTACTCTGTTCCCTTCATTTGCCTTGAATTTAATTTTTACCCCTTCATTTTATCATTAGCCAATTGAAATACCCCTCTTACCTGGACTTTATGAAAACTCAGTGAAGAAATTATTCCCAATTTTATCAGTCTAATGAAGAAAAATATTCAAGGGAAATATATTTGTATTATATATCCCCCCAAATAAATGGAAATTATGTTAAATGTGTTTATGATATAAACTTCACACTTCTACGATGTTACAGTTACAGTTTACTTATTAAAACGCCACCTACTGGGCTTCCCTGGTGGCGCAGTGGTTGAGAGTCCGCCTGCCGATGCAGGGGACACGGGTTCGTGCCCCAGTCCGGGAAGATCCCACATGCCGCGGAGCAGCTGGGCCCGTGAGCCATGGCCGCTGAGCCTGCGCGTCCGGAGCTTGTGCTCCGCAACGGGACAGGCCACAACAGTGAGAGGCCCGCATACCGCAAAACAAAAACAAAAACAACGCACCTATTTTTTTCTACTTTTTACTAAATAAGCATTATCGATATTTCTACTTGAACCTTAAGCATCCAATTACTAAATTCGCTATTTCTATCTTGAAGTCATGATTTCAATATCAGTTAAGCCAAGGAAAACAACACAACTGACCTTCGCAAGTTTGGAACTTTTGAAGCACTAATTCCTGAGTTTTGTTCCAACTGTTTCCATGGAGTTTCTTCATGTGTAACTCAAAATATAAGATACTATCAAAATAAGACCATTATTAAAGTAAATGTATCGTTAAAACAGCTATAAATTTAGTGATGTTTTAAAATAACTGGTACCCTTTGAATAGTGAGAACTAGTTTAACATTATTGGTGGTAATTTCTCTCTGAGGACTTTATCTTCTTTATGATTTAATGCGTGTGTGTGTCTAACTTCATTCATTCATTTCACAAATATTTCTTGTGTGCATTCTATGGGCTAGGCACTATTTTAATTTTAATCTCTTCAGATAATCAATGAATAACACCAACAAAAGTCTCTACCCTCTCCTATTTCAATCACATATTCATTCATTAAATATTTATTGAGCATCTACGTTACATCATGTATTGTACTAGGCTTTGCATCTCCGGTATATTTCAGATACTAAATATACATGTGATAGTCAATGTTCACTAGTATAGTCAGTTAAAAATACATATTTTTTATACTATGATAAATTTGTTGGACTTATAAAACCTGCACTTTCTAACAACATTGTAAATCAGCTATACTTCAATTTTTTTAATTAAAAATAAATAAAAAAACCAAAGCTGCATTTTCAAAAATGTAGCAGCATGTTTTTAAAAGTTTTTATCAATGTTCCAATAATTTTGTAGATATCAATTTTCTGTTCTTTTGTACACTAGTTATATCTACAGGTGGTTTTCTCCATCCATCTTTTTTTTCTTAAGTTGTATGTGCAAAATTTTTCTTCATAACCCCAATATGCTTGGCCTATTTTTGATTTGCTCATAAAGTGACATCTCCCAGGCAAAGTCTATGTATGTTGTTTTAACTATTTCCAAAATCATTCTCTGGAGCAGCTCTGTCCAATAGAATTGTAATGTGAGCCACATATGTAATTTTAAATATTTTAGTTGCCACATTAAAAAAAGAAACAGATTAAATTGATTTTAATGATATGTTTTATATAACTCAATATATCCAGAATATTATCTTTCAACATATGTGATATTTTATCTTTTTTTTATACTAGGCCTTTGAAACCCCGTGTGTTTTAATTTTACACTTACAGCACATCTCAATTCAGATGAGCCATATTGGATTGCGGCTCCATAGTGGACAGTGCAGCTCTATGGTAATGCTGTGAGACTGGAAATCATTAGCTATTTTTTCATTTTTGATCACATATAATTTAAATATGAAAAAATACATTTAAAATTCAATTTCTTGAGAGGAGAATTTCAGAATCCTAATAATCAAGCAACAAAAACTGTAATCTATTTTAGTTTCCAAAACTATCTAAATCAGAGTCCTTTGTATGGGAATGTATTTTATTAAAGGGTTTAAACTGTTATTATAAATAATGAATTAACTCTTTAAATTATGTTTTAATTAACTTCACCAAAGGTGTATTTTCAAAATGCTATCTTGTTTCATTAATGAGAATGACATATTTAAAGTCCCAGCAGTTTTCAGGATAAATATTCACTCATTAATTATCTATCTAACAAATAGATAATTATATGAGTGAATAATAAATATTCACTCTTTTTCTCTCTAAATAACAAAAGCCCAAATAGTGAAATATCCTCCATCAATACTCCCATTTTTTTTTGAAACTCACACTTTTGACTCACATTGTGCAATTTAAAACACACCAGCAATTTCTTCATCAATATGGCCAGGTTAGGTCCTTTTTAAACCATGTTGAAAAGCAATGTCACAATGAAGTATGAGATTTTAATAAAGAAACTGATGGACCACTTAAAGAACCTAAGTGTTTTACTGAAATGAGACTTTTCTATTAAAAGCCTGAAATCTTCAAATACTCAACAGAAAAGATCTTGAGGAATTAAGGGAAATGCAGCATGTCTTACATCTGTTCCACAGAAGACCCAGCTTCTCTCCTTGATGGAGCCAGCAAAATGGCTATTTTTAAACTGCTGGGATCTTTAATAATATCCAATTGCCATGAAGTGTTTGAATCAAAAATACTGTTACATAAAATGATATCCAAAGCCTTCAATTTCATTTGTGTTATCCCTCATACAAACTCTGCTGAAAATTTTGGAGAAAGATAACTCCATATAAAAATGGAGGGCAGGGCTTCCCTGGTGGCGCAGTGGTTGAGAGTCTGCCTGCCGATGCAGGGCACACGGGTTCGTGCCCCGGTCCGGGAAGATCCCACATGCCGCGGAGCGGCTGGGCCCGTGAGCCATGGCCACTGAGCCTGCGCCTCCGGAGGCTGTTTTCCGCAACGGGAGAGGTTACAACAGTGAGAGGCCCGCGTACCGCAAAGACAAAAAAAAAAAAAAAAAAATAGAGGGCGTCAGTCAAGAACTCTTAGAAGCCCCCTCTTCTGGCCCCTACCAGGTACTCTGAGAGGGCATGAAAGGGTAATTGCCACATGCCAAGCACTTGCCTTGGGCTTTACATATAAAATCCTACTTAATCCTCCCAACACCCATTTCACAGATGAGACACTGAGACGCAGAGTGAACTCGCCCAAGTTCTCACAGTAGGAGATTCAAACCCAGGTCCGTATTACTTCAGTGCGTGTAAAACCCACTAGACCATAGAGCAATAACAGAACGCTGACTCACTGACTGACTTCTGGTAGCAATATTATTATTTTCTATTATCTTTTTTGATTTCCAACTTCAAAGGAATTGTCGTTACTGATGGTTCTTGAAAGGAAGAGTACTTGTGGTATAGAGACAATTTGGTTCCTGGGATGGGCAAAAGCAAGACTCCCCCAGAGTTAGAATCAAAGGCAAAAGCAGGTGACAGTGAAAGCGTGATGAGCATCCCTGACCTGACACAACCTAATCTGAGAAGCTTTCCTGCTGTTCATTCATTGATGGTACATTTATAAGCAGTAGTGAGCCAGCAAATATTTAACAACCATCTTTCCCAGGGAAAGAAAGGAAGGAAGGGTGGGAGGGAGAGAGGGAGGGTGGAGCACAATTGGCTGGGATGAGCTGTTAGGAGCCGGCACCTCGCATGAAGCACTGTAACAACAACAAAAGCCTATATCTCCTAGTAAATGGACCAAGTGTCACCAGGCAACCTAAGAAACTAATCTCCCCAAATTTTAAATACTTGTTTCAAGATATACCATTATGCCATAGTGCTATTCTGTTCCTTACCTGCATGTTGAAATCGTTCTAAATAATAAGATTTCAAATTTATTTAAGCAGTGCTTTTTCTCTTCTGATCCTCATATACTGAGGTCATAAAGTCTGTGTTTGTGGTCCTCTTAATGATAATTCAGATGCATATAAGACATTGCACACGCAAATGAAGGAAGTGGAATGGAAAATAATTTAATAGGCAGATTTCATTGTAACCAAATAGAGCCTGCTCTTTCTACATAGCTGCCTTGACACCCAAAAAGATCTGGTGTGTTTTCTTTTGTTGTTTTTTTTTGTGTGTGTGTGGTACGCCGGCCTCTCACTGCTGTGGCCTCTCCCGTTGCGGAGCACAGGCTCCGGACCCTCAGGCTCAGTGGCCATGGCTCACGGGCCCAGCCGCTCCGCGGCACGTGGGATCTTCCCGGACCGGGGCACGAACTCCGTGTTCCCTGCATCGGCAGGCGGACTCTCAACCACTGCGCCACCAGGGAAGCCCTGGTGTGTTTTCTTTTAATGGGATTCAATACATAACAGTTCAGAATATAGTTAAGCATTCATTGAAAACAGTGTGATAGCAATGACTTTTATGGTAAGGTTTCTCTGATTGACACAAAACTGATGAAGATAACTTACCAAAAAAACTGAAGAATTCTCTAGATTTAGACTAGAATACTAGGAAAAATTCACTGCCAAATTTAAAAGCAATTATAATTGTATAAAAGAAATACTGGCCTCATATGCGTTCCTGAGATGAAAATGAGAATTTCATTTAACAAAATGGATAATTTTTTAACTGAATGTTCTCTAGCCATTTCTTGTAAATCTACATTTTTAAAGCATCAAGTAGCTACTTTTAAGGTTTTCTATTATAAACTGTCCAAAAAAGTGAAGTTTCCCACTCTGAGGGTCTTTTTTTCCCCACTCTGAGGGTCTTTTTTATGTCAAAATTTTACTTAGGTATAAAGTTTGCTGATTTTTTCAAGATTTTTAATTAAGCTTTGATACTACACCACTATCATCATAGTCCTATGAAATATTTTTTTCTTACAGAAATATCACTATGTGTGCATTTGATCAAGGCTGTACTTGGTTTCTTATTTTAGGATTTAAAATCATTAGATATGTTATTTCCTTTGACAGTTCTTTGTAGTATTTACATTACTCTCTCGTACAAACAGCCATGAGTAAGGAAATCTCAGATTTTCATTTAATCAGATTAAATAGCTAAATTGTATAATCCTATTTTAAAATATTCATCTGTATGGGTTTTTAAAAACTTATCATAATAGCTTTAGATTTTCTAAATAAACCTTACAAGATTCCTTTTAGAGACCACCTGTGGCCAACTCAAAATACCAACATTGCTATAAGGGGTAAATTATCTTTATTATAAAATCTAATCTTCTGGGATTGAGTTACAGAAGACTTTCTTGTAAAGAAGACTGTGCTTTAACTAGTTCTTTATTGTTCTTTTTATTATATCTTAAGTTCAGTATTTTATTAATTTGCCAAACACAGCACTATCTTTGTTTAAATATTCAAAGGTTCGAATGTTTATAAGGACTAAATAGTTTTCAAAATATCATCAAGAATGTATCTTTTAAAGTATATTACAGGCTTTTATAATGTTTGTATCTCAGAAACAGGACTAGTGATTGTATTTGGGCCATGATTTGACAAAGATCATAACTGACTCATGAAATATGTTATAATGGAGCTTCTGCTCAAGTTCTTTATGTTATACTAAAAAAACAGAACACATGCATGAGATCATATTCCACACCGAATTGATAGCAGAAGTTTACTTTTTAGCCTGGCAAAAACACTACGACTGACCAGGCAAGAATGACTCCAGACGGAAGAGATACGAAGCCCACTAGCTCCTCACTGAATGAACTGTAGTCACAGAACCATCACTTGGAAAGGGTGAGCTCTGGAAGCACCACTCTGGTGTGCAGAGAGGAGAAAGTGCCTCAGGAGGAGGAGTCCCAAGATCTGGGTTCAAAACCCCACTCTGCTACTGACCTGCTGTGTGGTGGCTGGTGGGTCACCTGAGGTCTTTGGTCCTTTATTTTCTCGAATGTAAAAAATTAGGCCAGCCTTTCCAGTTCTTAGATTGTATGATTACCTGACTACCAAATTTATCTTATCTACTAATCACCATGGTACAAAGCATTCAAAGATGAAAACATTATCATCAACAAATTCTTTGATCAAATCACTTTTTTTTTTTTTTTGGTCAAAGAGTAATAGAAGTCAACTATGTTCAATAGTAGACACTGGGGTAAGTCCTTTACATATCTTATCTCCTGGCATCCTCATCAACTCTCTAGAAAGTAAATACTATCTGGACCCCCAAACTGAAGATCAAAAGGGTACAGTACTTGCTTAAAACTAACAGCAACAGGACTAGAACCAAGATCTTCTATATATTTTATGTATTGCCTCACCATTTATAACCACTCTGCGCATTCAACACTGTGATGTCATACAGCTGGAATCTACTTTTTAAAACACCCTTTGTATTTTGACTACAGGTCAGAACCTAACCAGGTATGACTGAGTGGTTGATAAAGTACAGGATGTTTATAAAGCCCATTTCCACACACATCAAAATGTTTTTAACTACTAAAAAGACTTAGCCTTTAAACAACTACAAGAACATTTTCATAGTCTAGTCTAAAAACAGAGTATTTAATTCAAGGTACTTACATATAAGAAAATATAAGTGGATTCCATATGCACATTAAACAGTGATGTAGTCCCAAGGCATGGGAAATCATCAGTGATGTAGCTATGCTGAGTATATACATAGCCATGTGTTCCAAAATCGATAGAACCATAATCAGTGGGAAATTAAATTCTGATAGAGCCAAGAGTATGGCTTTGAAAAGCTTTTAAGCATTTCTCTCTCCAATGATCTCTTGAGGAGTTCAAGCTTGCTTTTCAAGCAATGACACTGTCCAAAGCTCTAAAAAGCAGATATTTATCATAGCACTCAGTCTGTTGCAAGAATTTCTTGGCAGTTTGACTCAATATAAGAAAATAAAGTTTTCATGTCATCACAAATGGGGAAAGAAGTTATCTTAAGCACTATCTTTCCTTAACCCTCAATTTAATTAACATACTCTCTCAAGGTTATAATAATAACTTTTATTATTCTTCACACTAATAATATTTTAGTTGTCCTGCAAATATGAATGTAAATGTGAAAAAAATAAAAATAACTCTTTTAAAATGACACTAGATGACCAACACAAAATAGAGGACCAACTTTATTTATTTTAGTTCTGTTTTATATTTTCAGTTGTATTACCATCTCCCAAAGGAATACTTTGGAGGCAATGGCACTGATATGTTTGAAATACAAATGTATATTGTTCATATATACATTACTTTCAAATAATTCAGTATTTGATTCAAAATATCAATGTTTGAACTATTATGTATAAATCACTATGTTAGGCATTATAAGAAATATAAAACAATAAAATCTAGCCCTTTATACTCAAGAAGCTTTTAATCCATGAGTAGAGATGAAACAATCAGAAAATACACTGAAGTCATCAGGGAATTACAGAGTGCTGTGACAGCTCGGAGAATGAAGGAAATCACAAATATCAGGGAGACTCTAAAGTTTCAAGAACATTGCCTTGGATCTGCACATTATGAATGTAAGTCAGTTTTTCATAAGTGAGAAAAGGAAGGCTGGAAGACAAAGCATGAGAAAAGATAACAGAATGACCACACTATGGCCCCCATGAGAAATGAGTTCAGTGTGCATGGGGAAGGTCTAGGAGTAAGGAATACATGAAGGGCAAAAGGAAGACAGCTTTCAAATGCCAAGCCAACAATTTTAAATATAATTCAATCAGAAATGCTGCCTCACAAAGTTTTAAGCAGAGGAGTGACATATAAGTCAAATATAGAAAGATTACTCTAGTTGCAGTGCAGGTGAAATATGCTGAAATAGAAGGAAGAAGGATATCAGAAGACTTCTGCAAAATAGTCCAGGTAAGAAATAAAAACCTATACCCAGGATTATGAAAGCTGATAAAGGTAAAGTGTTGGGAGACACTAAAAATGTAGGCTGGGCAGCAGACAAGAAGCAAAAATGAGAGGAGAGAGATCATTCTAGGGTATTTTGAGTTGTCGGGATAGAGAGGGAAATAGGCTCAGGCACAAGCATGTTGAATCTAAGATGGAATTGTTCAGATGGAGTAACAGCTATCAGTTAGATACGCATAGCTGTCAGATTAGGGCACTGATTCAGCTCAGGAAAAGAGGTAAGAGTTCAGAGAAGCAAATCGCGGAGAAAAAGAGAACAATTTTCAAAGGTATCTTCTAAAAGAAAAGCAATTCACCCTCATGAACACTGATGATTGTTCATGTTGTACATAGGAAAAGGTACACTCCTGAAACAAGGTGTTCCAAGAGAAAAAGAAAAATTCTCTCTATTCCGTTTTCTTAACAGTTCTCAAAACCTACTTTGTTTTAATGGAATGCTTCATTTGAAATATTTATTGAGACACAATTACATGAATAAGGAACTTGGAATACAAAAAAAAAAAAAAAATTAACTGCCCTGAGGGGCTTTTAAAACCTTTTACATATTTTTGTCTGATTATAAAAATGATAAATGTTCATAGTGTACCGGAAGTAGCAAAAAGCATGAAAGCCAAGTGTTTGAAATATTGTATCAGGAATTGTTGAATTGTATCAAATACTTTTCCAGCATCAGATCAGTTTTCTTATTTGATATTTTGATCGGTATGGACAGCATATTGGTTTTATTATATTATATTAATAAGTGCCCTAATATTGAACCATCCTTGCATTCTCAGATTAAATACTACTTTTTATAGATTATTCTTTGAATAAATACAATTTTATAGCATTTGTTTATATAATAGTATGTAGATGAAAATGCACAAATATGTTCATGACTAGAGCCATTTATGTTGATGAATTGGAGTTTTCTTTTGAGGCTGTCACCTTTTTGTGTGCTCTCTGCCAATTTATGTACTTTTGAAATGGTTGTTCCCTAAACAATAGGACAGACTCATCAATAAGCTGTAGCAAACACATCAATAAATTTGCCTGTGTGAACCATTCTCAGGTCCCAGGCTCTTATGAGACTATGACTCACATGACCTGACTATTCAGCGATAGCTCATTAGACCCAGAGCAAACACCTCACTCGAGGAGAAGTACATTGGCCATTCAGTGAGCAATAAGAAAGTGTTTATGTGTTTGAACCAAGAGACATTTAGCTGTAGATAATCAGACAGTGGTGAGTGCTAGAGCTATAAGGCCAGGTGGGTGGCTATTTTTCAACCATATGCCAATAAGCAGGCTAAGAAATCCTGTATTCAGAGAAAAACAGAGACAAAGAACCGTATGTATGCTAAAACACATGATGAAAGAGGTTTGTCTTCTAAGAACTTCACAGTTCCCATGAAATTCAGCCTTACTTGTTAGAACTGCTTTCTATGAGATTACACTAGATTCTTCCTATAAATCATTTTTTTCTTTAGCCATTTCTTAGAATTAAACATCCCTAAGACAAGAACAGGGACAGGAGCCTTTCATAATTATTTCACAATATTTTTCAATGTTTTCTTTAGTTATTGCTTTGCTCAGCTATTCTAATTCCCCTAACATCAATTTCAGTAATCTACATAATTCTTTTAAAAATCTATTTTATTTGTATTTTCCAGACTTATTGATATAATGGCCTATTATGAGTAGTTAATTTATTGACAAGCTAATCAGACTCTGAACTAGAGGCAACAACACATCTAAACAGATGTTCAAAACTTAAAAGAAATGTATGAGAGTAAAAATAATGGAAATGATCTTAAATTATCAGGACAACTTTAATAACCAATTAGATATACATTGACTATACTATACTAGCTCTCAAGATTTATTTTTTACATATTAGTAAAAGTTCTTTATAATACAGAGCTGGGATCTATGAATGAAATATGAATGAAAATAAACAAACCTATCATTATAATAATATTTCACCAACAAATACCTTTTAGACATTTAGCTATATAAGACACTAGGCTTTGAAAATTTTAAGGTTGATGTTTTAAATTAGACCTGCAAGCTAACAGGACATATTTAGAACTAGAGAGTAAATGAACATTCTATTAAAAACATAATTGTTAAAACTCATTTCCAAATGTTATCGTAACCTTATCACTTAGTTATATAGCATAATAAGACATAAAAGATTATTTTTAAATTATAATCCTTCTTAACTAGGTCATCCCTAATTTCAGAAATAACTAGCTTTTTATTTCCTAGGAAAGGAGTGAAACACAATGAATCATAAGATGATTAACCTGTCATCTAGTTTGACTAGATGTTTGATGAGTACAGATTGCTAAATGTCAGAATTCGAGAACTACAGGCCAGAATTGTTCTTTATGGAGTTCCCAACTTTTTTTGGAACAAATACAAAAGAAGGGAGGGTGGAAATAGTAGCAAATTATCAAATTTAAAATACAAAAAATATTTAATGTAGGAATATCTATGGTCTTATTATGAAATCTTTCTTAGGCAACTCTGAAGAAAACAATTTAATTTTCAAATACTCCCCTGATTAAAAGCCTCTAACTTTATTTAGGGATAAAATGTGTCCCCAGCTGAAGCTCTTCAAGGCAAATAGACTGTTTTATACTCTACCACTAGAGTGACAGACCAGTGATATTTGAAACAGGATATACACATCCTGCACTGCATTGACATGCAGGGAAAATCACTGGAATGTCTATCCACAAATTTTTTTTACTCTGAAAATTTAAGATAGAAAACTTTAATAACTGATGGATCTACAGTAGCACATGTATGTAATTTATTAAGTAAATATAAAATATACTAGGAAATGAGCTCAGACTTTTATTTACTGATAGGGACTACACGGTAAAAAAGAAGAGTTCAGTGCACTAAATCATAAACCTCTTGATTAGCCTGGGTTAGCCTGATAGTCCCTGGGTTAGCCTGATAGTCCATGTGTACCTAGAACAGAGTTTATGAGAGTATTAACTTTTTACAAAGTTAAAAAGCAGGCTGTGAATCCAGAATCTACCATTTTGTTCTCTCCTAGCACACAGACATACAAAACTGCACTTAAAATGCTGCCAGCAAATCACTGTCTTCTGTAATAGTCACTAATACTGTATTTTCACACTGGCCTGATACACTGAATTCATTTCTCTCTTCAAAATGTCTTTGCCATTTCTCATCTTTCTTACTGATGTGTCTATTGATGTCACAACTGAATGTACACTGCTGAGCTAGGATGCAATTTGAGGCAGGTTTAGAAAATGTCTATTTTATTTACTTTTGACTGCACATTATTCACTCTTCAGCCACGCATCACTATGTACCTCATCTTTTTTTTTTTTTTTTTTTTGCGGTACGCGGGCCTCTCACTGTTGTGTCCTCTCCCGTTGCGGAGAATAGGCTCCGGACGCGCAGGCCCAGCGGCCCTGGCTCACGGGTCCAGCTGCTCCGCGGCACTTGGGATCTTCCCGGACCGGGGCACGAACCCGCGTCCCCTGCATCGGCAGGCGGACTCTCAACCACTGCGCCACCAGGGAAGCCCTGTACCTCATCTTTAACTCGAAATTTGGGACAATTTGGATCTGGAAAAAAATAAAGGTAGTTATGCAAATTTTAAATAAACAAACTTGCAGGGAGGCTGTTCAGTCAACATAGGAAAGTAAACTCCCTCTGAACATCATGTAAATCGTTGAGCAGCAACCATGTCTATAAAATCAATGTGCTTTTCTGTCTCACACTGGCCTTCACCAAAATCATTCTACTTAATTTTCAAGATACATCTTTGTGTACCTGCCAAGATCTTATGAATAACATCCGAAGGAAAAAAAATAAGAAAAAATATTTTTAACGCCCTCTTCTTACAATCTGATATAAGCAATTTAATTGTGTTAGAAGAAAGGTGATATTATAATCAAAATTTAATATGACCATTGAGGAAACAAGGCTTCCCTGGTGGCGTAGCAGTTGAGAGTCTGCCTGCCAATGCAGGGGATACGGGTTCGAGCCCTGGTCTGGGAAGATCCCACATGCCGCGGAGCAACTGAGCCCGTGAGCCACAACTCCTGAGCCTGCGCGACTGGAGCCTGTGCTCCACAACAAGAAAAGGCAGCGACAGTGAGAGGCCCGTGCACCACGATGAAGAGTGACCCCGGCTTGCCACAACTAGAGAAAGCCCTCACGCAGAAACGAAGACCCAACACAGCCAAAAATAAATAAATTTATAAAGGAAAGAAAACCAGACCTATTCCAGAAGCTCACAAATGTTCAGCTTTAAAAAAAAAAAAATTACTAAAATAACAGGGTCCAAAATGGTATACACGGGATTCAGTGGGCATAGCGGTTAAAACATAGGAGCTGGAGGAAACACATGAGTTAGGATACAAGCTCCATTATTTACCAGCTCCATTAGATTGGGCAAGTTATTTAACCTCTCAGAGCCAGCATTACTCATAAGAAATATTGAAATAATAAAGACTGCATCCCTAGATAGGTTTTGTGATAATTAATTAAGAGAATGTACTTAGAGCACTTTAATCAGTGCACTGAGGTACGTGCTTAATAAATGCTTAATATTACTGTCATCCTCTCAAAATTGTTTCCACTTAACATGATCATAATAAACAAAAGATTTTGGTATTTAAAAAATTCCAGAAATTGACCAAAATATTAATATATTTCTGGGAATCAGTAGCAGGGTTCTTTTCCAAATGTTCTAAAATGAATATACTATAATTAAAATAAACTAAATCATGTATTATTTTAAATATTCCAAGCTACGAAAATATTTTGTGATAAGAGAAGGCATCCGAACTGGTTCTAGGTCCTTGCTAGGAGACTAGTCACCCATATTTACTGAGAAAATCATATCTTTATGAGAAAATCATGCAATGTAGTAGTTGAAAACATGGGTTCCAGTCCCACTGCTGACTATCTGGTAATCATCTTGGTGATTCTGGATGAGTCTGTACAAACTCTGGAAGCCCTAATTCCCGTCTTTGCAAAACGGAATAGTAAAAGTAGCTCATTTGCGTGGTATCTCTAAAAATGCTTCTGTTTCAAACTTCACGTTTTTATAAACACAGGAGTCATGTCACCATTACTTTTGTTTAAAAACTATTTTTCACACATATTATAAAGCTCCTGTTATTAAAACTGTATGCTCCTGGAGCATTAATACATAGAATGAGATAAATCAAGCAGAGACAGACCCAAGTACATATGATAAAGCGCATTCCAACCAACGGGAAAAAGGAAGATGCCTTAGTAAATAATGTTAGAACAACATGGGAAAATATTTAATTGGATCCACTCCTCATACCTCACACCAAGAAAATTCCAAATGAAATCTAATTGTACAAAATGAAACCATGGAAGAAAATAGCTGGGGCTTACTTTAGAACCTGGAAGGGGGAAACCACGCCCATCTCAAAATCCAGATCCAATGGGGAAATGAATGACCACATAAAGATAAATATAACTACAAAAAAATAAGTAATAATTCAAATTTACATGTAAAAATAAAACACTGTAAGCAAAATAAAGATAGTAAGGAAAAGAACTGCAATATATCATGAAGGAATAATAGCCCTAGTTTATAAGGAACTTCTGAAAACTGAGAAGGGAAAGATCAACAGCCCAATGTAGGCAAAAGATGTATATATAGTTCATAGAAAAAGAAATGCAAATGGTCCTCAGCATAAGAAAAGATGCTTAACTTCACTAATGATATGAGAAATACAAATTAAAACAACATGAGACCCCATTTTTCACCTTTCCGATTAGCCAAAACTCCAAAAATTTACAAAAGTCCTCAGCATAAGAAAAGATGCTTAACTTCACTAATGATATGAGAAATAACAAATTAAAACAACATGAGATCCCATTTTTCACCTTTCAAATTAGCCAAAACTCCAAAAGCTTACAACATACTCTGTTGGTGAGACTGGGAAAAATTTGCTCTCTTGTATATTACTGTTGGGAACACAAAACCTTTCAAACCCAATGGAGATGGATTTGGCAATTTCTACAAAAATACATATGACTCTTTGACCCATCAATTCCTCTTATAAAAATCAACCCCCAAAAGTACTAGTAAAAAATATGAGATAATGTAAGTACAAGACTATTCATTACAAGACCAATAATAGCAAAGGACTGGAAATAACCCAAATGTCCATCAACAAGGGACTGGTTAAATAAACTACAGTACAGCACACAAGGGAGTGTCAGATACATAAGGCAGATCCCCATATACTGCTATGGACTGCTCTCCAGGATACATGAATAAAGAAAGAAGCAAAGTATAGAAGACTGTGTACTGAATGTAACAGTTTGGGTGAAAAAGGGAAGAACATATGCTATATAATAAACACAGCTACTTACATATCTGAGAAGAAATAAGGGAAAGATGAACCAAAATTAATCAGAAGAAAAACCAAAACAATTTTTATCAAGAAAGGGACAGGCCAAAAAGGAAGAAATGGAGATAAAAGTGAGATCTCTCCCCACATACTTCATTTCATAGTTTTGATTTTGGAAAATCATGTAAACATGCTATATAACTGAAAAATGTGAACAAAAAAAGACAAAAATAAAGCAACCTCCAAAATTTAAAATCAAACTGAAATAAGTGGACCTAAGTATATATCAAATTAACTAGCATAACCACACAGAAAACAATTCTTCCTAGTATTTTGACATGCTGCATTCAGTGTATTTGGTACCACTAAGGTTGTTATTTTGTCAATACTATATTTTCCTTTCTTAAAAATACGTGTTTATTAGCCCTGTCCACTGAAACTGTTTAGAAGTAATGACAACCCAGTAAAAATGGGTAGTCAAAATATTAGAAAGACTATTTTCAATCTGTGTCACGAACAGTCTGAGATCGCCACCAAGAGAGTGAATTGATGCCTTTTTCTAATTAGGAAACAAACGTTGAGATTTTACCTAAACTGTTAAGAGAATCCAGAGTAGTGCTGGCACGTGGCAAATTTTTCAGGTTTTCTTATTTCACATTAGAAAAATAAGAACAAATTCTTCCTCTCTCTCTCTCTCACACACACACAGCTATACCTATATATCCACATCTAAACATACATACACATACTCTCCTATATGTGGTTGTATATATACCACATATATATATATACATACATATATATGTATGTATATATATATATACCACATATATACATACATATATATGAACCACATATATACATACATATATATGAACACATATATACATACATATATATGAACCACATATATACATACATATATATGAACACATATATACATACATATATATGAACATATGTGTCTGTGTGTGAAGTTGGCAATAACCCTTACCACAATTTTATGTGAAAATGCACTTTTTTGGAAGGAAAAATAGAGTAAGTATTGGTCCTAAGTAGGTTCCCCCCATTTTTTTTTTAAATTCTTGGCTCCAAATCAAATGTCTGGACACTGTATGACAGAGCAAACCCCACAAACACAGAGAAGCACGAGGGTCAAGAGCAAAGAGAGTGAAACTGGGGAGCCGACAGCCAGGAATGGCATCTCCGCTCTGCATCAGCCAGGCTGTGACTCTGGACCAACAACCCCACATCTGCATGCCTTGCTGACTCCTCTGTGACACGGGGACCCAAAGAAGGGCCCACCCACCTCACAGGGTTGTTTTGAGGCTCCAGATGCACCGAGTGCTTCAGAAACATTAAAAACATGAGAGGGATATAATTTATTCTATTTAACCAGTATATGTACAGTGATACACATCAATAATTCAGAGTGTCACTTTACCTCCCTCCCTGCCCCCACCAAAAGGCAAAGTGATTCATTTAAGAGCGCTCGAGACAGAAACGAACCTTGACGGGAAAATCTAGCCTATTCCTTCTCATCAGTAGGACTGCGTCAAAACCATTCCGGACAGATGGATATTTAGTTTGATTTTTAAAGACCTCCAGGGAAGGAGATTCTACAAACTGCCTTGACGGCTGATGTGCCAACGCACTGTAGGATAACTTATAAATATAAGGACAGTCGAGAAGGGTCTCCAAAATGCGGCCCAGAGTGTGTGTGCACTCACTGAGCACACACACAGCTAAGGAGGTTTCTGAAAATTGTAGCCATCCCTTTGATTGCTCTTCCTCTTCCTTTTAATTATAATTGGTCCTTCGGAAAGCAAGTAAATTAAGTGCAGGGGAAAAAAAGAGAAGACTGTGTTAATAAGAAAGGTTCTGAATAACAAAATAAAATGATCATACCAAACACGCAGAAATAGAATACTTCATACAGAAATAAGGGTGGAGTGGAGGACAGCGTTTTCTCTCCTGGCACATGGTAGATGCTCAGTAAACATCTGTTAGGTGAATACATCTGAGAAGTATAATCTGCCTCTTATCCATATTAATGAGGAAGTGTCCTCTCGATATGCTGTTTGGAAGTGACCACAACACAGCTGACTGAACGTCGAAGAGTCAGTTAACTCTGTTGGTCCATCCTTCTGCAGGGTCACCGGCCCTTAGAATCTGTTGTTTACCAACTCAGCTAGACTTCCAGACTTAGCTCCAGGCCACAAGAAGCCCTCGTAGCCAAAAACCCAGCAGGAATAACAGGAGGGACAAATGGAGGATCAAATGCAGCCTGCACTTCCTTCCCTGGTCCTCTTCTCATTCATCTGCCCAGAAGGGCACCTCTCCTAATGCTGCACAGAAGCACTTTGTACACTTTCAGAAAGCCTTGCTTTGCCCCACCTCTAGGTCTCCAAGATTTGAAGACTGCTCTTTCAGTAAAGAACAATCCTTGGAGACTGAAGAGCAAATCCAAAATCACTCCAAATCAGTGACTGTCAGCGAGGGCAATTTTGCCCGCAGGGGACATTTGGCAATATCTACATTTTTTACTGTTCTGATTGGGGGATTCCTATTGGCATTTAATGGGTAGGGGCCAGGGATGCTGCTAAACCTCCTATGATGCACAGGATGGTGGAAAAAGGAATTATGTGGCTCAGAATGTCAACAGTGCCAATGTCAAGAAGCCCTGTGCTAGATTAGGGTCCTTTCTACAGTGCCTCCGAGGCCATGAAAGTTTTATCTATGACAGTTTACAGTGACCAGTCTGCTTAGGCATCCACCGCTTAACTTACTGACCCAACAAATATTTGCTGAATGCCTATGGCTCTCTACCAGGCATGCAAACAAATAAAAGGCATTACCCTTCTTCAAGCTAGCTGGAAAAGAAAGTGCAAAACATACGGCACTTTGTTGGAAACAAACTAACAAACAAAAAACCCAGCAGGTATTCAAGTACGTAACTGCATACAGTGTTTTTGTCATTTCTGATGAGATAAGCAAGAATGTGGTCAGACAGGGCTTCCTGGAATAAGTCTAAAGTCCTCTTTTTTTTTTTTTTTTTTAAGGAACGTAATAGACATGAAATTGAGAGAAAGTGGGAGAGACAATTTAGTTTAGCATGTTCTCTGGAACACTGTAGAATTTTCCCCATAGAAAGTGATTATAAATAGTAGTTCAGTTCCAGGTCAGCCCAGAAAAGCTTATTTAACCATAATCCAGCTGAGGTAATAAAACCAGAAGAGTCCTGGGGTATAAGAGCCCTGAGCTTTGTGACTCAGAAGAAAGAAGGACAAAGAGATTATCTGTCCCCTCCCCACTTCCCTCTTTCTCCCTCCTCCCTTCCCCCACTCCCACCCCCACCAAATCTCCTAACGGTAAGAGAGTAATCCTAGAAATTTAACTAGTTCTCTTTTCTTAATTTAAAAGTAAAGAGCATAAAAATTCAAACTGTACCCAAAAACTTGCAAAAAAAACCCAAAAAATCCTCTCTCAGACCCAGGTCCCCAGGCTCCTTTCCCAGAGGCAGCCAAGTTACTGTTTCCTATATTTCCTCCGGAAATACTCTCTGCATATACTCATACAAACAAATACAAGCATATATAACCTTGCAAAGCTATATACAGAAATGGGAGCATACCATACAGTCTGTTTTGCACTTTCTTTTTAACTGCAAATCTACCTTGTTTCTTTAATGGCTGCAGAATATTCCATCATGTAGATGTGACGTTTGCATCAACATTAGGTTGGCTCCTGGGAACATTTTGAAAAAGCAAAAGTTTATCCTTCCCCTCTTACGGCCCAGGACCCCAAACCCCAAGGTTTCCCTGTTCTTAGTGAAGAGCTGCCCAACCCTTCACTTTCTCTCTGCTGACTGCTTCCGCTCTATCCCCTTTCCCAAAGCCTCCACACTCCCAAAGCACGTGCTTCTCTCCATCCAACACACTTATCTCCTTTCAGAGTGGCTGACCTCACTCACCAACCTTATTCTGAAGAAAGCAATCTGATTCATACTAATTATTATATGAATTACTGACAAGTCCTTAACCCTCACATTTATACAACGCCAACCCAATTACTATAATTCCACGGAGAACAACAAAATTAAACAAATTAAAAAAAAATAAAGCTAGAATAGAAGCTGTCAAGAATACACAATTTTGAGTTGGGGGTTACCATACTGACTGCTGACTCGTGTCAGAGAATCTAGGCAGAGAGAGTTTCCTCTAAATGATGATATTTTGGACAGTTTCTTTGTTCTCTGGCTAAACATCCAATCATTCTTCCAAAGTTCTAAGATTTTTTACAATACTCTTATTCAGTAGGCTGTCTGCAGGTATGATCATTCATAAACAAGTATTTGTAACATAGGGACCCACCATTCTGAGACCTACCACTAGTAAACTGAGAGAGAGCAGAGAAGAACATTTTGTTTAACTAAACTCTCCATTATACTTCTTATGAAATCCCACAGGCCATATAAAAGTACCAGTATCTCTTCATCAGATGCACGGAAAACTGCTTGAGTAGCTACTGGCATCTTGTTGCTACATTATAGACAGAAATAACTGTTCCCTTTTCACCAGGGGCAGGAGGGATGCAGACTCATTTCTGAAATTATATCCGTTTTGGAGAGAGACCCAAAGTAGATGCTGAAGTAATATGGTAACATGGAACTCCAGACATGACATATTAATGGCATTCTTTTGCGATCCTTATGAAATCTGACTAATTTTTCGGAGAACTTAAAACGCACTTGTGATTTGATTATATGGAATTCTGCTTCTTTTACAGTCCCTTTTTTACTTTTTCTTTCTTTTTTTTTTTTTTTTCCCCTTAGTTTTCTATTGCAAGCTTTGGCTCATAAACAGTGAACCAAATGCTCTGCCTATACACCTATATGGAAATCATCCTCAGTTTGTCCCAAGGTTATTGAGTATTAGATATCACATTCTAGGGATTTCTATCCAGTTCTATGCCCCAGAGACGTATCAGTTAGGCTCCAAGAAAGAAATCTGTCCCCCATTAGCTGGAGTAGCCAGGGAGAGATTTTCGCTGGATCCACGTGAACCAAGTGGGAACATGGGTACAGCATGCGATCTTGCATTCACCAAGGGCTTGCAGCACTGCTGCTGACTGTGCATCCAGCTGGGGAGCTCTGCTGAGTAAGCTATGCTAACAGTATTCAGGAGGGAGGGAGAGAAGAATGCACATGTAGAGAGAAACATAACCTACGAACATTCCTGTCAACAGCACAAGCTCTCAGCTAAGACCTAAAAACCCAAAGATGATAGAGACAAAGGCCCCTCTCAGGAAACTGATGAGTGGGGAAAATAAATAAGTAAACAATCACAAGTGAATGGGAGCAGAAAGAAAAGTTAGGGATGTTTGAAGGTCTGAACTAGGCCGTGGCAGCAGGTAGAAAGAAGGGATGAGACAGACCGGAAGGACGTGGAGAGTCACTTCACCGCGATCGATGGCGGCATCCTGGGGGCAATGCAAGAGAACCGGAGTTGAAGATGACACTAAAGGCAGGGAATGAAAAAGAGGAGGAATGGATAGGGAGTTCAGTCTGAGACGCCCTGACCTTCAGATGCCCATAGCAAATCGTGGTAGATCATAACCCTTTAAAATTTATATTAACTTGAAATTAGTCCTATGAAAAATAAATAAATGTCTTCTTCACAAGGATCCCTAATGAAAGCTTAACAATCGCAAGACAAAAGGAGTGTATCATCAAGCATGGGATAATGGACTAAGTGCACACCAGCACCTGGTGATAGCAGATCCAGTGCACAGAGCAAACGGTGGTCATCATTAGTAGTAAATAAGAAACATGAAAGAGCCGACTGTTAGTCCTTGCGTTCAAGGCCAGGGAGAGGCCTCACTATAAACTGTGTATCCTCAGTGAAATCAAAGCAAAGTCAGTAACAGTACATTAAAACCATACCCCGAGAACCATAATTTCAACTGCTTGAGCTAAAAACCAAATTCTGCCCTTTAAGTGTCCATGTAAATATCCTTTGCTAGTGTAAACACAGAATAACTCAAGAGAAAGAATGCACGAAATGACTTCCACGTGGTGCACGGTCCAGGGCACAGCCTGCAGGCAGCCAGAGAGCCAGGGTTCAGATCCCAGTTCTGCAGCCCTGAGACCTTAAGCGAGCAGCATCAACCCTCTGAGGTCACTGCTCCTCGTAGTGAGACATGGACTGCTCTTAGACAGGCGTGACCAAGCACACACCTAAAATATAAGCCTTTCTTACAGGCACAGCCCTAAAGCAGTGCCGCCCGACAGAAATACGATGTGAGCCATATTTTAATTTGAACTTTTCTAGTAGCTAC